>NC_134486.1:183257311-183953144 GCF_040206685.1 Ascaphus truei | reverse complement strand
GTGACTGACTGACTAGAGAGAGACTGACTGACTGACTGAGAGAGAGACTGACTGACTGAGAGAGAGTCTGACTGACTGACTGAGACAGAGACTGACAGACTGACTGACTGAGAGAGAGACTGACTGACTGACTGACTGAGAGAGAGGCTGACTGACTGACTGAGAGAGAGAGACTGCCTGACTGACTAACTGACTGAGAGTGAGACTGACAGACTGACTGACTGAATGAGAGAGAGACTGACTGACTGAGAGAGAAACTGACTGACTGACTGAGAGAGAGACTGACTGACTGACTGAGAGAGAGACTGACTGACTGACTGAGAGAGAGACTGACTGACTAAATAAGTGAGAGACTGACTGACTGACTGAGAGAGACTGACTGACTGACTGAGAGAGAGACTGACTGACTGACTGAATGAGAGAGAGACTGACTTACTGAGAGAGAGACTGACTGAGAGAGAGACTGACTGACTGAGAGAGAGACTGACTGACTGACTGACTGAGAGAGAGACTGACTGAATGAATGAGAGAGAGACTGACTGACAGAGAGAGACTGACTGAGAGAGAGACTGACTGAGAGATAGAGAGACTGACTGACTGACTGTCTGAAAGAGTGACTGACTGACTAGAGAGAGACTGACTGACTGACTGAGAGAGAGACTGACGTACTGACTGACTGACTGACTGACTGACGGAGTGAGAGACTGACTGGCTGACTGAATGAGAGAAAAACTTACTGACTGAGAGAGAGACTGACAGACTGACTGACTGACTGAGAGAGACTGACTGAGAGAGACTGACTGACTGACTGAGAGGGAGACTGACTAACTGACTGAGAGAGAGACTGACTGACTGACTGAGAGAGAGACTGACTGAGAGAGAGACTGACTGACTGAGAGAGAAACTGACTGACTGTGAGAGAGATACTGACTGACTGACTGTCTGAGAGAGTGACTGACTGACTAGAGAGAGACTGACTGACTGACTGAGAGAGAGACTGACGGACTGACTGTGAGAGTGACTGATTGACTGACTGACTGAGAGAGAGATTGACTGACTGACTGAATGAGAGAGAGACTGACTGACTGAGAGAGAGACTGACTGAGAGAGAGACTGACTGACTGAGAGAGAGACTGACTGACTGACTGACTGAGAGAGAGACTGACTGACTAAATGAGAGAGAGACTGACTTACAGAGAGAGACTGACTGAGAGAGAGACTGACTGAGAGATAGAGAGACTGATTGACTGACTGACTGTCTGAGAGAGTGACTGACTGACTAGAGAGAGACTGACTGACTGACTGAGAGAGAGACTGACGTACTGACTGACTGACTGACTGACGGAGTGAGAGACTGACTGACTGACTGAATGAGAGAAAAACTGACTGACTGAGAGAGA
The DNA here is from genome assembly GCF_040206685.1 of Ascaphus truei. Taxonomy (NCBI): domain Eukaryota; kingdom Metazoa; phylum Chordata; class Amphibia; order Anura; family Ascaphidae; genus Ascaphus; species Ascaphus truei. The sequence goes on along the minus strand of NC_134486.1, from coordinate 183,951,744 downwards.
GACTGACAGACTGACTGACTGACTGAGAGAGACTGACTGAGAGAGACTGACTGACTGACTGAGAGGGAGACTGACTAACTGACTGAGAGAGAGACTGACTGACTGACTGAGAGAGAGACTGACTGAGAGAGAGACTGACTGACTGAGAGAGAGACTGACTGACTGTGAGAGAGATACTGACTGACTGACTGTCTGAGAGAGTGACTGACTGACTAGAGAGAGACTGACTGACTGACTGACTGACTGAGAGAAATACTGACGGACTGACTGAGAGAGTGACTGATTGACTGACTGACTGAGAGAGAGACTGACTGACTGACTGACTGAGAGAGAGACTGACTGACTGAATGATAGAGAGACTGACTGACAGAGAGAGACTGACTGAGAGAGAGACTGACTGACTGACTGAGAGAGAGAGAGACTGACTGACTGACTAACTGAGAGAGTGACTGACTGACTAAAGAGAGACTGACTGACTGACTGACTGAGAGAGAGACTGACGTTCTGACTGACTGACTGACTGACTGATGGAGTGAGAGACTGACTGACTGAGAGAGAGACTGACTGACTGACTGAATGAGAGAAAGACTGACTGACTGAGAGAGAGACTGACTAACTGACTGAGAGAGAGACTGACTGACTGACTGACTGAGAGAGAGACTGACTGACAGAGAGACTTACTGACTGAGAGAGAGACTGACTGACTGAGAGAGAGACTGACTGACTGTCTGAGAGAGTCACTGACTGACTAGAGAGAGACTGACTGACTGACTTTCTGACTGAGAGAGAGACTGACTGACTGACGGAGAGACTGACAGACTGAGAGAGTGACTAATTGACTGACTGACTGAGAGAGAGACTGACTGACTGAGAGAGAGACTGGCTGACTGAGAGAGAGATTGACAGAGAGAGAGACTGACTGACTGAGAGAGAGACTGACTGACTGAGAGAGAGACTGACTGAGAGAGAGAGACTGACTGACTGACTGACTGAGAGAGAGACAGACTGACTGACTGACTGAGAGAGAGACTGACTTACTAACTGAGAGAGAGACTGACTGACTGACTGACTGAGAGAGAGACTGACTGACTGAGAGAGAGACTGACTGACTGACTGACGGAGAGAGAGACTGACAGACTGACTGACTGAGAGAGAGACTGACTGACTTACTGAGAGAGAGGCTGACTGACTGACTGAATGAGATACTGACTGACTGACTGACTGAAAGAGAGACTGACTGACTGACTGAATGAGAGAGAGACTGACTGACTGAGAGAGAGACTGACTGACTGACTGAGAGAGAGACTGACTGACTGACTGAGAGAGAGACTGACTGACTAAATGAGTGAGAGACTGACTGACTGACTGACTGACTGAGAGAGACTGACTGACTGACTGACTGAGAGAGAGACTGACTGACTGACTGAATGAGAGAGAGACTGACTGACTAAGAGAGAGACTGACTGAGAGAGAGACTGACTGACTGAGAGGGAGACTGACTGACTGACTGACTGAGAGAGAGACTTACTGACTGACTGTCTGACAGAGTGACTGACTGACTAAAGAGAGACTGACTGACTGACTGAGAGAGAGACTGACTGACTGTCTGAGAGAGTGACTGACTGACTAGAGAGAGACTGACTGACTGACTGACTGACTGACTGAGAGAGAGACTGACTGACTGACTGAGAGAGAGACTGACTGACTGACTGAGAGAGAGACTGACTGACTGACTGAGAGAGAGACTGACTGACTGAATGAGAGAGAGACTGACTGACTGACTGAGAGAGAGACTGACTGACTTTCTGACTGAGAGAGACTGACTGACTGACTGAGAGAGAGACTTACTGACTGAATGAGAGAGAGACTGAATGACTGACTGACTGAGAGAGAGACTGACAGACTAACTGACTGACTGACTGAGAGAGTGACTGACTGACTGACTGAATGAGAGAGAGTCTGACTGACTGAGAGAGAGAGACTGACTGAGAGAGAGACTGACTGACTGAGAGAGAGACTGACTGACTGACTGACTGAGAGAGACTGACTGACTGACTGTCTGAGAGAGTGACTGACTGACTAGAGAGTGACTGACTGACTGACAGACTGAGAGAGAGACTGACTGACTGACTGACTGTCTGAGAGAGTGACTGACTGACTAGAGAGAGTTTTACTGACTGACTGACTGACTGACTGAGAGAGAGACTGACTGACTGACTGAGAGAGAGAAAGACTGACTGACTGACTTACTGACTGAGAGAGTGACTGACTGACTAGAGAGAGACTGACTGACTGACGGAGTGAGAGACTGACTGACTGAGAGAGAGAAAAACTGACTGACTGAGAGAGAGACTGACAGACTGACTGACTGACTGACTGAGAGAGACTGACTGAGAGAGACTGACTGACTGACTGAGAGGGAGACTGACTAACTGACTGAGAGAGAGACTGACTGACTGACTGACTGAGAGAGAGACTGACTGAGAGAGAGACTGACTGACTGAGAGAGAGACTGACTGACTGAGAGAGAGATACTGACTGACTGACTGTCTGAGAGAGTGACTGACTGACTAGAGAGAGACTGACTGACTGAGAGAGAGTCTGACTGACTGAGACAGAGAGTGACAGACTAACTGACTGAGAGAGAGACTGACTGACTGACTGAGAGAGATGCTGACTGACTGACTGAGAGAGAGACTGACTGACTGACTGACTGACTGAGAGTGAGACTGACTGACTGACTGACTGAATGAGAGTGAGACTGACTGACTGAGAGAGAGACTGACTGATTGACTGACTGACTGACTGAGAGAGAGACTGACTGACTGACTGAGAGAGAGACTGACTGACTGAGAGAGAGACTGACTGACTAAATAAGTGAGAGACTGACTGACTGAGAGAGACTGACTGACTGACTGACTGAATGAGAGAGATAATGACTGACTGAGAGAGAGACTGACTGACTGAGAGAGAGACTGACTGACTGACTGACTGAGAGAGAGACTGACTGACTGAGAGAGAGACTGACTGACTAAATAAGTGAGAGACTGACTGACTGACTGAGAGAGACTGACTCACTGACTGACTGAATGAGAGAGAGACTGACTGACTGAGAGAGAGACTGACTGAGAGAGAGACTGACTGACTGAGAGAGAGACTGACTGACTGACTGACTGAGAGAGAGACTGACTGACTGAATGAGAGAGAGACTGACTGACAGAGAGAGACTGACTGAGAGAGAGACTGACTGAGAGATAGAGAGACTGACTGACTGACTGAGAGAGACTGACTGACTGACTGACTGAATGAGAGAGAGACTGACTGACTGAGAGAGAGACTGACTGAGAGAGAGACTGACTGACTGAGAGAGAGACTGACTGACTGACTGACTGAGAGAGAGAGTGACTGACTGAATGAGAGAGTGAATGACTGACTAGAGAGAGACTGACTGACTGAGAGAGAGACTGACGTACTGACTGACTGACTGTCTGAGAGAGTGACTGACTGTCTAGAGAGAGACTGACTGACTGACTGACTGAGAGAGAGACTGACTGACTGACTGAGAGAGAGACAGACTGACTGACTGACTGAGAGAGACTGACTGACTGACTGACTGACTTACTGACTGAGAGAGTAACTGACTGACTGAGAGAGAGACTGACTGGCTGATTGGCTGAGAGAGTGACTGACTGACTGACTGAGAGATAGACAGACTGACTGACTGATTGAGAGAGAGACTGACTGACTGAGAGAGAGACTGACTGACTGAGAGAGAGATTGACAGAGAGAGAGACTGACTGACTGAGAGAGAGACTGACTGACTGAGAGAGAGACTGACTGAGAGAGAGAGACTGACTGACTGACTGAGAGAGAGACAGACTGACTGACTGACTGAGAGAGAGACTGACTTACTAACTGAGAGAGAGACTGACTGACTGACTGACTGACTGAGAGAGAGACTGACTGACTGAGAGAGAGACTGACTGACTGACTGACTGAGAGAGAGACTGACAGACTGACTGACTGAGAGAGAGACTGACTGACTTACTGAGAGAGAGGCTGACTGACTGACTGACTGAATGAGAGAGATACTGACTGACTGACTGACTGACTGAAAGAGAGACTGACTGACTGACTGACTGAATGAGAGAGAGACTGACTGACTGAGAGAGAGACTGACTGACTGACTGAGAGAGAGACTGATTGACTGACTGAGAGAGAGACTGACTGTCTGACTGAGAGAGAGACTGACTGACTAAATGAGTGAGAGACTGACTGACTGACTGAGAGAGAGACTGACTGACTAAATAAGTGAGAGACTGACTGACTGACTGAGAGAGACTGACTGACTGAGAGAGAGACTGACTGACTGACTGAATGAGAGAGAGACTGACTAACTGAGAGAGAGACTGACTGACAGAGAGAGACTGACTGAGAGAGAGACTGACTGAGAGATAGAGAGACTGACTGACTGACTGTCTGAAAGAGTGACTGACTGACTAGAGAGAGACTGACTGACTGACTGAGAGAGAGACTGACGTACTGACTGACTGACTGACTGACTGACGGAGTGAGAGACTGACTGGCTTACTGAATGAGAGAAAAACTGACTGACTGAGAGAGAGACTGACAGACTGACTGACTGACTGAGAGAGACTGACTGAGAGAGACTGACTGACTGACTGAGAGGGAGACTGACTAACTGACTGAGAGAGAGACTGACTGACTGAGAGAGAGAGACTGACTGAGAGAGAGACTGACTGACTGAGAGAGAGATACTGACTGACTGACAGTCTGAGAGAGTGACTGACTGACTAGAGAGAGACTGACTGACTGACTGAGAGAGAGACTGACGGACTGACTGAGAGAGTGACTGATTGACTGACTGACTGAATGAGAGAGAGACTGACTGACTGAGAGAGAGACTGACTGAGAGAGAGACTGACTGACTGAGAGAGAGACTAACTGACTGACTGACTGACTGAGAGAGAGACTGACTGACTGAATGAGAGAGAGACTGACTGACAGAGAGAGACTGACTGAGAGAGAGACTGACTGAGAGATAGAGAGACTGACTGACTGACTGTCTGAGAGAGTGACTGACTGACTAGAGAGAGACTGACTGACTGACTGAGAGAGAGACTGACGTACTGACTGACTGACTGACTGACTGACTGACTGACTGACGGAGTGAGAGACTGACTGACTGACTGAATGAGAGAAAAACTGACTGACTGAGAGAGAGACTGACAGACTGACTGACTGACTGAGAGAGACTGACTGAGAGAGACTGACTGACTGACTGAGAGGGAGACTGACTAACTGACTGAGAGAGAGACTGACTGACTGACTGAGAGAGAGACTGACTGAGAGAGAGACTGACTGACTGAGAGAGAGACTGACTGACTGTGAGAGAGATACTGACTGACTGTCTGAGAGAGTGACTGACTGACTAGAGAGAGACTGACAGACTAACTGACTGACTGACTGAGAGAGTGATTGACTGACTGACTGACTGAATGAGAGAGAGTCTGACTGACTGAGAGAGAGAGACTGACTGAGAGAGAGACTGACTGACTGAGAGAGAGACTGACTGACTGACTGACTGAGAGAGACTGACTGACTGACTGTCTGAGAGAGTGACTGACTGACTAGAGAGTGACTGACTGACTGACTGACTGACTGACTGAGAGAGAGACTGACTGACTGACTGACTGACTGACTGTCTGAGAGAGTAACTGACTGACTAGAGAGAGACTTACTGACTGACTGACTGACTGACTGAGAGAGAGACTGACTGACTGACTGAGAGAGAGACAGACTGACTGACTGACTGAGAGAGAGACTGACTGACTGACTGACTTACTGACTGAGAGAGTGACTGACTGACTAGAGAGAGACTGACTGACTGATGGAGTGAGAGACTGACTGACTGAGAGAGAGAAAAACTGACTGACTGAGAGAGAGACTGACAGACTGACTGACTGACTGACTGAGAGAGACTGACTGAGAGAGACTGACTGACTGACTGAGAGGGAGACTGACTAACTGACTGAGAGAGAGACTGACTGACTGACTGACTGAGAGAGAGACTGACTGAGAGAGAGACTGACTGACTGAGAGAGAGACTGGCTGACTGAGAGAGAGAAACTGACTGACTGACTGTCTGAGAGAGTGACTGACTGACTAGAGAGAGACTGACTGACTGAGAGAGAATCTGACTGACTGACTGAGACAGAGAGTGACAGACTGACTGACTGAGAGAGACTGACTGACTGACTGACTGACTTACTGACTGACTGAGAGAGTGACTGACTGACTGAGAGAGAGACTGACTGGCTGATTGGCTGAGAGAGTGACTGACTGACTGACTGAGAGATAGACAGACTGACTGACTGATTGAGAGAGAGACTGACTGACTGAGAGAGAGACTGACTGACTGAGAGAGAGATTGACAGAGAGAGAGACTGACTGACTGAGAGAGAGACTGACTGACTGAGAGAGAGACTGACTGAGAGAGAGAGACTGACTGACTGACTGACTGAGAGAGAGACAGACTGACTGACTGACTGAGAGAGAGACTGACTTACTAACTGAGAGAGAGACTGACTGACTGACTGACTGAGAGAGAGACTGACTGACTGAGAGAGAGACTGACTGACTGACTGACTGAGAGAGAGACTGACAGACTGACTGACTGAGAGAGAGACTGACTGACTTACTGAGAGAGAGGCTGACTGACTGACTGAATGAGAGAGATACTGACTGACTGACTGACTGACTGACTGAAAGAGAGACTGACTGACTGACTGACTGAATGAGAGAGAGACTGACTGACTGAGAGAGAGACTGACTGACTGACTGAGAGAGAGACTAATTGACTGACTGAGAGAGAGACTGACTGACTGACTGAGAGAGAGACTGACTGACTAAATGAGTGAGAGACTGACTGACTGACTGAGAGAGAGACTGACTGACTAAATAAGTGAGAGACTGACTGACTGACTGAGAGAGATTGACTGACTGACTGAGAGAGAGACTGACTGACTGACTGAATGAGAGAGAGACTGACTTACTGAGAGAGAGACTGACTGAGAGAGAGACTGACTGACTGAGAGAGAGACTGACTGACTGACTGACTGAGAGAGAGACTGACTGACTGAATGAGAGAGAGACTGACTGACAGAGAGAGACTGACTGAGAGAGAGACTGACTGAGAGATAGAGAGACTGACTGACTGACTGTCTGAAAGAGTGACTGACTGACTAGAGAGAGACTGACTGACTGACTGAGAGAGAGACTGACGTACTGACTGACTGACTGACTGACTGACTGACGGAGTGAGAGACTGACTGGCTGACTGAATGAGAGAAAAACTGACTGACTGAGAGAGAGACTGACAGACTGACTGACTGACTGAGAGAGACTGACTGAGAGAGACTGACTGACTGACTGAGAGGGAGACTGACTAACTGACTGAGAGAGAGACTGACTGACTGACTGAGAGAGAGACTGACTGAGAGAGAGACTGACTGACTGAGAGAGAGACTGACTGACTGTGAGAGAGATACTGACTGACTGACTGTCTGAGAGAGTGACTGACTGACTAGAGAGAGACTGACTGACTGACTGAGAGAGAGACTGACGGACTGACTGAGAGAGTGACTGATTGACTGACTGACTGAGAGAGAGATTGACTGACTGACTGAATGAGAGAGAGACTGACTGACTGAGAGAGAGACTGACTGAGAGAGAGACTGACTGACTGAGAGAGAGACTAACTGACTGACTGACTGACTGAGAGAGAGACTGACTGACTGAATGAGAGAGAGACTGACTGACAGAGAGAGACTGACTGAGAGAGAGACTGACTGAGAGATAGAGAGACTGACTGACTGACTGACTGTCTGAGAGAGTGACTGACTGACTAGAGAGAGACTGACTGACTGACTGAGAGAGAGACTGACGTACTGACTGACTGACTGACTGACTGACGGAGTGAGAGACTGACTGACTGACTGAATGAGAGAAAAACTGACTGACTGAGAGAGAGACTGACAGACTGACTGACTGACTGAGAGAGACTGACTGAGAGAGACTGACTGACTGACTGAGAGGGAGACTGACTAACTGACTGAGAGAGAGACTGACTGACTGACTGAGAGAGAGACTGACTGAGAGAGAGACTGACTGACTGAGAGAGAGACTGACTGACTGTGAGAGAGATACTGACTGACTGACTGTCTGAGAGAGTGACTGACTGACTAGAGAGAGACTGACTGACTGACTGAGAGAAAGACTGACGGACTGACTGAGAGAGTGACTGATTGACTGACTGACTGAGAGAGAGACTGACTGACTGACTGAGAGAGAGACTGACTGACTGAATGATAGAGAGACTGACTGACAGAGAGAGACTGACTGAGAGAGAGACTGACTGACTGACTGAGAGAGAGAGAGAGTGACTGACTGACTAAAGAGAGACTGACTGACTGACTGACTGACTGACTGACTGAGAGAGAGACTGACGTTCTGACTGACTGACTGACTGATGGAGTGAGAGACTGACTGACTGAGAGAGAGACTGACTGACTGACTGAATGAGAGAAAGACTGACTGACTGAGAGAGAGACTGACTAACTGACTGAGAGAGAGACTGACTGACTGACTGAGATAGAGACTAATTGACTGACTGAGAGAGAGACTGACTGACTGACTGAGAGAGAGACTGACTGACTAAATGAGTGAGAGACTGACTGACTGACTGAGAGAGAGACTGACTGACTAAATAAGTGAGAGACTGACTGACTGACTGAGAGAGATTGACTGACTGACTGAGAGAGAGACTGACTGACTGACTGAATGAGAGAGAGACTGACTTACTGAGAGAGAGACTGACTGAGAGAGAGACTGACTGACTGAGAGAGAGACTGACTGACTGACTGACTGAGAGAGAGACTGACTGACTGAATGAGAGAGAGACTGACTGACAGAGAGAGACTGACTGAGAGAGAGACTGACTGAGAGATAGAGAGACTGACTGACTGACTGTCTGAAAGAGTGACTGACTGACTAGAGAGAGACTGACTGACTGACTGAGAGAGAGACTGACGTACTGACTGACTGACTGACTGACTGACTGACGGAGTGAGAGACTGACTGGCTGACTGAATGAGAGAAAAACTGACTGACTGAGAGAGAGACTGACAGACTGACTGACTGACTGAGAGAGACTGACTGAGAGAGACTGACTGACTGACTGAGAGGGAGACTGACTAACTGACTGAGAGAGAGACTGACTGACTGACTGAGAGAGAGACTGACTGAGAGAGAGACTGACTGACTGAGAGAGAGACTGACTGACTGTGAGAGAGATACTGACTGACTGACTGTCTGAGAGAGTGACTGACTGACTAGAGAGAGACTGACTGACTGACTGAGAGAGAGACTGACGGACTGACTGAGAGAGTGACTGATTGACTGACTGACTGAGAGAGAGATTGACTGACTGACTGAATGAGAGAGAGACTGACTGACTGAGAGAGAGACTGACTGAGAGAGAGACTGACTGACTGAGAGAGAGACTAACTGACTGACTGACTGACTGAGAGAGAGACTGACTGACTGAATGAGAGAGAGACTGACTGACAGAGAGAGACTGACTGAGAGAGAGACTGACTGAGAGATAGAGAGACTGACTGACTGACTGACTGTCTGAGAGAGTGACTGACTGACTAGAGAGAGACTGACTGACTGACTGAGAGAGAGACTGACGTACTGACTGACTGACTGACTGACTGACGGAGTGAGAGACTGACTGACTGACTGAATGAGAGAAAAACTGACTGACTGAGAGAGAGACTGACAGACTGACTGACTGACTGAGAGAGACTGACTGAGAGAGACTGACTGACTGACTGAGAGGGAGACTGACTAACTGACTGAGAGAGAGACTGACTGACTGACTGAGAGAGAGACTGACTGAGAGAGAGACTGACTGACTGAGAGAGAGACTGACTGACTGTGAGAGAGATACTGACTGACTGACTGTCTGAGAGAGTGACTGACTGACTAGAGAGAGACTGACTGACTGACTGAGAGAAAGACTGACGGACTGACTGAGAGAGTGACTGATTGACTGACTGACTGAGAGAGAGACTGACTGACTGACTGAGAGAGAGACTGACTGACTGAATGATAGAGAGACTGACTGACAGAGAGAGACTTACTGAGAGAGAGACTGACTGACTGACTGAGAGAGAGAGAGAGTAACTGACTGACTAAAGAGAGACTGACTGACTGACTGACTGACTGACTGAGAGAGAGACTGACGTTCTGACTGACTGACTGACTGATGGAGTGAGAGACTGACTGACTGAGAGAGAGACTGACTGACTGACTGAATGAGAGAAAGACTGACTGACTGAGAGAGAGACTGACTAACTGACTGAGAGAGAGACTGACTGACTGACTGACTGAGAGAGAGACTGACTGAGAGAGAGACTTACTAACTGAGAGAGAGACTGACTGACTGAGAGAGAGACTGACTGACTGTCTGAGAGAGTGACTGACTGACTAGAGAGAGACTGACTGACTGACTAACTGACTGAGAGAGAGACTGACTGACTGACGGAGAGACTGACAGACTGAGAGAGTGACTAATTGACTGACTGACTGAGAGAGAGACTGACTGACTGAGAGAGAGACTGACTGACTGAGAGAGAGATTGACAGAGAGAGAGACTGACTGACTCAGTGAGAGACTGACTGACTGAGAGAGAGACTGACTGAGAGAGAGAGACTGACTGACTGACTGAGAGAGAGACTGACTGACTGAGAGAGAGACTGACTGACTGACTGAGAGAGAGACTGACTGACTGAGAGAGAGACTGACTGACTGACTGACGGAGAGAGAGACTGACAGACTGACTGACTGAGAGAGAGACTGACTGACTGACTGACTGACTGAAAGAGAGACTGACTGACTGACTGAATGAGAGAGAGACTGACTGACTGAGAGAGAGACTGACTGACTAACTGAGAGAGAGACTGACTGACTGACTGAGAGAGAGACTGACTGACTGACTGAGAGAGAGACTGACTGACTAAATGAGTGAGAGACTGACTGACTGACTGACTGAGAGAGACTGACTGACTGACTGACTGACTGACTGACTGAGAGAGAGACTGACTGACTGACTGAATGAGAGAGAGACTGACTGACTAAGAGAGAGACTGACAGAGAGAGAGACTGACTGACTGAGAGAGAGACTTACTGACTGACTGTCTGACAGAGTGACTGACTGACTAGAGAGAGACTGACTGACTGACTGAGTGAGAGACTGACTGACTGACTGTCTGAGAGAGTGACTGACTGACTAGAGAGAGACTGACTGACTGACTGACTGACTGAGAGAGAGACTGACTGACTGACTGAGAGAGAGACTGACTGACTGACTGAGAGAGAAACTGACTGACTGACTGAGAGAGAGACTGACTGACTGAATGAGAGAGAGACTGACTGACTGACTGAGAGAGAGACTGACTGACTTTCTGACTGAGAGAGACTGACTGACTGACTGAGAGAGAGACTTACTGACTGAATGAGAGAGAGACTGAATGACTGACTGACTGAGAGAGAGACTGACAGACTAACTGACTGACTGACTGAGAGAGTGACTGACTGACTGACTGACTGAATGAGAGAGAGTCTGACTGACTGAGAGAGAGAGACTGACTGAGAGAGAGACTGACTGACTGAGAGAGAGACTGACTGACTGACTGAGAGAGACTGACTGACTGACTGACTGTCTGAGAGAGTGACTGACTGACTAGAGAGTGACTGACTGACTGACTTAGAGAGAGACTGACTGACTGACTGACTGTCTGAGAGAGTGACTGACTGACTAGAGAGAGACTAACTGACTGACTGACTGACTGACTGTGAGAGAGACTGACTGACTGACTGACTGAGAGAGAGACAGACTGACTGACTGACTGAGAGAGAGACTGACTGACTGACTTACTGACTGAGAGAGTGACTGACTGACTAGAGAGAGACTGACTGACTGACGGAGTGAGAGACTGACTGACTGAGAGAGAGAAAAACTGACTGACTGAGAGAGAGACTGACAGACTGACTGACTGACTGACTGACTGAGAGAGACTGACTGAAAGAGACTGACTGACTGACTGAGAGGGAGACTGACTAACTGACTGAGAGAGAGACTGACTGACTGACTGACTGAGAGAGAGACTGACAGACTAACTGACTGACTGACTGAGAGAGTGACTGACTGACTGACTGACTGAATGAGAGAGAGTCTGACTGACTGAGAGAGAGAGACTTACTGAGAGAGAGACTGACTGACTGAGAGAGAGACTGACTGACTGACTGAGAGAGACTGACTGACTGACTGTCTGAGAGAGTGACTGACTGACTAGAGAGTGACTGACTGACTGACTTAGAGAGAGACTGACTGACTGACTGACTGTCTGAGAGAGTGACTGACTGACTAGAGAGAGACTAACTGACTGACTGACTGACTGACTGTGAGAGAGACTGACTGACTGACTGACTGAGAGAGAGACAGACTGACTGACTGAGAGAGAGACTGACTGACTGACTGAGAGAGAGACTGACTGACTAAATGAGTGAGAGACTGACTGACTGACTGACTGAGAGAGACTGACTGACTGACTGACTGACTGACTGACTGAGAGAGAGACTGACTGACTGACTGAATGAGAGAGAGACTGACTGACTAAGAGAGAGACTGACAGAGAGAGAGACTGACTGACTGAGAGGGAGACTGACTAACTGACTGACTGACTGACTGACTGACTGACTGACTGAGAGAGAGACTTACTGACTGACTGTCTGACAGAGTGACTGACTGACTAGAGAGAGACTGACTGACTGACTGAGTGAGAGACTGACTGACTGACTGTCTGAGAGAGTGACTGACTGACTAGAGAGAGACTGACTGACTGACTGACTGACTGAGAGAGAGACTGACTGACTGACTGAGAGAGAGACTGACTGACTGACTGAGAGAGAAACTGACTGACTGACTGAGAGAGAGACTGACTGACTGAATGAGAGAGAGACTGACTGACTGACTGAGAGAGAGACTGACTGACTTTCTGACTGAGAGAGACTGACTGACTGACTGAGAGAGAGACTTACTGACTGAATGAGAGAGAGACTGAATGACTGACTGACTGAGAGAGAGACTGACAGACTAACTGACTGACTGACTGAGAGAGTGACTGACTGACTGACTGACTGAATGAGAGAGAGTCTGACTGACTGAGAGAGAGAGACTGACTGAGAGAGAGACTGACTGACTGAGAGAGAGACTGACTGACTGACTGAGAGAGACTGACTGACTGACTGTCTGAGAGAGTGACTGACTGACTAGAGAGTGACTGACTGACTGACTTAGAGAGAGACTGACTGACTGACTGACTGTCTGAGAGAGTGACTGACTGACTAGAGAGAGACTAACTGACTGACTGACTGACTGACTGTGAGAGAGACTGACTGACTGACTGACTGAGAGAGAGACAGACTGACTGACTGACTGAGAGAGAGACTGACTGACTGACTTACTGACTGAGAGAGTGACTGACTGACTAGAGAGAGACTGACTGACTGACGGAGTGAGAGACTGACTGACTGAGAGAGAGAAAAACTGACTGACTGAGAGAGAGACTGACAGACTGACTGACTGACTGACTGACTGAGAGAGACTGACTGAAAGAGACTGACTGACTGACTGAGAGGGAGACTGACTAACTGACTGAGAGAGAGACTGACTGACTGACTGACTGAGAGAGAGACTGACTGAGAGAGAGACTGACTGACTGAGAGAGAGACTGACTGACTGAGAGAGATATACTGACTGACTGACTGTCTGAGAGAGTGACTGACTGACTAGAGAGAGACTGACTGACTGAGAGAGAGACTGACTGACTGAGAGAGAGATACTGACTGACTGACTGTCTGAGAGAGTGACTGACTGACTAGAGAGAGACTGACTGACTGAGAGAGAGACTGACTGACTGACTGAGAGAGATGCTGACTGACTGACTGAGAGAGAGACTGACTGACTGACTGACTGACTGAGAGTGAGACTGACTGACTGACTGACTGAATGAGAGTGAGACTGACTGACTGAGAGAGAGACTGACTGACTGACTGACTGACTGAGAGAGAGACTGACTGACTGACTGAGAGAGAGACTGACTGACTGAGAGAGAGACTGACTGACTAAATAAGTGAGAGACTGACTGACTGACTGAGAGAGACTGACTGACTGACTGACTGAATGAGAGAGATAATGACTGACTGAGAGAGAGACTGACTGACTGAGAGAGAGACTGACTGACTGACTGAGAGAGAGACTGACTGACTGAGAGAGAGACTGACTGACTAAATAAGTGAGAGACTGACTGACTGACTGAGAGAGACTGACTGACTGACTGACTGACTGAATGAGAGAGAGACTGACTGACTGAGAGAGAGACTGACTGAGAGAGAGACTGACTGACTGAGAGAGAGACTGACTGACTGACTGACTGAGAGAGAGACTGACTGACAGAGAGAGACTGACTGAGAGAGAGACTGACTGAGAGATAGAGAGACTGACTGACTGACTGTCTGAGAGAGTGACTGACTGACTAGAGAGAGACTGACTGACTGAGAGAGAGACTGACGTACTGACTGACTGACTGTCTGAGAGAGTGACTGACTGTCTAGAGAGAGACTGACTGACTGACTGACTGACTGACTGAGAGAGAGACTGACTGACTGACTGAGAGAGAGACAGACTGACTGACTGACTGAGAGAGACTGACTGACTGATTGACTGACTTACTGACTGAGAGAGTGACTGACTGACTGAGAGAGAGACTGACTGACTAAATGAGTGAGAGACTGACTGACTGACTGACTGAGAGAGACTGACTGACTGACTGACTGACTGACTGAGAGAGAGACTGACTGACTGACTGAATGAGAGAGAGACTGACTGACTAAGAGAGAGACTGACAGAGAGAGAGACTGACTGACTGAGAGGGAGACTGACTAACTGACTGACTGACTGACTGACTGACTGACTGACTGAGAGAGAGACTTACTGACTGACTGTCTGACAGAGTGACTGACTGACTAGAGAGAGACTGACTGACTGACTGAGTGAGAGACTGACTGACTGACTGTCTGAGAGAGTGACTGACTGACTAGAGAGAGACTGACTGACTGACTGACTGAGAGAGAGACTGACTGACTGACTGAGAGAGAGACTGACTGACTGACTGAGAGAGAAACTGACTGACTGACTGAGAGAGAGACTGACTGACTGAATGAGAGAGAGACTGACTGACTGACTGAGAGAGAGACTGACTGACTTTCTGACTGAGAGAGACTGACTGACTGACTGAGAGAGAGACTTACTGACTGAATGAGAGAGAGACTGAATGACTGACTGACTGAGAGAGAGACTGACAGACTAACTGACTGACTGACTGAGAGAGTGACTGACTGACTGACTGACTGAATGAGAGAGAGTCTGACTGACTGAGAGAGAGACTGACTGAGAGAGAGACTGACTGACTGAGAGAGAGACTGACTGACTGACTGAGAGAGACTGACTGACTGACTGTCTGAGAGAGTGACTGACTGACTAGAGAGTGACTGACTGACTGACTTAGAGAGAGACTGACTGACTGACTGACTGTCTGAGAGAGTGACTGACTGACTAGAGAGAGACTAACTGACTGACTGACTGACTGACTGTGAGAGAGACTGACTGACTGACTGACTGAGAGAGAGACAGACTGACTGACTGACTGAGAGAGAGACTGACTGACTGACTTACTGACTGAGAGAGTGACTGACTGACTAGAGAGAGACTGACTGACTGACGGAGTGAGAGACTGACTGACTGAGAGAGAGAAAAACTGACTGACTGAGAGAGAGACTGACAGACTGACTGACTGACTGACTGAGAGAGACTGACTGAAAGAGACTGACTGACTGACTGAGAGGGAGACTGACTAACTGACTGAGAGAGAGACTGACTGACTGACTGACTGAGAGAGAGACTGACAGACTAACTGACTGACTGACTGAGAGAGTGACTGACTGACTGACTGACTGAATGAGAGAGAGTCTGACTGACTGAGAGAGAGAGACTGACTGAGAGAGAGACTGACTGACTGAGAGAGAGACTGACTGACTGACTGAGAGAGACTGACTGACTGACTGTCTGAGAGAGTGACTGACTGACTAGAGAGTGACTGACTGACTGACTTAGAGAGAGACTGACTGACTGACTGACTGTCTGAGAGAGTGACTGACTGACTAGAGAGAGACTAACTGACTGACTGACTGACTGACTGTGAGAGAGACTGACTGACTGACTGACTGAGAGAGAGACAGACTGACTGACTGAGAGAGAGACTGACTGACTGACTGAGAGAGAGACTGACTGACTAAATGAGTGAGAGACTGACTGACTGACTGACTGAGAGAGACTGACTGACTGACTGACTGACTGACTGACTGAGAGAGAGACTGACTGACTGACTGAATGAGAGAGAGACTGACTGACTAAGAGAGAGACTGACAGAGAGAGAGACTGACTGACTGAGAGGGAGACTGACTAACTGACTGACTGACTGACTGACTGACTGACTGACTGACTGACTGAGAGAGAGACTTACTGACTGACTGTCTGACAGAGTGACTGACTGACTAGAGAGAGACTGACTGACTGACTGAGTGAGAGACTGACTGACTGACTGTCTGAGAGAGTGACTGACTGACTAGAGAGAGACTGACTGACTGACTGACTGACTGAGAGAGAGACTGACTGACTGACTGAGAGAGAGACTGACTGACTGACTGAGAGAGAAACTGACTGACTGACTGAGAGAGAGACTGACTGACTGAATGAGAGAGAGACTGACTGACTGACTGAGAGAGAGACTGACTGACTTTCTGACTGAGAGAGACTGACTGACTGACTGAGAGAGAGACTTACTGACTGAATGAGAGAGAGACTGAATGACTGACTGACTGAGAGAGAGACTGACAGACTAACTGACTGACTGACTGAGAGAGTGACTGACTGACTGACTGACTGAATGAGAGAGAGTCTGACTGACTGAGAGAGAGAGACTGACTGAGAGAGAGACTGACTGACTGAGAGAGAGACTGACTGACTGACTGAGAGAGACTGACTGACTGACTGTCTGAGAGAGTGACTGACTGACTAGAGAGTGACTGACTGACTGACTTAGAGAGAGACTGACTGACTGACTGACTGTCTGAGAGAGTGACTGACTGACTAGAGAGAGACTAACTGACTGACTGACTGACTGACTGTGAGAGAGACTGACTGACTGACTGACTGAGAGAGAGACAGACTGACTGACTGACTGAGAGAGAGACTGACTGACTGACTTACTGACTGAGAGAGTGACTGACTGACTAGAGAGAGACTGACTGACTGACGGAGTGAGAGACTGACTGACTGAGAGAGAGAAAAACTGACTGACTGAGAGAGAGACTGACAGACTGACTGACTGACTGACTGACTGAGAGAGACTGACTGAAAGAGACTGACTGACTGACTGAGAGGGAGACTGACTAACTGACTGAGAGAGAGACTGACTGACTGACTGACTGAGAGAGAGACTGACTGAGAGAGAGACTGACTGACTGAGAGAGAGACTGACTGACTGAGAGAGATATACTGACTGACTGACTGTCTGAGAGAGTGACTGACTGACTAGAGAGAGACTGACTGACTGAGAGAGAGACTGACTGACTGAGAGAGAGATACTGACTGACTGACTGTCTGAGAGAGTGACTGACTGACTAGAGAGAGACTGACTGACTGAGAGAGAGACTGACTGACTGACTGAGAGAGATGCTGACTGACTGACTGAGAGAGAGACTGACTGACTGACTGACTGACTGAGAGTGAGACTGACTGACTGACTGACTGAATGAGAGTGAGACTGACTGACTGAGAGAGAGACTGACTGACTGACTGACTGACTGAGAGAGAGACTGACTGACTGACTGAGAGAGAGACTGACTGACTGAGAGAGAGACTGACTGACTAAATAAGTGAGAGACTGACTGACTGACTGAGAGAGACTGACTGACTGACTGACTGAATGAGAGAGATAATGACTGACTGAGAGAGAGACTGACTGACTGAGAGAGAGACTGACTGACTGACTGAGAGAGAGACTGACTGACTGAGAGAGAGACTGACTGACTAAATAAGTGAGAGACTGACTGACTGACTGAGAGAGACTGACTGACTGACTGACTGACTGACTGAATGAGAGAGAGACTGACTGACTGAGAGAGAGACTGACTGAGAGAGAGACTGACTGACTGAGAGAGAGACTGACTGACTGACTGACTGAGAGAGAGACTGACTGACAGAGAGAGACTGACTGAGAGAGAGACTGACTGAGAGATAGAGAGACTGACTGACTGACTGTCTGAGAGAGTGACTGACTGACTAGAGAGAGACTGACTGACTGACGGAGTGAGAGACTGACTGACTGAGAGAGAGAGACTGACTGACTGACTGAATGAGAGAAAAACTGACTGACTGAGAGAGAGACTGACAGACTGACTGACTGACTGAGAGAGACTGACTGAGAGAGACTGACTGACTGACTGAGAGGGAGACTGACTAACTGACTGAGAGAGAGACTGACTGACTGACTGTCTGACAGAGTGACTGACTGACTGAGAGAGAGACTGACTGACTGAGAGAGAGACTGACTGACTGAGAGAGAGATACTGACTGACTGACTGTCTGAGAGAGTGACTGACTGACTAGAGAGAGACTGACTGACTGACTGAGAGAGAGACTGACGGACTGACTGAGAGAGTGACTGATTGACTGACTGACTGAGAGAGAGACTGACTGACTGACTGAGAGAGAGACTGACTGACTGAATGAGAGAGAGACTGACTGACAGAGAGAGACTGACTGAGAGAGAGACTGACTGACTGACGGAGAGAGAGAGAGACTGACTGACTGACTGTCTAAGACAGTGACTGACTGACTAAAGAGAGACTGACTGACTGACTGACTGACTGAGAGAGAGACTGACGTACTGACTGACTGACTGACTGATGGAGTGAGAGACTGATTGACTGAGAGAGAGACTGACTGACTGACTGAATGAGAGAAAGACTGACTGACTGAGAGAGAGACTGACTAACTGACTGAGAGAGAGACTGACTGACTGACTTACTGAGAGAGAGACTGACTGAGAGAGAGACTGACTGACTGAGAGAGAGACTGACTGACTGAGAGAGAGACTGACTGACTGACTAACTGACTGAGAGAGAGACTGACTGACTGACGGAGAGACTGACTGACAGACTGAGAGAGTGACTGATTGACTGACTGACTGAGAGAGAGACTGACCGACTGAGAGAGAGACTGACTGACTGAGAGAGAGATTGACAGAGAGAGAGACTGACTGACTGAGAGAGAGACTGACTGACTGAGAGAGAGACTGACTGAGAGAGAGAGATTGACTGACTGACTGACTGAGAGAGAGACAGACTGACTGACTGACTGAGAGAGAGACTGACTTACTAACTGAGAGAGAGACTGACTGACTGACTGACTGACTGACTGACTGACTGAGAGAGAGACTGACTGACTGAGAGAGAGACTGACTGACTGACTGAGAGACTGACTGAGAGACTGACAGACTGACTGACTGACTGAGAGAGAGACTGACTGACTGAGAGAGAGACTGACTGACTGAGAGAGAGACTGACTGACTGAGAGAGTGACTGACTGACTGAGAGAGAACGACTGACTGACTGACTGACTGAGAGAGAGAGACTGACTGACTGAGAGAGAGACTGACTGACTGAGAGACTGACTGTCTGACTGACTGAGAGAGTGACTGATTGACTGACTGACTGAGAGAGAGACTGACTGACTGAGAGAGAGAGAGACTGACTGACTGACTGACTGAGAGAGAGACTGACAGACTGACTGACTGAGAGAGAGACTGACTGACTGACTGAGAGAGAGGCTGTCTGACTGACTGACTGAATGAGAGAGAGACTGACTGACTGAGAGAGAGACTGACTGACTGACTGACTGACTGAGAGAGAGACTGACTGACTGACTGAGATAGAGACTGACTGACTGACTGAGAGAGAGACTGACTGACTAAATGAGTGAGAAACTGACTGACTGACTGAGAGAGACTGACTGACTGACTGAGAGAGAGACTGACTGACTGACTTACTGAGAGAGAGACTGACTGAGAGAGAGACTGACTGACTGAGAGAGAGACTGACTGACTGACTGTCTGTCTGAGAGAGTGACTGACTGACTAGAGAGAGACTGACTGACTGACTAACTGACTGAGAGAGAGACTGACTGACTGACGGAGAGACTGACTGACAGACTGAGAGAGTGACTGATTGACTGACTGACTGAGAGAGAGACTGACTGACTGAGAGAGAGACTGACTGACTGAGAGAGAGATTGACAGAGAGAGAGACTGACTGACTGAGAGAGAGACTGACTGACTGAGAGAGAGACTGACTGAGAGAGAGAGACTGACTGACTGACTGAGAGAGAGGCTGACTGACTGACTGACTGAATGAGAGAGAGACTGACTGACTGAGAGAGAGACTGACTGACTGACTGACTGACTGACTGAGAGAGAGACTGACTGACTGACTGAGATAGAGACTGACTGACTGACTGAGAGAGAGAGACTGACTGACTAAATGAGTGAGAAACTGACTGACTGACTGAGAGAGACTGACTGACTGACTGACTGACTGACTGACTGACTGAGAGAGAGACTGACTGACTGACTTACTGAGAGAGAGACTGACTGAGAGAGAGACTGACTGACTGAGAGAGAGACTGACTGACTGAGAGAGAGACTGACTGACTGACTGACTGTCTGTCTGAGAGAGTGACTGACTGACTAGAGAGAGACTGACTGACTGACTAACTGACTGAGAGAGAGACTGACTGACTGACGGAGAGACTGACTGACAGACTGAGAGAGTGACTGATTGACTGACTGACTGAGAGAGAGACTGACTGACTGAGAGAGAGACTGACAGACTGAGAGAGAGATTGACAGAGAGAGAGACTGACTGACTGAGAGAGAGACTGACTGACTGAGAGAGAGACTGACTGAGAGAGAGAGACTGACTGACTGACTGACTGAGAGAGAGACAGACTGACTGACTGACTGAGAGAGAGACTGACTTACTAACTGAGAGAGAGACTGACTGACTTTCTGACTGAGAGAGACTGACTGACTGACTGAGAGAGAGACTTACTGACTGAATGAGAGAGAGACTGAATGACTGACTGACTGAGAGAGAGACTGACAGACTATCTGACTGACTGAGAGAGTGACTGACTGACTGACTGACTGAATGAGAGAGAGTCTGACTGACTGAGAGAGAGACTGACTGACTGACGGAGAGACTGACAGACTGAGAGAGTGACTAATTGACTGACTGACTGAGAGAGAGACTGACTGACTGAGAGAGAGACTGACTGACTGTGAGAGAGATTGACAGAGAGAGAGAATGACTGACTGAGAGAGTGACTGACTGACTGAGAGAGAGACTGACTGAGTGAGAGAGACTGACTGACTGACTGACTGAGAGAGAGACAGACTGACTGACTGAGAGAGAGACTGACTTACTAACTGAGAGAGAGACTGACTGACTGACTGACTAACTGAGAGAGAGACTGACTGACTGACTGAGAGAGAGACTGACTGACTGACTGACTGAGAGAGAGACTGACAGACTGACTGACTGAGAGAGAGACTGACTGACTTACTGAGAGAGAGGCTGACTGACTGACTGACTGAATGAGAGAGACTGACTGACTGACTGACTGACTGAAAGAGAGACTGACTGACTGACTGAATGAGAGAGAGACTGACTGACTGAGAGAGAGACTGACTGACTGACTGACTGAGAGAGAGACTGACTGACTGACTGAGCGAGAGACTGACTGACTGACTGAGAGAGAGACTGACTGACTAAATGAGTGAGAGACTGACTGACTGACTGAATGAGAGAGAGACTGACTGACTAAGAGAGAGACTGACTGAGAGAGAGAGACTGACTGACTGAGAGGGAGACTGACTGACTGACTGACTGAGAGAGAGACTTACTGACTGACTGTCTGACAGAGTGACTGACTGACTAGAGAGAGACTGACTGACTGTCTGAGAGAGTGACTGACTGACTAGAGAGAGACTGACTGACTGACTGACTGACTGACTGAGAGAGAGACTGACTGACTGACTGAGAGAGAGACTGACTGACTGACTGAGAGAGAGACTGACTGACTGACTGAGAGAGAGACTGACTGACTGAATGAGAGAGAGACTGACTGACTGACTGAGAGAGAGACTGACTGACTTTCTGACTGAGAGAGACTGACTGACTGACTGAGAGAGAGACTTACTGACTGAATGAGAGAGAGACTGAATGACTGACTGACTGAGAGAGAGACTGACAGACTAACTGACTGACTGAGAGAGTGACTGACTGACTGACTGACTGAATGAGAGAGAGACTGACTGACTGTGAGAGAGATACTGACTGACTGACTGTCTGAGAGAGTGACTGACTGACTAGAGAGAGACTGACTTACTGACTGACTGAGAGAGAGACTGACGGACTGACTGAGAGAGTGACTGATTGACAGACTGACTGAGAGAGAGACTGACTGACTGACTGAGAGAGAGACTGACTGACTGAATGAGAGAGAGACTGACTGACAGAGAGAGACTGACTGAGAGAGAGACTGACTGACTGACTGAGAGAGAGAGAGACTGACTGACTGACTGTCTGAGAGAGTGACTGGCTGACTAAAGAGAGACTGACTGACTGACTGACTGAGAGAGAGACTGACGTTCTGACTGACTGACTGACTGACTGATGGAGTGAGAGACTGACTGACTGAGAGAGAGACTGACTGCCTGACTGAATGAGAGAAAGACTGACTGACTGAGAGAGAGACTGACTAACTGACTGAGAGAGAGACTGACTGACTGACTGACTGACTGAGAGAGAGACTGACTGAGAGAGAGACTGACTGACTAAGAGAGAGACTGACTGACTGAGAGAGAGACTGACTGACTGTCTGAGAGAGTAACTGACTGACTAGAGAGAGACTGACTGACTGACTAACTGAATGAGAGAGAGACTGACTGACTGACGGAGAGACTGACAGACTGAGAGAGTGACTAATTGACTGACTGACTGAGAGAGAGACTGACTGACTGAGAGAGAGACTGACTGACTGAGAGAGAGATTGACAGAGAGAGAGACTGACTGACTGAGAGAGAGACTGACTGACTGAGAGAGAGACTGACTGAGAGAGAGAGACTGACTGACTGACTGACTGAGAGAGAGACAGACTGACTGACTGACTGAGAGAGAGACTGACTTACTAACTGAGAGAGAGACTGACTGACTGACTGACTGAGAGAGAGACTGACTGACTGAGAGAGAGACTGACTGACTGACTGACTGACTGAGAGAGAGACTGACAGACTTACTGACTGAGAGAGAGACTGACTGACTTACTGAGAGAGAGGCTGACTGACTGACTGAATGAGAGAGATACTGACTGACTGACTGACTGACTGACTGAAAGAGAGACTGACTGAATGACTGAATGAGAGAGAGACTCACTGACTGAGAGAGAGACTGACTGACTGACTGACTGAGAGAGAGACTGACTGACAAACTGAGAGAGAGACTGACTGACTGACTGAGAGAGAGACTGACTGACTAAATGAGTGAGAGACTGACTGACTGACTGACTGAGAGAGACTTACTGACTGACTGACTGAGAGAGAGACTGACTGACTGACTGAATGAGAGAGAGACTGACTGACTAAGAGAGAGACTGACTGAGAGAGAGAGACTGACTGACTGAGAGGGAGACTGACTGACTGACTGACTGACTGAGAGAGAGACTTACTGACTGACTGTCTGACAGAGTGACTGACTGACTAGAGAGAGACTGACTGACTGACTGAGAGAGAGACTGACTGACTGACTGAGAGAGAGACTGACTGACTGACTGAGAGAGAGACTGACTGACTGAATGAGAGAGAGACTGACTGACTGACTGAGAGAGAGACTGACTGACTTTCTGACTGAGAGAGACTGACTGACTGACTGAGAGAGAGACTTACTGACTGAATGAGAGAGAGACTGAATGACTGACTGACTGAGAGAGAGACTGACAGACTATCTGACTGACTGAGAGAGTGACTGACTGACTGACTGACTGAATGAGAGAGAGTCTGACTGACTGAGAGAGAGACTGACTGAGAGAGAGACTGACTGACTGAGAGAGAGACTGACTGACTGACTGAGAGAGTCTGACTGACTGACTGTCTGAGAGAGTGACTGACTGACTAGAGAGTGACTGACTGACTGACTGAGAGAGAGACTGACTGACTGACTGTCTGAGAGAGTGACTGACTGACTAGAGAGAATGACTGACTGACTGAGAGAGAGACTGACGTACTGACTGACTGACTGACTGACTGACGGAGTGAGAGACTGACTGACTGACTGAATGAGAGAAAAACTGACTGACTGAGAGAGAGACTAACAGACTGACTGACTGACTGAGAGAGACTGACTGAGAGAGACTGACTGACTGACTGACTGAGAGGGAGACTGACTAACTGACTGATAGAGATACTGACTGACTGACTGAGAGAGAGACTGACTGAGAGAGAGACTGACTGAATGAGAGAGAGACTGACTGACTGTGAGAGAGATACTGACTGACTGACTGTCTGAGAGATTGACTGACTGACTAGAGAGAGACTGACTGACTGACTGAGAGAGAGACTGACGTACTGACTGACTGACTGACTGACTGACGGAGTGAGAGACTGACTGACTGACTGAATGAGAGAAAACCTGACTGACTGAGAGAGAGAGAGACTAACAGACTGACTGACTGACTGAGAGAGACTGACTGAGAGAGACTGACTGACTGAGAGGGAGACTGACTAACTGACTGAGAGAGAGACTGACTGACTGACTGAGAGAGAGACTGACTGAGAGAGAGACTGACTGAATGAGAGAGAGACTGACTGACTGTGAGAGAGATACTAACTGACTGACTGTCTGAGAGAGTGACTGACTGACTAGAGAGAGACTGACTGACTGACTGAGAGAGAGACTGACGAACTGACTGAGAGAGTGACTGATTGACTGACTGACTGAGAGAGAGACTGACTGGCTGACTGACTGAGAGAGAGACTGACTGACTGAATGAGAGAGAGACTGACTGACAGAGAGAGACTGACTGAGAGAGAGACTGACTGACTGACTGAGAGAGAGAGAGACTGACTGACTGTCTGAGAGAGTGACTAACTGACTAAAGAGAGACTGACTGACTGACTGACTGAGAGAGAGACTGACGTTCTGACTGACTGACTGACTGATGGAGTGAGAGACTGACTGACTGAGAGAGAGACTGACTGACTGAATGAGAGAAAGACTGACTGACTGAGAGAGAGACTGACTAACTGACTGAGAGAGAGACTGACTGACTGACTGACTGAGAGAGAGACTGACTGAGAGAGAGACTGACTGACTAAGAGAGAGACTGACTGACTGAGAGAGAGACTGACTGACTGTCTGAGAGAGTGACTGACTGACTAGAGAGAGACTGACTGACTAACTGACTGAGAGAGAGACTGACTGACTGACGGAGAGACTGACAGACTGAGAGAGTGACTAATTGACTGACTGACTGAGAGAGAGACTGACTGACTGAGAGAGAGACTGACTGACTGTGAGAGAGATTGACAGAGAGAGAGAATGACTGACTGAGAGAGAGACTGACTGACTGAGAGAGAGACTGACTGAGTGAGAGAGACTGACTGACTGACTGACTGAGAGAGAGACAGACTGACTGACTGAGAGAGAGACTGACTTACTAACTGAGAGAGAGACTGACTGACTGACTAACTGAGAGAGAGACTGACTGACTGAGAGAGAGACTGACTGACTGGCTGACTGAGAGAGAGACTGACAGACTGACTGACTGAGAGAGAGACTGACTGACTTACTGAGAGAGAGGCTGACTGACTGACTGACTGAATGAGAGAGATACTGACTGACTGACTGACTGACTGACTGAAAGAGAGACTGACTGACTGACTGAATGAGAGAGAGACTGACTGACTGAGAGAGAGACTGACTGACTGACTGACTGAGAGAGAGACTGACTGACTGACTGAGCGAGAGACTGACTGACTGACTGAGAGAGAGACTGACTGACTAAATGAGTGAGAGACTGACTGACTGACTGAATGAGAGAGAGACTGACTGACTAAGAGAGAGACTGACTGAGAGAGAGAGACTGACTGACTGAGAGGGAGACTGACTGACTGACTGAGAGAGAGACTTACTGACTGACTGTCTGACAGAGTGACTGACTGACTAGAGAGAAACTGACTGACTGACTGAGAGAGAGACTGACTGACTGTCTGAGAGAGTGACTGACTGACTAGAGAGAGACTGACTGACTGACTGACTGACTGACTGAGAGAGAGACTGACTGACTGACTGAGAGAGAGACTGACTGACTGACTGAGAGAGAGACTGACTGACTGACTGAGAGAGAGACTGACTGACTGAATGAGAGAGAGACTGACTGACTGACTGAGAGAGAGACTGACTGACTTTCTGACTGAGAGAGACTGACTGACTGACTGAGAGAGAGACTTACTGACTGAATGAGAGAGAGACTGAATGACTGACTGACTGAGAGAGAGACTGACAGACTAACTGACTGACTGAGAGAGTGACTGACTGACTGACTGACTGAATGAGAGAGAGTCTGACTGACTG
The DNA here is from genome assembly GCF_040206685.1 of Ascaphus truei. Taxonomy (NCBI): domain Eukaryota; kingdom Metazoa; phylum Chordata; class Amphibia; order Anura; family Ascaphidae; genus Ascaphus; species Ascaphus truei. The sequence goes on along the minus strand of NC_134486.1, from coordinate 183,924,786 downwards.
AGAGAGAGACTGACTGAGAGAGAGACTGACTGACTGAGAGAGAGACTGACTGACTGACTGACTGAGAGAGACTGACTGACTGACTGTCTGAGAGAGTGACTGACTGACTAGAGAGTGACTGACTGACTGACTGAGAGAGAGACTGACTGACTGTCTGAGAGAGTGACTGACTGACTAGAGAGAGACTTACTGACTGACTGACTGACTGACTGAGAGAGAGACTGACTGACTGACTGAGAGAGAGACAGACTGACTGACTGACTGAGAGAGAGACTGACTGACTGACTGACTTACTGACTGAGAGAGTGACTGACTGACTGAGAGAGAGACTGACTGACTGATTGGCTGAGAGAGTGACTGACTGACTGACTGAGAGAGAGACAGACTGACTGACTGATTGAGAGAGAGACTAACTGACTGACTGAGAGATAATGACTGACTGACTGAGAGAGAGAGACTGACTGACTGAGAGAGAGACTGACTGACTGAGAGAGTGACTGATTGACTGACTGACTAGAGAGAGACTGACTGACTGACGGAGTGAGAGACTGACTGACTGAGAGAGAGAGACTGACTGACTGACTGAATGAGAGAAAAACTGACTGACTGAGAGAGAGACTGACAGACTGACTGACTGACTGAGAGTGAGACTGACTGACTGACTGACTGAATGAGAGAGAGACTGACTGACTGAGAGAGAGACTGACTGACTGACTGACTGACTGAGAGAGAGACTGACTGACTAAATAAGTGAGAGACTGACTGACTGAGAGAGACTGACTGACTGAGAGAGAGACTGACTGACTGACTGAATGAGAGAGAGAGACTGACTGACTGAGAGAGAGACTGACTGAGAAAGAGACTGACTGACTGAGAGAGAGAGAGACTGACTGACTGACTGACTGACTGAGAGAGAGACTGACTGACTGAAAGAGAGAGAGACTGACTGACAAAGAGAGACTGACTGAAAGAGAGACTGACTGAGAGATAGAGAGACTGACTGACTGACTGACTGTCTGAGAGAGTGACTGACTGACTAGAGAGAGACTGACTGACTGACGGAGTGAGAGACTGACTGACTGAGAGATAGAGACTGACTGACTGACTGAATGAGAGAAAAACTGACTGACTGAGAGAGAGACTGACAGACTGACTAACTGACTGAGAGAGACTGACTGAGAGAGACTGACTAACTGACTGAGAGGGAGACTGACTAACTGACTGAGAGAGAGACTGACTGACTGACTGAGAGAGAGACTGACTGAGAGAGAGACTGACTGACTGAGAGAGAGACTGACTGACTGAGAGAGAGATACTGACTGACTGACTGTCTGAGAGAGTGACTGACTGACTAGAGAGAGACTGACTGACTGACTGAGAGAGAGACTGACGGACTGACTGAGAGAGTGACTGATTGACTGACTGACTGAGAGAGAGACTGACTGACTGACTGAGAGAGAGACAGACTGACTGACTGACTGAGAGAGAGACTGACTGACTGACTGACTTACTGACTGAGAGAGTGACTGACTGACTGAGAGAGAGACTGACTGACTGATTGGCTGAGAGAGTGACTGACTGACTGACTGAGAGAGAGACAGACTGACTGACTGATTGAGAGAGAGACTAACTGACTGACTGAGAGATAATGACTGACTGACTGAGAGAGAGAGACTGACTGACTGAGAGAGAGACTGACTGACTGAGAGAGTGACTGATTGACTGACTGACTAGAGAGAGACTGACTGACTGACGGAGTGAGAGACTGACTGACTGAGAGAGAGAGACTGACTGACTGACTGAATGAGAGAAAAACTGACTGACTGAGAGAGAGACTGACAGACTGACTGACTGACTGAGAGTGAGACTGACTGACTGACTGACTGAATGAGAGAGAGACTGACTGACTGAGAGAGAGACTGACTGACTGACTGACTGACTGAGAGAGAGACTGACTGACTAAATAAGTGAGAGACTGACTGACTGAGAGAGACTGACTGACTGAGAGAGAGACTGACTGACTGACTGAATGAGAGAGAGAGACTGACTGACTGAGAGAGAGACTGACTGAGAAAGAGACTGACTGACTGAGAGAGAGAGAGACTGACTGACTGACTGACTGACTGAGAGAGAGACTGACTGACTGAAAGAGAGAGAGACTGACTGACAAAGAGAGACTGACTGAAAGAGAGACTGACTGAGAGATAGAGAGACTGACTGACTGACTGACTGTCTGAGAGAGTGACTGACTGACTAGAGAGAGACTGACTGACTGACGGAGTGAGAGACTGACTGACTGAGAGATAGAGACTGACTGACTGACTGAATGAGAGAAAAACTGACTGACTGAGAGAGAGACTGACAGACTGACTAACTGACTGAGAGAGACTGACTGAGAGAGACTGACTAACTGACTGAGAGGGAGACTGACTAACTGACTGAGAGAGAGACTGACTGACTGACTGAGAGAGAGACTGACTGAGAGAGAGACTGACTGACTGAGAGAGAGACTGACTGACTGAGAGAGAGATACTGACTGACTGACTGTCTGAGAGAGTGACTGACTGACTAGAGAGAGACTGACTGACTGACTGAGAGAGAGACTGACGGACTGACTGAGAGAGTGACTGATTGACTGACTGACTGAGAGAGAGACTGACTGACTGACTGAGAGAGAGACTGACTGACTGAATGAGAGAGAGACTGACTGACAGAGAGAGACTGACTGAGAGAGAGACTGACTGACTGACGGAGAGAGAGAGAGACTGACTGACTGACTGTCTAAGACAGTGACTGACTGACTAAAGAGAGACTGACTGACTGACTGACTGACTGAGAGAGAGACTGACGTACTGACTGACTGACTGACTGATGGAGTGAGAGACTGATTGACTGAGAGAGAGACTGACTGACTGACTGAATGAGAGAAAGACTGACTGACTGAGAGAGAGACTGACTAACTGACTGAGAGAGAGACTGACTGACTGACTTACTGAGAGAGAGACTGACTGAGAGAGAGACTGACTGACTGAGAGAGAGACTGACTGACTGAGAGAGAGACTGACTGACTGACTAACTGACTGAGAGAGAGACTGACTGACTGACGGAGAGACTGACTGACAGACTGAGAGAGTGACTGATTGACTGACTGACTGAGAGAGAGACTGACCGACTGAGAGAGAGACTGACTGACTGAGAGAGAGATTGACAGAGAGAGAGACTGACTGACTGAGAGAGAGACTGACTGACTGAGAGAGAGACTGACTGAGAGAGAGAGATTGACTGACTGACTGACTGAGAGAGAGACAGACTGACTGACTGACTGAGAGAGAGACTGACTTACTAACTGAGAGAGAGACTGACTGACTGACTGACTGACTGACTGACTGAGAGAGAGACTGACTGACTGAGAGAGAGACTGACTGACTGACTGAGAGACTGACTGAGAGACTGACAGACTGACTGACTGACTGAGAGAGAGACTGACTGACTGAGAGAGAGACTGACTGACTGAGAGAGAGACTGACTGACTGAGAGAGTGACTGACTGACTGAGAGAGAACGACTGACTGACTGACTGACTGAGAGAGAGAGACTGACTGACTGAGAGAGAGACTGACAGACTGACTGACTGAGAGAGAGACTGACTGACTGACTGAGAGAGAGGCTGACTGACTGACTGACTGAATGAGAGAGAGACTGACTGACTGAGAGAGAGACTGACTGACTGACTGACTGACTGACTGAGAGAGAGACTGACTGACTGACTGAGATAGAGACTGACTGACTGACTGAGAGAGAGACTGACTGACTAAATGAGTGAGAAACTGACTGACTGACTGAGAGAGACTGACTGACTGACTGAGAGAGAGACTGACTGACTGACTTACTGAGAGAGAGACTGACTGAGAGAGAGACTGACTGACTGAGAGAGAGACTGACTGACTGACTGACTGTCTGTCTGAGAGAGTGACTGACTGACTAGAGAGAGACTGACTGACTGACTAACTGACTGAGAGAGAGACTGACTGACTGACGGAGAGACTGACTGACAGACTGAGAGAGTGACTGATTGACTGACTGACTGAGAGAGAGACTGACTGACTGAGAGAGAGACTGACTGACTGAGAGAGAGATTGACAGAGAGAGAGACTGACTGACTGAGAGAGAGACTGACTGACTGAGAGAGAGACTGACTGAGAGACAGAGACTGACTGACTGACTGAGAGAGAGGCTGACTGACTGACTGACTGAATGAGAGAGAGACTGACTGACTGAGAGAGAGACTGACTGACTGACTGACTGACTGAGAGAGAGACTGACTGACTGACTGAGATAGAGACTGACTGACTGACTGAGAGAGAGACTGACTGACTAAATGAGTGAGAAACTGACTGACTGACTGAGAGAGACTGACTGACTGACTGACTGACTGAGAGAGAGACTGACTGACTGACTTACTGAGAGAGAGACTGACTGAGAGAGAGACTGACTGACTGAGAGAGAGACTGACTGACTGAGAGAGAGACTGACTGACTGACTGACTGACTGTCTGTCTGAGAGAGTGACTGACTGACTAGAGAGAGACTGACTGACTGACTAACTGACTGAGAGAGAGACTGACTGACTGACGGAGAGACTGACTGACAGACTGAGAGAGTGACTGATTGACTGACTGACTGAGAGAGAGACTGACTGACTGAGAGAGAGACTGACTGACTGAGAGAGAGATTGACAGAGAGAGAGACTGACTGACTGAGAGAGAGACTGACTGACTGAGAGAGAGACTCACTGAGAGAGAGAGAGACTGACTGACTGACTGACTGAGAGAGAGACAGACTGACTGACTGACTGAGAGAGAGACTGACTTACTAACTGAGAGAGAGACTGACTGACTTTCTGACTGAGAGAGACTGACTGACTGACTGAGAGAGAGACTTACTGACTGAATGAGAGAGAGACTGAATGACTGACTGACTGAGAGAGAGACTGACAGACTATCTGACTGACTGAGAGAGTGACTGACTGACTGACTGACTGAATGAGAGAGAGTCTGACTGACTGAGAGAGAGACTGACTGACTGACGGAGAGACTGACAGACTGAGAGAGTGACTAATTGACTGACTGACTGAGAGAGAGACTGACTGACTGAGAGAGAGACTGACTGACTGTGAGAGAGATTGACAGAGAGAGAGAATGACTGACTGAGAGAGAGACTGACTGACTGAGAGAGAGACTGACTGAGTGAGAGAGACTGACTGACTGACTGACTGAGAGAGAGACAGACTGACTGACTGAGAGAGAGACTGACTTACTAACTGAGAGAGAGACTGACTGACTGACTAACTGAGAGAGAGACTGACTGACTGACTGAGAGAGAGACTGACTGACTGACTGACTGAGAGAGAGACTGACTGACTTACAAAGAGAGAGGCTGACTGACTGACTGACTGAATGAGAGAGACTGACTGACTGACTGACTGAAAGAGAGACTGACTGACTGACTGAATGAGAGAGAGACTGACTGACTGAGAGAGAGACTGACTGACTGACTGACTGAGAGAGAGACTGACTGACTGACTGAGCGAGAGACTGACTGACTGACTGAGAGAGAGACTGACTGACTGAATGAGAGAGAGACTGACTGAGAGAGAGAGACTGACTGACTGAGAGGGAGACTGACTGACTGACTGACTGAGAGAGAGACTTACTGACTGACTGTCTGACAGAGTGACTGACTGACTAGAGAGAGACTGACTGACTGACTGAGAGAGAGACTGACTGACTGTCTGAGAGAGTGACTGACTGACTAAAGAGAGACTGACTGACTGACTGACTGACTGAGAGAGAGACTGACTGACTGACTGAGAGAGAGACTGACTGACTGACTGAGAGAGAGACTGACTGACTGACTGAGAGAGAGACTGACTGACTGAATGAGAGAGAGACTGACTGACTGACTGAGAGAGAGACTGACTGACTTTCTGACTGAGAGAGACTGACTGACTGACTGAGAGAGAGACTGACTGACTGACTGAGAGAGAGACTGACTGACTGAATGAGAGAGAGACTGACTGACTGAATGAGAGAGAGACTGACTGACTGACTGAGAGAGAGACTGACTGACTTTCTGACTGAGAGAGACTGACTGACTGACTGAGAGAGAGACTTACTGACTGAATGAGAGAGAGACTGAATGACTGACTGACTGAGAGAGAGACTGACAGACTAACTGACTGACTGAGAGAGTGACTGACTGACTGACTGACTGAATGAGAGAGAGTCTGACTGACTGAGAGAGAGACTGACTGAGAGAGAGACTGACTGACTGAGAGAGAGACTGACTGACTGACTGAGAGAGACTGACTGACTGACTGTCTGAGAGAGTGACTGACTGACTAGAGAGTGACTGACTGACTGACTGAGAGAGAGACTGAATGACTGACTGTCTGAGAGAGTGACTGACTGACTAGAGAGAGACTTACTGACTGACTGACTGACTGAGAGAGAGACTGACTGACTGACTGACTGAGAGAGAGACAGACTGACTGACTGACTGAGAGAGAGACTGACTGACTGACTGACTTACTGACTGAGAGAGTGACTGACTGACTGAGAGAGAGACTGACTGACTGATTGGCTGAGAGAGTGACTGACTGACTGACTGAGAGAGAGACAGACTGACTGACTGATTGAGAGAGAGACTAACTGACTGACTGAGAGATAATGACTGACTGACTGAGAGAGAGAGACTGACTGACTGAGAGAGAGACTGACTGACTGAGAGAGTGACTGATTGACTGACTGACTAGAGAGAGACTGACTGACTGACGGAGTGAGAGACTGACTGACTGAGAGAGAGAGACTGACTGACTGAATGAGAGAAAAACTGACTGACTGAGAGAGAGACTGACAGACTGACTGACTGACTGAGAGTGAGACTGACTGACTGACTGAATGAGAGAGAGACTGACTGACTGAGAGAAAGACTGACTGACTGACTGACTGACTGACTGAGAGAGAGACTGACTGACTGAGAGAGAGACTGACTGACTGACTGACTGAGAGAGAGACTGACTGACTAAATAAGTGAGAGACTGACTGACTGAGAGAGACTGACTGACTGAGAGAGAGACTGACTGACTGACTGACTGAATGAGAGAGAGAGACTGACTGACTGAGAGAGAGACTGACTGAGAAAGAGACTGACTGACTGAGAGAGAGAGAGACTGACTGACTGACTGACTGAGAGAGAGACTGACTGACTGAATGAGAGAGAGACTGACTGACAAAGAGAGACTGACTGAAAGAGAGACTGACTGAGAGATAGAGAGACTGACTGACTGACTGACTGTCTGAGAGAGTGACTGACTTACTAGTGAGAGACTGACTGACTGAGAGAGAGAGACTGACTGACTGACTGAATGAGAGAAAAACTGACTGACTGAGAGAGAGACTGACAGACTGACTGACTGACTGAGAGAGACTGACTGAGAGAGACAGACTGACTGACTGAGAGGGAGACTGACTAACTGACTGAGAGAGAGACTGACTGACTGACTGAGAGAGAGACTGACTGAGAGAGAGACTGACTGACTGAGAGAGAGACTGACTGACTGAGAGAGAGACACTGACTGACTGACTGTCTGAGAGAGTGACTGACTGACTAGAGAGAGACTGACTGACTGACTGAGAGAGAGACTGACGGACTGACTGAGAGAGTGACTGATTGACTGACTGACTGAGAGAGAGACTGACTGACTGACTGAGAGAGAGACTGACTGACTGAATGAGAGAGAGACTGACTGACAGAGAGAGACTGACTGAGAGAGAGACTGACTGACTGACGGAGAGAGAGAGAGACTGACTGACTGACTGTCTAAGAGAGTGACTGACTGACTAAAGAGAGACTGACTGACTGACTGACTGACTGAGAGAGAGACTGACGTACTGACTGACTGACTGACTGATGGAGTGAGAGACTGATTGACTGAGAGAGAGACTGACTGACTGACTGAATGAGAGAAAGACTGACTGACTGAGAGAGAGACTGACTAACTGACTGAGAGAGAGACTGACTGACTTACTGAGAGAGAGACTGACTGAGAGAGAGACTGACTGACTGAGAGAGAGACTGACTGACTGAGAGAGAGACTGACTGACTGACTAACTGACTGAGAGAGAGACTGACTGACTGACGGAGAGACTGACTGACAGACTGAGAGAGTGACTTATTGACTGACTGACTGAGAGAGAGACTGACCGACTGAGAGAGAGACTGACTGACTGAGAGAGAGATTGACAGAGAGAGAGACTGACTGACTGAGAGAGAGACTGACTGACTGAGAGAGAGACTGACTGAGAGAGAGACTGACTGAGAGAGAGAGATTGACTGACTGACTGACTGACTGAGAGAGAGACAGACTGACTGACTGACTGAGAGAGAGACTGACTTACTAACTGAGAGAGAGACTGACTGACTGACTGACTGACTGACTGAGAGAGAGACTGACTGACTGAGAGAGAGACTGACTGACTGACTGAGAGACTGACTGAGAGACTGACAGACTGACTGACTGACTGAGAGAGAGACTGACTGACTGAGAGAGAGACTGACTGACTGAGAGAGAGACTGACTGACTGAGAGAGTGACTGACTGACTGAGAGAGAACGACTGACTGACTGACTGACTGAGAGAGAGAGACTGACTGACTGAGAGAGAGACTGACTGACTGAGAGACTGACTGTCTGACTGACTGAGAGAGTGACTGATTGACTGACTGACTGAGAGAGAGACTGACTGACTGAGAGAGAGAGAGACTGACTGACTGACTGACTGAGAGAGAGACTGACAGACTGACTGACTGAGAGAGAGACTGACTGACTGACTGAGAGAGAGGCTGACTGACTGACTGACTGAATGAGAGAGAGACTGACTGACTGAGAGAGAGACTGACTGACTGACTGACTGACTGACTGAGAGAGAGACTGACTGACTGACTGAGATAGAGACTGACTGACTGACTGAGAGAGAGACTGACTGACTAAATGAGTGAGAAACTGACTGACTGACTGAGAGAGACTGACTGACTGACTGAGAGAGAGACTGACTGACTGACTTACTGAGAGAGAGACTGACTGAGAGAGAGACTGACTGACTGACTGTCTGTCTGAGAGAGTGACTGACTGACTAGAGAGAGACTGACTGACTGACTAACTGACTGAGAGAGAGACTGACTGACTGACGGAGAGACTGACTGACAGACTGAGAAAGTGACTGATTGACTGACTGACTGAGAGAGAGACTGACTGACTGAGAGAGAGACTGACTGACTGAGAGAGAGATTGACAGAGAGAGAGACTGACTGACTGAGAGAGAGACTGACTGACTGAGAGAGAGACTGACTGAGAGAGAGAGACTGACTGACTGACTGAGAGAGAGGCTGACTGACTGACTGACTGAATGAGAGAGAGACTGACTGACTGAGAGAGAGACTGACTGACTGACTGACTGACTGAGAGAGAGACTGACTGACTGACTGAGATAGAGACTGACTGACTGACTGAGAGAGAGAATGACTGACTAAATGAGTGAGAAACTGACTGACTGACTGAGAGAGACTGACTGACTGACTGACTGACTGAGAGAGAGACTGACTGACTGACTTACTGAGAGAGAGACTGACTGAGAGAGAGACTGACTGACTGAGAGAGAGACTGACTGACTGAGAGAGAGACTGACTGACTGACTGACTGTCTGTCTGAGAGAGTGACTGACTGACTAGAGAGAGACTGACTGACTGACTAACTGACTGAGAGAGAGACTGACTGACTGACGGAGAGACTGACTGACAGACTGAGAGAGTGACTGATTGACTGACTGACTGAGAGAGAGACTGACTGACTGAGAGAGAGACTGACTGACTGAGAGAGAGATTGACAGAGAGAGAGACTGACTGACTGAGAGAGAGACTGACTGACTGAGAGAGAGACTGACTGAGAGAGAGAGACTGACTGACTGACTGACTGAGAGAGAGACAGACTGACTGACTGACTGAGAGAGAGACTGACTTACTAACTGAGAGAGAGACTGACTGACTGACTGACTGACTGACTGAGAGAGAGACTGACTGACTGAGAGAGAGACTGAATGACTGACTGACTGAGAGAGAGACTGACAGACTATCTGACTGACTGAGAGAGTGACTGACTGACTGACTGACTGAATGAGAGAGAGTCTGACTGACTGAGAGAGAGACTGACTGACTGACGGAGAGACTGACAGACTGAGAGAGTGACTAATTGACTGACTGACTGAGAGAGAGACTGACTGACTGAGAGAGAGACTGACTGACTGGGAGAGAGATTGACAGAGAGAGAGAATGACTGACTGAGAGAGAGACTGACTGACTGAGAGAGAGACTGACTGAGTGAGAGAGACTGACTAACTGACTGACTGAGAGAGAGACAGACTGACTGACTGAGAGAGAGACTGACTTACTAACTGAGAGAGAGACTGACTGACTGACTAACTGAGAGAGAGACTGACTGACTGACTGAGAGAGAGACTGACTGACTGACTGACTGAGAGAGAGACTGACAGACTGACTGACTGAGAGAGAGACTGACTGACTTACAAAGAGAGAGGCTGACTGACTGACTGAATGAGAGAGACTGACTGACTGACTGACTGACTGACTGAAAGAGAGACTGACTGACTGACTGAATGAGAGAGAGACTGACTGACTGAGAGAGAGACTGACTGACTGACTGACTGAGAGAGAGACTGACTGACTGACTGAGCGAGAGACTGACTGACTGACTGAGAGAGAGACTGACTGACTAAATGAGTGAGAGACTGACTGACTGACTGAATGAGAGAGAGACTGACTGACTAAGAGAGAGACTGACTGAGAGAGAGAGACTGACTGACTGAGAGGGAGACTGACTGACTGACTGAGAGAGAGACTTACTGACTGACTGTCTGACAGAGTGACTGACTGACTAGAGAGAGACTGACTGACTGACTGAGAGAGAGACTGACTGACTGTCTGAGAGAGTGACTGACTGACTAGAGAGAGACTGACTGACTGACTGACTGACTGAGAGAGAGACTGACTGACTGACTGACTGAGAGAGAGACTGACTGACTGACTGAGAGAGAGACTGACTGACTGACTGAGAGAGAGACTGACTGACTGAATGAGAGAGAGACTGACTGACTGACTGAGAGAGAGACTGACTGACTTTCTGACTGAGATAGACTGACTGACTGACTGAGAGAGAGACTTACTGACTGAATGAGAGAGAGACTGAATGACTGACTGACTGAGAGAGAGACTGACAGACTAACTGACTGACTGAGAGAGTGACTGACTGACTGACTGACTGAATGAGAGAGAGTCTGACTGACTGAGAGAGAGACTGACTGAGAGAGAGACTGACTGACTGAGAGAGAGACTGACTGACTGACTGAGAGAGACTGACTGACTGACTGTCTGAGAGAGTGACTGACTGACTAGAGAGTGACTGACTGACTGACTGAGAGAGAGACTGAATGACTGACTGTCTGAGAGAGTGACTGACTGACTAGAGAGAGACTTACTGACTGACTGACTGACTGAGAGAGAGACTGACTGACTGACTGACTGAGAGAGAGACAGACTGACTGACTGACTGAGAGAGAGACTGACTGACTGACTGACTTACTGACTGAGAGAGTGACTGACTGACTGAGAGAGAGACTGACTGACTGATTGGCTGAGAGAGTGACTGACTGACTGACTGAGAGAGAGACAGACTGACTGACTGATTGAGAGAGAGACTAACTGACTGACTGAGAGATAATGACTGACTGACTGAGAGAGAGAGACTGACTGACTGAGAGAGAGACTGACTGACTGAGAGAGTGACTGATTGACTGACTGACTAGAGAGAGACTGACTGACTGACGGAGTGAGAGACTGACTGACTGAGAGAGAGAGACTGACTGACTGAATGAGAGAAAAACTGACTGACTGAGAGAGAGACTGACAGACTGACTGACTGACTGAGAGTGAGACTGACTGACTGACTGACTGAATGAGAGAGAGACTGACTGACTGAGAGAAAGACTGACTGACTGACTGACTGACTGACTGAGAGAGAGACTGACTGACTGAGAGAGAGACTGACTGACTGACTGACTGAGAGAGAGACTGACTGACTAAATAAATGAGAGACTAACTGACTGAGAGAGACTGACTGACTGAGAGAGAGACTGACTGACTGACTGACTGAATGAGAGAGAGAGACTGACTGACTGAGAGAGAGACTGACTGAGAAAGAGACTGACTGACTGAGAGAGAGAGAGACTGACTGACTGACTGACTGAGAGAGAGACTGACTGACTGAATGAGAGAGAGACTGACTGACAAAGAGAGACTGACTGAAAGAGAGACTGACTGAGAGATAGAGAGACTGACTGACTGACTGTCTGAGAGAGTGACTGACTGACTAGTGAGAGACTGACTGACTGAGAGAGAGAGACTGACTGACTGACTGAATGAGAGAAAAACTGACTGACTGAGAGAGAGACTGACAGACTGACTGACTGACTGAGAGAGACTGACTGAGAGAGACTGACTGACTGACTGAGAGGGAGACTGACTAACTGACTGAGAGAGAGACTGACTGACTGACTGAGAGAGAGACTGACTGAGAGAGAGACTGACTGACTGAGAGAGAGACTGACTGACTGAGAGAGAGACACTGACTGACTGACTGTCTGAGAGAGTGACTGACTGACTAGAGAGAGACTGACTGACTGACTGAGAGAGAGACTGACGGACTGACTGAGAGAGTGACTGATTGACTGACTGACTGAGAGAGAGACTGACTGACTGACTGAGAGAGAGACTGACTGACTGAATGAGAGAGAGACTGACTGACAGAGAGAGACTGACTGAGAGAGAGACTGACTGACTGACGGAGAGAGAGAGAGACTGACTGACTGACTGTCTAAGAGAGTGACTGACTGACTAAAGAGAGACTGACTGACTGACTGACTGACTGACTGAGAGAGAGACTGACGTACTGACTGACTGACTGACTGATGGAGTGAGAGACTGATTGACTGAGAGAGAGACTGACTGACTGACTGAATGAGAGAAAGACTGACTGACTGAGAGAGAGACTGATTAACTGACTGAGAGAGAGACTGACTGACTTACTGAGAGAGAGACTGACTGAGAGAGAGACTGACTGACTGAGAGAGAGACTGACTGACTGAGAGAGAGACTGACTGACTGACTAACTGACTGAGAGAGAGACTGACTGACTGACGGAGAGACTGACTGACAGACTGAGAGAGTGACTTATTGACTGACTGACTGAGAGAGAGACTGACCGACTGAGAGAGAGACTGACTGACTGAGAGAGAGATTGACAGAGAGAGAGACTGACTGACTGAGAGAGAGACTGACTGACTGAGAGAGAGACTGACTGAGAGAGAGACTGACTGAGAGAGAGAGATTGACTGACTGACTGACTGAGAGAGAGACAGACTGACTGACTGACTGAGAGAGAGACTGACTTACTAACTGAGAGAGAGACTGACTGACTGACTGACTGACTGACTGACTGAGAGAGAGACTGACTGACTGAGAGAGAGACTGACTGACTGACTGAGAGACTGACTGAGAGACTGACAGACTGACTGACTGACTGAGAGAGAGACTGACTGACTGAGAGAGAGACTGACTGACTGAGAGAGAGACTGACTGACTGAGAGAGTGACTGACTGACTGAGAGAGAACGACTGACTGACTGACTGACTGAGAGAGAGAGACTGACTGACTGAGAGAGAGACTGACTGACTGAGAGAATGACTGTCTGACTGACTGAGAGAGTGACTGATTGACTGACTGACTGAGAGAGAGACTGACTGACTGAGAGAGAGAGAGACTGACTGACTGACTGACTGACTGAGAGAGAGACTGACAGACTGACTGACTGAGAGAGAGACTGACTGACTGACTGACTGACTGAGAGAGAGGCTGACTGACTGACTGACTGAATGAGAGAGAGACTGACTGACTGAGAGAGAGACTGACTGACTGAGAGAGAGACTGACTGACTGACTGACTGACTGACTGAGAGAGAGACTGACTGTCTGACTGAGATAGAGACTGACTGACTGAGAGAGAGACTGACTGACTAAATGAGTGAGAAACTGACTGACTGACTGAGAGAGACTGACTGACTGACTGAGAGAGAGACTGACTGACTGACTTACTGAGAGAGAGACTGACTGAGAGAGAGACTGACTGACTGAGAGAGAGACTGACTGACTGACTGTCTGTCTGAGAGAGTGACTGACTGACTAGAGAGAGACTGACTGACTGACTAACTGACTGAGAGAGAGACTGACTGACTGACGGAGAGACTGACTGACAGACTGAGAGAGTGACTGATTGACTGACTGACTGAGAGAGAGACTGACTGACTGAGAGAGAGACTGACTGACTGAGAGAGAGATTGACAGAGAGAGAGACTGACTGACTGAGAGAGAGACTGACTGACTGAGAGAGAGACTGACTGAGAGAGAGAGACTGACTGACTGACTGAGAGAGAGGCTGACTGACTGACTGACTGAATGAGAGAGAGACTGACTGACTGAGAGAGAGACTGACTGACTGACTGACTGACTGAGAGAGAGACTGACTGACTGACTGAGAGAGAGAATGACTGACTAAATGAGTGAGAAACTGACTGACTGACTGAGAGAGACTGACTGACTGACTGACTGACTGAGAGAGAGACTGACTGACTGACTTACTGAGAGAGAGACTGACTGAGAGAGAGACTGACTGACTGAGAGAGAGACTGACTGAGAGAGAGACTGACTGACTGACTGTCTGTCTGAGAGAGTGACTGACTGACTAGAGAGAGACTGACTGACTGACTAACTGACTGAGAGAGAGACTGACTGACTGACGGAGAGACTGACTGACAGACTGAGAGAGTGACTGATTGACTGACTGACTGAGAGAGAGACTGACTGACTGAGAGAGAGACTGACTGACTGAGAGAGAGATTGACAGAGAGAGAGACTGACTGACTGAGAGAGAGACTGACTGACTGAGAGAGAGACTGACTGAGAGAGAGAGACTGACTGACTGACTGACTGACTGAGAGAGAGACAGACTGACTGACTGACTGAGAGAGAGACTGACTTACTAACTGAGAGAGAGACTGACTGACTGACTGACTGACTGACTGAGAGAGAGACTGACTGACTGAGAGAGAGACTGACTGACTGACTATGAGACTGACTGAGAGAGTGACTTATTGACTGACTGACTGAGAGAGAGAGACTGACTGACTGAGAGAGAGACTGACTGACTGACTGAGAGAGAGATTGACTGACTGAGAGAGTGACTGACTGACTGAGAGAGAACGACTGACTGACTGACTGACTGACTGACTGACTGACTGACTGAGAGAGAGAGACTGACTGACTGAGAGAGAGACTGACTGACTGAGAGACTGACTGTCTGACTGACTGAGAGAGTGACTGATTGACTGACTGACTGAGAGAGAGACTGACTGACTGAGAGAGAGAGAGACTGACTGACTGACTGAGAGAGAGACTGACAGACTGACTGACTGAGAGAGAGACTGACTGACTGACTGAGAGAGAGGCTGACTGACTGACTGACTGAATGAGAGAGAGACTGACTGACTGAGAGAGAGACTGACTGACTGACTGACTGAGAGAGAGACTGACTGACTGACTGACTGAGATAGAGACTGACTGACTGACTGAGAGAGAGACTGACTGACTAAATGAGTGAGAAACTGACTGACTGACTGACTGAGAGAGAGACTGACTGACTGTCTGAGAGAGTGACTGACTGACTAGAGAGAGACTTACTGACTGACTGACTGACTGACTGAGAGAGAGACTGACTGACCGACTGAGAGAGAGACAGACTGACTGACTGACTGAGAGTGAGACTGACTGACTGACTGACTTACTGACTGAGAGAGTGACTGACTGACTGAGAGAGAGACTGACTGGCTGATTGGCTGAGAGAGTGACTGACTGACTGACTGAGAGAGAGACAGACTGACTGACTGATTGAGAGAGAGACTAACTGACTGACTGAGAGATAATGACTGACTGACTGAGAGAGAGAGACTGACTGACTGAGAGAGAGACTGACTGACTGAGAGACTGACTGACTGACTGACTGAGAGAGTGACTGATTGACAGACTGACTAGAGAGAGACTGACTGACTGACGGAGTGAGAGACTGACTGACTGAGAGAGAGAGACTGACTGACTGACTGAATGAGAGAAAAACTGACTGACTGAGAGAGAGACTGACAGACTGACTGACTGACTGAGAGTGAGACTGACTGACTGACTGACTGAATGAGAGAGAGACTGACTGACTGAGAGAGAGACTGACTGACTGACTGACTGAGAGAGAGACTGACTGACTGAGAGAGAGATTGACTGACTGACTGAGAGAGAGACTGACTGACTAAATAAGTGAGAGACTGACTGACTGAGAGAGACTGACTGACTGACTGAGAGAGAGACTGACTGACTGACTGACTGACTGAATGAGAGAGAGAGACTGACTGACTGAGAGAGAGACTGACTGAGAAAGAGACTGACTGACTGAGAGAGAGAGAGACAGACTGACTGACTGACTGACTGACTGACTGAGAGAGAGACTGACGGACTGAATGAGAGAGAGACTGACTGACAGAGAGAGACTGACTGAAAGAGAGACTGACTGAGAGATAGAGAGACTGACTGACTGACTGTCTGAGAGAGTGACTGACTGACTAGAGAGAGACTGACTGACTGACGGAGTGAGAGACTGACTGACTGAGAGAGAGAGACTGACTGACTGACTGAATGAGAGAAAAACTGACTGATTGAGAGAGAGACTGACAGACTGACTGACTGACTGAGAGAGACTGACTGAGAGAGACTGACTGACTGACTGAGAGGGAGACTGACTAACTGACTGAGAGAGAGACTGACTGACTGACTGAGAGAGAGACTGACTGAGAGAGAGACTGACTGACTGAGAGAGAGACTGACTGACTGAGAGAGAGATACTGACTGACTGACTGTCTGAGAGAGTGACTGACTGACTAGAGAGAGACTGACTGACTGACTGAGAGAGAGACTGACGGACTGACTGAGAGAGAGACTGATTGACTGACTGACTGAGAGAGAAACTGACTGACTGACTGAGAGAGAGACTGACTGACTGAATGAGAGAGAGACTGACTGACAGAGAGAGACTGACTGAGAGAGAGACTGACTGACTGACGGAGAGAGAGAGAGACTGACTGACTGACTGTCTAAGAGAGTGACTGACTGACTAAAGAGAGACTGACTGACTGACTGACTGAGAGAGAGACTGACGTACTGACTGACTGACTGACTGATGGAGTGAGAGACTGACTGACTGAGAGAGAGACTGACTGACTGACTGAATGAGAGAAAGACTGACTGACTGAGAGAGAGACTGACTAACTGACTGAGAGAGAGACTGACTGACTGACTTACTGAGAGAGAGACTGACTGAGAGAGAGACTGACTGACTGACTGACTGACTGACTGACTGAGAGAGAGACTGACTGACTGACTGAGATAGAGACTGACTGACTGAGAGAGAGACTGACTGACTAAATGATTGAGAAACTGAATGACTGACTGAGAGAGACTGACTGACTGACTGACTGACTGAGAGAGAGACTGACTGACTGACTTACTGAGAGAGAGACTGACTGAGAGAGAGACTGACTGACTGAGAGAGAGACTGACTGACTGAGAGAGAGACTGACTGACTGACTGACTGTCTGTCTGAGAGAGTGACTGACTGACTAGAGAGAGACTGACTGACTGACTAACTGACTGAGAGAGAGACTGACTGACTGACGGAGAGACTGACTGACAGACTGAGAGAGTGACTGATTGACTGACTGACTGAGAGAGAGACTGACTGACAGAGAGAGAGACTGACTGACTGAGAGAGAGATTGACAGAGAGAGAGACTGACTGACTGAGAGAGAGACTGACTGACTGAGAGAGAGACTGACTGAGAGAGAGAGACTGACTGACTGACTGACTGAGAGAGAGACAGACTGACTGACTGACTGAGAGAGAGACTGACTTACTAACTGAGAGAGAGACTGACTGACTGACTGACTGACTGAGAGAGAGACTGACTGACTGAGAGAGAGACTGACTGACTGACTATGAGACTGACTGAGAGAGTGACTTATTGACTGACTGACTGAGAGAGAGACTGACTGACTGAGAGAGAGACTGACTGACTGACTGAGAGAGAGATTGACTGACTGAGAGAGTGACTGACTGACTGAGAGAGAACGACTGACTGACTGACTGACTGAGAGAGAGAGACTGACTGACTGAGAGAGAGACTGACTGACTGAGAGAGTGACTGATTGACTGACTGACTGAGAGAGAGACTGACTGACTGAGAGAGAGAGAGACTGACTGACTGACTGAGAGAGAGACTGACAGACTGACTGACAGACTGACTGACTGAGAGAGAGACTGACTGACTGACTGAGAGAGAGGCTGACTGACTGACTGACTGAATGAGAGAGAGACTGACTGACTGAGAGAGAGACTGACTGACTGACTGACTGACTGAGAGAGAGACTGACTGACTGACTGACTGACTGAGATAGAGACTGACTGACTGACTGAGAGAGAGACTGACTGACTAAATGAGTGAGAAACTGACTGACTGACTGACTGAGAGAGAGACTGACTGACTGTCTGAGAGAGTGACTGACTGACTAGAGAGAGACTTACTGACTGACTGACTGACTGACTGAGAGAGAGACTGACTGACTGACTGAATGAGAGAAAGACTGACTGACTGAGAGAGAGACTGACTAACTGACTGAGAGCGAGACTGACTGACTGACTTACTGAGAGAGAGACTGACTGAGAGAGAGACTGACTGACTGACTGACTGACTGAGAGAGAGACTGACTGACTGACTGAGATAGAGACTGACTGACTGACTGAGAGAGAGACTGACTGACTAAATGATTGAGAAACTGAATGACTGACTGAGAGAGACTGACTGACTGACTGACTGAGAGAGAGACTGACTGACTGACTTACTGAGAGAGAGACTGACTGAGAGAGAGACTGACTGACTGAGAGAGAGACTGACTGACTGAGAGAGAGACTGACTGACTGACTGACTGTCTGTCTGAGAGAGTGACTGACTGACTAGAGAGAGACTGACTGACTGACTAACTGACTGAGAGAGAGACTGACTGACTGACGGAGAGACTGACTGACAGACTGAGAGAGTGACTGATTGACTGACTAACTGAGAGAGAGACTGACTGACAGAGAGAGAGACTGACTGACTGAGAGAGAGATTGACAGAGAGAGAGACTGACTGACTGAGAGAGAGACTGACTGACTGAGAGAGAGACTGACTGAGAGAGAGAGACTGACTGACTGACTGAGAGAGAGACAGACTGACTGACTGACTGAGAGAGAGACTGACTTACTAACTGAGAGAGAGACTGACTGACTGACTGACTGACTGAGAGAGAGACTGACTGACTGAGAGAGAGACTGACTGACTGACTATGAGACTGACTGAGAGAGTGACTTATTGACTGACTGACTGAGAGAGAGACTGACTGACTGAGAGAGAGACTGACTGACTGAGAGAGAGATTGACTGACTGAGAGAGTGACTGACTGACTGAGAGAGAACGACTGACTGACTGACTGACTGAGAGAGAGAGACTGACTGACTGAGAGAGAGACTGACTGACTGAGAGACTGACTGTCTGACTGACTGAGAGAGTGACTGATTGACTGACTGACTGAGAGAGAGACTGACTGACTGAGAGAGAGAGAGACTGACTGACTGACTGAGAGAGAGACTGACAGACTGACTGACTGAGAGAGAGACTGACTGACTGACTGAGAGAGAGGCTGACTGACTGACTGACTGAATGAGAGAGAGACTGACTGACTGAGAGAGAGACTGACTGACTGACTGACTGACTGAGAGAGAGACTGACTGACTGACTGACTGAGATAGAGACTGACTGACTGACTGAGAGAGAGACTGACTGACTAAATGAGTGAGAAACTGACTGACTGACTGAGAGAGAGACTGACTGACTGTCTGAGAGAGTGACTGACTGACTAGAGAGAGACTTACTGACTGACTGACTGACTGACTGACTGACTGAGAGAGAGACTGACTGACCGACTGAGAGAGAGACAGACTGACTGACTGACTGAGAGTGAGACTGACTGACTGACTGACTTACTGACTGAGAGAGTGACTGACTGACTGAGAGAGAGACTTACTGGCTGATTGGCTGAGAGAGTGACTGACTGACTGAATGAGAGAGAGACAGACTGACTGACTGATTGAGAGAGAGACTAACTGACTGACTGAGAGATAATGACTGACTGACTGAGAGAGAGAGACTGATTGACTGAGAGAGAGACTGACTGACTGAGAGACTGACTGACTGACTGACTGAGAGAGTGACTGATTGACAGACTGACTAGAGAGAGACTGACTGACTGACGGAGTGAGAGACTGACTGACTGAGAGAGAGAGACTGACTGACTGACTGAATGAGAGAAAAACTGACTGACTGAGAGAGAGACTGACAGATTGACTGACTGACTGAGAGTGAGACTGACTGACTGACTGACTGAATGAGAGAGAGACTGACTGACTGAGAGAGAGACTGACTGACTGACTGACTGAGAGAGAGACTGACTGACTGAGAGAGAGATTGACTGACTGACTGAGAGAGAGACTGACTGACAAATAAGTGAGAGACTGACTGACTGAGAGAGAGACTGACTGACTGACTATGAGACTGACTGAGAGAGTGACTTATTGACTGACTGACTGAGAGAGAGACTGACTGACTGAGAGAGAGACTGACTGACTGACTGAGAGAGAGATTGACTGAGTGAGAGAGTGACTGACTGACTGAGAGAGAACGACTGACTGACTGACTGACTGAGAGAGAGAGACTGACTGACTGAGAGAGAGACTGACTGACTGAGAGAGTGACTGATTGACTGACTGACTGAGAGAGAGACTGACTGACTGAGAGAGAGAGAGACTGACTGACTGACTGAGAGAGAGACTGACAGACTGACTGACTGAGAGAGAGACTGACTGACTGACTGAGAGAGAGGCTGACTGACTGACTGACTGAATGAGAGAGAGACTGACTGACTGAGAGAGAGACTGACTGACTGACTGACTGACTGAGAGAGAGACTGACTGACTGACTGACTGAGATAGAGACTGACTGACTGACTGAGAGAGAGACTGACTGACTAAATGAGTGAGAAACTGACTGACTGACTGAGAGAGAGACTGACTGACTGTCTGAGAGAGTGACTGACTGACTAGAGAGAGACTTACTGACTGACTGACTGACTGACTGAGAGAGAGACTGACTGACTGACTGAATGAGAGAAAGACTGACTGACTGAGAGAGAGACTGACTAACTGACTGAGAGAGAGACTGACTGACTGACTTACTGAGAGAGAGACTGACTGAGAGAGAGACTGACTGACTGACTGACTGACTGAGAGAGAGACTGACTGACTGACTGAGATAGAGACTGACTGACTGACTGAGAGAGAGACTGACTGACTAAATGATTGAGAAACTGAATGACTGACTGAGAGAGACTGACTGACTGACTGACTGAGAGAGAGACTGACTGACTGACTTACTGAGAGAGAGACTGACTGAGAGAGAGACTGACTGACTGAGAGAGAGACTGACTGACTGAGAGAGAGACTGACTGACTGACTGACTGTCTGTCTGAGAGAGTGACTGACTGACTAGAGAGAGACTGACTGACTGACTAACTGACTGAGAGAGAGACTGACTGACTGACGGAGAGACTGACTGACAGACTGAGAGAGTGACTGATTGACTGACTAACTGAGAGAGAGACTGACTGACAGAGAGAGAGACTGACTGACTGAGAGAGAGATTGACAGAGAGAGAGACTGACTGACTGAGAGAGAGACTGACTGACTGAGAGAGAGACTGACTGAGAGAGAGAGACTGACTGACTGACTGACTGAGAGAGAGACAGACTGACTGACTGACTGAGAGAGAGACTGACTTACTAACTGAGAGAGAGACTGACTGACTGACTGACTGACTGAGAGAGAGACTGACTGACTGAGAGAGAGACTGACTGACTGACTATGAGACTGACTGAGAGAGTGACTTATTGACTGACTGACTGAGAGAGAGACTGACTGACTGAGAGAGAGACTGACTGACTGAGAGAGAGATTGACTGACTGAGAGAGTGACTGACTGACTGAGAGAGAACGACTGACTGACTGACTGACTGAGAGAGAGAGACTGACTGACTGAGAGAGAGACTGACTGACTGAGAGACTGTCTGTCTGACTGACTGAGAGAGTGACTGATTGACTGACTGACTGAGAGAGAGACTGACTGACTGAGAGAGAGAGAGACTGACTGACTGACTGAGAGAGAGACTGACAGACTGACTGACTGAGAGAGAGACTGACTGACTGACTGAGAGAGAGGCTGACTGACTGACTGACTGAATGAGAGAGAGACTGACTGACTGAGAGAGAGACTGACTGACTGACTGACTGACTGAGAGAGAGACTGACTGACTGACTGACTGAGATAGAGACTGACTGACTGACTGAGAGAGAGACTGACTGACTAAATGAGTGAGAAACTGACTGACTGACTGAGAGAGAGACTGACTGACTGTCTGAGAGAGTGACTGACTGACTAGAGAGAGACTTACTGACTGACTGACTGACTGACTGACTGAGAGAGAGACTGACTGACCGACTGAGAGAGAGACAGACTGACTGACTGACTGAGAGTGAGACTGACTGACTGACTGACTTACTGACTGAGAGAGTGACTGACTGACTGAGAGAGAGACTTACTGGCTGATTGGCTGAGAGAGTGACTGACTGACTGAATGAGAGAGAGACAGACTGACTGACTGATTGAGAGAGAGACTAACTGACTGACTGAGAGATAATGACTGACTGACTGAGAGAGAGAGACTGATTGACTGAGAGAGAGACTGACTGACTGAGAGACTGACTGACTGACTGACTGAGAGAGTGACTGATTGACAGACTGACTAGAGAGAGACTGACTGACTGACGGAGTGAGAGACTGACTGACTGAGAGAGAGAGACTGACTGACTGACTGAATGAGAGAAAAACTGACTGACTGAGAGAGAGACTGACAGATTGACTGACTGACTGAGAGTGAGACTGACTGACTGACTGACTGAATGAGAGAGAGACTGACTGACTGAGAGAGAGACTGACTGACTGACTGACTGAGAGAGAGACTGACTGACTGAGAGAGAGATTGACTGACTGACTGAGAGAGAGACTGACTGACAAATAAGTGAGAGACTGACTGACTGAGAGAGACTGACTGACTGACTGAGAGAGAGACTGACTGACTGACTGACTGACTGAATGAGAGAGAGAGACTGACTGACTGAGAGAGAGACTGACTGAGAAAGAGACTGACTGACTGAGAGAGAGAGAGACAGACTGACTGACTGACTGACTGACTGACTGACTGACTGAGAGAGAGATTGACGGACTGAATGAGAGAGAGACTGACTGACAGAGAGAGACTGACTGAAAGAGAGACTGACTGAGAGATAGAGAGACTGACTGACTGACTGTCTGAGAGAGTGACTGACTGACTAGAGAGAGACTGACTGACTGACGGAGTGAGAGACTGACTGACTGAGAGAGAGAGACTGACTGACTGACTGAATGAGAGAAAAACTGACTGACTGAGAGAGAGACTGACAGACTGACTGACTGACTGAGAGAGACTGACTGAGAGAGACTGACTGACTGACTGAGAGGGAGACTGACTAACTGACTGAGAGAGAGACTGACTGACTGACTGAGAGAGAGACTGACTGAGAGAGAGACTGACTGACTGAGAGAGAGACTGACTGACTGAGAGAGAGATACTGACTGACTGACTGTCTGAGAGAGTGACTGACTGACTAGAGAGAGACTGACTGACTGACTGAGAGAGAGACTGACGGACTGACTGAGAGAGTGACTGATTGACTGACTGACTGAGAGAGAGACTGATTGACTGACTGAGAGAGAGACTGACTGACTAAATGAGAGAAAGACTGACTGACAGAGAGAGACTGACTGAGAGAGAGACTGACTGACGGAGAGAGAGAGAGACTGACTGACTGACTGTCTAAGAGAGTGACTGACTGACTAAAGAGAGACTGACTGACTGACTGACTGAGAGAGAGACTGACGTACTGACTGACTGACTGACTGATGGAGTGAGAGACTGACTGACTGAGAGAGAGACTGACTGACTGACTGAATGAGAGAAAGACTGACTGACTGAGAGAGAGACTGACTAACTGACTGAGAGAGAGACTGACTGACTGACTTACTGAAAGAGAGACTGACTGAGAGAGAGACTGACTGATTGAGAGAGAGACTGACTGACTGAGAGAGAGACTGACTGACTGACTGACTGTCTGTCTGAGAGAGTGACTGACTGACTAGAGAGTGTCTGACTGACTGACTAACTGACTGAGAGAGAGACTGACTGACTGACGGAGAGACTGACTGACAGACTGAGAGAGTGACTGATTGACTGACTGACTGAGAGAGAGACTGACTGACTGAGAGAGAGATTGACAGAGAGAGAGACTGACTGACTGAGAGAGAGACTGACTGACTGAGAGAGAGACTGACAGAGAGAGAGAGATTGACTGACTGACTGACTGAGAGAGAGACAGACTGACTGACTGACTGTCTAAGAGAGTGACTGACTGACTAAAGAGAGACTGACTGACTGACTGACTGAGAGAGAGACTGACTGACTGAGAGAGAGATTGACTGACTGACTGAGAGAGAGACTGACTGACAAATAAGTGAGAGACTGACTGACTGAGAGAGACTGACTGACTGACTGAGAGAGAGACTGACTGACTGACTGACTGACTGAATGAGAGAGAGAGACTGACTGACTGAGAGAGAGACTGACTGAGAAAGAGACTGACTGACTGAGAGAGAGAGAGACAGACTGACTGACTGACTGACTGACTGACTGACTGAGAGAGAGATTGACGGACTGAATGAGAGAGAGACTGACTGACAGAGAGAGACTGACTGAAAGAGAGACTGACTGAGAGATAGAGAGACTGACTGACTGACTGTCTGAGAGAGTGACTGACTGACTAGAGAGAGACTGACTGACTGACGGAGTGAGAGACTGACTGACTGAGAGAGAGAGACTGACTGACTGACTGAATGAGAGAAAAACTGACTGACTGAGAGAGAGACTGACAGACTGACTGACTGACTGAGAGAGACTGACTGAGAGAGACTGACTGACTGACTGAGAGGGAGACTGACTAACTGACTGAGAGAGAGACTGACTGACTGACTGAGAGAGAGACTGACTGAGAGAGAGACTGACTGACTGAGAGAGAGACTGACTGACTGAGAGAGAGATACTGACTGACTGACTGTCTGAGAGAGTGACTGACTGACTAGAGAGAGACTGACTGACTGACTGAGAGAGAGACTGACGGACTGACTGAGAGAGTGACTGATTGACTGACTGACTGAGAGAGAGACTGATTGACTGACTGAGAGAGAGACTGACTGACTAAATGAGAGAAAGACTGACTGACAGAGAGAGACTGACTGAGAGAGAGACTGACTGACGGAGAGAGAGAGAGACTGACTGACTGACTGTCTAAGAGAGTGACTGACTGACTAAAGAGAGACTGACTGACTGACTGACTGAGAGAGAGACTGACGTACTGACTGACTGACTGACTGATGGAGTGAGAGACTGACTGACTGAGAGAGAGACTGACTGACTGACTGAATGAGAGAAAGACTGACTGACTGAGAGAGAGACTGACTAACTGACTGAGAGAGAGACTGACTGACTGACTTACTGAAAGAGAGACTGACTGAGAGAGAGACTGACTGATTGAGAGAGAGACTGACTGACTGAGAGAGAGACTGACTGACTGACTGACTGTCTGTCTGAGAGAGTGACTGACTGACTAGAGAGTGTCTGACTGACTGACTAACTGACTGAGAGAGAGACTGACTGACTGACGGAGAGACTGACTGACAGACTGAGAGAGTGACTGATTGACTGACTGACTGAGAGAGAGACTGACTGACTGAGAGAGAGACTGACTGACTGAGAGAGAGATTGACAGAGAGAGAGACTGACTGACTGAGAGAGAGACTGACTGACTGAGAGAGAGACTGACAGAGAGAGAGAGATTGACTGACTGACTGACTGAGAGAGAGACAGACTGACTGACTGACTGTCTAAGAGAGTGACTGACTGACTAAAGAGAGACTGACTGACTGACTGAGAGAGAGACTGACGTACTGACTGACTGACTGACTGATGGAGTGAGAGACTGACTGACTGAGAGAGAGACTGACTGACTGACTGAATGAGAGAAAGACTGACTGACTGAGAGAGAGACTGACTAACTGACTGAGAGAGAGACTGACTGACTGACTTACTGAGAGAGAGACTGACTGAGAGAGAGACTGACTGATTGAGAGAGAGACTGACTGACTGAGAGAGAGACTGACTGACTGACTGACTGTCTGTCTGAGAGAGTGACTGACTGACTAGAGAGTGACTGACTGACTGACTAACTGACTGAGAGAGAGACTGACTGACTGACGGAGAGACTGACTGACAGACTGAGAGAGTGACTGATTGACTGACTGACTGAGAGAGAGACTGACTGACTGAGAGAGAGACTGACTGACTGAGAGAGAGATTGACAGAGAGAGAGACTGACTGACTGAGAGAGACTGACTGACTGAGAGAGAGACTGACAGAGAGAGAGAGATTGACTGACTGACTGACTGAGAGAGAGACAGACTGACTGACTGACTGAGAGAGAGACTGACTTACTAACTGAGAGAGAGACTGACTGACTGACTGACTGACTGAGAGAGAGACTGACTGACTGAGAGAGAGACTGACTGACTGACTGAGAGACTGATTGAGAGACTGACTGACAGACTGACTGACTGAGAGAGAGACTGACTGACTGAGAGAGAGACTGACTGACTGAGAGAGAGACTGACTGACTGAGAGAGTGACTGACTGACTGAGAGAGAACGACTGACTGACTGACTGACTGAGAGAGAGAGACTGACTGACTGAGAGAGAGACTGACTGACTGAGAGACTGACTGTCTGACTGACTGAGAGAGTGACTGATTGACTGACTGACTGAGAGAGAGACTGACTGACAGAGAGAGAGAGAGACTGACTGACTGTCTGACTGAGAGAGAGACTGACAGACTGACTGACTGAGAGAGAGACTGACTGACTGACTGACTGAATGAGAGAGAGACTGACTGACTGAGAGAGAGACTGACTGACTGACTGACTGACTGACTGAGAGAGAGACTGACTGACTGACTGAGATAGAGACTGACTGACTGACTGAGAGAGAGACTGACTGACTAAATGAGTGAGAAACTGAATGACTGACTGAGAGAGACTGACTGACTGACTGACTGAGAGAGAGACTGACTGACTGACTTACTGAGAGAGAGACTGACTGAGAGAGAGACTGACTGACTGAGAGAGAGACTGACTGACTGAGAGAGAGACTGACTGACTGACTGTCTGTCTGAGAGAGTGACTGACTGACTAGAGAGAGACTGACTGACTGACTAACTGACTGAGAGAGAGACTGACTGACTGACGGAGAGACTGACTGACAGACTGAGAGAGTGACTGATTGACTGACTGACTGAGAGAGAGACTGACTGACTGAGAGAGAGACTGACTGACTGAGAGAGAGATTGACAGAGAGAGAGACTGACTGACTTAGAGAGAGACTGACTGACTGAGAGAGAGACTGACTGAGAGAGAGAGACTGACTTACTGACTGAGAGAGAGGCTGACTGACTGACTGACTGAATGAGAGAGAGACTGACTGACTGAGAGAGAGACTGACTGACTGACTGACTGACTGAGAGAGAGACTGACTGACTGACTGAGATAGAGACTGACTGACTGACTGAGAGAGAGACTGACTGACTGACTGAATGAGAGAAAAACTGACTGACTGAGAGAGAGACTGACAG
The DNA here is from genome assembly GCF_040206685.1 of Ascaphus truei. NCBI lineage: Eukaryota > Metazoa > Chordata > Amphibia > Anura > Ascaphidae > Ascaphus > Ascaphus truei. Next base: position 183,896,538 of record NC_134486.1, on the reverse strand, counting down.
ACTGACTGACTGACTGAGAGTGAGACTGACTGACTGACTGACTGAATGAGAGAGAGACTGACTGACTGAGAGAGAGACTGACTGACTGACTGAGAGAGAGACTGACTGACTGAGAGAGAGACTGACTGACTGACTGAGAGAGAGACTGACTGACTAAATAAGTGAGAGACTGACTGACTGAGAGAGACTGACTGACTGACTGAGAGAGAGACTGACTGACTGACTGACTGAATGAGAGAGAGAGACTGACTGACTGAGAGAGAGACTGACTGAGAAAGAGACTGACTGACTGAGAGAGAGAGATACTGACTGACTGACTGACTGACTGACTGAGAGAGAGACTGACTGACTGAATGAGAGAGAGACTGACTGACAGAGAGAGACTGACTGAAAGAGAGACTGACTGAGAGATAGAGAGACTGACTGACTGACTGACTGACTGTCTGAGAGAGTGACTGACTGACTAGAGAGAGACTGACTGACTGACGGAGTGAGAGACTGACTGACTGAGAGAGAGAGACTGACTGACTGACTGAATGAGAGAAAAACTGACTGACTGAGAGAGAGACTGACAGACTGACTGACTGACTGAGAGAGACTGACTGAGAGAGACTGACTGACTGACTGAGAGGGAGACTGACTAACTGACTGAGAGAGAGACTGACTGACTGAGAGAGAGACTGACTGAGAAAGAGACTGACTGACTGAGAGAGAGACTGACTGACTGAGAGAGAGATACTGACTGACTGACTGTCTGAGAGAGTGACTGACTGACTAGAGAGAGACTGACTGACTGACTGAGAGAGAGACTGACGGACTGACTAAGAGAGTGACTGATTGACTGACTGACTGAGAGAGAGACTGACTGACTGAGAGAGAGACTGACTGACTGAATGAGAGAGAGACTGACTGACAGAGAGAGACTGACTGAGAGAGAGACTGACTGACTGACGGAGAGAGAGAGAGACTGACTGACTGACTGTCTAAGAGAGTGACTGACTGACTAAAGAGAGACTGACTGACTGACTGACTGAGAGAGAGACTGACGTACTGACTGACTGACTGACTGATGGAGTGAGAGACTGACTGACTGAGAGAGAGACTGACTGACTGACTGAATGAGAGAAAGACTGACTGACTGAGAGAGAGACTGACTAACTGACTGAGAGAGAGACTGACTGACTGACTTACTGAGAGAGAGACTGACTGAGAGAGAGACTGACTGACTGAGAGAGAGACTGACTGACTGAGAGAGAGACTGACTGACTGACTGACTGTCTGTCTGAGAGAGCGACTGACTGACTAGAGAGAGACTGACTGACTGACTAACTGACTGAGAGAGAGACTGACAGACTGACGGAGAGACTGACTGACAGACTGAGAGAGTGACTGATTGACTGACTGACTGAGAGAGAGACTGACTGACTGAGAGAGAGATTGACAGAGAGAGAGACTGACTGACTGAGAGAGAGACTGACTGACTGAGAGAGAGACTGACAGAGAGAGAGAGATTGACTGACTGACTGACTGAGAGAGAGACAGACTGACTGACTGACTGAGAGAGAGACTGACTTACTAACTGAGAGAGAGACTGACTGACTGACTGAGAGAGAGACTGACTGACTGAGAGAGAGACTGACTGACTGACTGAGAGACTGACTGAGAGACTGACTGACATACTGACTGACTGAGAGAGAGACTGACTGACTGAGAGAGAGACTGACTGACTGAGAGAGAGACTGACTGACTGAGAGAGTGACTGACTGACTGAGAGAGAACGACTGACTGACTGACTGACTGAGAGAGAGAGACTGACTGACTGAGAGAGAGACTGACTGACTGAGAGACTGACTGTCTGACTGACTGAGAGAGTGACTGATTGACTGACTGACTGAGAGAGAGACTGACTGACTGAGAGAGAGAGAGACTGACTGACTGACTGACTGAGAGAGAGACTGACAGACTGACTGACTGAGAGAGAGACTGACTGACTGACTGAGAGAGAAGCTGACTGACTGACTGACTGAATGAGAGAGAGACTGACTGACTGAGAGAGAGACTGACTGACTGACTGACTGACTGACTGAGAGAGAGACTGACTGACTGACTGAGATAGAGACTGACTGACTGACTGACTGAGAGAGAGACTGACTGACTAATTGAGTGAGAAACTGACTGACTGACTGAGAGAGACTGACTGACTGACTGACTGACTGAGAGAGAGACTGACTGACTGACTTAATGAGAGAGAGACTGACTGAGAGAGAGACTGACTGACTGAGAGAGAGACTGACTGACTGAGAGAGAGACTGACTGACTGACTGACTGTCTGTCTGAGAGAGTGACTGACTGACTAGAGAGAGACTGACTGACTGACTAACTGACTGAGAGAGAGACTGACTGACTGACGGAGAGACTGACTGACAGACTGAGAGAGTGACTGATTGACTGACTGACTGAGAGAGAGACTGACTGACTGAGAGAGAGACTGACTGACTGAGAGAGAGATTGACAGAGAGAGAGACTGACTGACTTAGAGAGAGACTAACTGACTGAGAGAGAGACTGACTGAGAGAGAGAGACTGACTGACTGACTGAGAGAGAGGCTGACTGACTGACTGACTGACTGAATGAGAGAGAGACTGACTGACTGAGAGAGAGACTGACTGACTGACTGACTGACTGACTGACTGAGAGAGAGACTGACTGACTGAGATAGAGACTGACTGACTGACTGAGAGAGAGACTGACTGACTAAATGAGTGAGAAACTGACTGACTGACTGAGAGAGACTGACTGACTGACTGACTGACTGAGAGAGAGACTGACTGACTGACTTACTGAGAGAGAGATTGACTGAGAGAGAGACTGACTGACTGAGAGAGAGACTGACTGACTGAGAGAGAGACTGACTGACTGACTGTCTGTCTGAGAGAGTGACTGACTGACTGAGAGAGAGACTGACTGACTGACGGAGAGACTGACTGACAGACTGAGAGAGTGACTGATTGACTGACTGACTGAGAGAGAGACTGACTGACTGAGAGAGAGACTGACTGACTGAGAGAGAGATTGACAGAGAGAGAGACTGACTGGCTGAGAGAGAGACTGACTGACTGAGAGAGAGACTGACTGATAGAGAGAGACTGACTGACTGACTGAGAGAGAGACAGACTGACTGACTGACTGAGAGAGAGACTGACTTACTAACTGAGAGAGAGACTGACTGACTGACTGACTGACTGACTGAGAGAGAGACTGACTGACTGAGAGAGAGACTGACTGACTGACTGAGAGACTGACTGAGAGAGTGACTTATTGACTGACTGACTGAGAGAGAGACTGACTGACTGAGAGAGAGACTGACTGACTGACTGAGAGAGAGACTGACTGACTGAGAGAGTGACTGACTGACTGAGAGAGAACGACTGACTGACTGACTGACTGAGAGAGAGAGACTGACTGACTGAGAGAGAGACTGACTGACTGAGAAACTGACTGTCTGACTGACTGAGAGAGTGACTGATTGACTGACTGACTGAGAGAGAGACTGACTGACTGAGAGAGAGAGAGACTGACTGACTGACTGACTGACTGACTGAGAGAGAGACTGACAGACTGACTGACTGAGAGAGAGACTGACTGACTGACTGAGAGAGAGGCTGACTGACTGACTGAATGAATGAGAGAGAGACTGACTGACTGAGAGAGAGACTGACTGACTGACTGAGAGAGAGACTGACTGACTAAATGAGTGAGAAACTGACTGACTGACTGACTGAGAGAGACTGACTGACTGACTTACTGACTGAGAGAGAGACTGACTGACTGACTAACTGAATGAGAGAGAGACTGACTGACTGAGAGAGAAACTGACTGAGAGAGAGACTGACTGACTGACTGACTGAGAGAGAGACTTATTGACTGACTGTCTGAGAGAGTGACTGACTGACTAGAGAGAGACTGACTGACTGACTGAGAGAGAGACTGACTGACTGACTGTCTGAGAGAGTGACTGACTGACTAGAGAGAGACTGACTGACTGACTGACTGACTGACTGACTGATAGAGAGACTGACTGACTGAATGAGAGAGAGACTGACTGACTGACTGAGATAGAGACTGACTGACTGACTGACTGAGAGAGAGACTGAATGACTGACTGAGAGAGAGACTGACAGACTAACTGACTGACTGAGAGAGTGACTGACTGACTGACTGACTGACTGAATGAGAGAGAGACTGACTGAGAGAGAGACTGACTGAGAGAGAGACTGACTGACTGAGAGAGAGAGAGACTGACTGACAGACTGACTGACTGAGAGAGACTGACTGACTGACTGTCTGAGAGAGTGACTGACTGACTAGAGAGTGACTGACTGACTGACTGAGAGAGAGACTGACTGACTGACTGTCTGAGAGAGTGACTGACTGACTAGAGAGAGACTGACTGACTGACTGACTGAGAGAGAGACTGACTGATTGACTGAGAGAGAGACTGACTGACTGACTGACTGACTGAGAGAGAGACTGACTGACTGAATGAGAGAGAGACTGACTGACTGACTGTGAGAGAGACTGACTGACTGTCTGACTGAGAGAGAGACTGACTGACTGACTGACTGAGAGAGAGACTTACTGACTGTATGAGAGAGAGACTGAATGACTGACTGACTGAGAGAGAGACTGACAGACTAACTGACTGACTGAGAGAGTGACTGACTGACTGACTGACTGACTAAAAGAGAGACTGACTGACTGACAGACTGAATGAGAGAGAGACTGACTGACTGAGAGTGAGACTGACTGACTGACTGAGAGAGAGACTGACTGACTGACTCAGAGAGAGACTAACTGACTGAGAGAGACTGACTGACTAAATGAGTTAGAGACTGACTGACTGACTGATTGAGAGAGACTGACTGACTGACTGAGAGAGAGACTGACTAACTGAGAGAGAGACTGACTGAGAGAGAGACTGACTGACAGAGAGAGAAACTGACTGACTGAGAGAGAGACTGACTGAGAGAGAGAGACTGACTGACTGACTGAGAGAGAGACAGACTGACTGACTGACTGACTGAGAGAGAGACTGTCTTACTGACTGAGAGAGTGACTGACTGACTGAGAGAGACTCACTGACTGACTGACTGAGAGAGAGACTGACTGACTGAGAGACTGACTGACTGACTGACTGACTGAGAGAGTGACTGATTGACTGACTGACTGAGAGAGAGACTGACTGACTGAAAGAGAGACTGACTGACTGACTGAATGAGAGAGAGACTGACTGACTGAGAGAGAGACTGACTGATTGACTGACTGACTGAAAGAGAGACTGACTGACTGACTGAGAGAGAGACTGACGGACTGAGAGAGAGACTGACTGACTAAATGAGTGAGAGACTGACATACTGACTGACTGAGAGAGACTGACTGACTGACTGAGAGAGGGACTGACTGACTGACTGACTGACTGTCTGTCTGAGAGAGTGACTGACTGACTAGAGAGAGACTGACTGACTAACTGACTGAGAGAGAGACTGACTGACTGACGGAGAGACTGACTGACAGACTGAGAGAGTGACTGATTGACTGACTGACTGAGAGAGAGACTGACTGACTGAGAGAGAGACTGACTGACTGAGAGAGAGATTGACAGAGAGAGAGACTGACTGACTGAGAGAGAGACTGACTGACTGAGAGAGAGACTGACTGCGAGAGAGAGACTGACTGACTGACTGACTGAGAGAGAGACAGACTGACTGACTGACTGAGAGAGAGACTGACTTACTAACTGAGAGAGAGACTGACTGACTGACTGAGAGAGAGACTGACTGACTGAGAGAGAGACTGACTGACTGACTGAGAGACTGACTGAGAGAGTGACTGATTGACTGACTGACTGAGAGAGAGACTGACTGACTGAGAGAGAGACTGACTGACTGACTGAGAGAGAGACTGACTGACTGAGAGAGTGACTGTCTGACTGACTGAGAGAGTGACTGATTGACTGACTGACTGAGAGAGAGACTGACTGACTGAGAGAGAGAGAGACTGACTGACTGACTAACTGAGAGAGAGACTGACAGACTGACTGACTGAGAGAGAGACTGACTGACTGACTGAGAGAGAGGCTGACTGACTGACTGACTGAATGAGAGAGAGACTGACTGACTGAGAGAGAGACTGACTGACTGACTGACTGACTGACTGACTGAGAGAGAGACTGACTGACTGACTGAGAGAGAGACTGACTGACTGACTGAGAGAGAGACTGACTGACTAAATGAGTGAGAGACTGACTGACTGACTGAGAGAGACTGACTGACTGACTGACTGAGAGAGAGAGAGACTGACTGACTGACAGAATGAGAGAGAGACTGACTGACTGAGAGAGAGACTGACTGAGAGAGAGACTGACTGACTGAGAGAGAGACTGACTGACTGACTGACTGACTGAGAGAGAGACTTACTGACTGAATGAGAGAGAGACTGACTGACTGAGAGAGAGACTGACTGACTGAGAGAGAGACTGACTGACTGAGAGAGAGATTGACAGAGAGAGAGACTGACTGGCTGAGAGAGAGACTGACTGACTGAGAGAGAGACTGACTGATAGAGAGAGACTGACTGACTGACTGAGAGAGAGACAGACTGACTGACTGACTGAGAGAGAGACTGACTTACTAACTGAGAGAGAGACTGACTGACTGACTGACTGACTGACTGAGAGAGAGACTGACTGACTGAGAGAGAGACTGACTGACTGACTGAGAGACTGACTGAGAGAGTGACTTATTGACTGACAGACTGAGAGAGTGACTGATTGACTGACTGACTGAGAGAGAGACTGACTGACTGAGAGAGAGACTGACTGACTGAGAGAGAGATTGACAGAGAGAGAGACTGACTGGCTGAGAGAGAGACTGACTGACTGAGAGAGAGACTGACTGATAGAGAGAGACTGACTGACTGACTGAGAGAGAGACAGACTGACTGACTGACTGAGAGAGAGACTGACTTACTAACTGAGAGAGAGACTGACTGACTGACTGACTGACTGACTGAGAGAGAGACTGACTGACTGAGAGAGAGACTGACTGACTGACTGAGAGACTGACTGAGAGAGTGACTTATTGACTGACTGACTGAGAGAGAGACTGACTGACTGAGAGAGAGACTGACTGACTGACTGAGAGAGAGACTGACTGACTGAGAGAGTGACTGACTGACTGAGAGAGAACGACTGACTGACTGACTGACTGAGAGAGAGAGACTGACTGACTGAGAGAGAGACTGACTGACTGAGAAACTGACTGTCTGACTGACTGAGAGAGTGACTGATTGACTGACTGACTGAGAGAGAGACTGACTGACTGAGAGAGAGAGAGACTGACTGACTGACTGACTGACTGAGAGAGAGACTGACAGACTGACTGACTGAGAGAGAGACTGACTGACTGACTGACTGAGAGAGAGGCTGACTGACTGACTGAATGAATGAGAGAGAGACTGACTGACTGAGAGAGAGACTGACTGACTGACTGACTGAGAGAGAGACTGACTGACTGACTGAGAGAGAGACTGACTGACTGACTGAGAGAGAGACTGACTGACTAAATGAGTGAGAAACTGACTGACTGACTGACTGAGAGAGACTGACTGACTGACTTACTGACTGAGAGAGAGACTGACTGACTGACTAACTGAATGAGAGAGAGACTGACTGACTGAGAGAGAAACTGACTGAGAGAGAGACTGACTGACTGACTGACTGAGAGAGAGACTTATTGACTGACTGTCTGAGAGAGTGACTGACTGACTAGAGAGAGACTGACTGACTGACTGAGAGAGAGACTGACTGACTGACTGTCTGAGAGAGTGACTGACTGACTAGAGAGAGACTGACTGACTGACTGACTGACTGACTGATAGAGAGACTGACTGACTGAATGAGAGAGAGACTGACTGACTGACTGAGATAGAGACTGACTGACTGACTGACTGAGAGAGAGACTGAATGACTGACTGAGAGAGAGACTGACAGACTAACTGACTGACTGAGAGAGTGACTGACTGACTGACTGACTGACTGACTGAATGAGAGAGAGACTGACTGAGAGAGAGACTGACTGAGAGAGAGACTGACTGACTGAGAGAGAGAGAGACTGACTGACAGACTGACTGACTGAGAGAGACTGACTGACTGACTGTCTGAGAGAGTGACTGACTGACTAGAGAGTGACTGACTGACTGACTGAGAGAGAGACTGACTGACTGACTGTCTGAGAGAGTGACTGACTGACTAGAGAGAGACTGACTGACTGACTGACTGAGAGAGAGACTGACTGATTGACTGAGAGAGAGACTGACTGACTGACTGACTGACTGACTGAGAGAGAGACTGACTGACTGAATGAGAGTTAGACTGACTGACTGACTGTGAGAGAGACTGACTGACTGTCTGACTGAGAGAGAGACTGACTGACTGACTGACTGAGAGAGAGACTTACTGACTGTATGAGAGAGAGACTGAATGACTGACTGACTGAGAGAGAGACTGACAGACTAACTGACTGACTGAGAGAGTGACTGACTGACTGACTGACTGACTAAAAGAGAGACTGACTGACTGACAGACTGAATGAGAGAGAGACTGACTGACTGAGAGTGAGACTGACTGACTGACTGAGAGAGAGACTGACTGACTGACTCAGAGAGAGACTAACTGACTGAGAGAGACTGACTGACTAAATGAGTTAGAGACTGACTGACTGACTGATTGAGAGAGACTGACTGACTGACTGAGAGAGAGACTGACTAACTGAGAGAGAGACTGACTGAGAGAGAGACTGACTGACAGAGAGAGAAACTGACTGACTGAGAGAGAGACTGACTGAGAGAGAGAGACTGACTGACTGACTGAGAGAGAGACAGACTGACTGACTGACTGACTGAGAGAGAGACTGTCTTACTGACTGAGAGAGTGACTGACTGACTGAGAGAGACTCACTGACTGACTGACTGAGAGAGAGACTGACTGACTGAGAGACTGACTGACTGACTGACTGACTGACTGAGAGAGTGACTGATTGACTGACTGACTGAGAGAGAGACTGACTGACTGAAAGAGAGACTGACTGACTGACTGAATGAGAGAGAGACTGACTGACTGAGAGAGAGACTGACTGATTGACTGACTGACTGAAAGAGAGACTGACTGACTGACTGAGAGAGAGACTGACGGACTGAGAGAGAGACTGACTGACTAAATGAGTGAGAGACTGACATACTGACTGACTGAGAGAGACTGACTGACTGACTGAGAGAGGGACTGACTGACTGACTGACTGACTGTCTGTCTGAGAGAGTGACTGACTGACTAGAGAGAGACTGACTGACTAACTGACTGAGAGAGAGACTGACTGACTGACGGAGAGACTGACTGACAGACTGAGAGAGTGACTGATTGACTGACTGACTGAGAGAGAGACTGACTGACTGAGAGAGAGACTGACTGACTGAGAGAGAGATTGACAGAGAGAGAGACTGACTGACTGAGAGAGAGACTGACTGACTGAGAGAGAGACTGACTGCGAGAGAGAGACTGACTGACTGACTGACTGAGAGAGAGACAGACTGACTGACTGACTGAGAGAGAGACTGACTTACTAACTGAGAGAGAGACTGACTGACTGACTGAGAGAGAGACTGACTGACTGAGAGAGAGACTGACTGACTGACTGAGAGACTGACTGAGAGAGTGACTGATTGACTGACTGACTGAGAGAGAGACTGACTGACTGAGAGAGAGACTGACTGACTGACTGAGAGAGAGACTGACTGACTGAGAGAGTGACTGTCTGACTGACTGAGAGAGTGACTGATTGACTGACTGACTGAGAGAGAGACTGACTGACTGAGAGAGAGAGAGACTGACTGACTGACTAACTGAGAGAGAGACTGACAGACTGACTGACTGAGAGAGAGACTGACTGACTGACTGAGAGAGAGGCTGACTGACTGACTGACTGAATGAGAGAGAGACTGACTGACTGAGAGAGAGACTGACTGACTGACTGACTGACTGACTGACTGACTGAGAGAGAGACTGACTGACTGACTGAGAGAGAGACTGACTGACTGACTGAGAGAGAGACTGACTGACTAAATGAGTGAGAGACTGACTGACTGACTGAGAGAGACTGACTGACTGACTGACTGAGAGAGAGAGAGACTGACTGACTGACAGAATGAGAGAGAGACTGACTGACTGAGAGAGAGACTGACTGAGAGAGAGACTGACTGACTGAGAGAGAGACTGACTGACTGACTGACTGACTGAGAGAGAGACTTACTGACTGAATGAGAGAGAGACTGACTGACTGAGAGAGAGACTGACTGACTGACTGACTGACTGACTGAGAGAGAGACTTACTGACTGACTGTCTGAGAGAGTGACTGACTGACTAGAGAGAGACTGACTGACTGACTGTCTGAGAGAGTGACTGACTGACTAGAGAGAGACTGACTGACTGACTGACTGACTGATAGAGAGACTGACTGACTGAATGAGAGAGAGACTGACTGACTGACTGAGATAGAGACTGACTGACTGACTGACTGAGAGAGAGACTGACTGACTGACTGAGAGAGAGACTTACTGACTGAATGAGAGAGAGACTTAATGACTGACTGAGAGAGAGACTGACAGACTAACTGACTGACTGAGAGAGTGACTGACTGACTGACTGACTGACTGAATGAATGAGAGAGAGACTGACTGAGAGACAGACTGACTGAGAGAGAGACGGACTGACTGAGAGAGAGAGAGACTGACTGACTGACTGACTGAGACAGACTGACTGACTATCTGAGAGAGTGACTGACGGACTAGAGAGTGACTGACTGACTGACTGAGAGAGAGACTGACTGACTGATTGTCTGAGAGAGTGACTGACTGACTAGAGAGAGACTGACTGACTGACTGACTGAGAGAGAGACTGACTGACTTACTAAGAGAGAGACTGACTGACTGACTGACTGACTGAGAGAGAGACTGACTGACTGAATGAGAGAGAGACTGACTGACTGACTGACTGTGAGAGAGACTGACTGACTGTCTGACTGAGAGAGAGACTGACTGACTGACTGACTGAGAGAGAGACTTACTGACTGTATGAGAGAGAGACTGAATGACTGACTGACTGAGAGAGAGACTGAAAGACTAACTGACTGACTGAGAGAGTGACTGACTGACTGACTGACTGACTAAAAGAGAGACTGACTGACTGACAGACTGAATGAGAGAGAGACTGACTGACTGAGAGTGAGACTGACTGACTGACTGAGAGAGAGACTGACTGACTGACTCAGAGAGAGACTGACTGACTGAGAGAGACTGACTGACTAAATGAGTTAGAGACTGACTGACTGACTGATTGAGAGAGACTGACTGACTGACTGAGAGAGAGACTGACTGATTGACTGAATGAGAGAGAGACTGACTGACTGAGAGATATACTGACTGAGGGAGAGACTGACTGACTGAGAGAGAGACTGACTGAGAGAGAGACTGACTAACTGACTGAGAGAGAGACTGACTGACTGACTGAGAGAGAGACTGACTGACTGACTGAGAGAGAGACTGACTGACTGAGAGAGAGACTGACTGATTGACTGTCTGAGAGAGTGACTGACTGACTAGAGAGAGACTGACTGACTGAGAGAGAGACTGACTGACTGACGGAGAGACTGAGAGAGAGACTGACTGACTGAATGAGAGAGAGACTGACTGACAGAGAGAGACTGACTGAGAGAGAGACTGACTGACTGAGAGAGAGAGAGAGACTGACTGACTGACTGTCTGAGAGAGTGACTGACTGACTAACGAGAGACTGACTGACTGACTAACTGACTGAGAGAGAGACTAACGTACTGATTGACTGACTGATGGAGTGAGAGACTGACTGACTGAGAGAGAGACTCACTGACTGACTGAATGAGAGAAAGACTGACTGACTGAGAGAGAGACTGACAGACTGACTGACTGACTGAGAGAGACTGACTGAGAGAGACTGACTGACTGACTGAGAGAGAGACTGACTAACTGACTGAGAGAGAGACTGACTGACTGACTAACTGAGAGAGAGACTGACTGAGAGAGAGACTGACTGAGAGAGAGACTGACTGACTGAGAGAGAGAGACTGACTGACTGACTGTCAGAGAGTGACTGACTGACTAGAGAGAGACTGACTGACAGACTGAGAGAGTGACTGATTGACTGACTGACTGAGAGAGAGACTGACTGACTGAGAGAGAGACTGACTGACTGAGAGAGAGACTGACTGACTGAGAGAGAGACTGACTGAGAGAGAGACTGACTGACAGAGAGAGAAACTGACTGACTGAGAGAGAGACTGACTGAGAGAGAGAGACTGACTGACTGACTGAGAGAGAGACAGACTGACTGACTGACTGACAGAGAGACTGTCTTACTGACTGAGAGAGTGACTGACTGACTGACTGAGAGAGACTGACTGACTGACTGACTGAGAGAGAGACTGACTGACTGAGAGACTGACTGACTGACTGACTGAGATAGTGACTGATTGACTGACTGACTGAGAGAGAGACTGACTGACTGAGAGAGAGACTGACTGACTGACTGAAAGAGAGACTGACTGACTGACTGACTGAATGAGAGAGAGACTGACTGACTGACTGACTGACTGAATGAGAGAGAGACTTACTGACTGAGAGAGAGACTGACTGACTGACTGAGAGAGAGACTGACTGACTGAGAGAGAGACTGACTGACTAAATGAGTGAGAGACTGACTGACTGACTGACTGAGAGAGACTGACTGACTGACTGAGAGAGAGAGAGACTGACTGACTGACTGACTGAATGAGAGAGAGACTGACTGACTGACTGAGAGAGTTACTGACTGACTAGAGAGAGACTGACTGACTGACTGACTGACTGAGAGAGAAACTGACTGACTGACTGAGAGAGAGACTGACTGACTGACTGACTGACTGAGAGAGAGACTGACTGACTGACTGAGAGAGAGACTGACTGACTGACTGAGAGAGAGACTGACTGACTGACTGACTGACTGAGAGAGAGACTGACTGACTGAATGAGAGAGAGACTGACTGACTGACTGTGAGAGAGACTGACTGACTGTCTGACTGAGAGAGAGACTGACTGACTGACTGACTGAGAGAGAGACTTACTGACTGTATGAGAGAGAGACTGAATGACTGACTGACTGAGAGAGAGACTGACAGACTAACTGACTGACTGAGAGAGTGACTGACTGACTGACTGACTAAAAGAGAGACTGACTGACTGACAGACTGAATGAGAGAGAGACTGACTGACTGAGAGTGAGACTGACTGACTGACTGAGAGAGAGACTGACTGACTGACTCAGAGAGAGACTGACTGACTGAGAGAGACTGACTGACTAAATGAGTTAGAGACTGACTGACTGACTGATTGAGAGAGACTGACTGACTGACTGAGAGAGAGACTGACTAACTGAGAGAGAGACTGACTGAGAGAGAGACTGACTGACAGAGAGAGAAACTGACTGACTGAGAGAGAGACTGACTGAGAGAGAGAGACTGACTGACTGACTGAGAGAGAGACAGACTGACTGACTGACTGACTGAGAGAGAGACTGTCTTACTGACTGAGAGAGTGACTGACTGACTGAGAGAGACTGAATGACTGACTGACTGAGAGAGAGACTGACTGACTGAGAGACTGACTGACTGACTGACTGACTGACTGACTGAGAGAGTGACTGATTGACTGACTGACTGAGAGAGAAACTGACTGACTGAAAGAGAGACTGACTGACTGACTGAATGAGAGAGAGACTGACTGACTGAGAGAGAGACTGACTGATTGACTGACTGACTGAAAGAGAGACTGACTGACTGACTGAGAGAGAGACTGACGGACTGAGAGAGAGACTGACTGACTAAATGAGTGAGAGACTGACATACTGACTGACTGAGAGAGACTGACTGACTGACTGAGAGAGAGACTGACTGACTGACTGACTGTCTGTCTGAGAGAGTGACTGACTGACTAGAGAGAGACTGACTGACTGACTAACTGACTGAGAGAGAGACTGACTGACTGACGGAGAGACTGACTGACAGACTGAGAGAGTGACTGATTGACTGACTGACTGAGAGAGAGACTGACTGACTGAGAGAGAGACTGACTGACTAAATGAGTGAGAGACTGACTGACTGACTGACTGAGAGAGACTGACTGACTGACTGAGAGAGAGAGAGACTGACTGACTGACTGAATGAGAGAGAGACTGACTGACTGACTGAGAGAGTTACTGACTGACTAGAGAGAGACTGACTGACTGACTGACTGACTGAGAGAGAAACTGACTGACTGACTGAGAGAGAGACTGACTGACTGACTGACTGACTGAGAGAGAGACTGACTGACTGACTGAGAGAGAGACTGACTGACTGAGAGAGAGACTGACTGACTGACTGACTGAGAGAGAGACTGACTGACTGAATGAGAGAGAGACTGACTGACTGACTGTGAGAGAGACTGACTGACTGTCTGACTGAGAGAGAGACTGACTGACTGACTGACTGAGAGAGAGACTTACTGACTGTATGAGAGAGAGACTGAATGACTGACTGACTGAGAGAGAGACTGACAGACTAACTGACTGACTGAGAGAGTGACTGACTGACTGACTGACTAAAAGAGAGACTGACTGACTGACAGACTGAATGAGAGAGAGACTGACTGACTGAGAGTGAGACTGACTGACTGACTGAGAGAGAGACTGACTGACTGACTCAGAGAGAGACTGACTGACTGAGAGAGACTGACTGACTAAATGAGTTAGAGACTGACTGACTGACTGATTGAGAGAGACTGACTGACTGACTGAGAGAGAGACTGACTAACTGAGAGAGAGACTGACTGAGAGAGAGACTGACTGACAGAGAGAGAAACTGACTGACTGAGAGAGAGACTGACTGAGAGAGAGAGACTGACTGACTGACTGAGAGAGAGACAGACTGACTGACTGACTGACTGAGAGAGAGACTGTCTTACTGACTGAGAGAGTGACTGACTGACTGAGAGAGACTGACTGACTGACTGACTGAGAGAGAGACTGACTGACTGAGAGACTGACTGACTGACTGACTGACTGACTGACTGAGAGAGTGACTGATTGACTGACTGACTGAGAGAGAGACTGACTGACTGAAAGAGAGACTGACTGACTGACTGAATGAGAGAGAGACTGACTGACTGAGAGAGAGACTGACTGATTGACTGACTGACTGAAAGAGAGACTGACTGACTGACTGAGAGAGAGACTGACGGACTGAGAGAGAGACTGACTGACTAAATGAGTGAGAGACTGACATACTGACTGACTGAGAGAGACTGACTGACTGACTGAGAGAGAGACTGACTGACTGACTGACTGACTGTCTGTCTGAGAGAGTGACTGACTGACTAGAGAGAGACTGACTGACTGACTAACTGACTGAGAGAGAGACTGACTGACTGACGGAGAGACTGACTGACAGACTGAGAGAGTGACTGATTGACTGACTGACTGAGAGAGAGACTGACTGACTGAGAGAGAGACTGACTGACTGAGAGAGAGATTGACAGAGAGAGAGACTGACTGACTGAGAGAGAGACTGACTGACTGAGAGAGAGACTGACTGAGAGAGAGAGTCTGACTGACTGACTGACTGAGAGAGAGACAGACTGACTGACTGACTGAGAGAGAGACTGACTTACTAACTGAGAGAGAGACTGACTGACTGACTGAGAGAGAGACTGACTGACTGAGAGAGAGACTGACTGACTGACTGAGAGACTGACTGAGAGAGTGACTGATTGACTGACTGACTGAGAGAGAGACTGGCTGACTGAGAGAGAGACTGACTGACTGACTGAGAGAGAGACTGACTGACTGACTGAGAGACTGACTGAGAGAGTGACTGATTGACTGACTGACTGAGAGAGAGACTGACTGACTGAGAGAGAGACTGACTGACTGACTGAGAGAGAGACTGACTGACTGAGAGAGTGACTGTCTGACTGACTGAGAGAGTGACTGATTGACTGACTGACTGAGAGAGAGACTGACTGACTGAGAGAGAGAGAGACTGACTGACTGACTAACTGAGAGAGAGACTGACAGACTGACTGACTGAGAGAGAGACTGACTGACTGACTGAGAGAGAGGCTGACTGACTGACTGACTGAATGAGAGAGAGACTGACTGACTGAGAGAGAGACTGACTGACTGACTGACTGACTGACTGAGAGAGAGACTGACTGACTGACTGAGAGAGAGACTGACTGACTAAATGAGTTAGAGACTGACTGACTGACTGATTGAGAGAGACTGACTGACTGACTGAGAGAGAGACTGACTAACTGAGAGAGAGACTGACTGAGAGAGAGACTGCCTGACAGAGAGAGAAACTGACTGACTGAGAGAGAGACTGACTGAGAGAGAGAGACTGACTGACTGACTGAGAGAGAGACAGACTGACTGACTGACTGACTGAGAGAGAGACTGTCTTACTGACTGAGAGAGTGACTGACTGACTGAGAGAGACTGACTGACTGACTGACTGAGAGAGAGACTGACTGACTGAGAGACTGACTGACTGACTGACTGACTGAGAGAGTGACTGATTGACTGACTGACTGAGAGAAAGACTGACTGACTGAAAGAGAGACTGACTGACTGACTGAATGAGAGAGAGACTGACTGACTGAGAGAGAGACTGACTGATTGACTGACTGACTGAAAGAGAGACTGACTGACTGACTGAGAGAGAGACTGACGGACTGAGAGAGAGACTGACTGACTAAATGAGTGAGAGACTGACATACTGACTGACTGAGAGAGACTGACTGACTGACTGAGAGAGAGACTGACTGACTGACTGACTGACTGTCTGTCTGAGAGAGTGACTGACTGACTAGAGAGAGACTGACTGACTGACTAACTGACTGAGAGAGAGACTGACTGACTGACGGAGAGACTGACTGACAGACTGAGAGAGTGACTGATTGACTGACTGACTGAGAGAGAGACTGACTGACTGAGAGAGAGACTGACTGACTGAGAGAGAGATTGACAGAGAGAGAGACTGACTGACTGAGAGAGAGACTGACTGACTGAGAGAGAGACTGACTGAGAGAGAGAGACTGACTGACTGACTGACTGAGAGAGAGACAGACTGACTGACTGACTGAGAGAGAGACTGACTTACTAACTGAGAGAGAGACTGACTGACTGACTGAGAGAGAGACTGACTGACTGAGAGAGAGACTGACTGACTGACTGAGAGACTGACTGAGAGAGTGACTGATTGACTGACTGACTGAGAGAGAGACTGACTGACTGAGAGAGAGACTGACTGACTGACTGAGAGAGAGACTGACTGACTGACTGAGAGACTGACTGAGAGAGTGACTGATTGACTGACTGACTGAGAGAGAGACTGACTGACTGAGAGAGAGACTGACTGACTGACTGAGAGAGAGACTGACTGACTGAGAGAGTGACTGTCTGACTGACTGAGAGAGTGACTGATTGACTGACTGACTGAGAGAGAGACTGACTGACTGAGAGAGAGAGAGACTGACTGACTGACTAACTGAGAGAGAGACTGACAGACTGACTGACTGAGAGAGAGACTGACTGACTGACTGAGAGAGAGGCTGACTGACTGACTGACTGAATGAGAGAGAGACTGACTGACTGAGAGAGAGACTGACTGACTGACTGACTGACTGACTGAGAGAGAGACTGACTGACTGACTGAGAGAGAGACTGACTGACTGACTGAGAGAGAGACTGACTGACTAAATGAGTGAGAGACTGACTGACTGACTGAGAGAGACTGACTGACTGACTGACTGAGAGAGAGAGAGACTGACTGACTGACTGAATGAGAGAGAGACTGACTGACTGAGAGAGAGACTGACTGAGAGAGAGACTGACTGACTGAGAGAGAGACTGACTGACTGACTGACTGAGAGAGAGACTTACTGACTGAATGAGAGAGAGACTGACTGACTGAGAGAGAGACTGACTGACTGACTGACTGACTGACTGACTGACTGAGAGAGAGACTTACTGACTGACTGTCTGAGAGAGTGACTGACTGACTAGAGAGAGACTGACTGACTGACTGTCTGAGAGAGTGACTGACTGACTAGAGAGAGACTGACTGACTGACTGACTGACTGACTGATAGAGAGACTGACTGACTGAATGAGAGAGAGACTGACTGACTGACTGACTGAGATAGAGACTGACTGACTGACTGACTGAGAGAGAGACTGACTGACTGACTGAGAGAGAGACTTACTGACTGAATGAGAGAGAGACTTAATGACTGACTGAGAGAGAGACTGACAGACTAACTGACTGACTGAGAGAGTGACTGACTGACTGACTGACTGAATGAATGAGAGAGAGACTGACTGAGAGACAGACTGACTGAGAGAGAGACGGACTGACTGAGAGAGAGAGAGACTGACTGACTGACTGACTGAGACAGACTGACTGACTGTCTGAGAGAGTGACTGACGGACTAGAGAGTGACTGACTGACTGACTGAGAGAGAGACTGACTGACTGATTGTCTGAGAGAGTGACTGACTGACTAGAGAGAGACTGACTGACTGACTGACTGAGAGAGAGACTGACTGACTTACTTAGAGAGAGACTGACTGACTGACTGACTGACTGACTGAGAGAGAGACTGACTGACTGAATGAGAGAGAGACTGACTGACTGACTGTGAGAGAGACTGACTGACTGTCTGACTGAGAGAGAGACTGACTGACTGACTGACTGAGAGAGAGACTTACTGACTGTATGAGAGAGAGACTGAATGACTGACTGACTGAGAGAGAGACTGAAAGACTAACTGACTGACTGAGAGAGTGACTGACTGACTGACTGACTGACTGACTAAAAGAGAGACTGACTGACTGACAGACTGAATGAGAGAGAGACTGACTGACTGAGAGTGAGACTGACTGACTGACTGAGAGAGAGACTGACTGACTGACTCAGAGAGAGACTGACTGACTGAGAGAGACTGACTGACTAAATGAGTTAGAGACTGACTGACTGACTGATTGAGAGAGACTGACTGACTGACTGAGAGAGAGACTGACTGATTGACTGAATGAGAGAGAGACTGACTGACTGAGAGATATACTGACTGAGGGAGAGACTGACTGACTGAGAGAGAGACTGACTGAGAGAGAGACTGACTAACTGACTGAGAGAGAGACTGACTGACTGACTGAGAGAGAGACTGACTGACTGACTGAGAGAGAGACTGACTGACTGAGAGAGAGACTGACTGATTGACTGTCTGAGAGAGTGACTGACTGACTAGTGAGAGACTGACTGACTGAGAGAGAGACTGACTGACTGACGGAGAGACTGAGAGAGAGACTGACTGACTGAATGAGAGAGAGACTGACTGACAGAGAGAGACTGACTGAGAGAGAGACTGACTGACTGAGAGAGAGAGAGACTGACTGACTGACTGTCTGAGAGAGTGACTGACTGACTAAAGAGAGACTGACTGACTGACTAACTGACTGAGAGAGAGACTGACGTACTGATTGACTGACTGATGGAGTGAGAGACTGACTGACTGAGAGAGAGACTCACTGACTGACTGAATGAGAGAAAGACTGACTGACTGAGAGAGAGACTGACAGACTGACTGACTGACTGAGAGAGACTGACTGAGAGAGACTGACTGACTGACTGAGAGAGAGGCTGACTAACTGACTGAGAGAGAGACTGACTGACTGACTAACTGAGAGAGAGACTGACTGAGAGAGAGAATGACTGAGAGAGAGACTGACTGACTGAGAGAGAGAGACTGACTGACTGACTGTCAGAGAGTGACTGACTGACTAGAGAGAGACTGATTGACTGACTGACTGACGGAGAGACTGACTGACTGAGAGAGAGAGACTGACTGACTGACTGTCAGAGAGTGACTGACTGACTAGAGAGAGACTGATTGACTGACTGACTGACGGAGAGACTGACTGACTGACTGAGAGAGAGACTTACTGACTGAATGAGTGAGAGACTGAATGACTGACTGAGAGAGAGACTGACAGACTAACTGACTGACTGAGAGAGTGACTGACTGACTGACTGACTGAATGAGAGAGAGACTGACTGAGAGAGAGACTGACTGAGAGAGAGACTGACTGACTGAGAGAGAGACTGACTGACTGACTGAGAGAGACTGACTGACTGACTGTCTGAGAGAGTGACTGACTGACTAGAGAGTGACTGACTGACTGACTGAGAGAGAGACTGACTGACTGACTAGAGAGAGACTGACTGACTGACTGACTGACTGAGAGAGAGACTGAGTGACTGACTGAGAGAGAGACTGACTGACTGACTGACTGACTGAGAGAGAGACTGACTGACTGAATGAGAGAGAGACTGACTGACTGAGTATGAGAGAGACTGACTGACTGTCTGACTGAGAGAGAGACTGACTGACTGACTGACTGAGAGAGAGACTTACTGACTGTATGAGAGAGAGACTGAATGACTGACTGACTGAGAGAGAGACTGACAGACTAACTGACTGACTGAGAGAGTGACTGACTGACTGACTGACTAAAAGAGAGACTGACTGACTGACAGACTGAATGAGAGAGAGACTGACTGACTGAGAGTGAGACTGACTGACTGAGAGAGAGACTGACTGACTGACTGAGAGAGAGACTGACTGACTGAGAGAGAGACTGACTGACTAAATGAGTTAGAGACTGACAGACTGACTGACTGAGAGAGATTGACTGACTGACTGACTGAGAGAGAGACTGACTGACTGACTGAATGAGAGAGAGACTGACTGACTGAGAGATAGACTGACTGAGGGAGAGACTGACTGACTGAGAGAGAGACTGACTGAAAGAGAGACTGACTGACTGACTGAGAGAGAGACTGACTGACTGACTGAGAGAGAGACTGACTGACTGACTGAGAGAGAGACTGACTGACTGAGAGAGAGACTGACTGACTGAGAGAGAAACTGACTGACTGACTGTCTGAGAGAGTGACTGACTGACTAGAGAGAGACTGACTGACTGACTGAGAGAGAGACTGACTGACTGACGGAGAGACTGACTGACTGACTGAAAGAGTGACTGATTGACTGACTGACTGAGAGAGAGACTGACTGACTGACTGACTGAGAGAGAGACTGACTGAATGAGAGAGAGACTGACTGACAGAGAGAGACTGACTGAGAGAGAGACTGACTGACTGACTGAGAGAGAGAGAGACTGACTGACTGACTGTCTGAGAGAGTGACTGACTGACTAAAGAGAGACTGACTGACTGACTAACTGACTGAGAGAGAGACTGACGTACTGATTGACTGACTGATGGAGTGAGAGACTGACTGACTGAGAGAGAGACTCACTGACTGACTGAATGAGAGAAAGACTGACTGACTGAGAGAGAGACTGACAGACTGACTGACTGACTGACTGAGAGAGACTGACTGAGAGAGACTGACTGACTGACTGAGAGAGAGACTGACTAACTGACTGAGAGAGAGACTGACTGACTGACTGACTGAGAGAGAGACTGACTGAGAGAGAGTCTGACTGAGAGAGAGACTGACTGACTGAGAGAGAGAGACTGACTGACTGACTAGAGAGAGACTGACTGACTGACTGAGAGAGAGACTGACTGACTGACGGAGAGACTGACTGACAGACTGAGAGAGTGACTGATTGACTGACTTACTGAGAGAGAGACTGACTGACTGAGAGAGAGACTGACTGACTGAGAGAGAGACTGACTGAGAGAGAGACTGACTGACAGAGAGAGAAACTGACTGACTGAGAGAGAGACTGACTGAGAGAGAGAGACTGACTTACTGACTGAGAGAGAGACAGACTGACTGACTGACTGACTGAGAGAGAGACTGACTTACTGACTGAGAGAGTGACTGACTGACTGAGAGAGACTGACTCACTGACTGACTGATTGAGAGAGAGACTGACTGACTGAGAGACTGACTGACTGACTGAGAGAGAGACTGACTGACTGACTGAGAGAGAGACTGTCTGACTAAATGAGTGAGACACTGACTGACTGACTGAGAGAGACTGACTGACTGACTGACTGAGAGAGAGACTGACTGACTGACTGAATGAGAGAGAGACTGACTGACTGACTGTCTGAGAGAGTGACAGACTGACTAGAGAGAGACTGACTGACTGACTGACTGACTGACTGAGAGAGAAACTGACTGACTGACTGAGAGAGAGACTGACTGACTGACTGACTGAGAGAGAGACTGACTGACTGACTGAGAGAGAGACTGACTGACTGAATGAGAGAGAGACTGACTGACTGACTGACTGTGAGAGAGACTGACTGACTGACTGACTGAGAGAGAGACTTACTGACTGAGAGAGAGACTGACTGACTAAATGAATTAGAGACTGACTGACTGACTGAGAGAGAGAGACTGACTGACTGACTGACTGAGAGAGAGACTGACTAACTGACTGACTGAATGAGAGAGAGACTGACTGACTGAGAGATAGACTGACTGAAGGAGAGACTGACTGACTGACTGAGAGAGAGACTGACTGAGAGAGAGATTGACTGACTGACTGAGAGAGAGACTGACTGACTGACTACCTGAGAGAGAGACTGACTGATTGAGAGAGAGACTGACTGACTAAATGAGTTAGAGACTGACTGACTGACTGAGAGAGACTGACTGACTGACTGAGAGAGAGACTGACTGACTGACTGAATGAGAGAGAGACTGACTGACTGAGAGATAGACTGACTGAGGGAGAGACTGACTGACTGAAAGAGAGACTGACTGAGAGTGTGACTGATTGACTGACTGACTGAGAGAGAGACTGACTGACTGACTGACTGAAAAAGAGACTGACTGACTGAATGAGAGAGAGACTAACTGACAGAGAGAGACTGACTGAGAGAGAGACTGACTGACTGACTGAGAGAGAGAGAGACTGACTGACTGACTCACTGTCTGAGAGAGTGACTGACTGACTAAAGAGAGACTGACTGACTGACTAACTGACTGAGAGAGAGACTGACGTACTGATTGACTGACTGATGGAGTGAGAGACTGACTGACTGACTGAGAGAAAGACTGACTGACTGACTGACTGAGAGAGAGACTGACTGACTGACTGACTGAGAGAGAGACTGACTGACTGAATGAGAGAGAGACTGACTGACTGACTGAGAGAGTGACTGACTGACTAGAGAGAGACTGACTGACTGACTGACTGAGAGAGAGACTGACTGACTGACTGAGAGAAAGACTGACTGACTGACTGACTGAGAGAGAGACTGACTGACTGAGAGAGAGACTGACTGACTGAATGAGAGAGAGACTGACTGACTGAGAGAGAGACTGACTGACTGAATGAGAGAGAGACTGACTGACTGACTGACTGTGAGAGAGACTGACTGACTGTCTGACTGAGAGAGAGACTGACTGACTGACTGACTGAGAGAGAGACGTACTAACTGAATGAGAGAGAGACTGAATGACTGACTGACTGACTGAGAGAGTGACTGACTGACTGACTGAAAGAGAGACTGACTGACTGACAGACTGACTGAGAGAGAGACTGACTGACTGACTGAGAGAGAGACTGACAGACTAACTGACTGACTGAGAGAGTGACTGACTGACTGACTGAAAGAGAGACTGACTGACTGACAGACTGACTGAGAGAGAGACTGACTGACTGACTGAGAGAGAGACTGACTGACTGACTGACTGACTGAATGAGAGAGAGACTGACTGACTGACTGAGAGAGAGACTGACTGACTGACTGTCTGAGAGACTGACTGACTGACTAGAGAGAGACTGACTGACTGACTGACTGACTGAGAGAGAAACTGACTGACTGACTGAGAGAGAGACTGACTGACTGACTGACTGAGAGAGAGACTGACTGACTGACTGAGAGAGAGACTGACTGACTGAATGAGAGAGAGACTGACTGACTGACTGACTGTGAGAGAGACTGACTGACTGACTGACTGAGAGAGAGACTTACTGACTGAGAGAGAGACTGACTGACTAAATGAGTTAGAGACTGACTGACTGACTGAGAGAGAGAGACTGACTGACTGACTGACTGAGAGAGAGACTGACTGACTGACTGACTGAATGAGAGAGAGACTGACTGACTGAGAGATAGACTGACTGAGGGAGAGACTGACTGACTGAGAGAGAGACTGACTGAGAGAGAGACTGACTGACTGACTGAGAGAGAGACTGACTGACTGACTGAGAGAGAGACTGACTGACTGAGAGAGAGACTGACTGACTGAGAGAAAGACTGACTGACTGAGAGAGAGAGACTGGCTGACTGACTGTCTGAGAGAGTAACTGACTGACTAGAGAGAGACTGACTGACTGACTGAGAGAGAGACTGACTGACTGACGGAGAGACTGACTGACTGACTGAGAGAGTGACTGATTGACTGACTCACTGAGAGAGAGACTGACTGACTGAGAGAGAGACTGACTGACTGACTGACTGACTGAGAGAGAGACTGACTGACTGAGAGAGAGACTGACTGACTAAATGAGTTAGAGACTGACTGACTGACTGAGAGAGACTGACTGACTAACTGAGAGAGAGACTGACTGACTGACTGAATGAGAGAGAGACTGACTGACTGAGAGATAGACTGACTGAGGGAGAGACTGACTGACTGAGAGAGAGACTGACTGAGAGAGTGACTGATTGACTGACTGACAGAGAGAGAGACTGACTGACTGACTGACTGACTGAAAGAGAGACTGACTGACTGAATGAGAGAGAGACTGACTGACAGAGAGAGACTGACTGAGAGAGAGACTGACTGACTGACTGAGAGAGAGACTGACTGACTGACTCACTGTCTGAGAGAGTGATTGACTGACTAAAGAGAGACTGACTGACTGACTAACTGACTGAGAGAGAGACTGACGTACTGATTGACTGACTGATGGAGTGAGAGACTGACTGACTGACTGAGAGAAAGACTGACTGACTGACTGACTGAGAGAGAGACTGACTGACTGACTGACTGACTGAGAGAGAGACTGACTGACTGAATGAGAGAGAGACTGACTGACTGACTGAGAGAGTGACTGACTGACTAGAGAGAGACTGACTGACTGACTGACTGAGAGAGAGACTGACTGACTGACTGAGAGAAAGACTGACTGACTGACTGATTGAGAGAGAGACTGACTGACTGACTGAGAGAGAGACTGACTTACTGAGAGAGAGACTGACTGACTGAGAGAGAGACTGACTGACTGAATGAGAGAGAGACTGACTGACTGACTGACTGTGAGAGAGACTGACTGACTGTCTGACTGAGAGAGAGACTGACTGAGAGAGAGACGGACTGACTGAGAGAGAGAGAGACTGACTGACAGACTGACTGACTGAGAGAGAGACTGACTGACTGAGAGAGAGAGACTGACTGACTGACTAGAGGGAGACTGACTGACTGACTGAGAGAGAGACTGACTGACTGACGGAGAGACTGACTGACAGACTGAGAGAGTGACTGATTGACTGACTTACTGAGAGAGAGACTGACTGACTGAGAGAGAGACTGACTGACTGAGAGAGAGACTGACTGAGAGAGAGACTGACTGACAGAGAGAGAAACTGACTGACTGAGAGAGAGACTGACTGAGAGAGAGAGACTGACTTACTGACTGAGAGAGTGACTGACTGACTGAGAGAGACTGACTCACTGACTGACTGATTGAGAGAGAGACTGACTGACTGAGAGACTGACTGACTGACTGACTGAGAGAGTGACTGATTGACTGACTGACTGAGAGAGAGACTGACTGACTGAGAGAGAGACTGACTGACTGACTGACTGAGAGAGAGACTGACTGACTGACTGAGAGAGAGGCTGACTGACTGACTGACTGCATGAGAGAGAAACTGACTGACTGACTGACTGACTGAAAGAGAGACTGACTGACTGACTGATTGAATGAGAGAGAGACTGACTGACTGAGAGAGAGACTGACTGACTGACTGAGAGACTGACTGACTGACTGAGAGAGAGACTGACTGACTGACTGAGAGAGAGACTGTCTGACTAAATGAGTGAGACACTGACTGACTGACTGAGAGAGACTGACTGACTGACTGACTGAGAGAGAGACTGACTGACTGACTGAATGAGAGAGAGACTGACTGACTGACTGTCTGAGAGAGTGACAGACTGACTAGAGAGAGACTGACTGACTGACTGACTGACTGACTGAGAGAGAAACTGACTGACTGACTGAGAGAGAGACTGACTGACTGACTGACTGAGAGAGAGACTGACTGACTGACTGAGAGAGAGACTGACTGACTGAATGAGAGAGAGACTGACTGACTGACTGACTGTGAGAGAGACTGACTGACTGACTGACTGAGAGAGAGACTTACTGACTGAGAGAGAGACTGACTGACTAAATGAATTAGAGACTGACTGACTGACTGAGAGAGAGAGACTGACTGACTGACTGACTGAGAGAGAGACTGACTAACTGACTGACTGAATGAGAGAGAGACTGACTGACTGAGAGATAGACTGACTGAAGGAGAGACTGACTGACTGACTGAGAGAGAGACTGACTGAGAGAGAGATTGACTGACTGACTGAGAGAGAGACTGACTGACTGACTACCTGAGAGAGAGACTGACTGATTGAGAGAGAGACTGACTGACTAAATGAGTTAGAGACTGACTGACTGAGAGAGACTGACTGACTGACTGAGAGAGAGACTGACTGACTGACTGAATGAGAGAGAGACTGACTGACTGAGAGATAGACTGACTGAGGGAGAGACTGACTGACTGAAAGAGAGACTGACTGAGAGTGTGACTGATTGAATGACTGACTGAGAGAGAGACTGACTGACTGACTGACTGAAAAAGAGACTGACTGACTGAATGAGAGAGAGACTAACTGACAGAGAGAGACTGACTGAGAGAGAGACTGACTGACTGACTGAGAGAGAGAGAGACTGACTGACTGACTCACTGTCTGAGAGAGTGACTGACTGACTAAAGAGAGACTGACTGACTGACTAACTGACTGAGAGAGAGACTGACGTACTGATTGACTGACTGATGGAGTGAGAGACTGACTGACTGACTGAGAGAAAGACTGACTGACTGACTGACTGAGAGAGAGACTGACTGACTGACTGACTGAGAGAGAGACTGACTGACTGAATGAGAGAGAGACTGACTGACTGACTGAGAGAGTGACTGACTGACTAGAGAGAGACTGACTGACTGACTGACTGAGAGAGAGACTGACTGACTGACTGAGAGAAAGACTGACTGACTGACTGACTGAGAGAGAGACTGACTGACTGAGAGAGAGACTGACTGACTGAATGAGAGAGAGACTGACTGACTGAGAGAGAGACTGACTGACTGAATGAGAGAGAGACTGACTGACTGACTGACTGTGAGAGAGACTGACTGACTGTCTGACTGAGAGAGAGACTGACTGACTGACTGACTGAGAGAGAGACGTACTAACTGAATGAGAGAGAGACTGAATGACTGACTGACTGACTGAGAGAGTGACTGACTGACTGACTGAAAGAGAGACTGACTGACTGACAGACTGACTGAGAGAGAGACTGACTGACTGACTGAGAGAGAGACTGACAGACTAACTGACTGACTGAGAGAGTGACTGACTGACTGACTGAAAGAGAGACTGACTGACTGACAGACTGACTGAGAGAGAGACTGACTGACTGACTGAGAGAGAGACTGACTGACTGACTGACTGACTGAATGAGAGAGAGACTGACTGACTGACTGAGAGAGAGACTGACTGACTGACTGTCTGAGAGACTGACTGACTGACTAGAGAGAGACTGACTGACTGACTGACTGACTGAGAGAGAAACTGACTGACTGACTGAGAGAGAGACTGACTGACTGACTGAGAGAGAGACTGACTGACTGACTGAGAGAGAGACTGACTGACTGAATGAGAGAGAGACTGACTGACTGACTGACTGTGAGAGAGACTGACTGACTGACTGACTGAGAGAGAGACTTACTGACTGAGAGAGAGACTGACTGACTAAATGAGTTAGAGACTGACTGACTGACTGAGAGAGAGAGACTGACTGACTGACTGACTGAGAGAGAGACTGACTGACTGACTGAATGAGAGAGAGACTGACTGACTGAGAGATAGACTGACTGAGGGAGAGACTGACTGACTGAGAGAGAGACTGACTGAGAGAGAGACTGACTGACTGACTGAGAGAGAGACTGACTGACTGACTGAGAGAGAGACTGACTGACTGAGAGAGAGACTGACTGACTGAGAGAGAGACTGACTGACTGAGAGAGAGAGACTGGCTGACTGACTGTCTGAGAGAGTGACTGACTGATTAGAGAGAGACTGACTGACTGACTGAGAGAGAGACTGACTGACTGACGGAGAGACTGACTGACTGACTGAGAGAGTGACTGATTGACTGACTGACTGAGAGAGAGACTGACTGACTGACTGACTGAGAGAGAGACTGACTGACTGACTGAATGAGAGAGAGACTGACTGACTGAGAGATAGACTGACTGAGGGAGAGACTGACTGACTGAGAGAGAGACTGACTGAGAGAGAGACTGACTGACTGACTGAGAGAGAGACTGACTGACTGACTGACTGACTGAGAGAGAGACTGACTGACTGAGAGAGAGACTGACTGACTGAGAGAAAGACTGACTGACTGAGAGAGAGAGACTGGCTGACTGACTGTCTGAGAGAGTAACTGACTGACTAGAGAGAGACTGACTGACTGACTGAGAGAGAGACTGACTGACTGACGGAGAGACTGACTGACTGACTGAGAGAGTGACTGATTGACTGACTCACTGAGAGAGAGACTGACTGACTGAGAGAGAGACTGACTGACTGACTGACTGAGAGAGAGACTGACTGACTGAGAGAGAGACTGACTGACTAAATGAGTTAGAGACTGACTGACTGACTGAGAGAGACTGACTGACTAACTGAGAGAGAGACTGACTGACTGACTGAATGAGAGAGAGACTGACTGACTGAGAGATAGACTGACTGAGGGAGAGACTGACTGACTGAGAGAGAGACTGACTGAGAGAGTGACTGATTGACTGACTGACAGAGAGAGAGACTGACTGACTGACTGACTGAAAGAGAGACTGACTGAATGAGAGAGAGACTGACTGACAGAGAGAGACTGACTGAGAGAGAGACTGACTGACTGACTGAGA
This sequence comes from Ascaphus truei, assembly GCF_040206685.1. Taxonomy (NCBI): domain Eukaryota; kingdom Metazoa; phylum Chordata; class Amphibia; order Anura; family Ascaphidae; genus Ascaphus; species Ascaphus truei. Next base: position 183,867,107 of record NC_134486.1, on the reverse strand, counting down.
GAGAGACTGACTGACTGACTCACTGTCTGAGAGAGTGATTGACTGACTAAAGAGAGACTGACTGACTGACTAACTGACTGAGAGAGAGACTGACGTACTGATTGACTGACTGATGGAGTGAGAGACTGACTGACTGACTGAGAGAAAGACTGACTGACTGACTGACTGAGAGAGAGACTGACTGACTGACTGACTGACTGAGAGAGAGACTGACTGACTGAATGAGAGAGAGACTGACTGACTGACTGAGAGAGTGACTGACTGACTAGAGAGAGACTGACTGACTGACTGACTGAGAGAGAGACTGACTGACTGACTGAGAGAAAGACTGACTGACTGACTGACTGAGAGAGAGACTGACTGACTGACTGAGAGAGAGACTGACTTACTGAGAGAGAGACTGACTGACTGAGAGAGAGACTGACTGACTGAATGAGAGAGAGACTGACTGACTGACTGACTGTGAGAGAGACTGACTGACTGTCTGACTGAGAGAGAGACTGACTGAGAGAGAGACGGACTGACTGAGAGAGAGAGAGACTGACTGACAGACTGACTGACTGAGAGAGACTGACTGACTGTCTGAGAGAGTGACTGACTGACTAGAGAGTGACTGACTGACTGACTGAGAGAGAGACTGACTGACTGATTGTCTGAGAGAGATACTGACTGACTAGAGAGAGACTGACTGACTGACTGACTGAGAGAGAGATTGACTGACTTACTAAGAGAGAGACTGACTGACTGACTGAGAGAGAGACTGACTGACTGAATGAGAGAGAGACTGACTGACTGACTGTGAGAGAGACTGACTGACTGTCTGACTGAGAGAGAGACTGACTGACTGACTGACTGAGAGAGAGACTTACTGACTGTATGAGAGAGAGACTGAATGACTGACTGACTGAGAGAGAGACTGAAAGACTAACTGACTGACTGAGAGAGTGACTGACTGACTGACTGACTGACTAAAAGAGAGACTGACTGACTGATAACTGAATGAGAGAGAGACTGACTGACTGAGAGTAAGACTGACTGACTGACTGAGAGAGAGACTGACTGACTGACTCAGAGAGAGACTGACTGACTGAGAGAGACTGACTGAATAAATGAGTTAGAGACTGACTGACTGACTGATTGAGAGAGACTGACTGACTGACTGAGAGAGAGACTGACTGACTGAGAGATAGACTGACTGAGGGAGAGACTGACTGACTGAGAGAGAGACTGACTGAGAGAGAGACTGACTAACTGACTGAGAGAGAGACTGACTGACTGAGAGAGAGACTGACTGACTGACTGAGAGAGAGACTGACTGACTGAGAGAGAGACTGACTGATTGACTGTCTGAGAGAGTGACTGACTGACTAGAGAGAGACTGACTGACTGAGAGAGAGACTGACTGACTGACGGAGAGACTGAGAGAGAGACTGACTGACTGAATGAGAGAGAGACTGACTGACAGAGAGAGACTGACTGAGAGAGAGACTGACTGACTGAGAGAGAGAGAGACTGACTGACTGACTGTCTGAGAGAGTGACTGACTGACTAAAGAGAGACTGACTGACTGACTAACTGACTGAGAGAGATACTGACGTACTGATTGACTGACTGATGGAGTGAGAGACTGACTGACTGAGAGAGAGACTCACTGACTGACTGAATGAGAGAAAGACTGACTGACTGAGAGAGAGACTGACAGACTGACTGACTGACTGACTGAGAGAGACTGACTGAGAGAGACTGACTGACTGACTGAGAGAGAGACTGACTAACTGGCTGAGAGAGAGACTGACTGACTGACTAACTGAGAGAGAGACTGACTGAGAGAGAGACTGACTGAGAGAGAGACTGACTGACTGAGAGAGAGAGACTGACTGACTGTCAGAGAGTGACTGACTGACTAGAGAGAGACTGATTGACTGACTGACTGACGGAGAGACTGACTGACAGACTGAGAGAGTGACTGATTGACTGACTGACTGAGAGAGAGACTGACTGACTGAGAGAGAGACTGACTGACTGAGAGAGAGACTGACTGACTGAGAGAGAGACTGACTGAGAGAGAGACTGACTGACAGAGAGAGAAACTGACTGACTGAGAGAGAGACTGACTGAGAGAGAGAGACTGACTGACTGACTGAGAGAGAGACAGACTGACTGACTGACTGACTGACAGAGAGACTGTCTTACTGACTGAGAGAGTGACTGACTGACTGAGAGAGACTGACTGACTGACTGACTGAGAGAGAGACTGACTGACTGAGAGACTGACTGACTGACTGACTGACTGACTGAGAGAGTGACTGATTGACTGACTGACTGAGAGAGAGACTGACTGACTGACTGAGAGAGAGACTGACTGACTGACTGTCTGAGAGAGTGACTGACTGACTAGAGAGAGACTAACTGACTGACTGAGAGAGAGACTGACTGACTGACGGAGAGACTGACTGACTGACTGAGAGAGTGACTGATTGACTGACTGACTGAGAGAGAGACTGACTGACTGAGAGAGAGACTGACTGACTGACTACCTGAGAGAGAGACTGACTGATTGAGAGAGAGACTGACTGACTAAATGAGTTAGAGACTGACTGACTGACTGAGAGAGACTGACTGACTGACTGAGAGAGAGACTGACTGACTGACTGAATGAGAGAGAGACTGACTGACTGAGAGATAGACTGACTGAGGGAGAGACTGACTGACTGAAAGAGAGACTGACTGAGAGTGTGACTGATTGACTGACTGACTGAGAGAGAGACTGACTGACTGACTGAAAAAGAGACTGACTGACTGAATGAGAGAGAGACTGACTGACAGAGAGAGACTGACTGAGAGAGAGACTGACTGACTGACTGAGAGAGAGAGAGACTGACTGACTGACTGAGAGAGAGACTGACTGACTGACTGAAAGAGAGACTGACTGACTGACTGACTGAATGAGAGAGAGACTGACTGACTGAGAGAGAGACTGACTGACTGACTGACTGACTGAGAGAGAGACTGACTGACTGACTGAGAGAGAGACTGACTGACTGAGAGAGAGACTGACTGACTAAATGAGTGAGAGACTGACTGACTGACTGAGAGAGAGACTGACTGACTGACTGACTGACTGAATGAGAGAGAGACTGACTGACTGACTGACTGAGAGAGAGACTGACTGACTGTCTGAGAGAGTTACTGACTGACTAGAGAGAGACTGACTGACTGACTGACTGACTGAGAGAGAAACTGACTGACTGACTGAGAGAGAGACTGACTGACTGACTGACTGACTGACTGAGAGAGAGACTGACTGACTGAATGAGAGAGAGACTGACTGACCGACTGACTGACTGTGAGAGAGACTGACTCACTGTCTGACTGAGAGAGAGACTGACTGACTGACTGACTGAGAGAGAGACTTACTGACTGACTGAGAGAGAGACTTACTGACTGAATGAGTGAGAGACTGAATGACTGACTGAAAGAGAGACTGACAGACTAACAGACTGACTGAGAGAGTGACTGACTGACTGACTGACTGAATGAGAGAGAGACTGACTGAGAGAGAGACTGACTGAGAGAGAGACTGACTGACTGAGAGAGAGACTGACTGACTGACTGACTGAGAGAGACTGACTAACTGACTGTCTGAGAGAGTGACTGACTGACTAGAGAGTGACTGACTGACTGAGAGAGAGACTGACTGACTGATTAGAGAGAGACTGACTGACTGACTGACTGACTGACTGAGAGAGAGACTGACTGACTGACTGAGAGAGAGACTGACTGACTGACTGACTGAGAGAGAGACTGACTGACTGAATGAGAGAGAGACTGACTGACTGACTATGAGAGAGACTGACTGACTGTCTGACTGAGAGAGAGACTGACTGACTGACTGACTGAGAGAGAGACTTACTGACTGTATGAGAGAGAGACTGAATGACTGACTGACTGAGAGAGAGACTGACAGACTAACTGACTGACTGAGAGAGTGACTGACTGACTGACTGACTAAAAGAGAGACTGACTGACTGACAGACTGAATGAGAGACTGACTGACTGAGAGTGAGACTGACTGAGAGAGAGACTGACTGACTGACTGACTGAGAGAGAGACTGACTGACTGAGAGAGAGACTGACTGACTAAATGAGTTAGAGACTGACTGACTGACTGACTGAGAGAGACTGACTGACTGACTGACTGACTGAGAGAGAGACTGACTGACTGACTGAATGAGAGAGAGACTGACTGACTGAGAGATAGACTGACTGAGGGAGAGACTGACTGACTGAGAGAGAGACTGACTGAAAGAGAGACTGACTGACTGACTGAGAGAGAGACTGACTGACTGAGAGAGAGACTGACTGACTGACTGACTGAGAGAGAGACAGACTGACTGAGAGAGAGACTGACTGACTGAGAGAGAAACTGACTGACTGACTGTCTGAGAGAGTGACTGACTGACTAGAGAGAGACTGACTGACTGACTGAGAGAGAGACTGATTGACTGACGGAGAGACTGACTGACTGACTGAAAGAGTGACTGATTGACTGACTGACTGACTGAGAGAGAGACTGACTGACTGACTGACTGAGAGAGAGACTGACTGAATGAGAGAGAGACTGACTGACAGAGAGAGACTGACTGAGAGAGAGACTGACTGACTGACTGACTGAGAGAGAGAGAGACTGACTGACTGACTGTCTGAGAGAGTGACTGACTGACTAAAGAGAGACTGATTGACTGACTAACTGACTGAGAGAGAGACTGACGTACTGATTGACTGACAGATGGAGTGAGAGACTGACTGACTGAGAGAGAGACTCACTGACTGACTGAATGAGAGAAAGACTGACTGACTGAGAGAGAGACTGACAGACTGACTGACTGAGAGAGAGACTGACTGACTGACTGAGAGAGAGGCTGACTGGCTGACTGACTGCATGAGAGAGAAACTGACTGACTGACTGACTGACTGAAAGAGAGACTGACTGACTGACTGATTGAATGAGAGAGAGACTGACTGACTGAGAGAGAGACTGACTGACTGACTGACTGAGAGACTGACTGACTGACTGAGAGAGAGACTGACTGACTGACTGAGAGAGAGACTGACTGACTGACTGAGAGAGAGACTGACTGACTGACTGTCTGAGAGAGTGACTGACTAGAGAGAGACTGACTGACTGACTGACTGACTGAGAGAGAAACTGACTGACTGACTGAGAGAGAGACTGACTGACTGACTGACTGACTGAGAGAGAGACTGACTGACTGACTGAGAGAGAGACTGACTGACTGAATGAGAGAGAGACTGACTGACTGACTGACTGACTGTGAGAGAGACTGACTGACTGACTGACTGAGAGAGTGACTTACTGACTGAGAGAGAGACTGACTGACTAAATGAATTAGAGACTGACTGACTGACTGAGAGAGAGAGACTGACTGACTGACTGACTGAGAGAGAGACTGACTGACTGACTGACTGAATGAGAGAGAGACTGACTGACTGAGAGATAGACTGACTGAAGGAGAGACTGACTGACTGAGAGAGAGACTGACTGAGAGAGAGACTGACTGACTGACTGACTGAGAGAGAGACTGACTGACTGAGAGAGAGACTGACTGACTGAGAGAGAGACTGACTGACTGAGAGAGAGACTGACTGACTGAGAGAGAGACTGGCTGACTGACTGTCTGAGAGAGTGACTGACTGACTAGAGAGAGACTGACTGACTGACTGAGAGAGTGACTGATTGACTGACTGACTGAGAGAGAGACTGACTGACTGAGAGAGAGACTGACTGACTGACTGACTGAGAGAAAGACTGACTGACTGACTGACTGAGAGAGAGACTGACTGACTGACTGAGAGAGAGACTGACTGACTGAATGAGAGAGAGACTGACTGACTGACTGAGAGAGTGACTGACTGACTAGAGAGAGACTGACTGACTGACTGACTGAGAGAGAGACTGACTGACTGACTGAGAGAAAGACTGACTGACTGACTGACTGAGAGAGAGACTGACTGACTGAGAGAGAGACTGACTGACTGAATGAGAGAGAGACTGACTGACTGAGAGAGAGACTGACTGACTGAATGAGAGAGAGACTGACTGACTGACTGACTGTGAGAGAGACTGACTGACTGTCTGACTGAGAGAGAGACTGACTGAGAGAGAGACGGACTGACTGAGAGAGAGAGAGACTGACTGACAGACTGACTGACTGAGAGAGACTGACTGACTGTCTGAGAGAGTGACTGACTGACTAGAGAGTGACTGACTGACTGACTGAGAGAGAGACTGACTGACTGATTGTCTGAGAGAGTGACTGACTGACTAGAGAGAGACTGACTGACTGACTGACTGAGAGAGAGATTGACTGACTTACTAAGAGAGAGACTGACTGACTGACTGACTGACTGACTGAGAGAGAGACTGACTGACTGAATGAGAGAGAGACTGACTGACTGACTGTGAGAGAGACTGACTGACTGTCTGACTGAGAGAGAGACTGACTGACTGACTGACTGAGAGAGAGACTTACTGACTGTATGAGAGAGAGACTGAATGACTGACTGACTGAGAGAGAGACTGAAAGACTAACTGACTGACTGAGAGAGTGACTGACTGACTGACTGACTGACTAAAAGAGAGACTAACTGACTGACAGACTGAATGAGAGAGAGACTGACTGACTGAGAGTAAGACTGACTGACTGACTGAGAGAGAGACTGACTGACTGACTCAGAGAGAGACTGACTGACTGAGAGAGACTGACTGAATAAATGAGTTAGAGACTGACTGACTGACTGATTGAGAGAGACTGACTGACTGACTGAGAGAGAGACTGACTGATTGACTGAATGAGAGAGAGACTGACTGACTGAGAGATAGACTGACTGAGGGAGAGACTGACTGACTGAGAGAGAGACTGACTGAGAGAGAGACTGACTAACTGACTGAGAGAGAGACTGACTGACTGAGAGAGAGACTGACTGACTGACTGAGAGAGAGACTGACTGACTGAGAGAGAGACTGACTGATTGACTGTCTGAGAGAGTGACTGACTGACTAGAGAGAGACTGACTGACTGAGAGAGAGACTGACTGACTGACGGAGAGACTGAGAGAGAGACTGACTGACTGAATGAGAGAGAGACTGACTGACAGAGAGAGACTGACTGAGAGAGAGACTGACTGACTGAGAGAGAGAGAGACTGACTGACTGACTGTCTGAGAGAGTGACTGACTGACTAGAGAGAGACTGACTGACTGACTGAGAGAGTGACTGATTGACTGACTGACTGAGAGAGAGACTGACTGACTGAGAGAGAGACTGACTGACTGACTGACTGAGAGAAAGACTGACTGACTGACTGACTGAGAGAGAGACTGACTGACTGACTGAGAGAGAGACTGACTGACTGAATGAGAGAGAGACTGACTGACTGACTGAGAGAGTGACTGACTGACTAGAGAGAGACTGACTGACTGACTGACTGAGAGAGAGACTGACTGACTGACTGAGAGAAAGACTGACTGACTGACTGACTGAGAGAGAGACTGACTGACTGAGAGAGAGACTGACTGACTGAATGAGAGAGAGACTGACTGACTGAGAGAGAGACTGACTGACTGAATGAGAGAGAGACTGACTGACTGACTGACTGTGAGAGAGACTGACTGACTGTCTGACTGAGAGAGAGACTGACTGAGAGAGAGACGGACTGACTGAGAGAGAGAGAGACTGACTGACAGACTGACTGACTGAGAGAGACTGACTGACTGTCTGAGAGAGTGACTGACTGACTAGAGAGTGACTGACTGACTGACTGAGAGAGAGACTGACTGACTGATTGTCTGAGAGAGTGACTGACTGACTAGAGAGAGACTGACTGACTGACTGACTGAGAGAGAGATTGACTGACTTACTAAGAGAGAGACTGACTGACTGACTGACTGACTGAGAGAGAGACTGACTGACTGAATGAGAGAGAGACTGACTGACTGACTGTGAGAGAGACTGACTGACTGTCTGACTGAGAGAGAGACTGACTGACTGACTGACTGAGAGAGAGACTTACTGACTGTATGAGAGAGAGACTGAATGACTGACTGACTGAGAGAGAGACTGAAAGACTAACTGACTGACTGAGAGAGTGACTGACTGACTGACTGACTGACTAAAAGAGAGACTAACTGACTGACAGACTGAATGAGAGAGAGACTGACTGACTGAGAGTAAGACTGACTGACTGACTGAGAGAGAGACTGACTGACTGACTCAGAGAGAGACTGACTGACTGAGAGAGACTGACTGAATAAATGAGTTAGAGACTGACTGACTGACTGATTGAGAGAGACTGACTGACTGACTGAGAGAGAGACTGACTGATTGACTGAATGAGAGAGAGACTGACTGACTGAGAGATAGACTGACTGAGGGAGAGACTGACTGACTGAGAGAGAGACTGACTGAGAGAGAGACTGACTAACTGACTGAGAGAGAGACTGACTGACTGAGAGAGAGACTGACTGACTGACTGAGAGAGAGACTGACTGACTGAGAGAGAGACTGACTGATTGACTGTCTGAGAGAGTGACTGACTGACTAGAGAGAGACTGACTGACTGAGAGAGAGACTGACTGACTGACGGAGAGACTGAGAGAGAGACTGACTGACTGAATGAGAGAGAGACTGACTGACAGAGAGAGACTGACTGAGAGAGAGACTGACTGACTGAGAGAGAGAGAGACTGACTGACTGACTGTCTGAGAGAGTGACTGACTGACTAAAGAGAGACTGACTGACTGACTAACTGACTGAGAGAGATACTGACGTACTGATTGACTGACTGATGGAGTGAGAGACTGACTGACTGAGAGAGAGACTCACTGACTGACTGAATGAGAGAAAGACTGACTGACTGAGAGAGAGACTGACAGACTGACTGACTGACTGAGAGAGACTGACTGAGAGAGACTGACTGACTGACTGAGAGAGAGACTGACTAACTGACTGAGAGAGAGACTGACTGACTAACTGAGAGAGAGACTGACTGAGAGAGAGACTTACTGAGAGAGAGACTGACTGACTGAGAGAGAGAGACTGACTGACTGACTGTCAGAGAGTGACTGACTGACTAGAGAGAGACTGATTGACTGACTGACTGACGGAGAGACTGACTGACAGACTGAGAGAGTGACTGATTGACTGACTGACTGAGAGAGAGACTGACTGACAGAGATAGACTGACTGACTGAGAGAGAGACTGACTGACTGAGAGAGAGACTGACTGAGAGAGAGACTGACTGACAGAGAGAGAAACTGACTGACTGAGAGAGAGACTGACTGAGAGAGAGAGACTGACTGACTGACTGAGAGAGAGACAGACTGACTGACTGACTGACTGACAGAGAGACTGTCTTACTGACTGAGAGAGTGACTGACTGACTGAGAGAGACTGACTGACTGACTGACTGAGAGAGAGACTGACTGACTGAGAGACTGACTGACTGACTGACTGACTGAGAGAGTGACTGATTGACTGACTGACTGAGAGAGAGACTGACTGACTGACTGAGAGAGAGACTGACTGACTGACTGAAAGAGAGACTGACTGACTGACTGACTGAATGAGAGAGAGACTGACTGACTGAGAGAGAGACTGACTGACTGACTGACTGACTGAGAGAGAGACTGACTGACTGACTGAGAGAGAGACTGACTGACTGAGAGAGAGACTGACTGACTAAATGAGTGAGAGACTGACTGACTGACTGACTGAGAGAGACTGACTGACTGAGAGAGAGACTGACTGACTGACTGACTGACTGACTGAATGAGAGAGAGACTGACTGACTGACTGACTGAGAGAGAGACTGACTGACTGTCTGAGAGAGTTACTGACTGACTAGAGAGAGACTGACTGACTGACTGACTGACTGAGAGAGAAACTGAATGACTGACTGAGAGAGAGACTGACTGACTGACTGACTGACTGAGAGAGAGACTGACTGACTGACTGAGAGAGAGACTGACTGACTGAATGAGAGAGAGACTGACTGACCGACTGACTGACTGTGAGAGAGACTGACTCACTGTCTGACTGAGAGAGAGACTGACTGACTGACTGACTGAGAGAGAGACTTACTGACTGACTGAGAGAGAGACTTACTGACTGAATGAGTGAGAGACTGAATGACTGACTGAGAGAGAGACAGACAGACTAACTGACTGACTGAGAGAGTGACTGACTGACTGACTGAATGAGAGAGAGACTGACTGGGAGAGAGACTGACTGAGAGAGAGACTGACTGACTGAGAGAGAGACTGACTGACTGACTGACTGACTGAGAGAGACTGACTGACTGACTGTCTGAGAGAGTGACTGACTGACTAGAGAGTGACTGACTGACTGAGAGAGAGACTGACTGACTGACTAGAGAGAGACTGACTGACTGACTGACTGACTGACTGAGAGAGAGACTGACTGACTGACTGAGAGAGAGACTGACTGACTGACTGACTGAGAGAGAGACTGACTGACTGAATGAGAGAGAGACTGACTGACTGACTATGAGAGAGACTGACTGACTGTCTGACTGAGAGAGAGACTGACTGACTGACTGACTGAGAGAGAGACTTACTGACTGTATGAGAGAGAGACTGAATGACTGACTGACTGAGAGAGAGACTGACAGACTAACTGACTGACTGAGAGAGTGACTGACTGACTGACTGACTAAAAGAGAGACTGACTGACTGACAGACTGAATGAGAGACTGACTGACTGAGAGTGAGACTGACTGACTGAGAGAGAGACTGACTGACTGACTGACTGAGAGAGAGACTAACTGACTGAGAGAGAGACTGACTGACTAAATGAGTTAGAGACTGACTGACTGACTGAGAGAGTGACTGATTGACTGACTGACTGAGAGAGAGACTGACTGACTGAGAGAGAGACTGACTGACTGACTGACTGAGAGAAAGACTGACTGACTGACTGACTGAGAGAGAGACTGACTGACTGACTGAGAGAGAGACTGACTGACTGAATGAGAGAGAGACTGACTGACTGACTGAGAGAGTGACTGACTGACTAGAGAGAGACTGACTGACTGACTGACTGAGAGAGAGACTGACTGACTGACTGAGAGAAAGACTGACTGACTGACTGACTGAGAGAGAGACTGACTGACTGAGAGAGAGACTGACTGACTGAATGAGAGAGAGACTGACTGACTGAGAGAGAGACTGACTGACTGAATGAGAGAGAGACTGACTGACTGACTGACTGTGAGAGAGACTGACTGACTGTCTGACTGAGAGAGAGACTGACTGAGAGAGAGACGGACTGACTGAGAGAGAGAGAGACTGACTGACAGACTGACTGACTGAGAGAGACTGACTGACTGTCTGAGAGAGTGACTGACTGACTAGAGAGTGACTGACTGACTGACTGAGAGAGAGACTGACTGACTGATTGTCTGAGAGAGTGACTGACTGACTAGAGAGAGACTGACTGACTGACTGACTGAGAGAGAGATTGACTGACTTACTAAGAGAGAGACTGACTGACTGACTGACTGACTGACTGAGAGAGAGACTGACTGACTGAATGAGAGAGAGACTGACTGACTGACTGTGAGAGAGACTGACTGACTGTCTGACTGAGAGAGAGACTGACTGACTGACTGACTGAGAGAGAGACTTACTGACTGTATGAGAGAGAGACTGAATGACTGACTGACTGAGAGAGAGACTGAAAGACTAACTGACTGACTGAGAGAGTGACTGACTGACTGACTGACTGACTAAAAGAGAGACTAACTGACTGACAGACTGAATGAGAGAGAGACTGACTGACTGAGAGTAAGACTGACTGACTGACTGAGAGAGAGACTGACTGACTGACTCAGAGAGAGACTGACTGACTGAGAGAGACTGACTGAATAAATGAGTTAGAGACTGACTGACTGACTGATTGAGAGAGACTGACTGACTGACTGAGAGAGAGACTGACTGATTGACTGAATGAGAGAGAGACTGACTGACTGAGAGATAGACTGACTGAGGGAGAGACTGACTGACTGAGAGAGAGACTGACTGAGAGAGAGACTGACTAACTGACTGAGAGAGAGACTGACTGACTGAGAGAGAGACTGACTGACTGACTGAGAGAGAGACTGACTGACTGAGAGAGAGACTGACTGATTGACTGTCTGAGAGAGTGACTGACTGACTAGAGAGAGACTGACTGACTGAGAGAGAGACTGACTGACTGACGGAGAGACTGAGAGAGAGACTGACTGACTGAATGAGAGAGAGACTGACTGACAGAGAGAGACTGACTGAGAGAGAGACTGACTGACTGAGAGAGAGAGAGACTGACTGACTGACTGTCTGAGAGAGTGACTGACTGACTAGAGAGAGACTGACTGACTGACTGAGAGAGTGACTGATTGACTGACTGACTGAGAGAGAGACTGACTGACTGAGAGAGAGACTGACTGACTGACTGACTGAGAGAAAGACTGACTGACTGACTGACTGAGAGAGAGACTGACTGACTGACTGAGAGAGAGACTGACTGACTGAATGAGAGAGAGACTGACTGACTGACTGAGAGAGTGACTGACTGACTAGAGAGAGACTGACTGACTGACTGACTGAGAGAGAGACTGACTGACTGACTGAGAGAAAGACTGACTGACTGACTGACTGAGAGAGAGACTGACTGACTGAGAGAGAGACTGACTGACTGAATGAGAGAGAGACTGACTGACTGAGAGAGAGACTGACTGACTGAATGAGAGAGAGACTGACTGACTGACTGACTGTGAGAGAGACTGACTGACTGTCTGACTGAGAGAGAGACTGACTGAGAGAGAGACGGACTGACTGAGAGAGAGAGAGACTGACTGACAGACTGACTGACTGAGAGAGACTGACTGACTGTCTGAGAGAGTGACTGACTGACTAGAGAGTGACTGACTGACTGACTGAGAGAGAGACTGACTGACTGATTGTCTGAGAGAGTGACTGACTGACTAGAGAGAGACTGACTGACTGACTGACTGAGAGAGAGATTGACTGACTTACTAAGAGAGAGACTGACTGACTGACTGACTGACTGACTGAGAGAGAGACTGACTGACTGAATGAGAGAGAGACTGACTGACTGACTGTGAGAGAGACTGACTGACTGTCTGACTGAGAGAGAGACTGACTGACTGACTGACTGAGAGAGAGACTTACTGACTGTATGAGAGAGAGACTGAATGACTGACTGACTGAGAGAGAGACTGAAAGACTAACTGACTGACTGAGAGAGTGACTGACTGACTGACTGACTGACTAAAAGAGAGACTAACTGACTGACAGACTGAATGAGAGAGAGACTGACTGACTGAGAGTAAGACTGACTGACTGACTGAGAGAGAGACTGACTGACTGACTCAGAGAGAGACTGACTGACTGAGAGAGACTGACTGAATAAATGAGTTAGAGACTGACTGACTGACTGATTGAGAGAGACTGACTGACTGACTGAGAGAGAGACTGACTGATTGACTGAATGAGAGAGAGACTGACTGACTGAGAGATAGACTGACTGAGGGAGAGACTGACTGACTGAGAGAGAGACTGACTGAGAGAGAGACTGACTAACTGACTGAGAGAGAGACTGACTGACTGAGAGAGAGACTGACTGACTGACTGAGAGAGAGACTGACTGACTGAGAGAGAGACTGACTGATTGACTGTCTGAGAGAGTGACTGACTGACTAGAGAGAGACTGACTGACTGAGAGAGAGACTGACTGACTGACGGAGAGACTGAGAGAGAGACTGACTGACTGAATGAGAGAGAGACTGACTGACAGAGAGAGACTGACTGAGAGAGAGACTGACTGACTGAGAGAGAGAGAGATTGACTGACTGACTGTCTGAGAGAGTGACTGACTGACTAAAGAGAGACTGACTGACTGACTAACTGACTGAGAGAGATACTGACGTACTGATTGACTGACTGATGGAGTGAGAGACTGACTGACTGAGAGAGAGACTCACTGACTGACTGAATGAGAGAAAGACTGACTGACTGAGAGAGAGACTGACAGACTGACTGACTGACTGAGAGAGACTGACTGAGAGAGACTGACTGACTGACTAAGAGAGAGACTGACTAACTGACTGAGAGAGAGACTGACTGACTAACTGAGAGAGAGACTGACTGAGAGAGAGACTTACTGAGAGAGAGACTGACTGACTGAGAGAGAGAGACTGACTGACTGACTGTCAGAGAGTGACTGACTGACTAGAGAGAGACTGATTGACTGACTGACTGACGGAGAGACTGACTGACAGACTGAGAGAGTGACTGATTGACTGACTGACTGAGAGAGAGACTGACTGACAGAGATAGACTGACTGACTGAGAGAGAGACTGACTGACTGAGAGAGAGACTGACTGAGAGAGAGACTGACTGACAGAGAGAGAAACTGACTGACTGAGAGAGAGACTGACTGAGAGAGAGAGACTGACTGACTGAGAGAGAGAGACAGACTGACTGACTGACTGACTGACAGAGAGACTGTCTTACTGACTGAGAGAGTGACTGACTGACTGAGAGAGACTGACTGACTGACTGACTGAGAGAGAGACTGACTGACTGAGAGACTGACTGACTGACTGACTGACTGAGAGAGTGACTGATTGACTGACTGACTGAGAGAGAGACTGACTGACTGACTGAGAGAGAGACTGACTGACTGACTGAAAGAGAGACTGACTGACTGACTGACTGACTGAATGAGAGAGAGACTGACTGACTGAGAGAGAGACTGACTGACTGACTGACTGACTGAGAGAGAGACTGACTGACTGACTGAGAGAGAGACTGACTGACTGAGAGAGAGACTGACTGACTAAATGAGTGAGAGACTGACTGACTGACTGACTGAGAGAGACTGACTGACTGAGAGAGAGACTGACTGACTGACTGACTGACTGACTGAATGAGAGAGAGACTGACTGACTGACTGACTGAGAGAGAGACTGACTGACTGTCTGAGAGAGTTACTGACTGACTAGAGAGAGACTGACTGACTGACTGACTGACTGAGAGAGAAACTGAATGACTGACTGAGAGAGAGACTGACTGACTGACTGACTGACTGAGAGAGAGACTGACTGACTGACTGAGAGAGAGACTGACTGACTGAATGAGAGAGAGACTGACTGACCGACTGACTGACTGTGAGAGAGACTGACTCACTGTCTGACTGAGAGAGAGACTGACTGACTGACTGACTGAGAGAGAGACTTACTGACTGACTGAGAGAGAGACTTACTGACTGAATGAGTGAGAGACTGAATGACTGACTGAGAGAGAGACAGACAGACTAACTGACTGACTGAGAGAGTGACTGACTGACTGACTGAATGAGAGAGAGACTGACTGGGAGAGAGACTGACTGAGAGAGAGACTGACTGACTGAGAGAGAGACTGACTGACTGACTGACTGAGAGAGACTGACTGACTGACTGTCTGAGAGAGTGACTGACTGACTAGAGAGTGACTGACTGACTGAGAGAGAGACTGACTGACTGACTAGAGAGAGACTGACTGACTGACTGACTGACTGACTGAGAGAGAGACTGACTGACTGACTGAGAGAGAGACTGACTGACTGACTGACTGAGAGAGAGACTGACTGACTGAATGAGAGAGAGACTGACTGACTGACTATGAGAGAGACTGACTGACTGTCTGACTGAGAGAGAGACTGACTGACTGACTGACTGAGAGAGAGACTTACTGACTGTATGAGAGAGAGACTGAATGACTGACTGACTGAGAGAGAGACTGACAGACTAACTGACTGACTGAGAGAGTGACTGACTGACTGACTGACTAAAAGAGAGACTGACTGACTGACAGACTGAATGAGAGACTGACTGACTGAGAGTGAGACTGACTGACTGAGAGAGAGACTGACTGACTGACTGACTGAGAGAGAGACTAACTGACTGAGAGAGAGACTGACTGACTAAATGAGTTAGAGACTGACTGACTGACTGACTGAGAGAGACTGACTGACTGACTGACTGAGAGAGAGACTGACTGACTGACTGAATGAGAGAGAGACTGACTGACTGAGAGATAGACTGACTGAGGGAGAGACTGACTGACTGAGAGAGAGACTGACTGAAAGAGAGACTGACTGACTGACTGAGAGAGAGACTGACTGACTGACTGAGAGAGAGACTAACTGACTGACTGACTGAGAGAGAGACAGACTGACTGAGAGAGAGACTGACTGACTGAGAGAGAAACTGACTGACTGACTGTCTGAGAGAGTGACTGACTGACTAGAGAGAGACTGACTGACTGACTGAGAGAGAGACTGATTGACTGACGGAGAGACTGACTGACTGACTGAAAGAGTGACTGATTGACTGACTGACTGAGAGAGAGACTGACTGACTGACTGACTGAGAGAGAGACTGACTGAATGAGAGAGAGACTGACTGACAGAGAGAGACTGACTGAGAGAGAGACTGACTGACTGACTGAGAGAGAGAGAGACTGACTGACTGACTGTCTGAGAGAGTGACTGACTGACTAAAGAGAGACTGACTGACTGACTAACTGACTGAGAGAGAGACTGACGTACTGATTGACTGACTGATGGAGTGAGAGACTGACTGACTGAGAGAGAGACTCACTGACTGACTGAATGAGAGAAAGACTGACTGACTGAGAGAGAGACTGACAGACTGACTGACTGAGAGAGAGACTGACTGACTGACTGAGAGAGAGGCTGACTGACTGACTGACTGCATGAGAGAGAAACTGACTGACTGACTGACTGAAAGAGAGACTGACTGACTGACTGATTGAATGAGAGAGAGACTGACTGACTGAGAGAGAGACTGACTGACTGACTGACTGAGAGACTGACTGACTGACTGAGAGAGAGACTGACTGACTGACTGAGAGAGAGACTGACTGACTGACTGAGAGAGAGACTGACTGACTGACTGTCTGAGAAAGTGACTGACTAGAGAGAGACTGACTGACTGACTGACTGAGAGAGAAACTGACTGACTGACTGAGAGAGAGACTGACTGACTGACTGACTGAGAGAGAGACTGACTGACTGAGAGAGAGACTGACTGACTGAATGAGAGAGAGACTGACTGACTGACTGACTGACTGTGAGAGAGACTGACTGACTGACTGACTGAGAGAGTGACTTACTGACTGAGAGAGAGACTGACTGACTAAATTAATTAGAGACTGACTGACTGACTGAGAGAGAGAGACTGACTGACTGACTGACTGGGAGAGAGACTGACTGACTGACTGACTGAATGAGAGAGAGACTGACTGACTGAGAGATAGACTTACTGAAGGAGAGACTGACTGACTGAGAGAGAGACTGACTGATAGAGAGACTGACTGACTGACTGAGAGAGAGACTGACTGACTGACTGAGAGAGAGACTGACTGACTGAGAGAGAGACTGACTGACTGAGAGAGAGACTGACTGACTGAGAGAGAGAGACTGGCTGACTGACTGTCTGAGAGAGTGACTGACTGACTAGAGAGAGACTGACTGACTGACTGAGAGAGTGACTGATTGACTGACTGACTGAGAGAGAGACTGACTGACTGACTGAGAGAGAGACTGACTGACTGACTGACTGAGAGAAAGACTGACTGACTGACTGACTGAGAGAGAGACTGACTGACTGAATGAGAGAGAGACTGACTGACTGACTGTGAGAGTGACTGATTGACTAGAGAGAGACTGACTGACTGACTGACTGAGAGAGAGACTGACTGACTGACTGAGAGAAAGACTGACTGACTGACTGACTGAGAGAGAGACTGACTGACTGAGAGAGAGACTGACTGACTGAATGAGAGAGAGACTGACTGACTGAGAGAGAGACTGACTGACTGAATGAGAGAGAGACTGACTGACTGACTGACTGTGAGAGAGACTGACTGACTGTCTGACTGAGAAAGAGACTGACTGACTGACTGAGAGAGAGACGTACTGACTGAATGAGAGAGAGACTGAATGACTGACTGACTGACTGACTGACTGACTGAGAGAGAGACTGACAGACTAACTGACTGACTGAGAGAGTGACTGACTGACTGACTGAAAGAGAGACTGACTGACTGACAGACTGACTGAGAGAGAGACTGACTGACTGACTGAGAGAGAGACTGACTGACTAAATGAGTGAGACACTGACTGACTGACTGAGAGAGACTGACTGACTGACTGACTGAGAGAGAGACTGACTGACTGACTGAATGAGAGAGAGACTGACTGACTGACTGAGAGAGAGACTGACTGACTGACTGTCTGAGAGAGTGACTGACTGACTAGAGAGAGACTGACTGACTGACTGACTGACTGAGAGAGAAACTGACTGACTGACTGAGAGAGAGACTGACTGACTGACTGACTGACTGAGAGAGAGACTGACTGACTGACTGAGAGAGAGACTGACTGACTGAGAGAGAGACTGACTGACTAAATGAGTTAGAGACTGACTGACTGACTGACTGAGAGAGAGAGACTGACTGACTGACTGACTGAGAGAGAGACTGACTGACTGACTGAATGAGAGAGAGACTGACTTACTGAGAGATAGACTGACTGAGGGAGAGACTGACTGACTGAGAGAGAGACTGACTGAGAGAGAGACTGACTGACTGAGAGAGAGACTGACTGACTGACTGAGAGAGAGACTGACTGACTGAGAGAGAGACTGACTGACTGAGAGAGAGACTGACTGACTGAGAGAGAGAGACTGGCTGACTGACTGTCTGAGAGAGGGACTGACTGACTAGAGAGAGACTGACTGATTGACTGAGAGAGAGACTGACTGACTGACGGAGAGACTGACTGACTGACTGAGAGAGTGACTGATTGACTGACTGACTGAGAGAGAGACTGACTGACTAACTGACTGAGAGAGAGACTGACTGACTGACTGAATGAGAGAGAGACTGACTGACTGAGAGATAGACTGACTGAGGGAGAGACTGACTGACTGAGAGAGAGACTGACTGAGAGAGAGACTGACTGACTGACTGAGAGAGAGACTGACTGACTGACTGAGAGAGAGACTGACTGACTGAGAGAGAGACTGACTGACTGAGAGAGAGACTGACTGACTGAGAGAGAGAGACTGGCTGACTGACTGTCTGAGAGAGTGACTGACTGACTAGAGAGAGACTGACTGACTGACTGAGAGAGAGACTGACTGACTGACGGAGAGACTGACTGACTGACTGAGAGAGTGACTGATTGACTGACTCACTGAGAGAGAGACTGACTGACTGAAAGAGAGACTGACTGACTGACTGACTGAGA
Source organism: Ascaphus truei (assembly GCF_040206685.1). Taxonomy (NCBI): domain Eukaryota; kingdom Metazoa; phylum Chordata; class Amphibia; order Anura; family Ascaphidae; genus Ascaphus; species Ascaphus truei. Next base: position 183,847,685 of record NC_134486.1, on the reverse strand, counting down.
GAGAGACTGACTGACTGAGAGAGAGACTGACTGACTAAATGAGTTAGAGACTGACTGACTGAGAGAGACTGACTGACTGACTGAGAGAGAGACTGACTGACTGACTGAATGAGAGAGAGACTGACTGACTGAGAGATAGACTGACTGAGGGAGAGACTGACTGACTGAGAGAGAGACTGACTGAGAGAGTGACTGATTGACTGACTGACTGAGAGAGAGACTGACTGACTGACTGACTGAAAGAGAGACTGACTGACTGAATGAGAGAGAGACTGACTGACAGAGAGAGACTGACTGAGAGAGAGACTGACTGACTGACTGAGAGAGAGAGAGACTGACTGACTGACTCACTGTCTGAGAGAGTGACTGACTGACTAAAGAGAGACTGACTGAATGACTAACTGACTGAGAGAGAGACTAACGTATTGATTGACTGACTGATGGAGTGAGAGACTGACTGACTGACTGAGAGAAAGACTGACTGACTGACTGACTGAGAGAGAGACTGACTGACTGACTGACTGAGAGAGAGACTGACTGACTGAATGAGAGAGAGACTGACTGACTGACTGAGAGAGTGACTGACCGACTAGAGAGAGACTGACTGACTGACTGACTGAGAGAGAGACTGACTGACTGAGAGAAAGACTGACTGACTGAATTACTGAGAGAGAGACTGACTGACTGACTGAGAGAGAGACTGACTGACTGAATGAGAGAGAGACTGACTGACTGAGAGAGAGACTGACTGACTGAATGAGAGAGAGACTGACTGACTGACTGACTGTGAGAGAGACTGACTGACTGTCTGACTGAGAGAGAGACTGACTGACTGACTGACTGACTGAGAGAGAGACGTACTGACTGAATGAGAGAGAGACTGAATGACTGACTGACTGACTGACTGAGAGAGAGACTGACAGACTAACTGACTGACTGAGAGAGTGACTGACTGACTGACTGAAAGAGAGACTGACTGACTGACAGACTGAATGAGAGAGAGACTGACTGACTGAGAGAGAGACTGATTGACTGACTGAGAGAGAGACTGACTGACTGACTGACTGACTGAGAGAGAGACTGACGGAGAGAGAGACTGACTGACTAAATGAGTTAGAGACTGTCTGACTGACTGACTGAATGAGAGACTGACTGACTGACTGACTGAGAGAGAGACTGACTGACTGAGAGAGAGACTGACTGAGAGAGAGACTGACTGACTGAGAGAGAGACTGACTGACTGACTGAATGAGAGAGAGACTGACTGACTGACTGAGAGAGAGACTGACTGACTAACTGTCTGAGAGAGTGACTGACTGACTAGAGAGAGACTGACTGACTGACTGACTGAGAGAGAAACTGACTGACTGACTGACTGAGAGAGAAACTGACTGACTGACTGAGAGAGAGACCGACTGACTGACTGACTGACTGAGAGAGAGACTGACTGACTGACTGAGAGAGAGACTGACTGACTGAATGAGAGAGAGACTGACTGACTGACTGACTGACTGTGACAGAGACTGACTGACTGTCTGACTGAGAGAGAGACTGACTGACTGACTGACTGAGAGAGAGAATTACTGACTGAGAGAGAGACTGACTGACTAAATGAGTTAGAGACTGACTGACTGACTGAGAGAGACTGACTGACTGACTGACTGAGAGACTGACTGACTGACTGAATGAGAGAGAGACTGACTGACTGAGAGATAGACTTACTGAGGGAGAGACTGACTGACTGAGAGAGAGCCTGACTGAGAGAGAGACAGACTGACTGACTGAGAGAGAGACTGACTGACTGACTGAGAGAGAGACTGACTGACTGACTGAGAGAGAGACTGACTGACTGACTGAGAGAGAAACTGACTGACTGAGAGAGAGAGAGACTGACTGACTGACTGACTGAGAGAGAGACTGACTGACTTAGAGAGAGACTGACTGACTAAATGAGTTAGAGACTGACTGACTGATTGAGAGAGACTGACTGACTGACTGACTGAGAGAGAGACTGACTGACTGAGAGAGAGACTGACTGAGAGAGAGACTGACTGACTGAGAGAGAGACTGACTGACTGACTGAATGAGAGAGAGACTGACTGACTGACTGAGAGAGAGACTGACTGACTAACTGTCTGAGAGAGTGACTGACTGACTAGAGAGAGACTGACTGACTGACTGACTGAGAGAGAAACTGACTGACTGACTGAGAGAGAGAGACTGACTGACTGACTGACTGACTGACTGAGAGAGAGACTGACTGACTGACTGAGAGAGAGACTGACTGACTGTCTGACTGAGAGAGAGACTGACTGACTGACTGACTGAGAGAGAGACTTACTGACTGACTGACTGAGAGAGAGACTGACTGACTGACTGAAAGAGAGAGAGACTGACTGACTGAGAGATAGACTGACTGAGGGAGAGACTGACTGACTGAGAGAGAGACTGACTGAGAGAGAGACAGACTGACTGACTGAGAGAGAGACTGACTGACTGACTGAGAGAGACTGACTGACTGAGAGAGAGACTGACTGACTGAGAGAGAGACTGACTGACTGAGAGAGAGAGACTGGCTGACTGACTGTCTGAGAGAGTTACTGACTGACTAGAGAGAGACTGACTGACTGACTGAGAGAGAGACTGACTGACTGACGGAGAGACTGACTGACTGACTGAGAGAGAGACTGACTGACTGACTGAATGAGAGAGAGACTGACTGACTGAGAGATAGACTGACTGAGGGAGAGACTGACTGACTGAGAGAGAGACTGAATGAGAGAGAGACTGACTGACTGACTGAGAGAGAGACTGACTGACTGACTGACTGAGAGAGAGACTGACTGACTGAGAGAGAGACTGACTGACTGAGAGAGAGACTGACTGACTGAGAGAGAGAGACTGGCTGACTGACTGTCTGAGAGAGTGACTGACTGACTAGAGAGAGACTGACTGACTGACTGAGAGAGAGACTGACTGACTGACGGAGAGACTGACTGACTGACTGAGAGAGTGACTGATTGACTGACTCACTGAGAGAGTGACTGACTGACTAGAGAGAGACTGACTGACTGACTGACTGACTGAGAGAGAAACTGACTGACTGACTGAGAGAGAGAGACTGACTGACTGACTGACTGACTGACTGAGAGAGAGACTGACTGACTGACTGAGAGAGAGACTGACTGACTGTCTGACTGAGAGAGAGACTGACTGACTGACTGACTGAGAGAGAGACTTACTGACTGACTGACTGAGAGAGAGACTGACTGACTGACTGAAAGAGAGAGAGACTGACTGACTGAGAGATAGACTGACTGAGGGAGAGACTGACTGACTGAGAGAGAGACTGACTGAGAGAGAGACAGACTGACTGACTGAGAGAGAGACTGACTGACTGACTGAGAGAGACTGACTGACTGAGAGAGAGACTGACTGACTGAGAGAGAGACTGACTGACTGAGAGAGAGAGACTGGCTGACTGACTGTCTGAGAGAGTTACTGACTGACTAGAGAGAGACTGACTGACTGACTGAGAGAGAGACTGACTGACTGATGGAGAGACTGACTGACTGACTGAGAGAGAGACTGACTGACTGACTGAATGAGAGAGAGACTGACTGACTGAGAGATAGACTGACTGAGGGAGAGACTGACTGACTGAGAGAGAGACTGAATGAGAGAGAGACTGACTGACTGACTGAGAGAGAGACTGACTGACTGACTGACTGAGAGAGAGACTGACTGACTGAGAGAGAGACTGACTGACTGAGAGAGAGACTGACTGACTGAGAGAGAGAGACTGGCTGACTGACTGTCTGAGAGAGTGACTGACTGACTAGAGAGAGACTGACTGACTGACTGAGAGAGAGACTGACTGACTGACGGAGAGACTGACTGACTGACTGAGAGAGTGACTGATTGACTGACTCACTGAGAGAGAGACTGACTGACTGAGAGAGAGACTGACTGACTGACTGACTGAGAGAGAGACTGACTGACTGAGAGAGAGACTGACTGACTAAATGAGTTAGAGACTGACTGACTGACTGAGAGAGACTGACTGACTGACTGAATGAGAGAGAGACTGACTGACTGAGAGATAGACTGACTGAGGGAGAGACTGACTGACTGAGAGAGAGACTGACTGAGAGAGTGACTGATTGACTGACTGACTGAGAGAGAGACTGACTGACTGGCTGACTGAAAGAGAGACTGACTGACTGAATGAGAGAGAGACTGACTGACAGAGAGAGACTGACTGAGAGAGAGACTGACTGACTGAGAGAGAGAGAGACTGACTGACTGACTCACTGTCTGAGAGAGTGACTGACTGACTAAAGAGAGACTGACTGACTGACTAACTGACTGAGAGAGAGACTGACGTACTGATTGACTGACTGATGGAGTGAGAGACTGACTGACTGAGAGAAAGACTGACTGACTGACTGACTGACTGAGAGAGAGACTGACTGACTGACTGACTGAGAGAGAGACTGACTGACTGAATGAGAGAGAGACTGACTGACTGACTGAGAGAGTGACTGACTGACTAGAGAGAGACTGACTGACTGACTGACTGACTGAGAGAGAGACTGACTGACTGACTGAGAGAAAGACTGACTGACTGACTGACTGAGAGAGAGACTGACTGACTGACTGAGAGAGAGACTGACTGACTGAATGAGAGAGAGACTGACTGACTGAGAGAGAGACTGACTGACTGAATGAGAGAGAGACTGACTGACTGACTGACTGTGAGAGAGACTGACTGACTGTCTGACTGAGAGAGAGACTGTCTGACTGACTGACTGAGAGAGAGACGTACTGACTGAATGAGAGAGAGACTGAATGACTGACTGACTGACTGACTGAGAGAGAGACTGACAGACTAACTGACTGACTGAGAGAGTGACTGACTGACTGACTGAAAGAGAGACTGACTGACTGACAGACTGAATGAGAGAGAGACTGACTGACTGAGAGAGAGACTGATTGACTGACTGAGAGAGAGACTGACTGACTGACTGACTGAGAGAGAGACTGACGGAGAGAGAGACTGACTGACTAAATGAGTTAGAGACTGTCTGACTGACTGACTGAATGAGAGACTGACTGACTGACTGACTGAGAGAGAGACTGACTGACTGAGAGAGAGACTGACTGAGAGAGAGACTGACTGACTGAGAGAGAGACTGACTGACTGACTGAATGAGAGAGAGACTGACTGACTGACTGAGAGAGAGACTGACTGACTAACTGTCTGAGAGAGTGACTGACTGACTAGAGAGAGACTGACTGACTGACTGACTGAGAGAGAAACTGACTGACTGACTGAGAGAGAGACTGACTGACTGACTGACTGACTGAGAGAGAGACTGACTGACTGACTGAGAGAGAGACTGACTGACTGAATGAGAGAGAGACTGACTGACTGACTGACTGACTGTGACAGAGACTGACTGACTGTCTGACTGAGAGAGAGACTGACTGACTGACTGACTGAGAGAGAGAATTACTGACTGAGAGAGAGACTGACTGACTAAATGAGTTAGAGACTGACTGACTGACTGAGAGAGACTGACTGACTGACTGACTGAGAGAGAGACTGACTGACTGACTGAATGAGAGAGAGACTGACTGACTGAGAGATAGACTTACTGAGGGAGAGACTGACTGACTGAGAGAGAGCCTGACTGAGAGAGAGACAGACTGACTGACTGAGAGAGAGACTGACTGACTGACTGAGAGAGAGACTGACTGACTGACTGAGAGAGAGACTGACTGACTGACTGAGAGAGAAACTGACTGACTGAGAGAGAGAGAGACTGACTTACTGACTGACTAAGAGAGAGACTGACTGACTTAGAGAGAGACTGACTGACTAAATGAGTTAGAGACTGACTGACTGATTGAGAGAGACTGACTGACTGACTGACTGAGAGAGAGACTGACTGACTGAGAGAGAGACTGACTCAGAGAGAGACTGACTGACTGAGAGAGAGACTGACTGACTGACTGAATGAGAGAGAGACGACTGACTGACTGAGAGAGAGACTGACTGACTAACTGTCTGAGAGAGTGACTGACTGACTAGAGAGAGACTGACTGACTGACTGACTGACTGACTGAGAGAGAAACTGACTGACTGACTGAGAGAGAGACTGACTGACTGACTGACTGACTGACTGAGAGAGAGACTGACTGACTGACTGAGAGAGAGACTGACTGACTGTCTGACTGAGAGAGAGACTGACTGACTGACTGACTGAGAGAGAGACTTACTGACTGACTGACTGAGAGAGAGACTGACTGACTGACTGAATGAGAGAGAGACTGACTGACTGAGAGATAGACTGACTGAGGGAGAGACTGACTGACTGAGAGAGAGACTGACTGAGAGAGAGACAGACTGACTGACTGAGAGAGAGACTGACTGACTGACTGACTGAGAGAGACTGACTGACTGAGAGAGAGACTGACTGACTGAGAGAGAGACTGACTGACTGAGAGAGAGAGACTGGCTGACTGACTGTCTGAGAGAGTTACTGACTGACTAGAGAGAGACTGACTGACTGACTGAGAGAGAGACTGACTGACGGAGAGACTGACTGACTGAGAGAGAGACTGACTGACTGACTGAATGAGAGAGAGACTGACTGACTGAGAGATAGACTGACTGAGGGAGAGACTGACTGACTGAGAGAGAGACTGACTGAGAGAGAGACTGACTGACTGACTGAGAGAGAGACTGACTGACTGACTGAGAGAGAGACTGACTGACTGAGAGAGAGACTGACTGACCGAGAGAGAGACTGACTGACTGAGAGAGAGAGACTGGCTGACTGACTGTCTGAGAGAGTGACTGACTGACTAGAGAGAGACTGACTGACTGACTGAGAGAGAGACTGACTGACTGACGGAGAGACTGACTGACTGACTGAGAGAGTGACTGATTGACTGACTCACTGAGAGAGAGACTGACTGACTGAGAGAGAGACTGACTGACTGACTGACTGAGAGAGAGACTGACTGACTGACTGAGAGAGACTGACTGACTGACTGAATGAGAGAGAGACTGACTGACTGAGAGATAGACTGACTGAGGGAGAGACTGACTGACTGAGAGAGAGACTGACTGAGAGAGTGACTGATTGACTGACTGACTGAGAGAGAGACTGACTGACTGGCTGACTGAAAGAGAGACTGACTGACTGAATGAGAGAGAGACTGACTGACAGAGAGAGACTGACTGAGAGAGAGACTGACTGACTGAGAGAGAGAGAGACTGACTGACTGACTCACTGTCTGAGAGAGTGACTGACTGACTAAAGAGAGACTGACTGACTGACTAACTGACTGAGAGAGAGACTGACGTACTGATTGACTGACTGATGGAGTGAGAGACTGACTGACTGACTGAGAGAAAGACTGACTGACTGACTGACTGACTGAGAGAGAGACTGACTGACTGACTGAGAGAGAGACTGACTGAATGAGAGAGAGACTGACTGACTGACTGAGAGAGTGACTGACTGACTAGAGAGAGACTGACTGACTGACTGACTGACTGACTGAGAGAGAGACTGACTGACTGACTGAGAGAAAGACTGACTGACTGACTGACTGAGAGAGAGACTGACTGACTGACTGAGAGAGAGACTGACTGACTGAATGAGAGAGAGACTGACTGACTGAGAGAGAGACTGACTGACTGAATGAGAGAGAGACTGAGTGACTGACTGACTGTGAGAGAGACTGACTGACTGTCTGACTGAGAGAGAGACTGACTGACTGACTGACTGAGAGAGAGACGTACTGACTGAATGAGAGAGAGACTGAATGACTGACTGACTGACTGACTGAGAGAGAGACTGACAGACTAACTGACTGACTGAGAGAGTGACTGACTGACTGACTGAAAGAGAGACTGACTGACTGACAGACTGAATGAGAGAGAGACTGACTGACTGAGAGACTGATTGACTGACTGAGAGAGAGACTGACTGACTGACTGACTGAGAGAGAGACTGACGGAGAGAGAGACTGACTGACTAAATGAGTTAGAGACTGTCTGACTGACTGACTGAATGAGAGACTGACTGACTGACTGACTGAGAGAGAGACTGACTGACTGAGAGAGAGACTGACTGAGAGAGAGACTGACTGACTGAGAGAGAGACTGACTGACTGACTGAATGAGAGAGAGACTGACTGACTGACTGAGATAGAGACTGACTGACTAACTGTCTGAGAGAGTGACTGACTGACTAGAGAGAGACTGACTGACTGACTGACTGACTGAGAGAGAAACTGACTGACTGACTGAGAGAGAGACTGACTGACTGACTGACTGACTGACTGACTGAGAGAGAGACTGACTGACTGACTGAGAGAGAGACTGACTGACTGAATGAGAGAGAGACTGACTGACTGACTGACTGTGACAGAGACTGACTGACTGTCTGACTGAGAGAGAGACTGACTGACTGACTGAGAGAGAGACTTACTGACTGAGAGAGAGACTGACTGACTAAATGAGTTAGAGACTGACTGACTGACTGAGAGAGACTGACTGACTGACTGACTGAGAGAGAGACTGACTGACTGACTGAATGAGAGAGAGACTGACTGACTGAGAGATAGACTGACTGAGGGAGAGACTGACTGACTGAGAGAGAGACTGACTGAGAGAGAGACAGACTGACTGACTGAGAGAGAGACTGACTGACTGACTGAGAGAGAGACTGACTGACTGACTGAGAGATAGACTGACTGAGGGAGAGACTGACTGACTGAGAGAGAGACTGACTGAGAGAGTGACTGATTGACTGACTGACTGAGAGAGAGACTGACTGACTGGCTGACTGAAAGAGAGACTGACTGACTGAATGAGAGAGAGACTGACTGACAGAGAGAGACTGACTGAGAGAGAGACTGACTGACTGAGAGAGAGAGAGACTGACTGACTGACTCACTGTCTGAGAGAGTGACTGACTGACTAAAGAGAGACTGACTGACTGACTAACTGACTGAGAGAGAGACTGACGTACTGATTGACTGACTGATGGAGTGAGAGACTGACTGACTGACTGAGAGAAAGACTGACTGACTGACTGACTGACTGAGAGAGAGACTGACTGACTGACTGACTGAGAGAGAGACTGACTGAATGAGAGAGAGACTGACTGACTGAGAGAGTGACTGACTGACTAGAGAGAGACTGACTGACTGACTGACTGACTGAGAGAGAGACTGACTGACTGACTGAGAGAAAGACTGACTGACTGACTGACTGAGAGAGAGACTGACTGACTGACTGAGAGAGAGACTGACTGACTGAATGAGAGAGAGACTGACTGACTGAGAGAGAGACTGACTGACTGAATGAGAGAGAGACTGAGTGACTGACTGACTGTGAGAGAGACTGACTGACTGTCTGACTGAGAGAGAGACTGACTGACTGACTGACTGAGAGAGAGACGTACTGACTGAATGAGAGAGAGACTGAATGACTGACTGACTGACTGACTGAGAGAGAGACTGACAGACTAACTGACTGACTGAGAGAGTGACTGACTGACTGACTGAAAGAGAGACTGACTGACTGACAGACTGAATGAGAGAGAGACTGACTGACTGAGAGACTGATTGACTGACTGAGAGAGAGACTGACTGACTGACTGACTGAGAGAGAGACTGACGGAGAGAGAGACTGACTGACTAAATGAGTTAGAGACTGTCTGACTGACTGACTGAATGAGAGACTGACTGACTGACTGACTGAGAGAGAGACTGACTGACTGAGAGAGAGACTGACTGAGAGAGAGACTGACTGACTGAGAGAGAGACTGACTGACTGACTGAATGAGAGAGAGACTGACTGACTGACTGAGATAGAGACTGACTGACTAACTGTCTGAGAGAGTGACTGACTGACTAGAGAGAGACTGACTGACTGACTGACTGACTGAGAGAGAAACTGACTGACTGACTGAGAGAGAGACTGACTGACTGACTGACTGACTGACTGACTGAGAGAGAGACTGACTGACTGACTGAGAGAGAGACTGACTGACTGAATGAGAGAGAGACTGACTGACTGACTGACTGTGACAGAGACTGACTGACTGTCTGACTGAGAGAGAGACTGACTGACTGACTGAGAGAGAGACTTACTGACTGAGAGAGAGACTGACTGACTAAATGAGTTAGAGACTGACTGACTGACTGAGAGAGACTGACTGACTGACTGACTGAGAGAGAGACTGACTGACTGACTGAATGAGAGAGAGACTGACTGACTGAGAGATAGACTGACTGAGGGAGAGACTGACTGACTGAGAGAGAGACTGACTGAGAGAGAGACAGACTGACTGACTGAGAGAGAGACTGACTGACTGACTGAGAGAGAGACTGACTGACTGACTGAGAGAGAGACTGACTGACTGACTGACTGAGAGAGAGAGACTGACTGACTGAGAGAGAGACTGACTGACTGACTGACTGAGAGAGAGACTGACTGACTGAGAGAGAGACTGACTGACTAAATGAGTTAGAGACTGACTGACTGATTGAGAGAGACTGACTGACTGACTGACTGAGAGAGAGACTGACTGAGAGAGAGACTGACTGACTGAGAGAGAGACTGACTGACTGACTGAATGAGAGAGAGACTGACTGACTGACTGAGAGAGAGACTGACTGACTAACTGTCTGAGAGAGTGACTGACTGACTAGAGAGAGACTGACTGACTGACTGACTGACTGAGAGAGAAACTGACTGACTGACTGAGAGAGAGACTGACTGACTGACTGACTGAGAGAGAGACTGACTGACTGACTGAGAGAGAGACTGACTGACTGACTAACTGTCTGAGAGAGTGACTGACTGACTAGAGAGAGACTGACTGAGAGAGAGACTGACTGACTGAGAGAGAGACTGACTGAGAGAGACTGACTGACTGACTGACTGAGAGAGAGACTGACTGACTGAATGAGAGAGAGACTGACTGACTGACTGAGAGAGAGACTGACTGACTAACTGTCTGAGAGAGTGACTGACTGACTAGAGAGAGACTGACTGACTGACTGACTGACTGACTGACTGAGAGAGAAACTGACTGACTGACTGAGAGAAAGACTGACTGACTGACTGAGAGAGAGACTGACTGACTGAATGAGAGAGAGACTGACTGACTGACTGTGACAGAGACTGACTGACTGTCTGACTGAGAGAGAGACTCACTGACTGACTGAATGAGAGAAAGACTGACTGACTGAGAGAGAGACTGACAGACTGACTGACTGACTGACTGAGAGAGACAGACTGAGAGAGACTGACTGACTGACTGAGAGAGAGACTGACTAACTGACTGAGAGAGAGACTGACTGACTGACTGACTGAGAGAGAGACTGACTGAGAGAGAGTCTGACTGAGAGAGAGACTGACTGACTGAGAGAGAGAGACTGACTGACTGACTAGAGAGAGACTGACTGACTGACTGACTGAAAGAGTGACTGATTGACTGACTGACTGAGAGAGAGACTGACTGACTGACTGACTGAGAGAGAGACTGACTGAATGAGAGAGAGACTGACTGACAGAGAGAGACTGACTGAGAGAGAGAGACTGACTGACTGACTGACTGAGAGAGAGAGAGACTGACTGACTGACTGTCTGAGAGAGTGACTGACTGACTAAAGAGAGACTGACTGACTGACTAACTGACTGAGAGAGAGACTGAAGTACTGATTGACTGACTGATGGAGTGAGAGACTGACTGACTGAGAGAGAGACTCACTGACTGACTGAATGAGAGAAAGACTGACTGACTGAGAGAGAGACTGACAGACTGACTGACTGACTGACTGACTGAGAGAGACTGACTGAGAGAGACTGACTGACTGAGTGAGAGAGAGACTGACTAACTGACTGAGAGAGAGACTGACTGACTGACTGACTGAGAGAGAGACTGACTGAGAGAGAGTCTGACTGAGAGAGAGACTGACTGACTGAGAGAGAGAGACTGACTGACTGACTAGAGAGAGACTGACTGACTGACTGACTGAGAGAGAGACTGACTAACTGACGGAGAGACTGACTGACAGACTGAGAGAGTGACTGATTGACTGACTTACTGAGAGAGAGACTGACTGACTGAGAGAGAGACTGACTGACTGAGAGAGAGACTGACTGAGAGAGAGACTGACTGACAGAGAGAGAAACTGACTGACTGAGAGAGAGACTGACTGAGAGAAAGAGACTGACTGACTGACTGAGAGAGAGACAGACTGACTGACTGACTGACTGAGAGAGAGACTGACTTACTGACTGAGAGAGTGACTGACTGACTGAGAGAGACTGACTCACTGACTGACTGATTGAGAGAGAGACTGACTGACTGAGAGACTGACTGACTGACTGACTGAGAGAGTGACTGATTGACTGACTGACTGAGAGAGAGACTGACTGACTGAGAGAGAGACTGACTGACTGACTGACTGACTGAGAGAGAGACTGACAGACTGACTGACTGAGAGAGAGACTGACTGACTGACTGAGAGAGAGGCTGACTGACTGACTGACTGCATGAGAGAGAAACTGACTGACTGACTGACTGACTGAAAGAGAGACTGACTGACTGACTGATTGAATGAGAGAGAGACTGACTGACTGAGAGAGAGACTGACTGACTGACTGACTGACTGAGAGACTGACTGACTGACTGAGAGAGAGACTGACTGACTGACTGAGAGAGAGACTGACTGACTAAATGAGTGAGACACTGACTGACTGACTGACTGAGAGAGACTGACTGACTGACTGACTGAGAGAGAGACTGACTGACTGACTGAATGAGAGAGAGACTGACTGACTGACTGAGAGAGAGACTGACTGACTGACTGTCTGAGAGAGTGACTGACTGACTAGAGAGAGACTGACTGACTGACTGACTGACTGAGAGAGAAACTGACTGACTGACTGTGAGAGAGACTGACTGACTGACTGACTGAGAGAGAGACTGACTGACTGACTGAGAGAGAGACTGACTGACTGAATGAGAGAGAGACTGACTGACTGACTGACTGTGAGAGAGACTGACTGACTGACTGACTGAGAGAGAGACTTACTGACAGAGAGAGAGACTGACTGACTAAATTAATTAGAGACTGACTGACTGACTGAGAGAGAGAGACTGACTGACTGACTGAGAGAGAGACTGACTGACTGACTGAATGAGAGAGAGACTGACTGACTGAGAGATAGACTGACTGAGAGAGAGACTGGCTGACTGACTGAGAGAGAGACTGACTGACTGACTGAGAGAGAGACTGACTGACTGAGAGAGAGACTGACTGACTGAGAGAGAGACTGACTGACTGAGAGAGAGACTGACTGACTGAGAGAGAGAGACTGGCTGACTGACTGTCTGAGAGAGTGACTGACTGACTAGAGAGAGACTGACTGACTGACTGAGAGAGAGACTGACTGACTGACGGAGAGACTGACTGACTGACTGACTGAGAGAGTGACTGATTGACTGACTGACTGAGAGAGAGACTGACTGACTGAGAGAGAGACTGACTGACTGACTACCTGAGAGAGAGACTGACTGACTGAGAGAGAGACTGACTGACTAAATGAGTTAGAGACTGACTGACTGACTGAGAGAGACTGACTGACTGACTGAGAGAGAGACTGACTGACTGACTGAATGAGAGAGAGACTGACTGACTGAGAGATAGACTGACTGAGGGAGAGACTGACTGACTGAGAGAGAGACTGACTGAGAGAGTGACTGATTGACTGACTGACTGAGAGAGAGACTGACTGACTGACTGACTGAAAGAGAGACTGACTGACTGAATGAGAGAGAGACTGACTGACAGAGAGAGACTGACTGAGAGAGAGACTGACTGACTGACTGAGAGAGAGAGAGACTGACTGACTGACTCACTGTCTGAGAGAGTGACTGACTGACTAAAGAGAGACTGACTGACTGACTAACTGACTGAGAGAGAGACTGACGTACTGATTGACTGACTGATGGAGTGAGAGACTGACTGACTGAGAGAAATACTGACTGACTGACTGACTGAGAGAGAGACTGACTGACTGACTGACTGAGAGAGAGACTGACTGACTGAATGAGAGAGAGACTGACTGACTGACTGAGAGAGTGACTGACTGACTAGAGAGAGACTGACTGACAGACTGACTGAGAGAGAGACTGACTGACTGACTGAGAGAAAGACTGACTGACTGACTGACTGACTGAGAGAGAGACTGACTGACTGACTGAGAGAGAGACTGACTGACTGAATGAGAGAGAGACTGACTGACTGAGAGAGAGACTGACTGACTGAATGAGAGAGAGACTGACTGACTCACTGACTGTGAGAGAGACTGACTGACTGTCTGACTGAGAGAGAGACTGACTGACTGACTGACTGACTGAGAGAGAGACGTACTGACTGAATGAGAGAGACACTGAATGACTGACTGACTGACTGACTGAGAGAGAGACTGACAGACTAACTGACTGACTGAGAGAGTGACTGACTGACTGACTGAAAGAGAGACTGACTGACTGACAGACTGACTGAGAGAGAGACTGACTGACTGACTGAGAGAGAGACTGACTGACTAAATGAGTGAGACACTGACTGACTGACTGAGAGAGACTGACTGACTGACTGAATGAGAGAGAGACTGACTGACTGACTGAGAGAGAGACTGACTGACTGACTGTCTGAGAGAGTGACTGACTGACTAGAGAGAGACTGACTGACTGACTGACTGACTGAGAGAGAAACTGACTGACTGACTGAGAGAGAGACTGACTGACTGACTGACTGACAGAGAGAGAGACTGACTGACTGACTGAGAGAGAGACTGACTGACTGAATGAGAGAGAGACTGACTGACTGACTGTGAGAGAGACTGACTGACTGACTGACTGAGAGAGAGACTTACTGACTGAGACAGAGACTGACTGACTAAATGAGTTAGAGACTGACTGACTGACTGACTGACTGACTGACTGACTGAGAGAGAGAGACTGACTGACTGACTGACTGAGAGAGAGACTGACTGACTGACTGACTGAATGAGAGAGAGACTGACTGACTGAGAGATAGACTGACTGAGGGAGAGACTGACTGACTGAGAGAGAGACTGACTGAGAGAGAGACTGACTGACTGACTGAGAGAGAGACTGACTGACTGACTGAGAGAGACTGACTGACTGAGAGAGAGACTGACTGACTGAGAGAGAGACTGACTGACTGAGAGAGAGAGACTGGCTGACTGACTGTCTGAGAGAGTTACTGACTGACTAGAGAGAGACTGACTGACTGACTGAGAGAGAGACTGACTGACTGACGGAGAGACTGACTGACTGACTGAGAGAGTGACTGATTGACTGACTGACTGAGAGAGAGACTGACTGACTGACTGACTGAGAGAGAGACTGACTGACTGACTGAATGAGAGAGAGACTGACTGACTGAGAGATAGACTGACTGAGGGAGAGACTGACTGACTGAGAGAGAGACTGACTGAGAGAGAGAGAGACTGACTGACTGAGAGAGAGACTGACTGACTGACTGAGAGAGAGACTGACTGACTGAGAGAGAGACTGACTGACTGAGAGAGAGACTGACTGACTGAGAGAGAGAGACTGGCTGACTGACTGTCTGAGAGAGTGACTGACTGACTAGAGAGAGACTGACTGACTGACTGAGAGAGAGACTGACTGACTGACGGAGAGACTGACTGACTGACTGAGAGAGTGACTGATTGACTGACTCACTGAGAGAGAGACTGACTGACTGAGAGAGAGACTGACTGACTGACTGAGAGAGAGACTGACTGACTGAGAGAGAGACTGACTGACTAAATGAGTTAGAGACTGACTGACTGACTGAGAGAGACTGACTGACAGACTGAATGAGAGAGAGACTGACTGACTGAGAGATAGACTGACTGAGGGAGAGACTGACTGACTGAGAGAGAGACTGACTGAGAGAGTGACTGATTGACTGACTGACTGAGAGAGAGACTGACTGACTGGCTGACTGAAAGAGAGACTGACTGACTGAATGAGAGAGAGACTGACTGACAGAGAGAGACTGACTGAGAGAGAGACTGACTGACTGACTGAGAGAGAGAGAGACTGACTGACTGACTTACTGTCTGAGAGAGTGACTGACAGACTAAAGAGAGACTGACTGACTGACTAACTGACTGAGAGAAAGACTGACGTACTGATTGACTGACTGATGGAGTGAGAGACTGACTGACTGACTGAGAGAAAGACTGACTGACTGACTGACTGAGAGAGAGACTGACTGACTGACTGACTGAGAGAGAGACTGACTGACTGAATGAGAGAGAGACTGACTGACTGACTGAGAGAGTGACTGACTGACTAGAGAGAGACTGACTGACTGACTGACTGACTGAGAGAGAGACTGACTGACTGACTGAGAGAAAGACTGACTGACTGACTGACTGAGAGAGAGACTGACTGACTGACTGAGAGAGAGACTGACTGACTGAATGAGAGAGAGACTGACTGACTGAGAGAGAGACTGACTGACTGAATGAGAGAGAGACTGACTGACTGACTGACTGAGAGAGAAACTGACTGACTGACTGACTGAGAGAGAGACGTACTGACTGAATGAGAGAGAGACTGAATGACTGACTGACTGACTGAGAGAGAGACTGACTGACTGTCTGACTGAGAGAGAAACTGACTGACTGACTGACTGACTGAGAGAGAGACTGACTGACTGTCTGACTGAGAGAGAAACTGACTGACTGACTGACTGAGAGAGAGACGTACTGACTGAATGAGAGAGAGACTGAATGACTGACTGACTGACTGACTGAGAGAGAGACTGACAGACTAACTGACTGACTGAGAGAGTGACTGACTGACTGAAAGAGAGACTGACTGACTGACAGACTGATTGACTGACTGAGAGAGAGACTGACTGACTGACTGACTGACTGAGAGAGAGACTGACGGAGAGAGAGACTGACTGACTAAATGAGTTAGAGACTGTCTGACTGACTGACTGAATGAGAGACTGACTGACTGACTGACTGAGAGAGAGACTGACAGACTAACTGACTGACTGAGAGAGTGACTGACTGACTGAAAGAGAGACTGACTGACTGACAGACTGAATGAGAGAGAGACTGACTGACTGAGAGACTGATTGACTGACTGAGAGAGAGACTGACTGACTGACTGACTGACTGAGAGAGAGACTGATGGAGAGAGAGACTGACTGACTAAATGAGTTAGAGACTGTCTGACTGACTGACTGAATGAGAGACTGACTGACTGACTGACTGAGAGAGAGACTGACTGACTGAGAGAGAGACTGACTGAGAGAGAGACTGACTGACTGAGAGAGAGACTGACTGACTGACTGAATGAGAGAGAGACTGACTGACTGACTGAGAGAGAGACTGACTGACTAACTGTCTGAGAGAGTGACTGACTGACTAGAGAGAGACTGACTGACTGACTGACTGACTGAGAGAGAAACTGACTGACTGACTGAGAGAGAGACTGACTGACTGACTGACTGACTGACTGAGAGAGAGACTGACTGACTGACTGAGAGAGAGACTAACTGACTGAATGAGAGAGAGACTGACTGACTGACTGACTGTGACAGAGACTGACTGACTGTCTGACTGAGAGAGAGACTGACTGACTGACTGAGAGAGAGACTTACTGACTGAGAGAGAGACTGACTGACTAAATGAGTTAGAGACTGACTGACTGACTGAGAGAGACTGACTGACTGACTGACTGAGAGAGAGACTGACTGACTGACTGAATGAGAGAGAGACTGACTGACTGAGAGATAGACTGACTGAGGGAGAGACTGACTGACTGAGAGAGAGACTGACTGAGAGAGAGACAGACTGACTGACTGAGAGAGAGACTGACTGACTGACTGAGAGAGAGACTGACTGACTGACTGAGAGAGAGACTGACTGACTGACTGACTGAGAGAGAGACTGACTGACTGAGAGAGAGACTGACTGACTGACTGACTGAGAGAGAGACTGACTGAATGAGAGAGAGACTGACTGACTAAATGAGTTAGAGACTGACTGACTGATTGAGAGAGACTGACTGACTGACTGACTGAGAGAGAGACTGACTGAGAGAGAGACTGACTGACTGAGAGAGAAACTGACTGACTGACTGAATGAGAGAGAGACTGACTGACTGACTGACTGAGATAGAGACTGACTGACTAACTGTCTGAGAGAGTGACTGACTGACTAGAGAGAGACTGACTGACTGACTGACTGACTGAGAGAGAAACTGACTGACTGACTGAGAGAGAGACTGACTGACTGACTGACTGACTGAGAGAGAGACTGACTGACTGACTGAGAGAGAGACTGACTGACTAACTGTCTGAGAGAGTGACTGACTGACTAGAGAGAGACTGACTGACTGACTGACTGACTGAGAGAGAAACTGACTGACTGACTGAGAGAGAGACTGACTGACTGACTGACTGACTGACTGAGAGAGAGACTGACTGACTGACTGAGAGAGAGACTGACTGACTGAATGAGAGAGAGACGGACTGACTGACTGTGACAGAGACTGACTGACTGTCTGACTGAGAGAGAGACTGACTGACTGACTGACTGACTGAGAGAGAGACTGACTGACTGACTGAGAGAGAGACTTACTGACTGAGAGTGAGACTGACTGACTAAATGAGTTAGAGACTGACTGACTGACTGAGAGAGACTGACTGACTGACTGACTGAGAGAGAGACTGACTGACTGACTGAATGAGAGAGAGAGACTGACTGACTGAGAGATAGACTGACTGAGGGAGAGACTGACTGACTGAGAGAGAGACTGACTGAGAGAGAGACAGACTGACTGACTGAGAGATAGACTGACTGACTGACTGAGAGAGAAACTGACTGACTGACTGAGAGAGAGACTGACTGACTGACTGAGAGAGAGACTGACTGACTGAGAGAGAGACTGACTGACTGACTGACTGACTGAGAGAGAGACTGACTGACTGAGAGAGAGACTGACTGACTAAATGAGTTAGAGACTGACTGACTGATTGAGAGAGACTGACTGACTGACTGAGAGAGAGACTGACTGACTGACTGAATGAGAGAGAGACTGACTGACTGAGAGATAGACTGACTGAGGGAGAGACTGACTGACTGAGAGAGAGACTGACTGAGAGAGAGACAGACTGACTGACTGAGAGAAAGACTGACTGACTGACTGACTGACTGAGAGAGAGACTGACTGACTGACTGAGAGAGAGACTGACTGACTGAATGAGAGAGAGACTGTCTGACTGAGAGAGAGACTGACTGACTGACTGACTGAGAGAGAGACTTACTGACTGAGAGAGAGACTGACTGACTAAATGAGTTAGAGACTGACTGACTGACTGAGAGAGACTGACTGACTGACTGACTGAGAGAGAGACTGACTGACTGAGAGATAGACTGACTGAGGGAGAGACTGACTGACTGAGAGAGAGACTGACTGAGAGAGAGACAGACTGACTGACTGAGAGAGAGACTGACTTACTGACTGAGAGAGAGACTGACTGACTGACTGAGAGAGAGACTGACTGACTGACTGACTGAGAGAGAGACTAACTGACTGAGAGAGAGACTGACTGACTGACTGACTGACAGACTGAGAGAGAGACTGACTGACTGAGAGAGAGACTGACTAACTAAATGAGTTAGAGACTGACTGACTGATTGAGAGAGACTGACTGACTGACTGAGAGAGAGACTGACTGACTGACTGAATGAGAGAGAGAATGACTGACTGAGAGATAGACTGACTGAGGGAGAGACTGACTGACTGAGAGAGAGACTGACTGAGAGAGAGACAGACTGACTGACTGAGAGAAAGACTGACTGACTGACTGACTGACTAAGAGAGAGACTGACTGACTGACTGAGAGAGAGACTGACTGACTGAATGAGAGAGAGACTGACTGACTGAGAGAGAGACTGACTGACTAAATGAGTTAGAGACTGACTGACTGACTGAGAGAGACTGACTGACTGACTGAGAGAGAGACTGACTGACTGACTGAATGAGAGAGAGACTGACTGACTGAGAGATAGACTGACTGAGTTAGAGACTGACTGACTGAGAGAGAGACTGACTGAGAGAGTGACTGATTGACTGACTGACTGAGAGAGAGACTGACTGACTGACTGAAAGAGAGACTGACTGACTGAATGAGAGAGAGACTGACTGACAGAGAGAGACTGACTGAGAGAGAGACTGACTGACTGACTGAGAGAGAGAGAGACTGACTGACTGACTCACTGTCTGAGAGAGTGACTGACTGACTAAAGAGAGACTTACTGACTGACTAACTGACTGAGAGAGAGACTGACGTACTGATTGACTGACTGATGGAGTGAGAGACTGACTGACTGACTGAGAGAAAGACTGACTGACTGACTGACTGAGAGAGAGACTGACTGACTGACTGACTGAGAGAGAGACTGACTGACTGAATGAGAGAGAGACTTACTCACTGACTGAGAGAGTGACTGACTGACTAGAGAGAGACTGACTGACTGACTGACTGACTGAGAGAGAGACTGACTGACTGACTGAGAGAAAGACTGACTGACTGACTGAGAGAGAGACTGACTGACTGAGAGAGAGACTGACTGACTGAATGAGAGAGAGACTGACTGAGAGAGAGACTGACTGACTGACAGACTGAATGAGAGAGAGACTGACTGACTGAGAGAGAGACTGATTGACTGACTGAGAGAGAGACTGACTGACTGACTGAGAGAGAGACTGACGGAGAGAGAGACAGACTGACTAAATGAGTTAGAGACTGTCTGACTGACTGACTGAATGAGAGACTGACTGACTGACTGAGAGAGAGACTGACTGACTGAGAGAGAGACTGACTGAGAGAGAGACTGACTGACTGAGAGAGAGACTGACTGAGAGAGACTGACTGACTGACTGACTGAGAGAGAGACTGACTGACTGACTGAATGAGAGAGAGACTGACTGACTGACTGAGAGAGAAACTGACTGACTGAATGAGAGACTGACTGACTGACTGAGAGAGAGACTGACTGACTGAATGAGAGAGAGACTGACTGACTGACTGAGAGAGAGACTGACTGACTGAATGAGAGAGAGACTGACTGACTGAGAGAGAGACTGACTGACTGACAGACTGAATGAGAGAGAGACTGACTGACTGAGAGAGAGACTGACTGACTGACTGTGAGAGAGACTGACTGACTGTCTGACTGAGAGAGAGACTGACTGACTGACTGACTGTGAGAGAGACTTACTGACTGAATGAGAGAGTGACTGAATGACTGACTGACTGACTGACTGAGAGAGAGACTGACTGACTGGCTGACTGAAAGAGAGACTGACTGACTGAATGAGAGAGAGACTGACTGACAGAGAGAGACTGACTGAGAGAGAGACTGACTGACTGACTGAGAGAGAGAGAGACTGACTGACTGACTTACTGTCTGAGAGAGTGACTGACAGACTAAAGAGAGACTGACTGACTGACTAACTGACTGAGAGAAAGACTGACGTACTGATTGACTGACTGATGGAGTGAGAGACTGACTGACTGACTGAGAGAAAGACTGACTGACTGACTGACTGAGAGAGAGACTGACTGACTGACTGACTGAGAGAGAGACTGACTGACTGAATGAGAGAGAGACTGACTGACTGACTGAGAGAGTGACTGACTGACTAGAGAGAGACTGACTGACTGACTGACTGACTGAGAGAGAGACTGACTGACTGACTGAGAGAAAGACTGACTGACTGACTGACTGAGAGAGAGACTGACTGACTGACTGAGAGAGAGACTGACTGACTGAATGAGAGAGAGACTGACTGACTGAGAGAGAGACTGACTGACTGAATGAGAGAGAGACTGACTGACTGACTGACTGTGAGAGAGACTGACTGACTGTCTGACTGAGAGAGAAACTGACTGACTGACTGACTGAGAGAGAGACGTACTGACTGAATGAGAGAGAGACTGAATGACTGACTGACTGACTGACTGAGAGAGAGACTGACAGACTAACTGACTGACTGAGAGAGTGACTGACTGACTGAAAGAGAGACTGACTGACTGACAGACTGAATGAGAGAGAGACTGACTGACTGAGAGACTGATTGACTGACTGAGAGAGAGACTGACTGACTGACTGACTGACTGAGAGAGAGACTGACGGAGAGAGAGACTGACTGACTAAATGAGTTAGAGACTGTCTGACTGACTGACTGAATGAGAGACTGACTGACTGACTGACTGAGAGAGAGACTGACTGACTGAGAGAGAGACTGACTGAGAGAGAGACTGACTGACTGAGAGAGAGACTGACTGACTGACTGAATGAGAGAGAGACTGACTGACTGACTGAGAGAGAGACTGACTGACTAACTGTCTGAGAGAGTGACTGACTGACTAGAGAGAGACTGACTGACTGACTGACTGACTGAGAGAGAAACTGACTGACTGACTGAGAGAGAGACTGACTGACTGACTGACTGACTGACTGAGAGAGAGACTGACTGACTGACTGAGAGAGAGACTAACTGACTGAATGAGAGAGAGACTGACTGACTGACTGACTGTGACAGAGACTGACTGACTGTCTGACTGAGAGAGAGACTGACTGACTGACTGAGAGAGAGACTTACTGACTGAGAGAGAGACTGACTGACTAAATGAGTTAGAGACTGACTGACTGACTGAGAGAGACTGACTGACTGACTGACTGAGAGAGAGACTGACTGACTGACTGAATGAGAGAGAGACTGACTGACTGAGAGATAGACTGACTGAGGGAGAGACTGACTGACTGAGAGAGAGACTGACTGAGAGAGAGACAGACTGACTGACTGAGAGAGAGACTGACTGACTGACTGAGAGAGAGACTGACTGACTGACTGAGAGAGAGACTGACTGACTGACTGACTGAGAGAGAGACTGACTGACTGAGAGAGAGACTGACTGACTGACTGACTGACTGAGAGAGAGACTGACTGAATGAGAGAGAGACTGACTGACTAAATGAGTTAGAGACTGACTGACTGATTGAGAGAGACTGACTGACTGACTGACTGAGAGAGAGACTGACTGAGAGAGAGACTGACTGACTGAGAGAGAAACTGACTGACTGACTGAATGAGAGAGAGACTGACTGACTGACTGACTGAGATAGAGACTGACTGACTAACTGTCTGAGAGAGTGACTGACTGACTAGAGAGAGACTGACTGACTGACTGACTGACTGAGAGAGAAACTGACTGACTGACTGAGAGAGAGACTGACTGACTGACTGACTGACTGAGAGAGAGACTGACTGACTGACTGAGAGAGAGACTGACTGACTAACTGTCTGAGAGAGTGACTGACTGACTAGAGAGAGACTGACTGACTGACTGACTGACTGAGAGAGAAACTGACTGACTGACTGAGAGAGAGACTGACTGACTGACTGACTGACTGACTGAGAGAGAGACTGACTGACTGACTGAGAGAGAGACTGACTGACTGAATGAGAGAGAGACGGACTGACTGACTGTGACAGAGACTGACTGACTGTCTGACTGAGAGAGAGACTGACTGACTGACTGACTGACTGAGAGAGAGACTGACTGACTGACTGAGAGAGAGACTTACTGACTGAGAGTGAGACTGACTGACTAAATGAGTTAGAGACTGACTGACTGACTGAGAGAGACTGACTGACTGACTGACTGAGAGAGAGACTGACTGACTGACTGAATGAGAGAGAGAGACTGACTGACTGAGAGATAGACTGACTGAGGGAGAGACTGACTGACTGAGAGAGAGACTGACTGAGAGAGAGACAGACTGACTGACTGAGAGATAGACTGACTGACTGACTGAGAGAGAAACTGACTGACTGACTGAGAGAGAGACTGACTGACTGACTGAGAGAGAGACTGACTGACTGAGAGAGAGACTGACTGACTGACTGACTGACTGAGAGAGAGACTGACTGACTGAGAGAGAGACTGACTGACTAAATGAGTTAGAGACTGACTGACTGATTGAGAGAGACTGACTGACTGACTGAGAGAGAGACTGACTGACTGACTGAATGAGAGAGAGACTGACTGACTGAGAGATAGACTGACTGAGGGAGAGACTGACTGACTGAGAGAGAGACTGACTGAGAGAGAGACAGACTGACTGACTGAGAGAAAGACTGACTGACTGACTGACTGACTGAGAGAGAGACTGACTGACTGACTGAGAGAGAGACTGACTGACTGAATGAGAGAGAGACTGTCTGACTGAGAGAGAGACTGACTGACTGACTGACTGAGAGAGAGACTTACTGACTGAGAGAGAGACTGACTGACTAAATGAGTTAGAGACTGACTGACTGACTGAGAGAGACTGACTGACTGACTGAGAGAGAGACTGACTGACTGACTGAATGAGAGAGAGACTGACTGACTGAGAGATAGACTGACTGAGGGAGAGACTGACTGACTGAGAGAGAGACTGACTGAGAGAGAGAAAGACTGACTGACTGAGAGAGAGACTGACTGACTGACTGAGAGAGAGACTGACTGACTGACTGACTGAGAGAGAGACTAACTGACTGAGAGAGAGACTGACTGACTGACTGACTGACAGACTGAGAGAGAGACTGACTGACTGAGAGAGAGACTGACTAACTAAATGAGTTAGAGACTGACTGACTGATTGAGAGAGACTGACTAACTGACTGAGAGAGAGACTGACTGACTGACTGAATGAGAGAGAGAATGACTGACTGAGAGATAGACTGACTGAGGGAGAGACTGACTGACTGAGAGAGAGACTGACTGAGAGAGAGACAGACTGACTGACTGAGAGAAAGACTGACTGACTGACTGACTGACTAAGAGAGAGACTGACTGACTGACTGAGAGAGAGACTGACTGACTGAATGAGAGAGAGACTGACTGACTGAGAGAGAGACTGACTGACTAAATGAGTTAGAGACTGACTGACTGACTGAGAGAGACTGACTGACTGACTGAGAGAGAGACTGACTGACTGACTGAATGAGAGAGAGACTGACTGACTGAGAGATAGACTGACTGAGTTAGAGACTGACTGACTGAGAGAGAGACTGACTGAGAGAGTGACTGATTGACTGACTGACTGAGAGAGAGACTGACTGACTGACTGAAAGAGAGACTGACTGACTGAATGAGAGAGAGACTGACTGACAGAGAGAGACTGACTGAGAGAGAGACTGACTGACTGACTGAGAGAGAGAGAGACTGACTGACTGACTCACTGTCTGAGAGAGTGACTGACTGACTAAAGAGAGACTTACTGACTGACTAACTGACTGAGAGAGAGACTGACGTACTGATTGACTGACTGATGGAGTGAGAGACTGACTGACTGACTGAGAGAAAGACTGACTGACTGACTGACTGAGAGAGAGACTGACTGACTGACTGACTGAGAGAGAGACTGACTGACTGAATGAGAGAGAGACTTACTCACTGACTGAGAGAGTGACTGACTGACTAGAGAGAGACTGACTGACTGACTGACTGACTGAGAGAGAGACTGACTGACTGACTGAGAGAAAGACTGACTGACTGACTGAGAGAGAGACTGACTGACTGAGAGAGAGACTGACTGACTGAATGAGAGAGAGACTGACTGAGAGAGAGACTGACTGACTGACAGACTGAATGAGAGAGAGACTGACTGACTGAGAGAGAGACTGATTGACTGACTGAGAGAGAGACTGACTGACTGACTGAGAGAGAGACTGACGGAGAGAGAGACAGACTGACTAAATGAGTTAGAGACTGTCTGACTGACTGACTGAATGAGAGACTGACTGACTGACTGAGAGAGAGACTGACTGACTGAGAGAGAGACTGACTGAGAGAGAGACTGACTGACTGAGAGAGAGAATGACTGAGAGAGACTGACTGACTGACTGACTGAGAGAGAGACTGACTGACTGACTGAATGAGAGAGAGACTGACTGACTGACTGAGAGAGAAACTGACTGACTGAATGAGAGACTGACTGACTGACTGAGAGAGAGACTGACTGACTGAATGAGAGAGAGACTGACTGACTGACTGAGAGAGAGACTGACTGACTGAATGAGAGAGAGACTGACTGACTGAGAGAGAGACTGACTGACTGACAGACTGAATGAGAGAGAGACTGACTGACTGAGAGAGAGACTGACTGACTGACTGTGAGAGAGACTGACTGACTGTCTGACTGAGAGAGAGACTGACTGACTGACTGACTGTGAGAGAGACTTACTGACTGAATGAGAGAGTGACTGAATGACTGACTGACTGACTGACTGAGAGAGAGACTGACAGACTAACTGACTGCCTGAGAGAGTGACTGACTGACTGACTGAAAGAGAGACTGACTGACTGACTGACAGACTGAATGAGAGAGAGACTGACTGACTGAGAGAGAGACTGATTGACTGACTGAGAGAGAGACTGACTGACTGACTGACTGAGAGAGAGACTGACGAAGAGAGAGACTGACTGACTAAATGAGTTAGAGACTGTCTGACTTACTGACTGAATGAGAGAGAGACTGACTGACTGACTGAGAGAGAGACTGACTGACTGAGAGAGAGACTGACTGAGAGAGAGACTGACTGACTGAGAGAGAGACTGACTGAGAGAGACTGACTGACTGACTGACTGAGAGAGAGACTGACTGACTGAATGAGAGAGAGACTGACTGACTGACTGAGAGAGAGACTGACTGACTAACTGTCTGAGAGAGTGACTGACTGACTAGAGAGAGACTGACTGACTGACTGACTGAGAGAGAAACTGACTGACTGACTGAGAGAAAGACTGACTGACTGACTGAGAGAGAGACTGACTGACTGAATGAGAGAGAGACTGACTGACTGACTGTGACAGAGACTGACTGACTGTCTGACTGAGAGAGAGACTGACTGACTGACAGACTGAATGAGAGAGAGACTGACTGACTGAGAGAGAGACTGATTGACTGACTGAGAGAGAGACTGACTGACTGAATGACTGAGAGAGAGACTGACGGAGAGAGAGACTGACTGACTAAATGAGTTAGAGACTGTCTGACTGACTGACTGAATGAGAGACTGACTGACTGACTGACTGAGAGAGAGACTGACTGACTGAGAGAGAGACTGACTGAGAGAGAGACTGACTGACTGAGAGAGAGACTGACTGAGAGAGACTGACTGACTGACTGAGAGAGAGACTGACTGACTGACTGAATGAGAGAGAGACTGACTGACTGACTGAGAGAGAGACTGACTGACTGAATGAGAGACTGACTGACTGACTGAGAGAGAGACTGACTGACTGAATGAGAGAGAGACTGACTGACTGACTGAGAGAGAGACTGACTGACTGAATGAGAGAGAGACTGACTGACTGAGAGAGAGACTGACTGACTGACAGACTGAATGAGAGAGAGACTGACTGACTGAGAGAGAGACTGACTGACTGACTGTGAGAGAGACTGACTGACTGTCTGACTGAGAGAGAGACTGACTGACTGACTGACTGAGAGAGAGACTTACTGACTGAATGAGAGAGAGACTGAATGACTGACTGACTGACTGACTGAGAGAGAGACTGACAGACTAACTGACTGACTGAGAGAGTGACTGACTGACAGACTGAATGAGAGAGAGACTGACTGACTGAGAGAGAGACTGATTGACTGACTGAGAGAGAGACTGACTGACTGACTGACTGAGAGAGAGACTGACGGAGAGAGAGACTGACTGACTAAATGAGTTAGAGACTGTCTGACTGACTGACTGAATGAGAGACTGACTGACTGACTGAGAGAGAGACTGACTGACTGAGAGAGAGACTGACTGAGAGAGAGACTGACTGACTGAGAGAGAGACTGACTGAGAGAGACTGACTGACTGACTGACTGAGAGAGAGACTGACTGACTGAATGAGAGAGAGACTGACTGACTGACTGAGAGAGAGACTGACTGACTAACTGTCTGAGAGAGTGACTGACTGACTAGAGAGAGACTGACTGACTGACTGACTGACTGAGAGAGAAACTGACTGACTGACTGAGAGAAAGACTGACTGACTGACTGAGAGAGAGACTGACTGACTGAATGAGAGAGAGACTGACTGACTGACTGTGACAGAGACTGACTGACTGTCTGACTGAGAGAGAGACTGACTGACTGACTGACTGAGAGAGAGACTTACTGACTGAGAGAGAGACTGACTGACTAAATGAGTTAGAGACTGACTGACTGACTGAGAGAGACTGACTGACTGACTGAGAGAGAGACTGACTGACTGACTGAATGAGAGAGAGACTGACTGACTGAGAGATAGACTGACTGAGGGAGAGACTGACTGACTGAGAGAGAGACTGACTGAGAGAGAGAAAGACTGACTGACTGAGAGAGAGAC
This sequence comes from Ascaphus truei, assembly GCF_040206685.1. NCBI lineage: Eukaryota > Metazoa > Chordata > Amphibia > Anura > Ascaphidae > Ascaphus > Ascaphus truei. Next base: position 183,819,125 of record NC_134486.1, on the reverse strand, counting down.
TGACTGACTGACTGAGAGAGAGACTGACTGACTGACTGAGAGAGAGACTGACTGACTGACTGAGAGAGAGACTGACTGACTGAGAGAGAGACTGACTGACTGACTGAGAGAGAGACTGACTGACTGAGAGTGAGACTGACTGACTAAATGAGTTAGAGACTGACTGACTGATTGAGAGAGACTGACTGACTGACTGACTGAGGGAGAGACTGACTGACTGAGAGAGAGACTGACTGAGAGAGAGACAGACTGACTGACTGAGAGAGAGACTGACTGACTGACTGAGAGAGAGACTGACTGACTGACTGAGAGAGAGACTGACTGACTGAGAGAGAGACTGACTGACTGAGAGAGAGAGACTGACTGACTGTCTGAGAGAGTGACTGACTGACTAGAGAGAGACTGACTGACTGACTGAGAGAGAGACTGACTGACTGACGGAGAGACTGACTGACTGACTGAGAGAGAGACTGACTGACTGAATGAGAGAGAGTTTGACTGACTGACTGAGAGAGAGACTGACTGACTGAATGAGAGAGAGACTGACTGACTGAGAGAGAGACTGACTGACTGACTGACTGAGAGAGAGACTTACTGACTGAGAGAGAGACTGACTGACTAAATGAGTTAGAGACTGACTGACTGACTGAGAGAGACTGACTGACTGACTGAGAGAGAGACTGACTGACTGACTGAATGAGAGAGAGACTGACTGACTGAGAGATAGACTGACTGAGGGAGAGACTGACTGACTGAGAGAGAGACTGACTGAGAGAGAGAAAGACTGACTGACTGAGAGAGAGACTGACTGACTGACTGAGAGAGAGACTGACTGACTGACTGAGAGAGAGACTGACTGACTGACTGACTGAGAGAGAGACTGACTGACTGAGAGAGAGACTGACTGACTGACTGAGAGAGAGACTGACTGACTGAGAGTGAGACTGACTGACTAAATGAGTTAGAGACTGACTGACTGATTGAGAGAGACTGACTGACTGACTGACTGAGAGAGAGACTGACTGACTGAATGAGAGAGAGACTGACTGACTGAGAGATAGACTGACTGAGGGAGAGACTGACTGACTGAGAGAGAGACTGACTGAGAGAGAGACAGACTGACTGACTGAGAGAGAGACTGACTGACTGACTGAGAGAGAGACTGACTGACTGACTGAGAGAGAGACTGACTGACTGAGAGAGAGACTGACTGACTGAGAGAGAGAGACTGACTGACTGACTGTCTGAGAGAGTGACTGACTGACTAGAGAGAGACTGACTGACTGACAGAGAGAGACTGACTGACTGACGGAGAGACTGACTGACTGACTGAGAGAGAGACTGACTGACTGAATGAGAGAGAGACTGACTGACTGACTGAGAGAGAGACTGACTGACAGAATGAGAGAGAGACTGACTGACTGAGAGAGAGACTGACTGACTGACAGACTGAATGAGAGAGAGACTGACTGACTGAGAGAGAGACTGACTGACTGACTGTGAGAGAGACTGACTGACTGTCTGACTGAGAGAGAGACTGACTGACTGACTGAGAGAGAGACTTACTGACTGAATGAGAGAGAGACTGAATGACTGACTGACTGTCTGACTGAGAGAGAGACTGACAGACTAACTGACTGACTGAGAGAGTGACTGACTGACTGAAAGAGAGACTGACTGACTGACAGACTGAATGAGAGAGAGACTGACTGACTGAGAGAGAGACTGATTGACTGACTGAGAGAGAGACTGACTGACTGACTGACTGAGAGAGAGACTGATGGAGAGAGAGACTGACTGACTAAATGAGTTAGAGACTGTCTGACTGACTGACTGAATGAGAGACTGACTGACTGACTGACTGAGAGAGAGACTGACTGACTGAGAGAGAGACTGACTGAGAGAGAGACTGACTGACTGAGAGAGAGACTGACTGAGAGAGACTGACTGACTGACTGACTGAGAGAGAGACTGACTGACTGAATGAGAGAGAGACTGACTGACTGACTGAGAGAGAGACTGACTGACTAACTGTCTGAGAGAGTGACTGACTGACTAGAGAGAGACTGACTGACTGACTGACTGAGAGAGAAACTGACTGAGAGAAAGACTGACTGACTGACTGAGAGAGAGACTGACTGACTGAATGAGAGAGAGACTGACTGACTGAATGACAGACTGAATGAGAGAGAGACTGACTGACTGAGAGAGAGACTGATTGACTGACTGAGAGAGAGACTGACTGACTGACTGACTGAGAGAGAGACTGACGGAGAGAGAGACTGACTGACTAAATGAGTTAGAGACTGTCTGACTGACTGACTGAATGAGAGACTGACTGACTGACTGACTGACTGAGAGAGAGACTGACTGACTGAGAGAGAGACTGACTGAGAGAGAGACTGACTGACTGAGAGAGAGAGACTGACTGAGAGAGACTGACTGACTGACTGAGAGAGAGACTGACTGACTGACTGAATGAGAGAGAGACTGACTGACTGACTGAGAGAGAGACTGACTGACTGACTGAGAGAGAGACTGGCTGACTGACTGAGAGAGAGACTGACTGACTGAATGAGAGAGAGACTGACTGACTGAATGAGAGAGAGACTGACTGACTGACTGAGAGAGAGACTGACTGACTGAATGAGAGAGAGACTGACTGACTGACTGTGAGAGAGACTGACTGACTGTCTGACTGAGAGAGAGACTGACTGACTGACTGACTGACTGAGAGAGAGACTTACTGACTGAATGAGAGAGAGACTGAATGACTGACTGACTGACTGACTGAGAGAGAGACTGACAGACTAACTGACTGACTGAGAGAGTGACTGACTGACTGACTGAAAGAGAGACTGACTGACTGACAGACTGAATGAGAGAGAGACTGACTGACTGACTGACTGAGAGAGAGACTGATTGACTGACTGAGAGACTGACTGACTGACTGAGAGAGAGACTGACGGAGAGAGAGACTGACTGACTAAATGAGTTAGAGACTGTCTGACTGACTGACTGAATGAGAGACTGACTGACTGACTGACTGAGAGAGACTGACTGACTGAGAGAGAGACTGACTGAGAGAGAGACTGACTGACTGAGAGAGAGACTGACTGAGAGAGACTGACTGACTGACTGACTGAGAGAGAGACTGACTGACTGAATGAGAGAGAGACTGACTGACTGACTGAGAGAGAGACTGACTGACTGACTGAGAGAGAGACTGACTGACTAACTGTCTGAGAGAGTGACTGACTGACTAGAGAGAGACTGACTGACTGACTGACTGACTGAGAGAGAAACTGACTGACTGACTGAGAGAAAGACTGACTGACTGACTGAGAGAGAGACTTACTGACTGAATGAGAGAGAGACTGAATGACTGACTGACTGACTGACTGAGAGAGAGACTGACAGACTAACTGACTGACTGAGAGAGTGACTGACTGACTGAAAGAGAGACTGACTGACAGACTGAATGAGAGAGAGACTGACTGACTGAGAGAGAGACTGATTGACTGACTGAGAGAGAGACTGACTGACTGACTGACTGAGAGAGAGACTGATGGAGAGAGAGACTGACTGACTAAATGAGTTAGAGACTGTCTGACTGACTGACTGAATGAGAGACTGACTGACTGACTGACTGAGAGAGAGACTGACTGACTGAGAGAGAGACTGACTGAGAGAGAGACTGACTGACTGAGAGAGAGACTGACTGAGAGAGACTGACTGACTGACTGACTGAGAGAGAGACTGACTGACTGAATGAGAGAGAGACTGACTGACTGACTGAGAGAGAGACTGACTGACTAACTGTCTGAGAGAGTGACTGACTGACTAGAGAGAGACTGACTGACTGACTGACTGAGAGAGAAACTGACTGAGAGAAAGACTGACTGACTGACTGAGAGAGAGACTGACTGACTGAATGAGAGAGAGACTGACTGACTGAGAGAGAGACTGATTGACTGACTGAGAGAGAGACTGACTGACTGACTGACTGAGAGAGAGACTGACGGAGAGAGAGACTGACTGACTAAATGAGTTAGAGACTGTCTGACTGACTGACTGAATGAGAGACTGACTGACTGACTGACTGAGAGAGAGACTGACTGACTGAGAGAGAGACTGACTGAGAGAGAGACTGACTGACTGAGAGAGAGAGACTCACTGAGAGAGACTGACTGACTGACTGAGAGAGAGACTGACTGACTGACTGAATGAGAGAGAGACTGACTGACTGACTGAGAGAGAGACTGACTGACTGACTGAGAGAGAGACTGGCTGACTGACTGAGAGAGAGACTGACTGACTGAATGAGAGAGAGACTGACTGACTGAATGAGAGAGAGACTGACTGACTGACTGACTGACTGAGAGAGAGACTGACTGACTGAATGAGAGAGAGACTGACTGACTGACTGTGAGAGAGACTGACTGACTGTCTGACTGAGAGAGAGACTGACTGACTGACTGACTGACTGAGAGAGAGACTTACTGACTGAATGAGAGAGAGACTGAATGACTGACTGACTGACTGACTGAGAGAGAGACTGACAGACTAACTGACTGACTGAGAGAGTGACTGACTGACTGACTGAAAGAGAGACTGACTGACTGACAGACTGAATGAGAGAGAGACTGACTGACTGACTGAGAGAGAGACTGATTGACTGACTGAGAGAGAGACTGACTGACTGACTGACTGAGAGAGAGACTGACTGACTGACTGAATGAGAGAGAGACTGACTGACTGAGAGATAGACTGACTGAGGGAGAGACTGACTGACTGAGAGAGAGACTGACTGAGAGAGAGAAAGACTGACTGACTGAGAGAGAGACTGACTGACTGACTGAGAGAGAGACTGACTGACTGACTGAGAGAGAGACTGACTGACTGACTGACTGAGAGAGAGACTGACTGACTGAGAGAGAGACTGACTGACTAAATGAGTTAGAGACTGACTGACTGACTGACTGAGAGAGACTGACTGACTGACTGACTGACTGAGAGAGAGACTGACTGACTGACTGAATGAGAGAGAGACTGACTGACTGAGAGATAGACTGACTGAGGGAGAGACTGACTGACTGAGAGAGAGACTGACTGAGAGAGAGAAAGACTGACTGACTGAGAGAGAGACTGACTGACTGACTGAGAGAGAGACTGACTGACTGACTGAGAGAGAGACTGACTGACTGACTGACTGAGAGAGAGACTGACTGACTGAGAGAGAGACTGACTGACTGACTGAGAGAGAGACTGACTGACTGAGAGTGAGACTGACTGACTAAATGAGTTAGAGACTGACTGACTGATTGAGAGAGACTGACTGACTGACTGACTGAGAGAGAGACTGACTGACTGAATGAGAGAGAGACTGACTGACTGAGAGATAGACTGACTGAGGGAGAGACTGACTGACTGAGAGAGAGACTGACTGAGAGAGAGACAGACTGACTGACTGAGAGAGAGACTGACTGACTGACTGAGAGAGAGACTGACTGACTGACTGAGAGAGAGACTGACTGACTGAGAGAGAGACTGACTGACTGTGAGAGAGAGACTGACTGACTGACTGTCTGAGAGAGTGACTGACTGACTAGAGAGAGACTGACTGACTGACTGAGAGAGAGACTGACTGACTGACGGAGAGACTGACTGACTGACTGAGAGAGTGACTGATTGACTGACTGACTGAGAGAGAGATTGACTGACTGACTGACTGAAAGAGAGACTGACTGACTGAATGAGAGAGAGACTGACTGACAGAGAGAGACTGACTGAGAGAGAGACTGACTGACTGACTGACTGAGAGAGAGAGAGACTGACTGACTGACTGACTGACTGTCTGAGAGAGTGACTGACTGACTAAAGAGAGACTGACTGACTGACTAACTGACTGAGAGAGAGACTGACGTACTGATTGACTGACTGATGGAGTGAGAGACTGACTGACTGACTGAGAGAAAGACTGACTGACTGACTGACTGAGAGAGAGACTGACTGACTGACTGAGAGAGAGACTGACTGACTGAATGAGAGAGAGACTGACTGACTGACTGAGAGAGTGACTGACTGACTAGAGAGAGACTGACTGACTGACTGAGAGAGAGACTGACTGACTGACTGAGAGAAAGACTGACTGACTGACTGACTGACTGAGAGAGAGACTGACTGACTGACTGAGAGAGAGACTGACTTACTGAATGAGAGACTAACTGACTGACTGAGAGAGAGACTGACTAACTGAATGAGAGAGAGACTGACTGACTGACTGTGAGAGAGACTGACTGACTGTCTGACTGAGAGAGAGACTGACTGACTGACTGACTGAGAGAGAGACTTACTGACTGAATGAGAGAGAGACTGAATGACTGACTGACTGACTGAAAGAGAGACTGACTGACTGTGACAGAGACTGACTGACTGTCTGACTGAGAGAGAGACTGACTGACTGACTGACTGAGAGAGAGACTTACTGACTGAGAGAGAGACTGACTGACTAAATGAGTTAGAGACTGACTGACTGAGAGAGACTGACTGACTGACTGAGAGAGAGACTGACTGACTGACTGAATGAGAGAGAGACTGACTGACTGAGAGATAGACTGACTGAGGGAGAGACTGACTGACTGAGAGAGAGACTGACTGAGAGAGAGAAAGACTGACTGACTGAGAGAGAGACTGACTGACTGACTGAGAGAGAGACTGACTGACTGACTGAGAGAGAGACTGACTGACTGACTGACTGAGAGAGAGACTGACTGACTGAGAGAGAGACTGACTGACTGACTGAGAGAGAGACTGACTGACTGAGAGTGAGACTGACTGACTAAATGAGTTAGAGACTGACTGACTGATTGAGAGAGACTGACTGACTGACTGACTGAGAGAGAGACTGACTGACTGAATGAGAGAGAGACTGACTGACTGAGAGATAGACTGACTGAGGGAGAGACTGACTGACTGAGAGAGAGACTGACTGAGAGAGAGACTGACTGACTGAGAGAGAGAGACTGACTGACTGACTGTCTGAGAGAGTGACTGACTGACTAGAGAGAGACTGACTGACTGACTGAGAGAGAGACTGACTGACTGACGGAGAGACTGACTGACTGACTGAGAGAGAGACTGACTGACTGAATGAGAGAGAGACTGACTGACTGACTGAGAGAGAGACTGACTGACTGAATGAGAGAGAGACTGACTGACTGAGAGAGAGACTGACTGACTGACAGACTGAATGAGAGAGAGACTGACTGACTGAGAGAGAGACTGACTGACTGACTGTGAGAGAGACTGACTGACTGTCTGACTGAGAGAGAGACTGACTGACTGACTGACTGAGAGAGAGACTTACTGACTGAATGAGAGAGAGACTGAATGACTGACTGACTGACTGAGAGAGAGACTGACAGACTAACTGACTGACTGAGAGAGTGACTGACTGACTGAAAGAGAGACTGACTGACTGACAGACTGAATGAGAGAGAGACTGACTGACTGAGAGAGAGACTGATTGACTGACTGAGAGAGAGACTGACTGACTGACTGACTGAGAGAGAGACTGATGGAGAGAGAGACTGACTGACTAAATGAGTTAGAGACTGTCTGACTGACTGACTGAATGAGAGACTGACTGACTGACTGACTGACTGAGAGAGAGACTGACTGACTGAGAGAGAGACTGACTTAGAGAGAGACTGACTGACTGAGAGAGAGACTGACTGAGAGAGACTGACTGACTGACTGACTGAGAGAGAGACTGACTGACTGAATGAGAGAGAGACTGACTGACTGACTGAGAGAGAGACTGACTGACTAACTGTCTGAGAGAGTGACTGACTGACTAGAGAGAGACTGACTGACTGACTGACTGAGAGAGAAACTGACTGAGAGAAAGACTGACTGACTGACTGAGAGAGAGACTGACTGACTGAATGAGAGAGAGACTGACTGACTGACTGTGACAGAGACTGACTGACTGTCTGACTGAGAGAGAGACTGACTGACTGACAGACTGAATGAGAGAGAGACTGACTGACTGAGAGAGAGACTGATTGACTGACTGAGAGAGAGACTGACTGACTGACTGACTGAGAGAGAGACTGACGGAGAGAGAGACTGACTGACTAAATGAGTTAGAGACTGTCTGACTGACTGACTGAATGAGAGACTGACTGACTGACTGACTGACTGAGAAAGAGACTGACTGACTGAGAGAGAGACTGACTGAGAGAGAGACTGACTGACTGAGAGAGAGAGACTGACTGAGAGAGACTGACTGACTGACTGAGAGAGAGACTGACTGACTGACTGAATGAGAGAGAGACTGACTGACTGACTGAGAGAGAGACTGACTGACTGAATGAGAGACTGACTGACTGACTGAGAGAGAGACTGACTGACTGAATGAGAGAGAGACTGGCTGACTGACTGAGAGAGAGACTGACTGACTGAATGAGAGAGAGACTGACTGACTGAATGAGAGAGAGACTGACTGACTGACTGACTGAGAGAGAGACTGACTGACTGAATGAGAGAGAGACTGACTGACTGACTGTGAGAGAGACTGACTGACTGTCTGACTGAGAGAGAGACTGACTGACTGACTGACTGAGAGAGAGACTTACTGACTGAATGAGAGAGAGACTGAATGACTGACTGACTGACTGACTGAGAGAGAGACTGACAGACTAACTGACTGACTGAGAGAGTGACTGACTGACTGACTGAAAGAGAGACTGACTGACTGACTGACTGAGAGAGAGACTGACTGACTGACTGACTGAGAGAGAGACTGACGGAGAGAGAGACTGACTGACTAAATGAGTTAGAGACTGTCTGACTGACTGACTGAATGAGAGACTGACTGACTGACTGACTGAGAGAGAGACTGACTGACTGAGAGAGAGACTGACTGAGAGAGAGACTGACTGACTGAGAGAGAGACTGACTGAGAGAGACTGACTGACTGACTGACTGAGAGAGAGACTGACTGACTGAATGAGAGAGAGACTGACTGACTGACTGAGAGAGAGACTGACTGACTAACTGTCTGAGAGAGTGACTGACTGACTAGAGAGAGACTGACTGACTGACTGACTGAGAGAGAAACTGACTGACTGACTGAGAGAAAGACTGACTGACTGACTGAGAGAGAGACTGACTGACTGAATGAGAGAGAGACTGACTGACTGACTGTGACAGAGACTGACTGACTGTCTGACTGAGAGAGAGACTGACTGACTGACTGACTGAGAGAGAGACTTACTGACTGAGAGAGAGACTGACTGACTAAATGAGTTAGAGACTGACTGACTGACTGACTGAGAGAGACTGACTGACTGACTGAGAGAGAGACTGACTGACTGACTGAATGAGAGAGAGACTGACTGACTGAGAGATAGACTGACTGAGGGAGAGACTGACTGACTGAGAGAGAGACTGACTGAGAGAGAGAAAGACTGACTGACTGAGAGAGAGACTGACTGACTGACTGAGAGAGAGACTGACCGACTGACTGAGAGAGAGACTGACTGACTGACTGACTGAGAGAGAGACTGACTGACTGAGAGAGAGACTGACTGACTGACTGAGAGAGAGACTGACTGACTGAGAGTGAGACTGACTGACTAAATGAGTTAGAGACTGACTGACTGATTGAGAGAGACTGACTGACTGACTGACTGAGAGAGAGACTGACTGACTGAATGAGAGAGAGACTGACTGACTGAGAGATAGACTGACTGAGGGAGAGACTGACTGACTGAGAGAGAGACTGACTGAGAGAGAGACAGACTGACTGACTGAGAGAGAGACTGACTGACTGACTGAGAGAGAGACTGACTGACTGACTGAGAGAGAGACTGACTGACTGAGAGAGAGACTGACTGACTGAGAGAGAGAGACTGACTGACTGACTGTCTGAGAGAGTGACTGACTGACTAGAGAGAGACTGACTGACTGACTGAGAGAGAGACTGACTGACTGACGGAGAGACTGACTGACTGACTGAGAGAGTGACTGATTGACTGACTGACTGAGAGAGAGATTGACTGACTGACTGACTGAAAGAGAGACTGACTGACTGAATGAGAGAGAGACTGACTGACAGAGAGAGACTGACTGAGAGAGAGACTGACTGACTGACTGACTGACTGAGAGAGAGAGAGACTGACTGACTGACTGACTGACTGTCTGAGAGAGTGACTGACTGACTAAAGAGAGACTGACTGACTGACTAACTGACTGAGAGAGAGACTGACGTACTGATTGACTGACTGATGGAGTGAGAGACTGACTGACTGACTGAGAGAAAGACTGACTGACTGACTGACTGACTGACTGAGAGAGAGACTGACTGACTGACTGAGAGAGAGACTGACTGACTGAATGAGAGAGAGACTGACTGACTGACTGAGAGAGAGACTGACTGACTGAATGAGAGACTGACTGACTGACTGAGAGAGAGACTGACTGACTGAATGAGAGAGAGACTGGCTGACTGACTGAGAGAGAGACTGACTGACTGAATGAGAGAGAGACTGACTGACTGAATGAGAGAGAGACTGACTGACTGACTGACTGAGAGAGAGACTGACTGACTGAATGAGAGAGAGACTGACTGACTGACTGTGAGAGAGACTGACTGACTGTCTGACTGAGAGAGAGACTGACTGACTGACTGACTGAGAGAGAGACTTACTGACTGAATGAGAGAGAGACTGAATGACTGACTGACTGACTGACTGAGAGAGAGACTGACAGACTAACTGACTGACTGAGAGAGTGACTGACTGACTGACTGAAAGAGAGACTGACTGACTGACAGACTGAATGAGAGAGAGACTGACTGACTGACTGAGAGAGAGACTGATTGACTGACTGAGAGAGAGACTGACTGACTGACTGACTGAGAGAGAGACTGACGGAGAGAGAGACTGACTGACTAAATGAGTTAGAGACTGTCTGACTGACTGACTGAATGAGAGACTGACTGACTGACTGACTGAGAGAGAGACTGACTGACTGAGAGAGAGACTGACTGAGAGAGAGACTGACTGACTGAGAGAGAGACTGACTGAGAGAGACTGACTGACTGACTGACTGAGAGAGAGACTGACTGACTGAATGAGAGAGAGACTGACTGACTGACTGAGAGAGAGAGACTGACTGACTGACTGTCTGAGAGAGTGACTGACTGACTAGAGAGAGACTGACTGACTGACTGAGAGAGAGACTGACTGACTGACGGAGAGACTGACTGACTGACTGAGAGAGTGACTGATTGACTGACTGACTGAGAGAGAGATTGACTGACTGACTGACTGAAAGAGAGACTGACTGACTGAATGAGAGAGAGACTGACTGACAGAGAGAGACTGACTGAGAGAGAGACTGACTGACTGACTGACTGACTGAGAGAGAGAGAGACTGACTGACTGACTGACTGACTGTCTGAGAGAGTGACTGACTGACTAAAGAGAGACTGACTGACTGACTAACTGACTGAGAGAGAGACTGACGTACTGATTGACTGACTGATGGAGTGAGAGACTGACTGACTGACTGAGAGAAAGACTGACTGACTGACTGACTGACTGACTGAGAGAGAGACTGACTGACTGACTGAGAGAGAGACTGACTGACTGAATGAGAGAGAGACTGACTGACTGACTGAGAGAGAGACTGACTGACTGAATGAGAGACTGACTGACTGACTGAGAGAGAGACTGACTGACTGAATGAGAGAGAGACTGGCTGACTGACTGAGAGAGAGACTGACTGACTGAATGAGAGAGAGACTGACTGACTGAATGAGAGAGAGACTGACTGACTGACTGACTGAGAGAGAGACTGACTGACTGAATGAGAGAGAGACTGACTGACTGACTGTGAGAGAGACTGACTGACTGTCTGACTGAGAGAGAGACTGACTGACTGACTGACTGAGAGAGAGACTTACTGACTGAATGAGAGAGAGACTGAATGACTGACTGACTGACTGACTGAGAGAGAGACTGACAGACTAACTGACTGACTGAGAGAGTGACTGACTGACTGACTGAAAGAGAGACTGACTGACTGACAGACTGAATGAGAGAGAGACTGACTGACTGACTGAGAGAGAGACTGATTGACTGACTGAGAGAGAGACTGACTGACTGACTGACTGAGAGAGAGACTGACGGAGAGAGAGACTGACTGACTAAATGAGTTAGAGACTGTCTGACTGACTGACTGAATGAGAGACTGACTGACTGACTGACTGAGAGAGAGACTGACTGACTGAGAGAGAGACTGACTGAGAGAGAGACTGACTGACTGAGAGAGAGACTGACTGAGAGAGACTGACTGACTGACTGACTGAGAGAGAGACTGACTGACTGAATGAGAGAGAGACTGACTGACTGACTGAGAGAGAGACTGACTGACTAACTGTCTGAGAGAGTGACTGACTGACTAGAGAGAGACTGACTGACTGACTGACTGACTGACTGAGAGAGAAACTGACTGACTGACTGAGAGAAAGACTGACTGACTGACTGAGAGAGAGACTGACTGACTGAATGAGAGAGAGACTGACTGACTGACTGTGACAGAGACTGACTGACTGTCTGACTGAGAGAGAGACTGACTGACTGACTGACTGAGAGAGAGACTTACTGACTGAGAGAGAGACTGACTGACTAAATGAGTTAGAGACTGACTGACTGACTGAGAGAGACTGACTGACTGACTGAGAGAGAGACTGACTGACTGACTGAATGAGAGAGAGACTGACTGACTGAGAGATAGACTGAATGAGGGAGAGACTGACTGACTGAGAGAGAGACTGACTGAGAGAGAGACAGACTGACTGACTGAGAGAGAGACTGACTGACTGACTGAGAGAGAGACTGACTGACTGACTGAGAGAGAGACTGACTGACTGAGAGAGAGACTGACTGACTGAGAAAGAGAGACTGACTGACTGACTGTCTGAGAGAGTGACTGACTGACTAGAGAGAGACTGACTGACTGACTGACTGAGAGAGAGACTGACTGACTGACTGAGAGAGAGACTGACTGACTGTCTGACTGAGAGAGAGACTGACTGACTGACTGACTGAGAGAGAGACTTACTGACTGAGAGAGAGACTGACTGACTAAATGAGTTAGAGACTGACTGACTGACTGAGAGAGACTGACTGACTGACTGAGAGAGAGACTGACTGACTGACTGAATGAGAGAGAGACTGACTGACTGAGAGATAGACTGACTGAGGGAGAGACTGACTGACTGAGAGAGAGACTGACTGAGAGAGAGAAAGACTGACTGACTGAGAGAGAGACTGACTGACTGACTGAGAGAGAGACTGACTGACTGACTGAGAGAGAGACTGACTGACTGACTGACTGAGAGAGAGACTGACTGACTGAGAGAGAGACTGACTGACTGACTGAGAGAGAGACTGACTGACTGAGAGTGAGACTGACTGACTAAATGAGTTAGAGACTGACTGACTGATTGAGAGAGACTGACTGACTGACTGACTGAGAGAGAGACTGACTGACTGAATGAGAGAGAGACTGACTGACTGAGAGATAGACTGACTGAGGGAGAGACTGACTGACTGAGAGAGAGACTGACTGAGAGAGAGACAGACTGACTGACTGAGAGAGAGACTGACTGACTGACTGAGAGAGAGACTGACTGACTGACTGAGAGAGAGACTGACTGACTGAGAGAGAGACTGACTGACTGAGAGAGAGAGACTGACTGACTGACTGTCTGAGAGAGTGACTGACTGACTAGAGAGAGACTGACTGACTGACTGAGAGAGAGACTGACTGACTGACGGAGAGACTGACTGACTGACTGAGAGAGTGACTGATTGACTGACTGACTGAGAGAGAGATTGACTGACTGACTGACTGAAAGAGAGACTGACTGACTGAATGAGAGAGAGACTGACTGACAGAGAGAGACTGACTGAGAGAGAGACTGACTGACTGACTGACTGACTGACTGACTGAGAGAGAGAGAGACTGACTGACTGACTGACTGACTGAGAGAGTGACTGACTGACTAAAGAGAGACTGACTGACTGACTAACTGACTGAGAGAGAGACTGACGTACTGATTGACTGACTGATGGAGTGAGAGACTGACTGACTGACTGAGAGAAAGACTGACTGACTGACTGACTGAGAGAGAGACTGACTGACTGAGAGAGAGACTGACTGACTGAATGAGAGAGAGACTGACTGACTGACTGAGAGAGTGACTGACTGACTAGAGAGAGACTGACTGACTGACTGAGAGAGAGACTGACTGACTGACTGAGAGAAAGACTGACTGACTGACTGACTGACTGAGAGAGAGACTGACTGACTGACTGAGAGAGAGACTGACTTACTGAATGAGAGACTAACTGACTGACTGAGAGAGAGACTGACTAACTGAATGAGAGAGAGACTGACTGACTGACTGTGAGAGAGACTGACTGACTGTCTGACTGAGAGAGAGACTGACTGACTGACTGACTGAGAGAGAGACTTACTGACTGAATGAGAGAGAGACTGAATGACTGACTGACTGACTGAGAGAGAGACTGACAGACTAACTGACTGACTGAGAGAGTGACTGACTGACTGACTGAAAGAGAGACTGACTGACTGTGACAGAGACTGACTGACTGTCTGACTGAGAGAGAGACTGACTGACTGACTGACTGAGAGAGAGACTTACTGACTGAGAGAGAGACTGACTGACTAAATGAGTTAGAGACTGACTGACTGACTGAGAGAGACTGACTGACTGACTGAGAGAGAGACTGACTGACTGACTGAATGAGAGAGAGACTGACTGACTGAGAGATAGACTGACTGAGGGAGAGACTGACTGACTGAGAGAGAGACTGACTGAGAGAGAGAAAGACTGACTGACTGAGAGAGAGACTGACTGACTGACTGAGAGAGAGACTGACTGACTGACTGAGAGAGAGACTGACTGACTGACTGACTGAGAGAGAGACTGACTGACTGACTGACTGAGAGAGAGACTGACTGACTGACTGAGAGAGAGACTGACTGACTGAGAGTGAGACTGACTGACTAAATGAGTTAGAGACTGACTGACTGATTGAGAGAGACTGACTGACTGACTGACTGAGAGAGAGACTGACTGAGAGAGAGACAGACTGACTGAATGAGAGAGAGACTGACTGACTGACTGAGAGAGAGACTGACTGACTGACTGAGAGAGAGACTGACTGACTGAGAGAGAGACTGACTGACTGAGAGAGAGAGACTGACTGACTGACTGTCTGAGAGAGTGACTGACTGACTAGAGAGAGACTGACTGACTGACTGAGAGAGATACTGACTGACTGACGGAGAGACTGACTGACTGACTGAGAGAGTGACTGATTGACTGACTGACTGAGAGAGAGATTGACTGACTGACTGACTGAAAGAGAGACTGACTGACTGAATGAGAGAGAGACTGACTGACAGAGAGAGACTGACTGAGAGAGAGACTGACTGACTGACTGACTGACTGACTGAGAGAGAGAGAGACTGACTGACTGACTGACTGACTGTCTGAGAGAGTGACTGACTGACTAAAGAGAGACTGACTGACTGACTAACTGACTGAGAGAGAGACTGACGTACTGATTGACTGACTGATGGAGTGAGAGACTGACTGACTGACTGAGAGAAAGACTGACTGACTGACTGACTGAGAGAGAGACTGACTGACTGACTGAGAGAGAGACTGACTGACTGAATGAGAGAGAGACTGACTGACTGACTGAGAGAGTGACTGACTGACTAGAGAGAGACTGACTGACTGACTGAGAGAGAGACTGACTGACTGACTGAGAGAAAGACTGACTGACTGACTGACTGACTGACTGAGAGAGAGACTGACTGACTGACTGAGAGAGAGACTGACTTACTGAAAAAGAGACTAACTGACTGACTGAGAGAGAGACTGACTAACTGAATGAGAGAGAGTCTGACTGACTGACTGTGAGAGAGACTGACTGACTGTCTGACTGAGAGAGACTGACTGACTGACTGACTGACTGAGAGAGAGACTTACTGACTGAATGAGAGAGAGACTGAATGACTGACTGACTGACTGACTGAGAGAGAGACTGACAGACTAACTGACTGACTGAGAGAGTGACTGACTGACTGACTGAAAGAGAGACTGACTGACTGACAGACTGAATGAGAGAGAGACTGACTGACTGAGAGAGAGACTGATTGACTGACTGAGAGAGAGACTGAATGACTGACTGACTGAGAGAGAGACTGACGGAGAGAGAGACTGACTGACTAAATGAGTTAGAGACTGTCTGACTGACTGACTGAGAGAGACTGACTGACTGACTGAGAGAGAGACTGACTGAC
This sequence comes from Ascaphus truei, assembly GCF_040206685.1. NCBI lineage: Eukaryota > Metazoa > Chordata > Amphibia > Anura > Ascaphidae > Ascaphus > Ascaphus truei. The sequence continues at coordinate 183,802,706 of NC_134486.1, read as the reverse complement.
TGAGAGAGAGACTGACTGAGAGAGAGACTGACTGACTGAGAGAGAGACTGACTGAGAGAGAGACTGACTGACTGACTGACTGAGAGAGAGACTGACTGACTGACTGAGAGAGAGACTGACTGACTGACTGACTGAGAGAGAGACTGACTGACTGAGAGAGAGACTGACTGACTGAGAGAGAGAGACTGACTGACTGACTGTCTGAGAGAGTGACTGACTGACTAGAGAGAGACTGACTGACTGACTGAGAGAGAGACTGACTGACTGACGGAGAGACTGACTGACTGACTGAGAGAGTGACTTTTTGACTGACTGACTGAGAGAGAGACTGACTGACTGACTGTGACAGAGACTGACTGACTGTCTGACTGAGAGAGAGACTGACTGACTGACTGAGAGAGAGACTTACTGACTGAGAGAGAGACTGACTGACTAAATGAGTTAGAGACTGACTGACTGACTGAGAGAGACTGACTGACTGACTGACTGAGAGAGAGACTGACTGACTGACTGAATGAGAGAGAGACTGACTGACTGAGAGATAGACTGACTGAGGGAGAGACTGACTGAATGAGAGAGAGACTGACTGAGAGAGAGACAGACTGACTGACTGAGAGAGAGACTGACTGACTGACTGAGAGAGAGACTGACTGACTGACTGAGAGAGAGACTGACTGACTGACTGACTAAGAGAGAGTCTGACTGACTGAGAGAGAGACTGACTGACTGACTGAGAGAGAGACTGACTGACTGAGAGTGAGACTGACTGACTAAATGAGTTAGAGACTGACTGACTGATTGAGAGAGACTGACTGACTGACTGAGAGAGAGACTGACTGACTGACTGAATGAGAGAGAGACTGACTGACTGACTGAGAGATAGACTGACTGAGAGAGTGACTGATTGACTGACTGACTGAGAGAGAGATTGACTGACTGACTGACTGAAAGAGAGACTGACTGACTGAATGAGAGAGAGACTGACTGACAGAGAGAGACTGACTGAGAGAGAGACTGACTGACTGACTGACTGACTGACTGAGAGAGAGAGAGACTGACTGACTGACTGACTGACTGTCTGAGAGAGTGACTGACTGACTAAAGAGAGACTGACTGACTGACTAACTGACTGAGAGAGAGACTGACGTACTGATTGACTGACTGATGGAGTGAGAGACTGACTGACTGACTGAGAGAAAGACTGACTGACTGACTGACTGAGAGAGAGACTGACTGACTGACTGAGAGAGAGACTGACTGACTGAATGAGAGAGAGACTGACTGACTGACTGAGAGAGTGACTGACTGACTAGAGAGAGACTGACTGACTGACTGAGAGAGAGACTGACTGACTGACTGAGAGAAAGACTGACTGACTGACTGACTGACTGACTGAGAGAGAGACTGACTGACTGACTGAGAGAGAGACTGACTTACTGAAAAAGAGACTAACTGACTGACTGAGAGAGAGACTGACTAACTGAATGAGAGAGAGTCTGACTGACTGACTGTGAGAGAGACTGACTGACTGTCTGACTGAGAGAGACTGACTGACTGACTGACTGACTGAGAGAGAGACTTACTGACTGAATGAGAGAGAGACTGAATGACTGACTGACTGACTGACTGAGAGAGAGACTGACAGACTAACTGACTGACTGAGAGAGTGACTGACTGACTGACTGAAAGAGAGACTGACTGACTGACAGACTGAATGAGAGAGAGACTGACTGACTGAGAGAGAGACTGATTGACTGACTGAGAGAGAGACTGAATGACTGACTGACTGAGAGAGAGACTGACGGAGAGAGAGACTGACTGACTAAATGAGTTAGAGACTGTCTGACTGACTGACTGAGAGAGACTGACTGACTGACTGAGAGAGAGACTGACTGACTGAGAGAGAGACTGACTGAGAGAGAGACTGACTGACTGAGAGAGAGACTGACTGAGAGAGAGACTGACTGACTGACTGACTGAGAGAGAGACTGACTGACTGACTGAGAGAGAGACTGACTGACTGACTGACTGAGAGAGAGACTGACTGACTGAGAGAGAGACTGACTGACTGAGAGAGAGAGACTGACTGACTGACTGTCTGAGAGAGTGACTGACTGACTAGAGAGAGACTGACTGACTGACTGAGAGAGAGACTGACTGACTGACGGAGAGACTGACTGACTGACTGAGAGAGTGACTTTTTGACTGACTGACTGAGAGAGAGACTGACTGACTGACTGTGACAGAGACTGACTGACTGTCTGACTGAGAGAGAGACTGACTGACTGACTGAGAGAGAGACTTACTGACTGAGAGAGAGACTGACTGACTAAATGAGTTAGAGACTGACTGACTGACTGAGAGAGACTGACTGACTGACTGACTGAGAGAGAGACTGACTGACTGACTGAATGAGAGAGAGACTGACTGACTGAGAGATAGACTGACTGAGGGAGAGACTGACTGAATGAGAGAGAGACTGACTGAGAGAGAGACAGACTGACTGACTGAGAGAGAGACTGACTGACTGACTGAGAGAGAGACTGACTGACTGACTGAGAGAGAGACTGACTGACTGACTGACTAAGAGAGAGTCTGACTGACTGAGAGAGAGACTGACTGACTGACTGAGAGAGAGACTGACTGACTGAGAGTGAGACTGACTGACTAAATGAGTTAGAGACTGACTGACTGATTGAGAGAGACTGACTGACTGACTGAGAGAGAGACTGACTGACTGACTGAATGAGAGAGAGACTGACTGACTGACTGAGAGATAGACTGACTGAGGGAGAGACTGACTGACTGAGAGAGAGACTGACTGAGAGAGAGACAGACTGACTGACTGAGAGAGAGATTGACTGACTGACTGAGAGAGAGACTGACTGACTGACTGAGAGAGAGACTGACTGACTGAGAGAGAGAGACTGACTGACTGAGAAAGAGAGACTGACTGACTGACTGACTGTCTGAGAGAGTGACTGACTGACTAGAGAGAGACTGACTGACTGACTGAGAGAGAGACTGACTGACTGACTGACGGAGAGACTGACTGACTGACTGAGAGAGTGACTGATTGACTGACTGACTGAGAGAGAGACTGACTGACTGACAGACTGAAAGAGAGACTGACTGACTGAATGAGAGAGAGACTGACTGACAGAGAGAGACTGACTGAGAGAGAGACTGACTGACTGACTGACTGAGAGAGAGAGAGACTGACTGACTGACTGACTGTCTGAGAGAGTGACTGACTGACTAAAGAGAGACTGACTGACTGACTAACTGACTGAGAGAGAGACTGACGTACTGATTGACTGACTGATGGAGTGAGAGACTGACTTACTGACTGACTGAGAGAAAGACTGACTGACTGACTGAGAGAGAGACTGACTGACTGACTGAGAGAGAGACTGACTGACTGAATGAGAGAGAGACTGACTGACTGACTGAGAGAGTGACTGACTGACTAGAGAGAGACTTACTGACTGACTGAGAGAGAGACTGACTGACTGACTGAGAGAAAGACTGACTGACTGACTGACTGAGAGAGAGACTGACTGACTGACTGAGAGAGAGACTGACTGACTGAATGAGAGACTGACTGACTGACTGAGAGAGAGACTGACTGAATTAGAGAGAGACTGACTGACTGACTGTGAGAGAGACTGACTGACTGTCTGACTGAGAGAGAGACTGACTGACTGACTGAGAGAGAGACTTACTGACTGAATGAGAGAGAGACTGAATGACTGACTGACTGACTGACTGACTGAGAGAGAGACTGACAGACTAACTGACTGACTGTGACAGAGACTGACTGACTGTCTGACTGAGAGAGAGACTGACTGACTGACTGACTGAGAGAGAGACTTACTGACTGAGAGAGAGACTGACTGACTAAATGAGTTAGAGACTGACTGACTGACTGAGAGAGACTGACTGACTGACTGACTGAGAGAGAGACTGACTGATTGACTTAATGAGAGAGAGACTGACTGACTGAGAGATAGACTGACTGAGGGAGAGACTGACTGACTGAGAGAGAGACTGACTGAGAGAGAGACAGACTGACTGACTGAGAGAGAGACTGACTGACTGACTGAGAGAGAGACTGACTGACTGACTGACTGAGAGAGAGACTTACTGACTGAATGAGAGAGAGACTGAATGACTGACTGACTGACTGACTGAGAGAGAGACTGACAGACTAACTGACTGACTGAGAGAGTGACTGACTGACTGACTGAAAGAGAGACTGACTGACTGACAGACTGAATGAGAGAGAGACTGACTGACTGAGAGAGAGACTGATTGACTGACTGAGAGAGAGACTGACTGACTGACTGACTGACTGACTGACTGAGAGAGAGACTGACGGAGAGAGAGACTGACTGACTAAATGAGTTAGAGACTGTCTGACTGACTGACTGAGAGAGACTGACTGACTGACTGAGAGAGAGACTGACTGACTGAGAGAGAGACTGACTGAGAGAGAGACTGACTGACTGAGAGAGAGACTGACTGAGAGAGAGACTGACTGACTGACTGACTGAGAGAGAGACTGACTGACTGACTGAGAGAGAGACTGACTGACTGACTGACTGAGAGAGAGACTGACTGACTGAGAGAGAGACTGACTGACTGAGAGAGAGAGACTGACTGACTGACTGTCTGAGAGAGTGACTGACTGACTAGAGAGAGACTGACTGACTGACTGAGAGAGAGACTGACTGACTGACGGAGAGACTGACTGACTGACTGAGAGAGTGACTTTTTGACTGACTGACTGAGAGAGAGACTGACTGACTGACTGTGACAGAGACTGACTGACTGTCTGACTGAGAGAGAGACTGACTGACTGACTGAGAGAGAGACTTACTGACTGAGAGAGAGACTGACTGACTAAATGAGTTAGAGACTGACTGACTGACTGAGAGAGACTGACTGACTGACTGACTGAGAGAGAGACTGACTGACTGACTGAATGAGAGAGAGACTGACTGACTGAGAGATAGACTGACTGAGGGAGAGACTGACTGAATGAGAGAGAGACTGACTGAGAGAGAGACAGACTGACTGACTGAGAGAGAGACTGACTGACTGACTGAGAGAGAGACTGACTGACTGACTGAGAGAGAGACTGACTGACTGACTGACTAAGAGAGAGTCTGACTGACTGAGAGAGAGACTGACTGACTGACTGAGAGAGAGACTGACTGACTGAGAGTGAGACTGACTGACTAAATGAGTTAGAGACTGACTGACTGATTGAGAGAGACTGACTGACTGACTGAGAGAGAGACTGACTGACTGACTGAATGAGAGAGAGACTGACTGACTGACTGAGAGATAGACTGACTGAGGGAGAGACTGACTGACTGAGAGAGAGACTGACTGAGAGAGAGACAGACTGACTGACTGAGAGAGAGATTGACTGACTGACTGAGAGAGAGACTGACTGACTGACTGAGAGAGAGACTGACTGACTGAGAGAGAGAGACTGACTGACTGAGAAAGAGAGACTGACTGACTGACTGACTGTCTGAGAGAGTGACTGACTGACTAGAGAGAGACTGACTGACTGACTGAGAGAGAGACTGACTGACTGACTGACGGAGAGACTGACTGACTGACTGAGAGAGTGACTGATTGACTGACTGACTGAGAGAGAGACTGACTGACTGACTGACTGAAAGAGAGACTGACTGACTGAATGAGAGAGAGACTGACTGACAGAGAGAGACTGACTGAGAGAGAGACTGACTGACTGACTGACTGAGAGAGAGAGAGACTGACTGACTGACTGACTGTCTGAGAGAGTGACTGACTGACTAAAGAGAGACTGACTGACTGACTAACTGACTGAGAGAGAGACTGACGTACTGATTGACTGACTGATGGAGTGAGAGACTGACTTACTGACTGACTGAGAGAAAGACTGACTGACTGACTGAGAGAGAGACTGACTGACTGACTGAGAGAGAGACTGACTGACTGAATGAGAGAGAGACTGACTGACTGACTGAGAGAGTGACTGACTGACTAGAGAGAGACTGACTGACTGACTGAGAGAGAGACTGACTGACTGACTGAGAGAAAGACTGACTGACTGACTGACTGAGAGAGAGACTGACTGACTGACTGAGAGAGAGACTGACTGACTGAATGAGAGACTGACTGACTGACTGAGAGAGAGACTGACTGAATTAGAGAGAGACTGACTGACTGACTGTGAGAGAGACTGACTGACTGTCTGACTGAGAGAGAGACTGACTGACTGACTGAGAGAGAGACTTACTGACTGAATGAGAGAGAGACTGAATGACTGACTGACTGACTGACTGACTGACTGAGAGAGAGACTGACAGACTAACTGACTGACTGTGACAGAGACTGACTGACTGTCTGACTGAGAGAGAGACTGACTGACTGACTGACTGAGAGAGAGACTTACTGACTGAGAGAGAGACTGACTGACTAAATGAGTTAGAGACTGACTGACTGACTGAGAGAGACTGACTGACTGACTGACTGAGAGAGAGACTGACTGATTGACTTAATGAGAGAGAGACTGACTGACTGAGAGATATACTGACTGAGGGAGAGACTGACTGACTGAGAGAGAGACTGACTGAGAGAGAGACAGACTGACTGACTGAGAGAGAGACTGACTGACTGACTGAGAGAGAGACTGACTGACTGACTGACTGAGAGAGAGACTGACTGATTGACTGACTGAGAGAGAGTCTGACTGACTGAGAGAGAGAGAGACTGACTGACTGACTGAGAGAGAGACTGACTGACTGAGAGTGAGACTGACTGACTAAATGAGTTAGAGACTGACTGACTGATTGAGAGAGACTGACTGACTGACTGACTGACTGAGAGAGAGACTGACTGACTGACTGAATGAGAGAGAGACTGACTGACTGAGAGATAGACTGACTGAGGGAGAGACTGACTGACTGAGAGAGAGACTGACTGAGAGAGAGACAGACTGACTGACTGAGAGAGAGACTGACTGACTGACTGAGAGAGAGACTGACTGACTGACTGAGAGAGAGACTGACTGACTGAGAGAGAGACTGACTGACTGAGAAAGAGAGACTGACTGACTGACTGTCTGAGAGAGTGACTGACTGACTAGAGAGAGACTGACTGACTGACTGACTGAGAGAGAGACTGACTGACTGACGGAGAGACTGACTGACTGACTGAGAGAGTGACTGATTGACTGACTGACTGAGAGAGAGACTGACTGACAGACTGAGAGAGAGACTGACTGACTGTCTGACTGAGAGAGAGACTGACTGACTGACTGAGAGAGAGACTTACTGACTGAGAGAGAGACTGACTGACTAAATGAGTTAGAGACTGACTGACTGACTGACTGAGAGAGACTGTCTGACTGACTGACTGAGAGAGAGACTGACTGACTGACTGAATGAGAGAGAGACTGACTGACTGAGAGATAGACTGACTGAGGGAGAGACTGACTGAATGAGAGAGAGACTGACTGAGAGAGAGACAGACTGACTGACTGAGAGAGAGACTGACTGACTGACTGAGAGAGAGACTGACTGACTGACTGAGAGAGAGACTGACTGACTGACTGACTGAGAGAGAGTCTGACTGACTGAGAGAGAGACTGACTGACTGACTGAGAGAGAGACTGACTGACTGAGAGTGAGACTGACTGACTAAATTAGTTAGAGACTGACTGACTGATTGAGAGAGACTGACTGACTGACTGAGAGAGAGACTGACTGACTGACTGAATGAGAGAGAGACTGACTGACTGAGAGATAGACTGACTGAGGGAGAGACTGACTGACTGAGAGAGAGACTGACTAAGAGAGAGACAGACTGACTGACTGAGAGAGAGATTGACTGACTGACTGAGAGAGAGACTGACTGACTGACTGAGAGAGAGACTGACTGACTGAGAGAGAGACTGACTGACTGAGAAAGAGAGACTGACTGACTGACTGTCTGAGAGAGTGACTGACTGACTAGAGAGAGACTAATGACTGACTGAGAGAGAGACTGACTGACTGACTGACGGAGAGACTGACTGACTGACTGAGAGAGTGACTGATTGACTGACTGACTGAGAGAGAGACTGACTGACTGACTGACTGAAAGAGAGACTGACTGACTGAATGAGAGAGAGACTGACTGACAGAGAGAGACTGACTGATAGAGAGACTGACTGACTGACTGACTGAGAGAGAGAGAGACTGACTGACTGACTGACTGTCTGAGAGAGTGACTGACTGACTAAAGAGAGACTGACTGACTGACTAACTGACTGAGAGAGAGACTGACGTACTGATTGACTGACTGATGGAGTGAGAGACTGACTTACTGACTGACTGAGAGAAAGACTGACTGACTGACTGAGAGAGAGACTGACTGACTGACTGAGAGAGAGACTGACTGACTGAATGAGAGAGAGACTGACTGACTGACTGAGAGAGAGACTGACTGACTGAATGAGAGACTGACTGACTGACTGAGAGAGAGACTGACTGAATTAGAGAGAGACTGACTGACTGACTGTGAGAGAGACTGACTGACTGTCTGACTGAGAGAGAGACTGACTGACTGACTGAGAGAGAGACTTACTGACTGAATGAGAGAGAGACTGAATGACTGACTGACTGACTGACTGAGAGAGAGACTGACAGACTAACTGACTGACTGTCACAGAGACTGACTGACTGTCTGACTGAGAGAGAGACTGACTGACTGACTGACTGAGAGAGAGACTTACTGACTGAGAGAGAGACTGACTGACTAAATGAGTTAGAGACTGACTGACTGACTGAGAGAGACTGACTGACTGACTGACTGAGAGAGAGACTGACTGACTGACTGAATGAGAGAGAGACTGACTGACTGAGAGATAGACTGACTGAGGGAGAGACTGACTGAATGAGAGAGAGACTGACTGAGAGAGAGACAGACTGACTGACTGAGAGAGAGACTGACTGACTGACTGAGAGAGAGACTGACTGACTGACTGAGAGAGAGACTGACTGACTGACTGACTGAGAGAGAGTCTGACTGACTGAGAGAGAGACTGACTGACTGACTGAGAGAGAGACTGACTGACTGAGAGTGAGACTGACTGACTAAATGAGTTAGAGACTGACTGACTGATTGAGAGAGACTGACTGACTGACTGAGAGAGAGACTGACTGACTGACTGAATGAGAGAGAGACTGACTGACTGAGAGATAGACTGACTGAGGGAGAGACTGACTGACTGAGAGAGAGACTGACTGAGAGAGAGACAGACTGACTGACTGAGAGAGAGATTGACTGACTGACTGAGAGAGAGACTGACTGACTGACTGAGAGAGAGACTGACTGACTGAGAGAGAGACTGACTGACTGAGAAAGAGAGACTGACTGACTGACTGTCTGAGAGAGTGACTGACTGACTAGAGAGAGACTAATGACTGACTGAGAGAGAGACTGACTGACTGACTGACGGAGAGACTGACTGACTGACTGAGAGAGTGACTGATTGACTGACTGACTGAGAGAGAGACTGACTGACTGAATGAGAGAGAGACTGACTGACAGAGAGAGACTGACTGATAGAGAGACTGACTGACTGACTGACTGAGAGAGAGAGAGACTGACTGACTGACTGACTGTCTGAGAGAGTGACTGACTGACTAAAGAGAGACTGACTGACTGACTAACTGACTGAGAGAGAGACTGACGTACTGATTGACTGACTGATGGAGTGAGAGACTGACTTACTGACTGACTGAGAGAAAGACTGACTGACTGACTGAGAGAGAGACTGACTGACTGACTGAGAGAGAGACTGACTGACTGAATGAGAGAGAGACTGACTGACTGACTGAGAGAGTGACTGACTGACTAGAAAGAGACTGACTGACTGACTGAGAGAGAGACTGACTGACTGACTGAGAGAAAGACTGACTGACTGACTGACTGAGAGAGCTACTGACTGACTGACTGAGAGAGAGACTGACTGACTGAATGAGAGACTGACTGACTGACTGAGAGAGAGACTGACTGAATTAGAGAGAGACTGACTGACTGACTGTGAGAGAGACTGACTGACTGTCTGACTGAGAGAGAGACTGACTGACTGACTGAGAGAGAGACTTACTGACTGAATGAGAGAGAGACTGAATGACTGACTGACTGACTGACTGAGAGAGAGACTGACAGACTAACTGACTGACTGTGACAGAGACTGACTGACTGTCTGACAGAGAGAGAGACTGACTGACTGACTGACTGACTGAGAGAGAGACTTACTGACTGAGAGAGAGACTGACTGACTAAATGAGTTAGAGACTGACTGACTGACTGAGAGAGACTGACTGACTGACTGACTGAGAGAGAGACTGACTGATTGACTTAATGAGAGAGAGACTGACTGACTGAGAGATAGACTGACTGAGGGAGAGACTGACTGACCGAGAGAGAGACTGACTGAGAGAGAGACAGACTGACTGACTGAGAGAGAGACTGACTGACTGACTGAGAGAGAGACTGACTGACTGACTGACTGAGAGAGAGACTGACTGACTGACTGACTGAGAGAGAGTCTGACTGACTGAGAGAGAGAGACTGACTGACTGACTGAGAGAGAGACTGACTGACTGAGAGTGAGACTGACTGACTAAATGAGTTAGAGACTGACTGACTGATTGAGAGAGACTGACTGACTGACTGACTGACTGAGAGAGAGACTGACTGACTGACTGAATGAGAGAGAGACTGACTGACTGAGAGATAGACTGACTGAGGGAGAGACTGACTGACTGAGAGAGAGACTGACTGACTGACTGACTGAGAGAGAGACTTACTGACTGAGAGAGAGACTGACTGACTAAATGAGTTAGAGACTGACTGACTGACTGAGAGAGACTGACTGACTGACTGACTGAGAGAGAGACTGACTGACTGACTGAATGAGAGAGAGACTGACTGACTGAGAGATAGACTGACTGAGGGAGAGACTGACTGAATGAGAGAGAGACTGACTGAGAGAGAGACAGACTGACTGACTGAGAGAGAGACTGACTGACTGACTGAGAGAGAGACTGACTGACTGACTGAGAGAGAGACTGACTGACTGACTGACTGAGAGAGAGTCTGACTGACTGAGAGAGAGACTGACTGACTGACTGAGAGAGAGACTGACTGACTGAGAGTGAGACTGACTGACTAAATGAGTTAGAGACTGACTGACTGATTGAGAGAGACTGACTGACTGACTGAGAGAGAGACTGACTGACTGACTGAATGAGAGAGAGACTGACTGACTGAGAGATAGACTGACTGAGGGAGAGACTGACTGACTGAGAGAGAGACTGACTGAGAGAGAGACAGACTGACTGACTGAGAGAGAGATTGACTGACTGACTGAGAGAGAGACTGACTGACTGACTGAGAGAGAGACTGACTGACTGAGAGAGAGACTGACTGACTGAGAAAGAGAGACTGACTGACTGACTGTCTGAGAGAGTGACTGACTGACTAGAGAGAGACTAATGACTGACTGAGAGAGAGACTGACTGACTGACTGACGGAGAGACTGACTGACTGACTGAGAGAGTGACTGATTGACTGACTGACTGAGAGAGAGACTGACTGACTGAATGAGAGAGAGACTGACTGACAGAGAGAGACTGACTGATAGAGAGACTGACTGACTGACTGACTGAGAGAGAGAGAGACTGACTGACTGACTGACTGTCTGAGAGAGTGACTGACTGACTAAAGAGAGACTGACTGACTGACTAACTGACTGAGAGAGAGACTGACGTACTGATTGACTGACTGATGGAGTGAGAGACTGACTTACTGACTGACTGAGAGAAAGACTGACTGACTGACTGAGAGAGAGTCTGACTGACTGACTGAGAGAGAGACTGACTGACTGAATGAGAGAGAGACTGACTGACTGACTGAGAGAGTGACTGACTGACTAGAGAGAGACTGACTGACTGACTGAGAGAGAGACTGACTGACTGACTGAGAGAAAGACTGACTGACTGACTGACTGAGAGAGCGACTGACTGACTGACTGAGAGAGAGACTGACTGACTGAATGAGAGACTGACTGACTGACTGAGAGAGAGACTGACTGAATTAGAGAGAGACTGACTGACTGACTGTGAGAGAGACTGACTGACTGTCTGACTGAGAGAGAGACTGACTGACTGACTGAGAGAGAGACTTACTGACTGAATGAGAGAGAGACTGAATGACTGACTGACTGACTGACTGAGAGAGAGACTGACAGACTAACTGACTGACTGTGACAGAGACTGACTGACTGTCTGACAGAGAGAGAGACTGACTGACTGACTGACTGACTGAGAGAGAGACTTACTGACTGAGAGAGAGACTGACTGACTAAATGAGTTAGAGACTGACTGACTGACTGAGAGAGACTGACTGACTGACTGACTGAGAGAGAGACTGACTGATTGACTTAATGAGAGAGAGACTGACTGACTGAGAGATAGACTGACTGAGGGAGAGACTGACTGACCGAGAGAGAGACTGACTGAGAGAGAGACAGACTGACTGACTGAGAGAGAGACTGACTGACTGACTGAGAGAGAGACTGACTGACTGACTGACTGAGAGAGAGACTGACTGACTGACTGACTGAGAGAGAGTCTGACTGACTGAGAGAGAGAGACTGACTGACTGACTGAGAGAGAGACTGACTGACTGAGAGTGAGACTGACTGACTAAATGAGTTAGAGACTGACTGACTGATTGAGAGAGAGAGACTGACTGACTGACTGACTGACTGAGAGAGAGACTGACTGACTGACTGAATGAGAGAGAGACTGACTGACTGAGAGATAGACTGACTGAGGGAGAGACTGACTGACTGAGAGAGAGACTGACTGAGAGAGAGACAGACTGACTGACTGAGAGAGAGACTGACTGACTGACTGAGAGAGAGACTGACTGACTGACTGAGAGAGAGACTGACTGACTGAGAAAGAGAGACTGACTGACTGACTGTCTGAGAGAGTGACTGACTGACTAGAGAGAGACTGACTGACTGACTGACTGAGAGAGAGACTGACTGACTGACGGAGAGACTGACTGACTGACTGAGAGAGTGACTGATTGACTGACTGACTGAGAGAGAGACTGACTGACAGACTGAGAGAGAGACTGACTGACTGAGAGAGTGACTGTCTGACTGACTGAGAGAGTGACTGATTGACTGACTGACTGAGAGAGAGACTGACTGACTGAGAGAGAGAGAGACTGACTGACTGACTGACTGACTGAGAGAGAGACTGACAGACTGACTGACTGAGAGAGAGACTGACAGACTGACTGACTGAGAGAGAGACTGACTGACTGACTGAGAGAGAGGCTGACTGACTGACTGACTGAATGAGAGAGAGACTGACTGACTGAGAGAGAGACTGACTGACTGACTGACTGAGAGAGAGACTGACTGAGTGACTGAGATAGAGACTGACTGACTGACTGAGAGAGAGACTGACTGACTAAATGAGTGAGAAACTAACTGACTGACTGAGAGAGACTGACTGACTGACTGACTGAGAGAGAGACTGACTGACTGACTTACTGAGAGAGAGACTGACTGAGAGAGAGACTGACTGACTGAGAGAGAGACTGACTGACTGAGAGAGAGACTGACTGACTGAGAGAGAGACTGACTGACTGAGAGAGAGATTGACAGAGAGAGAGACTGACTGACTTAGAGAGAGACTGACTGACTGAGAGAGAGACTGACTGAGAGAGAGAGACTGACTGACTGACTGAGAGAGAGGCTGACTGACTGACTGACTGAATGAGAGAGAGACTGACTGACTGAGAGAGAGACTGACTGACTGACTGAGAGAGAGACTGACTGACTGAATGAGAGAGAGACTGACTGACTGACTGAGAGAGTGACTGACTGACTGACTGAGAGAGAGACTGACTGACTGAATGAGAGAGAGACTGACTGACTGAGAGAGTGACTGACTGACTAGAGAGAGACTGACTGACTGACTGAGAGAGAGACTGACTGACTGACTGAGAGAAAGACTGACTGACTGACTGACTGAGAGAGAGACTGACTGACTGACTGAGAGAGAGACTGACTGACTGAATGAGAGACTGACTGACTGACTGAGAGAGAGACTGACTGAATTAGAGAGAGACTGACTGACTGACTGTGAGAGAGACTTACTGACTGTCTGACTGAGAGAGAGACTGACTGACTGACTGAGAGAGAGACTTACTGACTGAATGAGAGAGAGACTGAATGACTGACTGACTGACTGACTGACTGAGAGAGAGACTGACAGACTAACTGACTGACTGTGACAGAGACTGACTGACTGTCTGACTGAGAGAGAGACTGACTGACTGACTGACTGAGAGAGAGACTTACTGACTGAGAGAGAGACTGACTGACTAAATGAGTTAGAGACTGACTGACTGACTGAGAGAGACTGACTGACTGACTGACTGAGAGAGAGACTGACTGATTGACTTAATGAGAGAGAGACTGACTGACTGAGAGATAGACTGACTGAGGGAGAGACTGACTAACTGAGAGAGACTGACTGAGAGAGAGACAGACTGACTGACTGAGAGAGAGACTGACTGACTGACTGAGAGAGAGACTGACTGACTGACTGACTGAGAGAGAGACTGACTGACTGACTGACTGACTGAGAGAGAGTCTGACTGACTGAGAGAGAGAGACTGACTGACTGACTGAGAGAGAGACTGACTGACTGAGAGTGAGACTGACTGACTAAATGAGTTAGAGACTGACTGACTGATTGAGAGAGACTGACTGACTGACTGACTGACTGAGAGAGAGACTGACTGACTGACTGAATGAGAGGACTGACTGAATGAGAGAGAGACTGACTGACTGAGAGATAGACTGACTGAGGGAGAGACTGACTGACTGAGAGAGAGACTGACTGAGAGAGAGACAGACTGACTGACTGAGAGAGAGACTGACTGACTGACTGAGAGAGAGACTGACTGACTGACTGAGAGAGAGACTGACTGACTGAGAGAGAGACTGACTGACTGAGAAAGAGAGACTGACTGACTGACTGTCTGAGAGAGTGACTGACTGACTAGAGAGAGACTGACTGACTGACTGACTGACTGAGAGAGAGACTGACTGACTGACGGAGAGACTGACTGACTGACTGAGAGACTGACTGATTGACTGACTGACTGAGAGAGAGACTGACTGACAGACTGAGAGAGAGACTGACTGACTGTCTGACTGAGAGAGAGACTGACTGACTGACTGACTGAGAGAGAGACTTACTGACTGAGAGAGAGACTGACTTACTAAATGAGTTAGAGACTGACTGACTGACTGAGAGAGACTGACTGACTGACTGACTGAGAGAGAGACTGACTGACTGACTGAATGAGAGAGAGACTGACTGACTGAGAGATAGACTGACTGAGGGAGAGACTGACTGAATGAGAGAGATACTGACTGACTGAGAAAGAGAGACTGACTGACTGACTGTCTGAGAGAGTGACTGACTGACTAGAGAGAGACTGACTGACTGACTGACTGAGAGAGAGACTAACTGACTGACGGAGAGACTGACTGACTGACTGAGAGAGTGACTGATTGACTGACTGACTGAGAGAGAGACTGACTGACAGACTGAGAGAGAGACTGACTGACTGAGAGAGTGACTGTCTGACTGACTGAGAGAGTGACTGATTGACTGACTGACTGAGAGAGAGACTGACTGACTGAGAGAGAGAGAGACTGACTGACTGACTGACTGAGAGAGAGACTGACAGACTGACTGACTGAGAGAGAGACTGACAGACTGACTGACTGAGAGAGAGACTGACTGACTGACTGAGAGAGAGGCTGACTGACTGACTGACTGAATGAGAGAGAGACTGACTGACTGAGAGAGAGACTGACTGACTGACTGACTGACTGACTGAGAGAGAGACTGACTGACTGACTGAGATAGAGACTGACTGACTGACTGAGAGAGAGACTGACTGACTAAATGAGTGAGAAACTGACTGACTGACTGAGAGAGACTGACTGACTGACTGACTGACTGAGAGAGAGACTGACTGACTGACTTACTGAGAGAGAGACTGACTGAGAGAGAGACTGACTGACTGAGAGAGAGACTGACTGACTGAGAGAGAGACTGACTGACTGAGAGAGAGACTGACTGACTGAGAGAGAGATTGACAGAGAGAGAGACTGACTGACTTAGAGAGAGACTGACTGACTGAGAGAGAAACTGACTGACTGAGAAAGAGAGACTGACTGACTGACTGTCTGAGAGAGTGACTGACTGACTAGAGAGAGACTGACTGACTGACTGACTGAGAGAGAGACTGACTGACTGACGGAGAGACTGACTGACTGACTGAGAGAGTGACTGATTGACTGACTGACTGAGAGAGAGACTGACTGACAGACTGAGAGAGAGACTGACTGACTGAGAGAGTGACTGTCTGACTGACTGAGAGAGTGACTGATTGACTGACTGACTGAGAGAGAGACTGACTGACTGAGAGAGAGAGAGACTGACTGACTGACTGACTGAGAGAGAGACTGACAGACTGACTGACTGAGAGAGAGACTGACAGACTGACTGACTGAGAGAGAGACTGACTGACTGACTGAGAGAGAGGCTGACTGACTGACTGACTGAATGAGAGAGAGACTGACTGACTGAGAGAGAGACTGACTGACTGACTGACTGACTGAGAGAGAGACTGACTGACTGACTGAGATAGAGACTGACTGACTGACTGAGAGAGAGACTGACTGACTAAATGAGTGAGAAACTGACTGACTGACTGAGAGAGACTGACTGACTGACTGACTGACTGACTGAGAGAGAGACTGACTGACTGACTTACTGAGAGAGAGACTGACTGAGAGAGAGAATGACTGACTGAGAGAGAGACTGACTGACTGAGAGAGAGACTGACTGACTGAGAGAGAGACTGACTGACTGAGAGAGAGATTGACAGAGAGAGAGACTGACTGACTTAGAGAGAGACTGACTGACTGAGAGAGAGACTGACTGAGAGAGAGAGACTGACTGACTGACTGAGAGAGAGGCTGACTGACTGACTGACTGAATGAGAGAGAGACTGACTGACTAGAGAGAGACTGACTGACTGACTGAGAGAGAGACTGACTGACTGACGGAGAGACTGACTGACTGACTGAGAGAGTGACTGATTGACTGACTGACTGAGAGAGAGACTGACTGACAGACTGAGAGAGAGACTGACTGACTGTCTGACTGAGAGAGAGACTGACTGACTGACTGACTGAGAGAGAGACTTACTGACTGAGAGAGAGACTGACTGACTAAATGAGTTAGAGACTGACTGACTGACTGAGAGAGACTGACTGACTGACTGACTGAGAGAGAGACTGACTGACTGACTGAATAAGAGAGAGACTGACTGACTGAGAGATAGACTGACTGAGGGAGAGACTGACTGAATGAGAGAGAGACTGACTGACTGAGAAAGAGAGACTGACTGACTGACTGTCTGAGAGAGTGACTGACTGACTAGAGAGAGACTGACTGACTGACTGACTGAGAGAGAGACTGACTGACTGACGGAGAGACTGACTGACTGACTGAGAGAGTGACTGATTGACTGACTGACTGAGAGAGAGACTGACTGACAGACTGAGAGAGAGACTGACTGACTGAGAGAGTGACTGTCTGACTGACTGAGAGAGTGACTGATTGACTGACTGACTGAGAGAGAGACTGACTGACTGAGAGAGAGAGAGACTGACTGACTGACTGACTGAGAGAGAGACTGACAGACTGACTGACTGAGAGAGAGACTGACAGACTGACTGACTGAGAGAGAGACTGACTGACTGACTGAGAGAGAGGCTGACTGACTGACTGACTGACTGAGAGAGAGACTGACTGACTGACTGACTGACTGAGAGAGAGACTGACTGACTGACTGAGATAGAGACTGACTGACTGACTGAGAGAGAGACTGACTGACTAAATGAGTGAGAAACTGACTGACTGACTGAGAGAGACTGACTGACTGACTGACTGAGAGAGAGACTGACTGACTGACTTACTGAGAGAGAGACTGACTGAGAGAGAGACTGACTGACTGAGAGAGAGACTGACTGACTGAGAGAGAGACTGACTGACTGAGAGAGAGACTGACTGACTGAGAGAGAGATTGACAGAGAGAGAGACTGACTGACTTAGAGAGAGACTGACTGACTGAGAGAGAGACTGACTGACTGAGAAAGAGAGACTGACTGACTGACTGTCTGAGAGAGTGACTGACTGACTAGAGAGAGACTGACTGACTGACTGACTGAGAGAGAGACTGACTGACTGACGGAGAGACTGACTGACTGACTGAGAGAGTGACTGATTGACTGACTGACTGAGAGAGAGACTGACTGACAGACTGAGAGAGAGACTGACTGACTGAGAGAGTGACTGTCTGACTGACTGAGAGAGTGACTGATTGACTGACTGACTGAGAGAGAGACTGACTGACTGAGAGAGAGAGAGACTGACTGACTGACTGACTGACTGAGAGAGAGACTGACAGACTGACTGACTGAGAGAGAGACTGACAGACTGACTGACTGAGAGAGAGACTGACTGACTGACTGAGAGAGAGGCTGACTGACTGACTGACTGAATGAGAGAGAGACTGACTGACTGAGAGAGAGACTGACTGACTGACTGACTGACTGACTGAGAGAGAGACTGACTGACTGACTGAGATAGAGACTGACTGACTGACTGAGAGAGATACTGACTGACTAAATGAGTGAGAAACTGACTGACTGACTGAGAGAGACTGACTGACTGACTGACTGACTGAGATAGAGACTGACTGACTGACTGAGAGAGATACTGACTGACTAAATGAGTGAGAAACTGACTGACTGACTGAGAGAGACTGACTGACTGACTGACTGACTGAGAGAGAGACTGACTGACTGACTTACTGAGAGAGAGACTGACTGAGAGAGAGACTGACTGACTGAGAGAGAGACTGACTGACTGAGAGAGAGACTGACTGACTGAGAGAGAGACTGACTGACTGAGAGAGAGATTGACAGAGAGAGAGACTGACTGACTTAGAGAGAGACTGACTGACTGAGAGAGAGACTGACTGAGAGAGAGAGACTGACTGACTGACTGAGAGAGAGGCTGACTGACTGACTGACTGAATGAGAGAGAGACTGACTGACTGAGAGAGAGACTGACTGACTGACTGAGAGAGAGACTGACTGACTGAATGAGAGAGAGACTGACTGACTGACTGAGAGAGTGACTGACTGACTGACTGAGAGAGAGACTGACTGACTGAATGAGAGAGAGACTGTCTGACTGACTGAGAGAGTGACTGACTGACTAGAGAGAGACTGACTGACTGACTGAGAGAGAGACTGACTGACTGACTGAGAGAAAGACTGACTGACTGACTGACTGAGAGAGAGACTGACTGACTGACTGAGAGAGAGACTGACTGACTGAATGAGAGACTGACTGACTGACTGAGAGAGAGACTGACTGAATTAGAGAGAGACTGACTGACTGACTGACTGTGAGAGAGACTGACTGACTGTCTGACTGAGAGAGAGACTGACTGACTGACTGAGAGAGAGACTTACTGACTGAATGAGAGAGAGACTGAATGACTGACTGACTGACTGACTGAGAGAGAGACTGACAGACTAACTGACTGACTGTGACAGAGACTGACTGACTGTCTGACTGAGAGAGAGACTGACTGACTGACTGACTGAGAGAGAGACTTACTGACTGAGAGAGAGACTGACTGACTAAATGAGTTAGAGACTGACTGACTGACTGAGAGAGACTGACTGACTGACTGAGAGAGAGACTGACTGATTGACTTAATGAGAGAGAGACTGACTGACTGAGAGATAGACTGACTGAGGGAGAGACTGACTGACTGAGAGAGAGACTGACTGAGAGAGAGACTGACTGACTGACTGACTGAGAGAGAGACTGACTGACTGACTGACTGAGAGAGAGTCTGACTGACTGAGAGAGAGAGACTGACTGACTGACTGAGAGAGAGACTGACTGACTGAGAGTGAGACTGACTGACTAAATGAGTTAGAGACTGACTGACTGATTGAGAGAGACTGACTGACTGACTGACTGACTGAGAGAGAGACTGACTGACTGACTGAATGAGAGAGAGACTGACTGACTGAGAGATAGACTGACTGAGGGAGAGACTGACTGACTGAGAGATAGACTGACTGAGAGAGAGACAGACTGACTGACTGAGAGAGAGTCTGACTGACTGACTGAGAGAGAGACTGACTGACTGACTGAGAGAGAGACTGACTGACTGAGAGAGAGACTGACTGACTGAGAAAGAGAGACTGACTGACTGACTGTCTGAGAGAGTGACTGACTGACTAGAGAGAGACTGACTGACTGACTGACTGAGAGAGAGACTGACTGACTGACGGAGAGACTGACTGACTGACTGAGAGAGTGACTGATTGACTGACTGACTGAGAGAGAGACTGACTGACAGACTGAGAGAGAGACTGACTGACTGTCTGACTGAGAGAGAGACTGACTGACTGACTGACTGAGAGAGAGACTTACTGACTGAGAGAGAGATTGACTGACTAAATGAGTTAGAGACTGACTGACTGACTGAGAGAGACTGACTGACTGACTGACTGAGAGAGAGACTGACTGACTGACTGACTGAATGATAGAGAGACTGACTGACTGAGAGATAGACTGACTGAGGGAGAGACTGACTGAATGAGAGAGAGACTGACTGAGAGAGAGACAGACTGACTGACTGAGAGAGAGACTGACTGACTGACTGAGAGAGAGACTGACTGACTGACTGAGAGAGAGACTGACTGACTGACTGACTGAGAGAGAGTCTGACTGACTGAGAGAGAGACTGACTGACTGACTGAGAGAGAGACTGACTGACTGAGAGTGAGACTGACTGACTGAGAGTGAGACTGACTGACTAAATGAGTTAGAGACTGACTGACTGATTGAGAGAGACTGACTGACTGACTGACTGACTGACTGAGAGAGAGACTGACTGACTGACTGAATGAGAGAGAGACTGACTGACTGAGAGATAGACTGACTGAGGGAGAGACTGACTGACTGAGAGAGAGACTGACTGAGAGAGAGACAGACTGACTGACTGAGAGAGAGACTGACTGACTGACTGAGAGAGAGACTGACTGACTGACTGAGAGAGAGACTGACTGACTGAGAGAGAGACTGACTGACTGAGAAAGAGAGACTGACTGACTGACTGTCTGAGAGAGTGACTGACTGACTAGAGAGAGACTGACTGACTGACTGACTGAGAGAGAGACTGACTGACTGACGGAGAGACTGACTGACTGACTGAGAGAGTGACTGATTGACTGACTGACTGAGAGAGAGACTGACTGACAGACTGAGAGAGAGACTGACTGACTGTCTGACTGAGAGAGAGACTGACTGACTGACTGACTGAGAGAGAGACTTACTGACTGAGAGAGAGACTGACTGACTAAATGAGTTAGAGACTGACTGACTGACTGAGAGAGACTGACTGACTGACTGAGAGAGAGACTGACTGATTGACTTAATGAGAGAGAGACTGACTGACTGAGAGATAGACTGACTGAGGGAGAGACTGACTGACTGAGAGAGAGACTGACTGAGAGAGAGACAGACTGACTGACTGAGAGAGAGACTGACTGACTGACTGAGAGAGAGACTGACTGACTGACTGACTGAGAGAGAGACTGACTGACTGACTGACTGAGAGAGAGTCTGACTGACTGAGAGAGAGAGACTGACTGACTGACTGAGAGAGAGGCTGACTGACTGACTGACTGAATGAGAGAGAGACTGACTGACTGAGAGAGAGACTGACTGACTGACTGAGAGAGAGACTGACTGACTGAATGAGAGAGAGACTGACTGACTGACTGAGAGAGTGACTGACTGACTGACTGAGAGAGAGACTGACAGACTAACTGACTGACTGTGACAGAGACTGACTGACTGTCTGACTGAGAGAGAGACTGACTGACTGACTGACTGAGAGAGAGACTTACTGACTGAGAGAGAGACTGACTGACTAAATGAGTTAGAGACTGACTGACTGACTGAGAGAGACTGACTGACTGACTGACTGAGAGAGAGACTGACTGATTGACTTAATGAGAGAGAGACTGACTGACTGAGAGATAGACTGACTGAGGGAGAGACTGACTGACTGAGAGAGAGACTGACTGAGAGAGAGACAGACTGACTGACTGAGAGAGAGACTGACTGACTGACTGAGAGAGAGACTGACTGACTGACTGAGAGAGAGACTGACTGACTGAGAGAGAGACTGACTGACTGAGAAAGAGAGACTGACTGACTGACTGTCTGAGAGAGTGACTGACTGACTAGAGAGAGACTGACTGACTGACTGACTGAGAGAGAGACTGACTGACTGACGGAGAGACTGACTGACTGACTGAGAGAGTGACTGATTGACTGACTGACTGAGAGAGAGACTGACTGACAGACTGAGAGAGAGACTGACTGACTGAGAAAGAGAGACTGACTGACTGACTGTCTGAGAGAGTGACTGACTGACTAGAGAGAGACTGACTGACTGACTGAGAGAGAGACTGACTGACGGAGAGACTGACTGACTGACTGAGAGAGTGACTGATTGACTGACTGACTGAGAGAGAGACTGACTGACAGACTGAGAGAGAGACTGACTGACTGTCTGACTGAGAGAGAGACTGACTGACTGACTGACTGAGAGAGAGACTTACTGACTGAGAGAGAGACTGACTGACTAAATGAGTTAGAGACTGACTGACTGACTGAGAGAGACTGACTGACTGACTGACTGACTGACTGAGAGAGAGACTGACTGACTGACTGAATGAGTGAGAGACTGACTGACTGAGAGATAGACTGACTGAGGGAGAGACTGACTGAATGAGAGAGAGACTGACTGAGAGAGAGACAGACTGACTGACTGAGAGAGAGACTGACTGACTGACTGAGAGAGAGACTGACTGACTGACTGAGAGAGAGACTGACTGACTGACTGACTGAGAGAGAGTCTGACTGACTGAGAGAGAGACTGACTGACTGACTGAGAGAGAGACTGACTGACTGAGAGTGAGACTGACTGACTGAGAGTGAGACTGACTGACTAAATGAGTTAGAGACTGACTGACTGATTGAGAGAGACTGACTGACTGACTGACTGACTGAGAGAGAGACTGACTGACTGACTGAATGAGAGAGAGACTGACTGACTGAGAGATAGACTGACTGAGGGAGAGACTGACTGACTGAGAGAGAGACTGACTGAGAGAGAGACAGACTGACTGACTGAGAGAGAGACTGACTGACTGACTGAGAGAGAGACTGACTGACTGACTGAGACAGAGACTGACTGACTGAGAGAGAGACTGACTGACTGAGAAAGAGAGACTGACTGACTGACTGTCTGAGAGAGTGACTGACTGACTAGAGAGAGACTGACTTACTGACTGACTGAGAGAGAGACTGACTGACTGAGAGAGAGACTGACTGACTGTCTGACTGAGAGAGAGACTGACTGACTGACTGAGAGAGAGACTTACTGACTGAGAGAGAGACTGACTGACTAAATGAGTTAGAGACTGACTGACTGACTGAGAGAGACTGACTGATTGACTTAATGAGAGAGAGACTGACTGACTGACTGAAAGAGAGACTGACTGACTGAATGAGAGAGAGACTGACTGACAGAGAGAGACTGACTGAGAGAGAGACTGACTGACTGACTGACTGAGAGAGAGAGAGACTGACTGACTGACTGTCTGAGAGAGTGACTGACTGACTAAAGAGAGACTGACTGACTGACTAACTGACTGAGAGAGAGACTGACGTACTGATTGACTGACTGATGGAGTGAGAGACTGACTTACTGACTGACTGAGAGAAAGACTGACTGACTGACTGAGAGAGAGACTGACTGACTGACTGAGAGAGAGACTGACTGACTGAATGAGAGAGAGACTGACTGACTGACTGTCTGAGAGAGTGACTGACTGACTAGAGAGAGACTGACTGACTGACTGACTGAGAGAGAGACTGACTGACTGACGGAGAGACTGACTGACTGACTGAGAGAGTGACTGATTGACTGACTGACTGAGAGAGAGACTGACTGACAGACTGAGAGAGAGACTGACTGACTGTCTGACTGAGAGAGAGACTGACTGACTGACTGACTGAGAGAGAGACTTACTGACTGAGAGAGAGATTGACTGACTAAATGAGTTAGAGACTGACTGACTGACTGAGAGAGACTGACTGACTGACTGACTGAGAGAGAGACTGACTGACTGACTGACTGAATGATAGAGAGACTGACTGACTGAGAGATAGACTGACTGAGGGAGAGACTGACTGAATGAGAGAGAGACTGACTGAGAGAGAGACAGACTGACTGACTGAGAGAGAGACTGACTGACTGACTGAGAGAGAGACTGACTGACTGACTGAGAGAGAGACTGACTGACTGACTGACTGAGAGAGAGTCTGACTGACTGAGAGAGAGACTGACTGACTGACTGAGAGAGAGACTGACTGACTGAGAGTGAGACTGACTGACTGAGAGTGAGACTGACTGACTAAATGAGTTAGAGACTGACTGACTGATTGAGAGAGACTGACTGACTGACTGACTGACTGACTGAGAGAGAGACTGACTGACTGACTGAATGAGAGAGAGACTGACTGACTGAGAGATAGACTGACTGAGGGAGAGACTGACTGACTGAGAGAGAGACTGACTGAGAGAGAGACAGACTGACTGACTGAGAGAGAGACTGACTGACTGACTGAGAGAGAGACTGACTGACTGACTGAGAGAGAGACTGACTGACTGAGAGAGAGACTGACTGACTGAGAGAGAGACTGACTGACTGACTGAGAGTGAGACTGACTGACTGAGAGAGAGACTGACTGACTAAATGAGTTAGAGACTGACTGACTGACTGAGAGAGACTGACTGACTGACTGAGAGAGAGACTGACTGATTGACTTAATGAGAGAGAGACTGACTGACTGAGAGATAGACTGACTGAGGGAGAGACTGACTGACTGAGAGAGAGACTGACTGAGAGAGAGACAGACTGACTGACTGAGAGAGAGACTGACTGACTGACTGAGAGAGAGACTGACTGACTGACTGACTGAGAGAGAGACTGACTGACTGACTGACTGAGAGAGAGTCTGACTGACTGAGAGAGAGAGACTGACTGACTGACTGAGAGAGAGGCTGACTGACTGACTGACTGAATGAGAGAGAGACTGACTGACTGAGAGAGAGACTGACTGACTGACTGAGAGAGAGACTGACTGACTGAATGAGAGAGAGACTGACTGACTGACTGAGAGAGTGACTGACTGACTGACTGAGAGAGAGACTGACAGACTAACTGACTGACTGTGACAGAGACTGACTGACTGTCTGACTGAGAGAGAGACTGACTGACTGACTGACTGAGAGAGAGACTTACTGACTGAGAGAGAGACTGACTGACTAAATGAGTTAGAGACTGACTGACTGACTGAGAGAGACTGACTGACTGACTGACTGAGAGAGAGACTGACTGATTGACTTAATGAGAGAGAGACTGACTGACTGAGAGATAGACTGACTGAGGGAGAGACTGACTGACTGAGAGAGAGACTGACTGAGAGAGAGACAGACTGACTGACTGAGAGAGAGACTGACTGACTGACTGAGAGAGAGACTGACTGACTGACTGAGAGAGAGACTGACTGACTGAGAGAGAGACTGACTGACTGAGAAAGAGAGACTGACTGACTGACTGTCTGAGAGAGTGACTGACTGACTAGAGAGAGACTGACTGACTGACTGACTGAGAGAGAGACTGACTGACTGACGGAGAGACTGACTGACTGACTGAGAGAGTGACTGATTGACTGACTGACTGAGAGAGAGACTGACTGACAGACTGAGAGAGAGACTGACTGACTGAGAAAGAGAGACTGACTGACTGACTGTCTGAGAGAGTGACTGACTGACTAGAGAGAGACTGACTGACTGACTGAGAGAGAGACTGACTGACGGAGAGACTGACTGACTGACTGAGAGAGTGACTGATTGACTGACTGACTGAGAGAGAGACTGACTGACAGACTGAGAGAGAGACTGACTGACTGTCTGACTGAGAGAGAGACTGACTGACTGACTGACTGAGAGAGAGACTTACTGACTGAGAGAGAGACTGACTGACTAAATGAGTTAGAGACTGACTGACTGACTGAGAGAGACTGACTGACTGACTGACTGACTGACTGAGAGAGAGACTGACTGACTGACTGAATGAGTGAGAGACTGACTGACTGAGAGATAGACTGACTGAGGGAGAGACTGACTGAATGAGAGAGAGACTGACTGAGAGAGAGACAGACTGACTGACTGAGAGAGAGACTGACTGACTGACTGAGAGAGAGACTGACTGACTGACTGAGAGAGAGACTGACTGACTGACTGACTGAGAGAGAGTCTGACTGACTGAGAGAGAGACTGACTGACTGACTGAGAGAGAGACTGACTGACTGAGAGTGAGACTGACTGACTGAGAGTGAGACTGACTGACTAAATGAGTTAGAGACTGACTGACTGATTGAGAGAGACTGACTGACTGACTGACTGACTGAGAGAGAGACTGACTGACTGACTGAATGAGAGAGAGACTGACTGACTGAGAGATAGACTGACTGAGGGAGAGACTGACTGACTGAGAGAGAGACTGACTGAGAGAGAGACAGACTGACTGACTGAGAGAGAGACTGACTGACTGACTGAGAGAGAGACTGACTGACTGACTGAGACAGAGACTGACTGACTGAGAGAGAGACTGACTGACTGAGAAAGAGAGACTGACTGACTGACTGTCTGAGAGAGTGACTGACTGACTAGAGAGAGACTGACTGACTGACTGACTGAGAGAGAGACTGACTGACTGAGAGAGAGACTGACTGACTGTCTGACTGAGAGAGAGACTGACTGACTGACTGAGAGAGAGACTTACTGACTGAGAGAGAGACTGACTGACTAAATGAGTTAGAGACTGACTGACTGACTGAGAGAGACTGACTGATTGACTTAATGAGAGAGAGACTGACTGACTGACTGAAAGAGAGACTGACTGACTGAATGAGAGAGAGACTGACTGACAGAGAGAGACTGACTGAGAGAGAGACTGACTGACTGACTGACTGAGAGAGAGAGAGACTGACTGACTGACTGACTGTCTGAGAGAGTGACTGACTGACTAAAGAGAGACTGACTGACTGACTAACTGACTGAGAGAGAGACTGACGTACTGATTGACTGACTGATGGAGTGAGAGACTGACTTACTGACTGACTGAGAGAAAGACTGACTGACTGACTGAGAGAGAGACTGACTGACTGACTGAGAGAGAGACTGACTGACTGAATGAGAGAGAGACTGACTGACTGACTGAGAGAGTGACTGACTGACTAGAGAGAGACTGACTGACTGACTGAGAGAGAGACTGACTGACTGACTGAGAGAAAGACTGACTGACTGACTGACTGAGAGAGAGACTGACTGACTGACTGAGAGAGAGACTGACTGACTGACTGAATGAGAGAGAGACTGACTGACTGAGAGATAGACTGACTGAGGGAGAGACTGACTGACTGAGAGAGAGACTGACTGAGAGAGAGACAGACTGACTGACTGAGAGAGAGACTGACTGACTGACTGAGAGAGAGACTGACTGACTGACTGACTGAGAGAGAGACTGACTGACTGACTGACTGAGAGAGAGTCTGACTGACTGAGAGAGAGAGACTGACTGACTGACTGAGAGAGAGGCTGACTGACTGACTGACTGAATGAGAGAGAGACTGACTGACTGAGAGAGAGACTGACTGACTGACTGAGAGAGAGACTGACTGACTGAATGAGAGAGAGACTGACTGACTGACTGAGAGAGTGACTGACTGACTGACTGAGAGAGAGACTGACAGACTAACTGACTGACTGTGACAGAGACTGACTGACTGTCTGACTGAGAGAGAGACTGACTGACTGACTGACTGAGAGAGAGACTTACTGACTGAGAGAGAGACTGACTGACTAAATGAGTTAGAGACTGACTGACTGAGAGAGACTGACTGACTGACTGACTGAGAGAGAGACTGACTGATTGACTTAATGAGAGAGAGACTGACTGACTGAGAGATAGACTGACTGAGGGAGAGACTGACTGACTGAGAGAGAGACTGACTGAGAGAGAGACAGACTGACTGACTGAGAGAGAGACTGACTGACTGACTGAGAGAGAGACTGACTGACTGACTGAGAGAGAGACTGACTGACTGAGAGAGAGACTGACTGACTGAGAAAGAGAGACTGACTGACTGACTGTCTGAGAGAGTGACTGACTGACTAGAGAGAGACTGACTGACTGACTGACTGACTGAGAGAGAGACTGACTGACTGACGGAGAGACTGACTGACTGACTGAGAGAGTGACTGATTGACTGACTGACTGAGAGAGAGACTGACTGACAGACTGAGAGAGAGACTGACTGACTGAGAAAGAGAGACTGACTGACTGACTGTCTGAGAGAGTGACTGACTGACTAGAGAGAGACTGACTGACTGACTGAGAGAGAGACTGACTGACTGACGGAGAGACTGACTGACTGACTGAGAGAGTGACTGATTGACTGACTGACTGAGAGAGAGACTGACTGACAGACTGAGAGAGAGACTGACTGACTGTCTGACTGAGAGAGAGACTGACTGACTGACTGACTGAGAGAGAGACTTACTGACTGAGAGAGAGACTGACTGACTAAATGAGTTAGAGACTGACTGACTGACTGAGAGAGACTGACTGACTGACTGACTGAGAGAGAGACTGACTGACTGACTGAATGAGAGAGAGACTGACTGACTGAGAGATAGACTGACTGAGGGAGAGACTGACTGAATGAGAGAGAGACTGACTGAGAGAGAGACAGACTGACTGACTGAGAGAGAGACTGACTGACTGACTGAGAGAGAGACTGACTGACTGACTGAGAGAGAGACTGACTGACTGACTGACTGAGAGAGAGTCTGACTGACTGAGAGAGAGACTGACTGACTGACTGAGAGAGAGACTGACTGACTGAGAGTGAGACTGACTGACTGAGAGTGAGACTGACTGACTAAATGAGTTAGAGACTGACTGACTGATTGAGAGAGACTGACTGACTGACTGACTGAGAGAGAGACTGACTGACTGACTGACTGAGGGAGAGACTGACTGACTGAGAGAGAGACTGACTGAGAGAGAGACAGACTGACTGACTGAGAGAGAGACTGACTGACTGACTGAGAGAGAGACTGACTGACTGACTGAGAGAGAGACTGACTGACTGAGAGAGAGACTGACTGACTGAGAAAGAGAGACTGACTGACTGACTGTCTGAGAGAGTGACTGACTGACTGAGAGAGACTGACTGACTGACTGACTGAGAGAGAGACTGACTGACTGACTGAGAGAGAGACTGACTGACTGTCTGACTGAGAGAGAGACTGACTGACTGACTGACTGAGAGAGAGACTGACTGACTAAATGAGTTAGAGACTGACTGACTGACTGAGAGAGACTGACTGACTGACTGACTGAGAGAGAGACTGACTGATTGACTTAATGAGAGAGAGACTGACTGACTGACTGAAAGAGAGACTGACTGACTGAATGAGAGAGAGACTGACTGACAGAGAGAGACTGACTGAGAGAGAGACTGACTGACTGACTGACTGAGAGAGAGAGAGACTGACTGACTGACTGACTGTCTGAGAGAGTGACTGACTGACTAAA
Organism: Ascaphus truei; assembly: GCF_040206685.1. Classification (NCBI taxonomy): domain Eukaryota; kingdom Metazoa; phylum Chordata; class Amphibia; order Anura; family Ascaphidae; genus Ascaphus; species Ascaphus truei. The sequence continues at coordinate 183,772,693 of NC_134486.1, read as the reverse complement.
GAGAGACTGACTGACTGACTAACTGACTGAGAGAGAGACTGAAGTACTGATTGACTGACTGATGGAGTGAGAGACTGACTTACTGACTGACTGAGAGAAAGACTGACTGACTGACTGAGAGAGAGACTGACTGACTGACTGAGAGAGAGACTGACTGACTGAATGAGAGAGAGACTGACTGACTGACTGAGAGAGTGACTGACTGACTAGAGAGAGATTGACTGACTGACTGAGAGAGAGACTGACTGACTGACTGACTGAGAGAAAGACTGACTGACTGACTGACTGAGAGAGAGACTGACTGACTGACTGAGAGAGAGACTGACTGACTGACTGAATGAGAGACTGACTGACTGACTGAGAGAGAGACTAACAGACTGACTGACTGACTGAGAGAGACTGACTGAGAGAGACTGACTGACTGACTGACTGAGAGGGAGACTGACTAACTGACTGAGAGAGAGACTGACTGAGAGAGAGACTGACTGAATGAGAGAGAGACTGACTGACTGTGAGAGAGATACTGACTGACTGACTGTCTGAGAGAGTGACTGACTGACAAGAGAGAGACTGACTGACTGACTGAGAGAGAGACTGACGTACTGACTGACTGACTGACTGACTGACTGACGGAGTGAGAGACTGACTGACTGACTGAATGAGAGAAAACCTGACTGACTGAGAGAGAGAGAGACTAACAGACTGACTGACTGACTGAGAGAGACTGACTGAGAGAGACTGACTGACTGACTGACTGACTGAGAGGGAGACTGACTAACTGACTGAGAGAGAGACTGACTGACTGACTGAGAGAGAGACTGACTGAGAGAGAGACTGACTGAATGAGAGAGAGACTGGCTGACTGTGAGAGAGATACTAACTGACTGACTGTCTGAGAGAGTGACTGACTGACTAGAGAGAGACTGACTGACTGACTGAGAGAGAGACTGACGAACTGACTGAGAGAGTGACTGATTGACTGACTGACTGAGAGAGAGACTGACTGACTGACTGAGAGAGAGACTGACTGACTGAATGAGAGAGAGACTGACTGACAGAGAGAGACTGACTGAGAGAGAGACTGACTGACTGACTGAGAGAGAGAGAGACTGACTGACTGACTGTCTGAGAGAGTGACTAACTGACTAAAGAGAGACTGACTGACTGACTGACTGACTGAGAGAGAGACTGACGTTCTGACTGACTGGCTGACTGATGGAGTGAGAGACTGACTGACTGAGAGAGAGACTGACTGACTGACTGAATGAGAGAAAGACTGACTGACTGAGAGAGAGACTGACTAACTGACTGAGAGAGAGACTGACTGACTGACTGACTGAGAGGGAGACTGACTGAGAGAGAGACTGACTGACTAAGAGAGAGACTGACTGACTGAGAGAGAGACTGACTGACTGTCTGACTAACTGACTGAGAGAGAGACTGACTGACTGACGGAGAGACTGAAAGACTGAGAGAGTGACTAATTGACTGACTGACTGAGAGAGAGACTGACTGACTGAGAGAGAGACTGACTGACTGAGAGAGAGATTGACAGAGAGAGAGAATGACTGACTGAGAGAGAGACTGACTGACTGAGAGAGAGACTGACTGAGTGAGAGAGACTGACTGACTGACTGACTGAGAGAGAGACAGACTGACTGACTGACTGACTGAGAGAGAGACTGACTTACTAACTGACAGAGAGACTGACTGACTGACTAACTGAGAGAGAGACTGACTGACTGAGAGACAGACTGACTGACTGACTGACTGAGAGAGAGACTGACAGACAGACTGACTGAGAGAGAGACTGACTGACTTACTGAGAGAGAGGCTGACTGACTGACTGACTGACTGAATGAGAGAGATACTGACTGACTGACTGACTGACTGACTGAAAGAGAGACTGACTGACTGACTGAATAAGAGAGAGACTGACTGACTGAGAGAGAGACTGACTGACTGACTGACTGAGAGAGAGACTGACTGACTGACTGAGCGAGAGACTGACTGACTGACTGAGAGAGAGACTGACTGACTAAATGAGTGAGAGACTGACTGACTGACTGACTGAATGAGAGATGGACTGACTGACTAAGAGAGAGACTGACTGAGAGAGAGAGACTGACTGACTGAGAGGGAGACTGACTGACTGACTGACTGAGAGAGAGACTTACTGACTGACTGTCTGACAGAGTGACTGACTGACTAGAGAGAGACTGACTGACTGACTGAGAGAGAGACTGACTGACTGTCTGAGAGAGTGACTGACTGACTAGAGAGAGACTGACTGACTGACTGACTGACTGAGAGAGAGACTGACTGACTGACTGAGAGAGAGACTGACTGACTGACTGAGAGAGAGACTGACTGACTGACTGAGAGAGAGACTGACTGACTGAATGAGAGAGAGACTGACTGACTGACTGAGAGAGAGACTGACTGACTTTCTGACTGAGAGAGACTGACTGACTGACTGAGAGAGAGACTAACTGACTGACTGAGAGAGTGACTGACTGACTGACTGACTGAATGAGAGAGAGTCTGACTGACTGAGAGAGAGACTGACTGAGAGAGAGACTGACTGACTGAGAGAGAGACTGACTGACTGACTGAGAGAGACTGACTGACTGACTGTCTGAGAGAGTGACTGACTGACTAGAGAGTGACTGACTGACTGACTGAGAGAGACTGACTGACTGACTGTCTGAGAGAGTGACTGACTGACTAGAGAGAGACTTACTGACTGACTGACTGACTGAGAGAGAGACTGACTGACTGACTGAGAGAGAGACAGACTGACTGACTGACTGAGAGAGAGACTGACTGACTGACTTACTGACTGAGAGAGTGACTGACTGACTGAGAGAGAGACTGACTGGCTGATTGGCTGAGAGAGAGACAGACTGACTGACTGACTGATTGAGAGAGAGACTAACTGACTGACTGAGAGATAATGACTGACTGACTGAGAGAGAGAGACTGACTGACTGAGAGAGAGACTGACTGACTGAGAGACTGACTGACTGACTGACTGAGAGAGTGACTGATTGACTGACTGACTAGAGAGAGACTGACTGACTGATGGAGTGAGAGACTGACTGACTGAGAGAGAGAGACTGACTGACTGACTGAATGAGAGAAAAACTGACTGACTGAGAGAGAGACTGACAGACTGACTGACTGACTGAGAGTGAGACTGACTGACTGACTGACTGAATGAGAGAGAGACTGACTGACTGAGAGAAAGACTGACTGACTGACTGACTGACTGACTGACTGACTGAGAGAGAGACTGACTGACTGAGAGAGAGACTGACTGACTGACTGAGAGAGAGACTGACTGACTAAATAAGTGAGAGACTGACTGACTGAGAGAGACTGACTGACTGACTGAGAGAGAGACTGACTGACTGACTGACTGAATGAGAGAGAGAGACTGACTTACTGAGAGAGAGACTGACTGAGAAAGAGACTGACTGACTGAGAGAGAGAGAGACTGACTGACTGACTGACTGACTGACTGAGAGAGAGACTGACTGACTGAATGAGAAAGAGACTGACTGACAAAGAGAGACTGACTGAAAGAGAGACTGACTGAGAGATAGAGAGACTGACTGACTGACTGACTGTCTGAGAGAGTGACTGACTGACTAGAGAGAGACTGACTGACTGACGGAGTGAGAGACTGACTGACTGAGAGAGAGAGACTGACTGACTGACTGAATGAGAGAAAAACTGACTGACTGAGAGAGAGACTGACAGACTGACTGACTGACTGAGAGAGACTGACTGAGAGAGACTGACTGACTGACTGAGAGGGAGACTGACTAACTGACTGAGAGAGAGACTGACTGACTGACTGAGAGAGAGACTGACTGAGAGATAGACTGACTGACTGAGAGAGAGACTGACTGACTGAGAGAGAGATACTGACTGACTGACTGTCTGAGAGAGTGACTGACTGACTAGAGAGAGACTGACTGACTGACTGAGAGAGAGACTGACGGACTGACTGAGAGAGTGACTGATTGACTGACTGACTGAGAGAGAGACTGACTGACTGACTGAGAGAGAGACTGACTGACTGAATGAGAGAGAGACTGACTGACAGAGAGAGACTGACTGAGAGAGAGACTGACTGACTGACGGAGAGAGAGAGAGAGACTGACTGACTGACTGTCTAAGAGAGTGACTGACTGACTAAAGAGAGACTGACTGACTGACTGACTGAGAGAGAGACTGACGTACTGACTGACTGACTGACTGACTGATGGAGTGAGAGACTGATTGACTGAGAGAGAGACTGACTGACTGACTGAATGAGAGAAAGACTGACTGACTGAGAGAGAGACTGACTAACTGACTGAGAGAGAGACTGACTGACTGACTTACTGAGAGAGAGACTGACTGAGAGAGAGACTGACTGACTGAGAGAGAGACTGACTGACTGAGAGAGAGACTTACTGACTGACTGACTGTCTGTCTGAGAGAGTGACTGACTGACTAGAGAGAGACTGACTGACTGACTAACTGACTGAGAGAGAGACTGACTGACTGACGGAGAGACTGACTGACAGACTGAGAGAGTGACTGATTGACTGACTGACTGAGAGAGAGACTGACTGACTGAGAGAGAGACTGACTGACTGAGAGAGAGATTGACAGAGAGAGAAACTGACTGACTGAGAGAGAGACTGACTGACTGAGAGAGAGACTGACTGAGAGAGAGAGATTGACTGACTGACTGACTGAGAGAGAGACAGACTGACTGACTGAGAGAGAGACTGACTTACTAACTGAGAGAGAGACTGACTGACTGACTGACTGACTGACTGACTGAGAGAGAGACTGACTGACTGAGAGAGAGACTGACTGACTGACTGAGAGACTGACTGAGAGACTGACAGACTGACTGACTGACTGACTGAGAGAGAGACTGACTGACTGAGAGAGAGACTGACTGACTGAGAGAGAGACTGACTGACTGAGAGAGTGACTGACTGACTGAGAGAGAACGACTGACTGACTGACTGACTGAGAGAGAGAGACTGACTGACTGAGAGAGAGACTGACTGACTGAGAGACTGACTGTCTGACTGACTGAGAGAGTGACTGATTGACTGACTGACTGAGAGAGAGACTGACTGACTGAGAGAGAGAGAGACTGACTGACTGACTGAGAGAGAGACTGACAGACTGACTGACTGAGAGAGAGACTGACTGACTGACTGAGAGAGAGGCTGACTGACTGACTGACTGAATGAGAGAGAGACTGACTGACTGAGAGAGAGACTGACTGACTGACTGACTGACTGACTGAGAGAGAGACTGACTGACTGACTGAGATAGAGACTGACTGACTGACTGAGAGAGAGACTGACTGACTAAATGAGTGAGAAACTGACTGACTGACTGAGAGAGACTGACTGACTGAGAGAGAGACTGACTGACTGACTTACTGAGAGAGAGACTGACTGAGAGAGAGACTGACTGACTGAGAGAGAGACTGACTGACTGACTGACTGTCTGTCTGAGAGAGTGACTGACTGACTAGAGAGAGACTGACTGACTGACTAACTGACTGAGAGAGAGACTTACTGACTGACGGAGAGACTGACTGACAGACTGAGAGAGTGACTGATTGACTGACTGACTGAGAGAGAGACTGACTGACTGAGAGAGAGACTGACTGACTGAGAGAGAGAGTGACAGAGAGAGAGACTGACTGACTGAGAGAGAGACTGACTGACTGAGAGAGAGACTGACTGAGAGAGAGAGACTGACTGACTGACTGAGAGAGAGGCTGACTGACTGACTGACTGAATGAGAGAGAGACTGACTGACTGAGAGAGAGACTGACTGACTGACTGACTGACTGACTGAGAGAGAGACTGACTGACTGACTGAGATAGAGACTGACTGACTGACTGAGAGAGAGACTGACTGACTAAATGAGTGAGAAACTGACTGACTGACTGAGAGAGACTGACTGACTGACTGACTGACTGACTGACTGACTGAGAGAGAGACTGACTGACTGACTTACTGAGAGAGAGACTGACTGAGAGAGAGACTGACTGACTGAGAGAGAGACTGACTGACTGAGAGAGAGACTGACTGACTGACTGGCTGTCTGTCTGAGAGAGTGACTGACTGACTAGAGAGAGACTGACTGACTGACTAACTGACTGAGAGAGAGACTGACTGACTGACGGAGAGACTGACTGACAGACTGAGAGAGTGACTGATTGACTGACTGACTGAGAGAGAGACTGACTGACTGAGAGAGTGACTGACTGACTGAGAGAGAGACTGACTGACTGAGAGAGAGATTGACAGAGAGAGAGACTGACTGACTGAGAGAGAGACTGACTGACTGAGAGAGAGACTGACTGAGAGAGAGAGACTGACTGACTGACTGACTGAGAGAGAGACAGACTGACTGACTGACTGAGAGAGAGACTGACTTACTAACTGAGAGAGAGACTGACTGACTGACTGACTGACTGAGAGAGAGACTGACTGACTGAGAGAGAGACTGACTGACTGACTGAGAGACTGACTGAGAGAGTGACTTATTGACTGACTGACTGAGAGAGAGACTGACTGAGAGAGAGACTGACTGACTGACTGAGAGAGAGATTGACTGACTGAGAGAGTGACTGACTGACTGAGAGAGAACGACTGACTGACTGACTGACTGAGAGAGAGAGACTGACTGACTGAGAGAGAGACTGACTGACTGAGAGACTGACTGTCTGACTGACTGAGAGAGTGACTGATTGACTGACTGACTGAGAGAGAGACTGACTGACTGAGAGAGAGAGACTGACTGACTGACTGACTGACTGACTGAGAGAGAGACTGACAGACTGACTGACTGAGAGAGACTGACTGACTGACTGAGAGAGAGGCTGACTGACTGACTGACTGAATGAGAGAGAGACTGACTGACTGAGAGAGAGACTGACTGACTGACTGACTGACTGAGAGAGACACTGACTGACTGACTGAGATAGAGACTGACTGACTGACTGAGAGAGAGACTGACTGACTAAATGAGTGAGAAACTGACTGACTGACTGAGAGAGACTGACTGACTGACTGACTGACTGACTGACTGAGAGAGAGACTGACTGACTGACTGACTGACTGACTGACTGAGAGAGAGACTGACTGAGAGAGAGAGACTGACTGACTGACTGACTGAGAGAGAGACTGACTGACTGTCTGAGAGAGTGACTGACTGACTAGAGAGAGACTGACTGACTGACTGAGAGAGAGACTGACTGACTGACTGAGAGAGAGACTGACTGACTGACTGAGAGAGAGACTGACTGACTGAATGAGAGAGAGACTGACTGACTGAGAGAGAGACTGACTGACTTTCTGACTGAGAGAGACTGACTGACTGACTGAGAGAGAGACTTACTGACTGAATGAGAGAGAGACTGAATGACTGACTGACTGAGAGAGAGACTGACAGACTAACCGACTGACTGAGAGAGTGACTGACTGACTGACTGACTGACTGAATGAGAGAGAGTCTGACTGACTGAGAGAGAGACTGACTGAGAGAGAGACTGACTGACTGAGAGAGAGACTGACTGAGTGACTGAGAGAGACTGACTGACTGACTGTCTGAGAGAGTGACTGACTGACTAGAGAGTGACTGACTGACTGACTGAGAGAGAGACTAACTGACTGACTGTCTGAGAGAGTGACTGACTGACTAGAGAGAGACTTACTGACTGACTGACTGACTGACTGAGAGAGAGACTGACTGACTGACTGAGAGAGAGACAGACTGACTGACTGACTGAGAGTGAGACTGACTGACTGACTGACTTACTGACTGAGAGACTGACTGACTGACTGAGAGAGAGACTGACTGAGAGATAGACTGACTGACTGAGAGAGAGACTGACTGACTGAGAGAGAGATACTGACTGACTGACTGTCTGAGAGAGTGACTGACTGACTAGAGAGAGACTGACTGACTGACTGAGAGAGAGACTGACGGACTGACTGAGAGAGTGACTGATTGACTGACTGACTGAGAGAGAGACTGACTGACTGACTGAGAGAGAGACTGACTGACTGAATGAGAGAGAGACTGACTGACAGAGAGAGACTGACTGAGAGAGAGACTGACTGACTGACGGAGAGAGAGAGAGAGACTGACTGACTGACTGTCTAAGAGAGTGACTGACTGACTAAAGAGAGACTGACTGACTGACTGACTGAGAGAGAGACTGACGTACTGACTGACTGACTGACTGACTGATGGAGTGAGAGACTGATTGACTGAGAGAGAGACTGACTGACTGACTGAATGAGAGAAAGACTGACTGACTGAGAGAGAGACTGACTAACTGACTGAGAGAGAGACTGACTGACTGACTTACTGAGAGAGAGACTGACTGAGAGAGAGACTGACTGACTGAGAGAGAGACTGACTGACTGAGAGAGAGACTTACTGACTGACTGACTGTCTGTCTGAGAGAGTGACTGACTGACTAGAGAGAGACTGACTGACTGACTAACTGACTGAGAGAGAGACTGACTGACTGACGGAGAGACTGACTGACAGACTGAGAGAGTGACTGATTGACTGACTGACTGAGAGAGAGACTGACTGACTGAGAGAGAGAATGACTGACTGAGAGAGAGATTGACAGAGAGAGAAACTGACTGACTGAGAGAGAGACTGACTGACTGAGAGAGAGACTGACTGAGAGAGAGAGATTGACTGACTGACTGACTGAGAGAGAGACAGACTGACTGACTGAGAGAGAGACTGACTTACTAACTGAGAGAGAGACTGACTGACTGACTGACTGACTGACTGAGAGAGAGACTGACTGACTGAGAGAGAGACTGACTGACTGACTGAGAGACTGACTGAGAGACTGACAGACTGACTGACTGACTGACTGAGAGAGAGACTGACTGACTGAGAGAGAGACTGACTGACTGAGAGAGAGACTGACTGACTGAGAGAGTGACTGACTGACTGAGAGAGAACGACTGACTGACTGACTGACTGAGAGAGAGAGACTGACTGACTGAGAGAGAGACTGACTGACTGAGAGACTGACTGTCTGACTGACTGAGAGAGTGACTGATTGACTGACTGACTGAGAGAGAGACTGACTGACTGAGAGAGAGAGAGACTGACTGACTGACTGACTGAGAGAGAGACTGACAGACTGACTGACTGAGAGAGAGACTGACTGACTGACTGAGAGAGAGGCTGACTGACTGACTGACTGAATGAGAGAGAGACTGACTGACTGAGAGAGAGACTGACTGACTGACTGACTGACTGACTGAGAGAGAGACTGACTGACTGACTGAGATAGAGACTGACTGACTGACTGAGAGAGAAACTGACTGACTAAATGAGTGAGAAACTGACTGACTGACTGAGAGAGACTGACTGACTGAGAGAGAGACTGACTGACTGACTTACTGAGAGAGAGACTGACTGAGAGAGAGACTGACTGACTGAGAGAGAGACTGACTGACTGACTGACTGTCTGTCTGAGAGAGTGACTGACTGACTAGAGAGAGACTGACTGACTGACTAACTGACTGAGAGAGAGACTTACTGACTGACGGAGAGACTGACTGACAGACTGAGAGAGTGACTGATTGACTGACTGACTGAGAGAGAGACTGACTGACTGAGAGAGAGACTGACTGACTGAGAGAGAGAGTGACAGAGAGAGAGACTGACTGACTGAGAGAGAGACTGACTGACTGAGAGAGAGACTGACTGAGAGAGAGAGACTGACTGACTGACTGAGAGAGAGGCTGACTGACTGACTGACTGAATGAGAGAGAGACTGACTGACTGAGAGAGAGACTGACTGACTGACTGACTGACTGACTGAGAGAGAGACTGACTGACTGACTGAGATAGAGACTGACTGACTGACTGAGAGAGAGACTGACTGACTAAATGAGTGAGAAACTGACTGACTGACTGAGAGAGACTGACTGACTGACTGACTGACTGACTGACTGAGAGAGAGACTGACTGACTGACTTACTGAGAGAGAGACTGACTGAGAGAGAGACTGACTGACTGAGAGAGAGACTGACTGACTGAGAGAGAGACTGACTGACTGACTGGCTGTCTGTCTGAGAGAGTGACTGACTGACTAGAGAGAGACTGACTGACTGACTAACTGACTGAGAGAGAGACTGACTGACTGACGGAGAGACTGACTGACAGACTGAGAGAGTGACTGATTGACTGACTGACTGAGAGAGAGACTGACTGACTGAGAGAGTGACTGACTGACTGAGAGAGAGACTGACTGACTGAGAGAGAGATTGACAGAGAGAGAGACTGACTGACTGAGAGAGAGACTGACTGACTGAGAGAGAGACTGACTGAGAGAGAGAGACTGACTGACTGACTGACTGAGAGAGAGACAGACTGACTGACTGACTGAGAGAGAGACTGACTTACTAACTGAGAGAGAGACTGACTGACTGACTGACTGACTGAGAGAGAGACTGACTGACTGAGAGAGAGACTGACTGACTGACTGAGAGACTGACTGAGAGAGTGACTTATTGACTGACTGACTGAGAGAGAGACTGACTGAGAGAGAGACTGACTGACTGACTGAGAGAGAGATTGACTGACTGAGAGAGTGACTGACTGACTGAGAGAGAACGACTGACTGACTGACTGACTGAGAGAGAGAGACTGACTGACTGAGAGAGAGACTGACTGACTGAGAGACTGACTGTCTGACTGACTGAGAGAGTGACTGATTGACTGACTGACTGAGAGAGAGACTGACTGACTGAGAGAGAGAGACTGACTGACTGACTGACTGACTGACTGAGAGAGAGACTGACAGACTGACTGACTGAGAGAGACTGACTGACTGACTGAGAGAGAGAGATTGACTGACTGACTGACTGAGAGAGAGACAGACTGACTGACTGAGAGAGAGACTGACTTACTAACTGAGAGAGAGACTGACTGACTGACTGACTGACTGACTGACTGAGAGAGAGACTGACTGACTGAGAGAGAGACTGACTGACTGACTGAGAGACTGACTGAGAGACTGACTGAGAGACTGACTGACTGACTGACTGAGAGAGAGACTGACTGACTGAGAGAGAGACTGACTGACTGAGAGAGAGACTGACTGACTGAGAGAGTGACTGACTGACTGAGAGAGAACGACTGACTGACTGACTGACTGAGAGAGAGAGACTGACTGACTGAGAGAGAGACTGACTGACTGAGAGACTGACTGTCTGACTGACTGAGAGAGTGACTGATTGACTGACTGACTGAGAGAGAGACTGACTGACTGAGAGAGAGAGAGACTGACTGACTGACTGACTGAGAGAGAGACTGACAGACTGACTGACTGAGAGAGAGACTGACTGACTGACTGAGAGAGAGGCTGACTGACTGACTGACTGAATGAGAGAGAGACTGACTGACTGAGAGAGAGACTGACTGACTGACTGACTGACTGACTGAGAGAGAGACTGACTGACTGAATGAGATAGAGACTGACTGACTGACTGAGAGAGAGACTGACTGACTAAATGAGTGAGAAACTGACTGACTGACTGAGAGAGACTGACTGACTGAGAGAGAGAGAGACTGACTGACTGACTGACTGAGAGAGAGACTGACAGACTGACTGACTGAGAGAGAGACTGACTGACTGACTGAGAGAGAGGCTGACTGACTGACTGACTGAATGAGAGAGAGACTGACTGACTGAGAGAGAGACTGACTGACTGACTGACTGACTGACTGAGAGAGAGACTGACTGACTGACTGAGATAGAGACTGACTGACTGACTGAGAGAGAGACTGACTGACTAAATGAGTGAGAAACTGACTGACTGACTGAGAGAGACTGACTGACTGAGAGAGAGACTGACTGACTGACTTACTGAGAGAGAGACTGACTGAGAGAGAGACTGACTGACTGAGAGAGAGACTGACTGACTGACTGACTGTCTGTCTGAGAGAGTGACTGACTGACTAGAGAGAGACTGACTGACTGACTAACTGACTGAGAGAGAGACTTACTGACTGACGGAGAGACTGACTGACAGACTGAGAGAGTGACTGATTGACTGACTGACTGAGAGAGAGACTGACTGACTGAGAGAGAGACTGACTGACTGAGAGAGAGAGTGACAGAGAGAGAGACTGACTGACTGAGAGAGAGACTGACTGACTGAGAGAGAGACTGACTGAGAGAGAGAGACTGACTGACTGACTGAGAGAGAGGCTGACTGACTGACTGACTGAATGAGAGAGAGACTGACTGACTGAGAGAGAGACTGACTGACTGACTGACTGACTGACTGACTGAGAGAGAGACTGACTGACTGACTGAGATAGAGACTGACTGACTGACTGAGAGAGAGACTGACTGACTAAATGAGTGAGAAACTGACTGACTGACTGAGAGAGACTGACTGACTGACTGACTGACTGACTGACTGACTGAGAGAGAGACTGACTGACTGACTTACTGAGAGAGAGACTGACTGAGAGAGAGACTGACTGACTGAGAGAGAGACTGACTGACTGAGAGAGAGACTGACTGACTGACTGGCTGTCTGTCTGAGAGAGTGACTGACTGACTAGAGAGAGACTGACTGACTGACTAACTGACTGAGAGAGAGACTGACTGACTGACGGAGAGACTGACTGACAGACTGAGAGAGTGACTGATTGACTGACTGACTGAGAGAGAGACTGACTGACTGAGAGAGTGACTGACTGACTGAGAGAGAGACTGACTGACTGAGAGAGAGATTGACAGAGAGAGAGACTGACTGACTGAGAGAGAGACTGACTGACTGAGAGAGAGACTGACTGAGAGAGAGAGACTGACTGACTGACTGACTGAGAGAGAGACAGACTGACTGACTGACTGAGAGAGAGACTGACTTACTAACTGAGAGAGAGACTGACTGACTGACTGACTGACTGAGAGAGAGACTGACTGACTGAGAGAGAGACTGACTGACTGACTGAGAGACTGACTGAGAGAGTGACTTATTGACTGACTGACTGAGAGAGAGACTGACTGAGAGAGAGACTGACTGACTGACTGAGAGAGAGATTGACTGACTGAGAGAGTGACTGACTGACTGAGAGAGAACGACTGACTGACTGACTGACTGAGAGAGAGAGACTGACTGACTGAGAGAGAGACTGACTGACTGAGAGACTGACTGTCTGACTGACTGAGAGAGTGACTGATTGACTGACTGACTGAGAGAGAGACTGACTGACTGAGAGAGAGAGACTGACTGACTGACTGACTGACTGACTGAGAGAGAGACTGACAGACTGACTGACTGAGAGAGACTGACTGACTGACTGAGAGAGAGGCTGACTGACTGACTGACTGAATGAGAGAGAGACTGACTGACTGAGAGAGAGACTGACTGACTGACTGACTGACTGAGAGAGACACTGACTGACTGACTGAGATAGAGACTGACTGACTGACTGAGAGAGAGACTGACTGACTAAATGAGTGAGAAACTGACTGACTGACTGAGAGAGACTGACTGACTGACTGACTGACTGACTGACTGAGAGAGAGACTGACTGACTGACTGACTGACTGACTGACTGAGAGAGAGACTGACTGAGAGAGAGAGACTGACTGACTGACTGACTGAGAGAGAGACTGACTGACTGTCTGAGAGAGTGACTGACTGACTAGAGAGAGACTGACTGACTGACTGAGAGAGAGACTGACTGACTGACTGAGAGAGAGACTGACTGACTGACTGAGAGAGAGACTGACTGACTGAATGAGAGAGAGACTGACTGACTGAGAGAGAGACTGACTGACTTTCTGACTGAGAGAGACTGACTGACTGACTGAGAGAGAGACTTACTGACTGAATGAGAGAGAGACTGAATGACTGACTGACTGAGAGAGAGACTGACAGACTAACCGACTGACTGAGAGAGTGACTGACTGACTGACTGACTGAATGAGAGAGAGTCTGACTGACTGAGAGAGAGACTGACTGAGAGAGAGACTGACTGACTGAGAGAGAGACTGACTGAGTGACTGAGAGAGACTGACTGACTGACTGTCTGAGAGAGTGACTGACTGACTAGAGAGTGACTGACTGACTGACTGAGAGAGAGACTAACTGACTGACTGTCTGAGAGAGTGACTGACTGACTAGAGAGAGACTTACTGACTGACTGACTGACTGACTGAGAGAGAGACTGACTGACTGACTGAGAGAGAGACAGACTGACTGACTGACTGAGAGTGAGACTGACTGACTGACTGACTTACTGACTGAGAGACTGACTGACTGACTGAGAGAGAGACTGACTGAGAGATAGACTGACTGACTGAGAGAGAGACTGACTGACTGAGAGAGAGATACTGACTGACTGACTGTCTGAGAGAGTGACTGACTGACTAGAGAGAGACTGACTGACTGACTGAGAGAGAGACTGACGGACTGACTGAGAGAGTGACTGATTGACTGACTGACTGAGAGAGAGACTGACTGACTGACTGAGAGAGAGACTGACTGACTGAATGAGAGAGAGACTGACTGACAGAGAGAGACTGACTGAGAGAGAGACTGACTGACTGACGGAGAGAGAGAGAGAGACTGACTGACTGACTGTCTAAGAGAGTGACTGACTGACTAAAGAGAGACTGACTGACTGACTGACTGAGAGAGAGACTGACGTACTGACTGACTGACTGACTGACTGATGGAGTGAGAGACTGATTGACTGAGAGAGAGACTGACTGACTGACTGAATGAGAGAAAGACTGACTGACTGAGAGAGAGACTGACTAACTGACTGAGAGAGAGACTGACTGACTGACTTACTGAGAGAGAGACTGACTGAGAGAGAGACTGACTGACTGAGAGAGAGACTGACTGACTGAGAGAGAGACTTACTGACTGACTGACTGTCTGTCTGAGAGAGTGACTGACTGACTAGAGAGAGACTGACTGACTGACTAACTGACTGAGAGAGAGACTGACTGACTGACGGAGAGACTGACTGACAGACTGAGAGAGTGACTGATTGACTGACTGACTGAGAGAGAGACTGACTGACTGAGAGAGAGACTGACTGACTGAGAGAGAGATTGACAGAGAGAGAAACTGACTGACTGAGAGAGAGACTGACTGACTGAGAGAGAGACTGACTGAGAGAGAGAGATTGACTGACTGACTGACTGAGAGAGAGACAGACTGACTGACTGAGAGAGAGACTGACTTACTAACTGAGAGAGAGACTGACTGACTGACTGACTGACTGACTGAGAGAGAGACTGACTGACTGAGAGAGAGACTGACTGACTGACTGAGAGACTGACTGAGAGACTGACAGACTGACTGACTGACTGACTGAGAGAGAGACTGACTGACTGAGAGAGAGACTGACTGACTGAGAGAGAGACTGACTGACTGAGAGAGTGACTGACTGACTGAGAGAGAACGACTGACTGACTGACTGACTGAGAGAGAGAGACTGACTGACTGAGAGAGAGACTGACTGACTGAGAGACTGACTGTCTGACTGACTGAGAGAGTGACTGATTGACTGACTGACTGAGAGAGAGACTGACTGACTGAGAGAGAGAGAGACTGACTGACTGACTGACTGAGAGAGAGACTGACAGACTGACTGACTGAGAGAGAGACTGACTGACTGACTGAGAGAGAGGCTGACTGACTGACTGACTGAATGAGAGAGAGACTGACTGACTGAGAGAGAGACTGACTGACTGACTGACTGACTGACTGAGAGAGAGACTGACTGACTGACTGAGATAGAGACTGACTGACTGACTGAGAGAGAAACTGACTGACTAAATGAGTGAGAAACTGACTGACTGACTGAGAGAGACTGACTGACTGAGAGAGAGACTGACTGACTGACTTACTGAGAGAGAGACTGACTGAGAGAGAGACTGACTGACTGAGAGAGAGACTGACTGACTGACTGACTGTCTGTCTGAGAGAGTGACTGACTGACTAGAGAGAGACTGACTGACTGACTAACTGACTGAGAGAGAGACTTACTGACTGACGGAGAGACTGACTGACAGACTGAGAGAGTGACTGATTGACTGACTGACTGAGAGAGAGACTGACTGACTGAGAGAGAGACTGACTGACTGAGAGAGAGAGTGACAGAGAGAGAGACTGACTGACTGAGAGAGAGACTGACTGACTGAGAGAGAGACTGACTGAGAGAGAGAGACTGACTGACTGACTGAGAGAGAGGCTGACTGACTGACTGACTGAATGAGAGAGAGACTGACTGACTGAGAGAGAGACTGACTGACTGACTGACTGACTGACTGAGAGAGAGACTGACTGACTGACTGAGATAGAGACTGACTGACTGACTGAGAGAGAGACTGACTGACTAAATGAGTGAGAAACTGACTGACTGACTGAGAGAGACTGACTGACTGACTGACTGACTGACTGACTGACTGAGAGAGAGACTGACTGACTGACTTACTGAGAGAGAGACTGACTGAGAGAGAGACTGACTGACTGAGAGAGAGACTGACTGACTGAGAGAGAGACTGACTGACTGACTGGCTGTCTGTCTGAGAGAGTGACTGACTGACTAGAGAGAGACTGACTGACTGACTAACTGACTGAGAGAGAGACTGACTGACTGACGGAGAGACTGACTGACAGACTGAGAGAGTGACTGATTGACTGACTGACTGAGAGAGAGACTGACTGACTGAGAGAGTGACTGACTGACTGAGAGAGAGACTGACTGACTGAGAGAGAGATTGACAGAGAGAGAGACTGACTGACTGAGAGAGAGACTGACTGACTGAGAGAGAGACTGACTGAGAGAGAGAGACTGACTGACTGACTGACTGAGAGAGAGACAGACTGACTGACTGACTGAGAGAGAGACTGACTTACTAACTGAGAGAGAGACTGACTGACTGACTGACTGACTGAGAGAGAGACTGACTGACTGAGAGAGAGACTGACTGACTGACTGAGAGACTGACTGAGAGAGTGACTTATTGACTGACTGACTGAGAGAGAGACTGACTGAGAGAGAGACTGACTGACTGACTGAGAGAGAGATTGACTGACTGAGAGAGTGACTGACTGACTGAGAGAGAACGACTGACTGACTGACTGACTGAGAGAGAGAGACTGACTGACTGAGAGAGAGACTGACTGACTGAGAGACTGACTGTCTGACTGACTGAGAGAGTGACTGATTGACTGACTGACTGAGAGAGAGACTGACTGACTGAGAGAGAGAGACTGACTGACTGACTGACTGACTGACTGAGAGAGAGACTGACAGACTGACTGACTGAGAGAGACTGACTGACTGACTGAGAGAGAGAGATTGACTGACTGACTGACTGAGAGAGAGACAGACTGACTGACTGAGAGAGAGACTGACTTACTAACTGAGAGAGAGACTGACTGACTGACTGACTGACTGACTGACTGAGAGAGAGACTGACTGACTGAGAGAGAGACTGACTGACTGACTGAGAGACTGACTGAGAGACTGACTGAGAGACTGACTGACTGACTGACTGAGAGAGAGACTGACTGACTGAGAGAGAGACTGACTGACTGAGAGAGAGACTGACTGACTGAGAGAGTGACTGACTGACTGAGAGAGAACGACTGACTGACTGACTGACTGAGAGAGAGAGACTGACTGACTGAGAGAGAGACTGACTGACTGAGAGACTGACTGTCTGACTGACTGAGAGAGTGACTGATTGACTGACTGACTGAGAGAGAGACTGACTGACTGAGAGAGAGAGAGACTGACTGACTGACTGACTGAGAGAGAGACTGACAGACTGACTGACTGAGAGAGAGACTGACTGACTGACTGAGAGAGAGGCTGACTGACTGACTGACTGAATGAGAGAGAGACTGACTGACTGAGAGAGAGACTGACTGACTGACTGACTGACTGACTGAGAGAGAGACTGACTGACTGAATGAGATAGAGACTGACTGACTGACTGAGAGAGAGACTGACTGACTAAATGAGTGAGAAACTGACTGACTGACTGAGAGAGACTGACTGACTGAGAGAGAGACTGACTGACTGACTTACTGAGAGAGAGACTGACTGAGAGAGAGACTGACTGACTGAGAGAGAGACTGACTGACTGACTGACTGTCTGTCTGAGAGAGTGACTGACTGACTAGAGAGAGACTGACTGACTGACTAACTGACTGAGAGAGAGACTTACTGACTGACGGAGAGACTGACTGACAGACTGAGAGAGTGACTGATTGACTGACTGACTGAGAGAGAGACTGACTGACTGAGAGAGAGACTGACTGACTGAGAGAGAGAGTGACAGAGAGAGAGACTGACTGACTGAGAGAGAGACTGACTGACTGAGAGAGAGACTGACTGAGAGAGAGAGACTGACTGACTGACTGAGAGAGAGGCTGACTGACTGACTGACTGAATGAGAGAGAGACTGACTGACTGAGAGAGAGACTGACTGACTGACTGACTGACTGACTGAGAGAGAGACTGACTGACTGACTGAGATAGAGACTGACTGACTGACTGAGAGAGAGACTGACTGACTAAATGAGTGAGAAACTGACTGACTGACTGAGAGAGACTGACTGACTGACTGACTGACTGACTGACTGACTGAGAGAGAGACTGACTGACTGACTTACTGAGAGAGAGACTGACTGAGAGAGAGACTGACTGACTGAGAGAGAGACTGACTGACTGAGAGAGAGACTGACTGACTGACTGGCTGTCTGTCTGAGAGAGTGACTGACTGACTAGAGAGAGACTGACTGACTGACTAACTGACTGAGAGAGAGACTGACTGACTGACGGAGAGACTGACTGACAGACTGAGAGAGTGACTGATTGACTGACTGACTGAGAGAGAGACTGACTGACTGAGAGAGTGACTGACTGACTGAGAGAGAGACTGACTGACTGAGAGAGAGATTGACAGAGAGAGAGACTGACTGACTGAGAGAGAGACTGACTGACTGAGAGAGAGACTGACTGAGAGAGAGAGACTGACTGACTGACTGACTGAGAGAGAGACAGACTGACTGACTGACTGAGAGAGAGACTGACTTACTAACTGAGAGAGAGACTGACTGACTGACTGACTGACTGAGAGAGAGACTGACTGACTGAGAGAGAGACTGACTGACTGACTGAGAGACTGACTGAGAGAGTGACTTATTGACTGACTGACTGACTGAGAGAGAGACTGACTGAGAGAGAGACTGACTGACTGACTGAGAGAGAGATTGACTGACTGAGAGAGTGACTGACTGACTGAGAGAGAACGACTGACTGACTGACTGACTGAGAGAGAGAGACTGACTGACTGAGAGAGAGACTGACTGACTGAGAGACTGACTGTCTGACTGACTGAGAGAGTGACTGATTGACTGACTGACTGAGAGAGAGACTGACTGACTGAGAGAGAGAGACTGACTGACTGACTGACTGACTGACTGAGAGAGAGACTGACAGACTGACTGACTGAGAGAGACTGACTGACTGACTGAGAGAGAGGCTGACTGACTGACTGACTGAATGAGAGAGAGACTGACTGACTGAGAGAGAGACTGACTGACTGACTGACTGACTGACTGAGAGAGACACTGACTGACTGACTGAGATAGAGACTGACTGACTGACTGAGAGAGAGACTGACTGACTAAATGAGTGAGAAACTGACTGACTGACTGAGAGAGACTGACTGACTGACTGACTGACTGACTGACTGAGAGAGAGACTGACTGACTGACTGACTGACTGACTGACTGAGAGAGAGACTGACTGAGAGAGAGAGACTGACTGACTGACTGACTGAGAGAGAGACTGACTGACTGTCTGAGAGAGTGACTGACTGACTAGAGAGAGACTGACTGACTGACTGAGAGAGAGACTGACTGACTGACTGAGAGAGAGACTGACTGACTGACTGAGAGAGAGACTGACTGACTGAATGAGAGAGAGACTGACTGACTGAGAGAGAGACTGACTGACTTTCTGACTGAGAGAGACTGACTGACTGACTGAGAGAGAGACTTACTGACTGAATGAGAGAGAGACTGAATGACTGACTGACTGAGAGAGAGACTGACAGACTAACCGACTGACTGAGAGAGTGACTGACTGACTGACTGACTGAATGAGAGAGAGTCTGACTGACTGAGAGAGAGACTGACTGAGAGAGAGACTGACTGACTGAGAGAGAGACTGACTGAGTGACTGAGAGAGACTGACTGACTGACTGTCTGAGAGAGTGACTGACTGACTAGAGAGTGACTGACTGACTGACTGAGAGAGAGACTAACTGACTGACTGTCTGAGAGAGTGACTGACTGACTAGAGAGAGACTTACTGACTGACTGACTGACTGACTGAGAGAGAGACTGACTGACTGACTGAGAGAGAGACAGACTGACTGACTGACTGAGAGTGAGACTGACTGACTGACTGACTTACTGACTGAGAGAGTGACTGACTGACTGAGAGAGAGACTGACTGGCTGATTGGCTGAGAGAGAGACAGACTGACTGACTGATTGAGAGAGAGACTAACTGACTGACTGAGAGATAATGACTGACTGACTGAGAGAGAGAGACTGACTGACTGAGAGAGAGACTGACTGACTGAGAGACTGACTGACTGACTGACTGAGAGAGTGACTGATTGACAGACTGACTAGAGAGAGACTGACTGACTGACGGAGTGAGAGACTGACTGATTGAGAGAGAGAGAGACTGACTGACTGACTGAATGAGAGAAAAACTGACTGACTGAGAGAGAGACTGACAGACTGACTGACTGACTGAGAGTGAGACTGACTGACTGACTGACTGACTGAATGAGAGAGAGACTGACTGACTGACTGAGAGAGAGACTGACTGACTGACTGACTGAGAGAGAGACTGACTGACTGAGAGAGAGACTGACTGACTGACTGAGAGAGAGACTGACTGACTAAATAAGTGAGAGACTGACTGACTGAGAGAGACTGACTGACTGACTGACTGAATGAGAGAGAGAGACTGACTGACTGAGAGAGAGACTGACTGAGAAAGAGACTGACTGACTGAGAGAGAGAGAGACTGACTGACTGACTGACTGACTGACTGAGAGAAAGACTGACTGACTGAATGAGAGAGAGACTGACTGACAGAGAGAGACTGACTGAAAGAGAGACTGACTGAGAGATAGAGAGACTGACTGACTGAATGTCTGAGAGAGTGACTGACTGACTAGAGAGAGACTGACTGACTGACGGAGTGAGAGACTGACTGACTGAGAGAGAGAGACTGACTGACTGACTGAATGAGAGAAAAACTGACTGACTGAGAGAGAGACTGACAGACTGACTGACTGACTGAGAGAGACTGACTGAGAGAGACTGACTGACTGACTGAGAGGGAGACTGACTAACTGACTGAGAGAGAGACTGACTGACTGACTGAGAGAGAGACTGACTGAGAGAGAGACTGACTGACTGAGAGAGAGACTGACTGACTGAGAGAGAGATACTGACTGACTGACTGTCTGAGAGAGTGACTGACTGACTAGAGAGAGACTGACTGACTGACTGAGAGAGAGACTGACGGACTGACTGAGAGAGTGACTGATTGACTGACTGACTGAGAGAGAGACTGACTGACTGACTGAGAGAGAGACTGACTGACTGAATGAGAGAGAGACTGACTGACAGAGAGAGACTGACTGAGAGAGAGACTGACTGACTGACGGAGAGAGAGAGAGACTGACTGACTGACTGTCTAAGAGAGTGACTGACTGACTAAAGAGAGACTGACTGACTGACTGACTGAGAGAGAGACTGACGTACTGACTGACTGACTGACTGATGGAGTGAGAGACTGACTGACTGAGAGAGAGACTGACTGACTGACTGACTGAGAGAGAGACTGACTGACTGAGAGAGAGACTGACTGACTGACTGAGAGAGAGACTGACTGACTAAATAAGTGAGAGACTGACTGACTGAGAGAGACTGACTGACTGACTGACTGAATGAGAGAGAGAGACTGACTGACTGAGAGAGAGACTGACTGAGAAAGAGACTGACTGACTGAGAGAGAGAGAGACTGACTGACTGACTGACTGACTGACTGAGAGAAAGACTGACTGACTGAATGAGAGAGAGACTGACTGACAGAGAGAGACTGACTGAAAGAGAGACTGACTGAGAGATAGAGAGACTGACTGACTGAATGTCTGAGAGAGTGACTGACTGACTAGAGAGAGACTGACTGACTGACGGAGTGAGAGACTGACTGACTGAGAGAGAGAGACTGACTGACTGACTGAATGAGAGAAAAACTGACTGACTGAGAGAGAGACTGACAGACTGACTGACTGACTGAGAGAGACTGACTGAGAGAGACTGACTGACGGACTGAGAGGGAGACTGACTAACTGACTGAGAGAGAGACTGACTGACTGACTGAGAGAGAGACTGACTGAGAGAGAGACTGACTGACTGAGAGAGAGACTGACTGACTGAGAGAGAGATACTGACTGACTGACTGTCTGAGAGAGTGACTGACTGACTAGAGAGAGACTGACTGACTGACTGAGAGAGAGACTGACGGACTGACTGAGAGAGTGACTGATTGACTGACTGACTGAGAGAGAGACTGACTGACTGACTGAGAGAGAGACTGACTGACTGAATGAGAGAGAGACTGACTGACAGAGAGAGACTGACTGAGAGAGAGACTGACTGACTGACGGAGAGAGAGAGAGACTGACTGACTGACTGTCTAAGAGAGTGACTGACTGACTAAAGAGAGACTGACTGACTGACTGACTGAGAGAGAGACTGACGTACTGACTGACTGACTGACTGATGGAGTGAGAGACTGACTGACTGAGAGAGAGACTGACTGACTGAATGAGAGAAAGACTGACTGACTGAGAGAGAGACTGACTAACTGACTGAGAGAGAGACTGACTGACTGACTTACTGAGAGAGATACTGACTGAGAGAGAGACTGACTGACTGAGAGAGAGACTGACTGACTGAGAGAGAGACTGACTGACTGACTGTCTGTCTGAGAGAGTGACTGACTGACTAGAGAGAGACTGACTGACTGACTAACTGACTGAGAGAGAGACTGACTGACTGACGGAGAGACTGACTGGCAGACTGAGAGAGTGACTGATTGACTGACTGACTGAGAGAGAGACTGACTGACTGAGAGAGAGACTGACTGACTGAGAGAGAGATTGACAGAGAGAGAGACTGACTGACTGAGAGAGAGACTGACTGACTGAGAGAGAGACTGACAGAGAGAGAGAGATTGACTGACTGACTGACTGAGAGAGAGACAGACTGACTGACTGACTGAGAGAGAGAATGACTTACTAACTGAGAGAGAGACTGACTGACTGACTGACTGACTGACTGACTGAGAGAGAGACTGACTGACTGAGAGAGAGACTGACTGACTGACTGAGAGACTGACTGAGAGACTGACTGACAGACTGACTGACTGAGAGAGAGACTGACTGACTGAGAGAGAGACTGACTGACTGAGAGAGAGACTGACTGACTGAGAGAGTGACTGACTGACTGAGAGAGAACGACTGACTGACTGACTGACTGAGAGAGAGAGACTGACTGACTGAGAGAGACTGACTGACTGAGAGACTGACTGTCTGACTGACTGAGAGAGTGACTGATTGACTGACTGACTGAGAGAGAGACTGACTGACTGAGAGAGAGAGAGACTGACTGACTGACTGACTGACTGACTGAGAGAGAGACTGACAGACTGACTGACTGAGAGAGAGACTGACTGACTGACTGAGAGAGAGGCTGACTGACTGACTGACTGAATGAGAGAGAGACTGACTGACTGAGAGAGAGACTGACTGACTGACTGACTGACTGAGTGAGAGAGAGACTGACTGACTGACTGAGATAGAGACTGACTGACTGACTGAGAGAGAGACTGACTGACTAAATGAGTGAGAAACTGACTGACTGACTGAGAGAGACTGACTGACTGACTGACTGAGAGAGAGACTGACTGACTGACTTACTGAGAGAGAGACTGACTGAGAGAGAGACTGACTGACTGAGAGAGAGACTGACTGACTGAGAGAGAGACTGACTGACTGACTGACTGTCTGTCTGAGAGAGTGACTGACTGACTAGAGAGAGACTGACTGACTGACTAACTGACTGAGAGAGAGACTGACTGACTGAGAGAGAGACTGACTGACAGACTGAGAGAGTGACTGATTGACTGACTGACTGAGAGAGAGACTGACTGACTGAGAGAGAGACTGACTGACTGAGAGAGAGATTGACAGAGAGAGAGACTGACTGACTTAGAGAGAGACTGACTGACTGAGAGAGAGACTGACTGAGAGAGAGAGACTGACTGACTGACTGAGAGAGAGGCTGACTGACTGACTGACTGAATGAGAGAGAGACTGACTGACTGAGAGAGAGACTGACTGACTGACTGACTGAGAGAGAGACTGACTGACTGACTGAGATAGAGACTGACTGACTGACTGAGAGAGAGACTGACTGACTAAATGAGTGAGAAACTGACTGACTGACTGACTGAGAGAGACTGACTGACTGACTGACTGAGAGAGAGACTGACTGACTGACTGACTTACTGAGAGAGAGATTGACTGAGAGAGAGACTGACTGACTGAGAGAGAGACTGACTGACTGAGAGAGAGACTGACTGACTGACTGACTGTCTGTCTGAGAGAGTGACTGACTGACTAGAGAGAGACTGAGTGACTGACTAACTGACTGAGAGAAAGACTGACTGACTGACGGAGAGACTGACTGACAGACTGAGAGAGTGACTGATTGACTGACTGACTGAGAGAGAGACTGACTGACTGAGAGAGAGACTGACTGACTGAGAGAGAGATTGACAGAGAGAGAGACTGACTGGCTGAGAGAGAGACTGACTGACTGAGAGAGAGACTGACTGAGAGAGAGAGACTGACTGACTGACTGAGAGAGAGACAGACTGACTGACTGACTGAGAGAGAGACCGACTTACTAACTGAGAGAGAGACTGACTGACTGACTGACTGACTGACTGAGAGAGAGACTGACTGACTGAGAGAGAGACTGACTGACTGACTGAGAGACTGACTGAGAGAGTGACTTATTGACTGACTGACTGAGAGAGAGACTGACTGACTGAGAGAGAGACTGACTGACTGAGAGAGAGACTGACTGACTGACTGAGAGACTGACTGAGAGACTGACTGACAGACTGACTGACTGAGAGAGAGACTGACTGACTGAGAGAGAGACTGACTGACTGAGAGAGAGACTGACTGACTGAGAGAGTGACTGACTGACTGAGAGAGAACGACTGACTGACTGACTGACTGAGAGAGAGAGACTGACTGACTGAGAGAGAGATTGACTGACTGAGAGACTGACTGTCTGACTGACTGAGAGAGTGACTGATTGACTGACTGACTGAGAGAGAGACTGACTGACTGAGAGAGAGAGAGACTGACTGACTGACTGACTGACTGAGAGAGAGACTGACAGACTGACTGACTGAGAGAGAGACTTACTGACTGACTGAGAGAGAGGCTGACTGACTGACTGACTGAATGAGAGAGAGACTGACTGACTGAGAGAGAGACTGACTGACTGACTGACTGACTGAGAGAGAGACTGACTGACTGACTGAGATAGAGACTGACTGACTGACTGAGAGAGAGACTGACTGACTAAATGAGTGAGAAACTGACTGACTGACTGAGAGAGACTGACTGACTGACTGACTGACTGAGAGAGAGACTGACTGACTGACTTACTGAGAGAGAGACTGACTGAGAGAGAGACTGACTGACTGAGAGAGAGACTGACTGACTGAGAGAGAGACTGACTGACTGACTGACTGTCTGTCTGAGAGAGTGACTGACTGACTAGAGAGAGACTGACTGACTGACTAACTGACTGAGAGAGAGACTGACTGACTGACGGAGAGACTGACTGACAGACTGAGAGAGTGACTGATTGACTGACTGACTGAGAGAGAGACTGACTGACTGAGAGAGAGACTGACTGACTGAGAGAGATTGACAGAGAGAGAGACTGACTGACTTAGAGAGAGACTGACTGACTGAGAGAGAGACTGACTGAGAGAGAGAGACTGACTGACTGACTGAGAGAGAGGCTGACTGACTGACTGACTGAATGAGAGAGAGACTGACTGACTGAGAGAGAGACTGACTGACTGACTGACTGAGAGAGAGACTGACTGACTGACTGACTGAGAGAGAGACTGACTGACTGACTGAGATAGAGACTGACTGACTGACTGAGAGAGAGACTGACTGACAAAATGAGTGAGAAACTGACTGACTGACTGAGAGAGACTGACTGACTGACTGACTGACTGAGAGAGAGACTGACTGACTGACTTACTGAGAGAGAGATTGACTGAGAGAGAGACTGACTGACTGAGAGAGAGACTGACTGACTGAGAGAGAGACTGACTGACTGACTGACTGTCTGTCTGAGAGAGTGACTGACTGACTAGAGAGAGACTGACTGACTGACTAACTGACTGAGAGAGAGACTGACTGACTGACGGAGAGACTGACTGACAGACTGAGAGAGTGACTGATTGACTGACTGACTGAGAGAGAGAATGACTGACTGAGAGAGAGACTGACTGACTGAGAGAGAGATTGACAGAGAGAGAGAATGACTGGCTGAGAGAGAGACTGACTGACTGAGAGAGAGACTGACTGAGAGAGAGAGACTGACTGACTGACTGAGAGAGAGACAGACTGACTGACTGACTGAGAGAGAGACTGACTTACTAACTGAGAGAGAGACTGACTGACTGACTGACTGACTGAGAGAGAGACTGACTGACTGAGAGAGAGACTGACTGACTGAGAGACTGACTGAGAGAGTGACTTATTGACTGACTGACTGAGAGAGAGACTGACTGACTGAGAGAGAGACTGACTGACTGACTGAGAGAGAGACTGACTGACTGAGAGAGTGACTGACTGACTGAGAGAGAACGACTGACTGACTGACTGACTGAGAGAGAGAGACTGACTGACTGAGAGAGAGACTGACTGACTGAGAGACTGACTGTCTGACTGACTGAGAGAGTGACTGATTGACTGACTGACTGAGAGAGAGACTGACTGACTGAGAGAGAGAGAGACTGACTGACTGACTGACTGACTGAGAGAGAGACTGACAGACTGACTGACTGAGAGAGAGACTGACTGACTGACTGAGAGAGAGGCTGACTGACTGACTGACTGAATGAGAGAGAGACTGACTGACTGAGAGAGAGACTGACTGACTGACTGACTGACTGAGAGAGAGACTGACTGACTGACTGAGATAGAGACTGACTGACTGACTGAGAGAGAGACTGACTGACTAAATGAGTGAGAAACTGACTGACTGACTGAGAGAGACTGACTGACTGACTGACTGAGAGAGAGACTGACTGACTGACTTACTGAGAGAGAGACTGACTGAGAGAGAGACTGACTGACTGAGAGAGAGACTGACTGACTGAGAGAGAGACTGACTGACTGACTGACTGTCTGTCTGAGAGAGTGACTGACTGACTAGAGAGAGACTGACTGACTGACTAACTGACTGAGAGAGAGACTGACTGACTGACGGAGAGACTGACTGACAGACTGAGAGAGTGACTGATTGACTGACTGACTGAGAGAGAGACTGACTGACTGAGAGAGAGACTGACTGACTGAGAGAGATTGACAGAGAGAGAGACTGACTGACTTAGAGAGAGACTGACTGACTGAGAGAGAGACTGACTGAGA
The DNA here is from genome assembly GCF_040206685.1 of Ascaphus truei. Classification (NCBI taxonomy): domain Eukaryota; kingdom Metazoa; phylum Chordata; class Amphibia; order Anura; family Ascaphidae; genus Ascaphus; species Ascaphus truei. Next base: position 183,744,762 of record NC_134486.1, on the reverse strand, counting down.
GAGAGAGACTGACTGACTGACTGAGAGAGAGGCTGACTGACTGACTGACTGAATGAGAGAGAGACTGACTGACTGAGAGAGAGACTGACTGACTGACTGACTGACTGAGAGAGAGACTGACTGACTGACTGAGATAGAGACTGACTGACTGACTGAGAGAGAGACTGACTGACAAAATGAGTGAGAAACTGACTGACTGACTGAGAGAGACTGACTGACTGACTGACTGACTGAGAGAGAGACTGACTGACTGACTTACTGAGAGAGAGATTGACTGAGAGAGAGACTGACTGACTGAGAGAGAGACTGACTGACTGAGAGAGAGACTGACTGACTGACTGTCTGTCTGAGAGAGTGACTGACTGACTAGAGAGAGACTGACTGACTGACTAACTGACTGAGAGAGAGACTGACTGACTGACGGAGAGACTGACTGACAGACTGAGAGAGTGACTGATTGACTGACTGACTTAGAGAGAGAATGACTGACTGAGAGAGAGACTGACTGACTGAGAGAGAGATTGACAGAGAGAGAGACTGACTGGCTGAGAGAGAGACTGACTGACTGAGAGAGAGACTGACTGAGAGAGAGAGACTGACTGACTGACTGAGAGAGAGACAGACTGACTGACTGACTGAGAGAGAGACTGACTTACTAACTGAGAGAGAGACTGACTGACTGACTGACTGACTGAGAGAGAGACTGACTGACTGAGAGAGAGACTGACTGACTGAGAGAATGACTGAGAGAGTGACTTATTGACTGACTGACTGAGAGAGAGACTGACTGACTGAGAGAGAGACTGACTGACTGACTGAGAGAGAGACTGACTGACTGAGAGAGTGACTGACTGACTGAGAGAGAACGACTGACTGACTGACTGACTGAGAGAGAGAGACTGACTGACTGAGAGAGAGACTGACTGACTGAGAGACTGACTGTCTGACTGACTGAGAGAGTGACTGATTGACTGACTGACTGAGAGAGAGACTGACTGACTGAGAGAGAGAGAGACTGACTGACTGACTGACTGAGAGAGAGACTGACAGACTGACTGACTGAGAGAGAGACTGACTGACTGACTGAGAGAGAGGCTGACTGACTGACTAACTGAATGAGAGAGAGACTGACTGACTGAGAGAGAGACTGACTGACTGACTGACTGACTGAGAGAGAGACTGACTGACTGACTGAGAGAGAGACTGACTGACTGACTGAGAGAGAGACTGACTGACTAAATGAGTGAGAAACTGACTGACTGACTGAGAGAGACTGACTGACTGACTGACTGAGAGAGAGACTGACTGACTGACTGACTGAATGAGAGAGAGACTGACTGACTGAGAGAGAAACTGACTGAGAGAGAGACTGACTGACTGACTGACTGAGAGAGAGACTTACTGACTGACTGTCTGAGAGAGTGACTGACTGACTAGAGAGAGACTGACTGACTGACTGAGAGAGAGACTGACTGACTGACTGTCTGAGAGAGTGACTGACTGACTAGAGAGAGACTGACTGACTGACTGACTGACTGATAGAGAGACTGACTGACTGAATGAGAGAGAGACTGACTGACTGACTGAGATAGAGACTGACTGACTGACTGACTGAGAGAGAGACTGAATGACTGACTGAGAGAGAGACTGACAGACTAACTGACTGACTGAGAGAGTGACTGACTGACTGACTGACTGACTGAATGAGAGAGAGACTGACTGAGAGAGAGACTGACTGAGAGAGAGACTGACTGACTGAGAGAGAGAGAGACTGACTGACAGACTGACTGACTGAGAGAGACTGACTGACTGACTGTCTGAGAGAGTGACTGACTGACTAGAGAGTGACTGACTGACTGACTGAGAGAGAGACTGACTGACTGACTGTCTGAGAGAGTGACTGACTGACTAGAGAGAGACTGACTGACTGACTGAGAGAGAGACTGACTGACTGACTGAGAGAGAGACTGACTGACTGACTGACTGACTGACTGAGAGAGAGACTGACTGACTGAATGAGAGAGAGACTGACTGACTGACTGTGAGAGAGACTGACTGACTGTCTGACTGAGAGAGAGACTGACTGACTGACTGACTGAGAGAGAGACTTACTGACTGTATGAGAGAGAGACTGAATGACTGACTGACTGAGAGAGAGAGACTGACAGACTAACTGACTGACTGAGAGAGTGACTGACTGACTGACTGACTGACTAAAAGAGAGACTGACTGACTGACAGACTGAATGAGAGAGAGACTGACTGACTGAGAGTGAGACTGACTGACTCACTGAGAGAGAGACTGACTGACTGACTCAGAGAGAGACTGACTGACTGAGAGAGACTGACTGACTAAATGAGTTAGAGACTGACTGACTGACTCAGAGAGAGACTGACTGACTGAGAGAGACTGACTGACTGACTGAGAGAGAGACTGACTGACTGAGAGAGAGACTGACTGAGAGAGAGTCTGACTGACAGAGAGAGAAACTGACTGACTGAGAGAGAGACTGACTGAGAGAGAGAGACTGACTGACTGACTGACTGAGAGAGAGACAGACTGACTGACTGACTGAGAGAGAGACTGTCTTACTGACTGAGAGAGTGACTGACTGACTGAGAGAGACTGACTGACTGAGAGAGAGACTGACTGACTGAGAGACTGACTGACTGACTGACTGAGAGAGTGACTGATTGACTGACTGACTGAGAGAGAGACTGACTGACTGAGAGAGAGACTGACTGACTGACTGACTGAAAGAGAGACTGACTGACTGACTGACTGAATGAGAGAGAGACTGACTGACTGAGAGAGAGACTGACTGACTGACTAACTGACTGACTGAGAGAGAGACTGACTGACTGACTGAGAGAGAGACTGACGGACTGAGAGAGAGACTGACTGACTAAATGAGTGAGAGACTGACATACTGACTGACTGAGTGAGACTGACTGACTGACTGAGAGAGAGACTGACTGACTGACTGTCTGTCTGAGAGAGTGACTGACTGACTAGAGAGAGACTGACTGACTGACTAACTGACTGAGAGAGAGACTGACTTACTAACTGAGAGAGAGACTGACTGACTGACTGACTGACTGAGAGAGAGACTGACTGACTGAGAGAGAGACTGACTGACTGACTGAGAGACTGACTGAGAGAGTGACTTATTGACTGACTGACTGAGAGAGAGACTGACTGACTGAGAGAGAGACTGACTGACTGACTGAGAGAGAGATTGACTGACTGAGAGAGTGACTGACTGACTGAGAGAGAACGACTGACTGACTGACTGACTGAGAGAGAGAGACTGACTGACTGAGAGAGAGAGAGACTGACTGACTGACTGACTGAGAGAGAGACTGACAGACTGACTGACTGAGAGAGACTGACTGACTGACTGACTGAGAGAGAGGCTGACTGACTGACTGAATGAGAGAGAGACTGACTGACTGAGAGAGAGACTGACTGACTGACTGACTGACTGACTGACTGACTGAGAGAGACACTGACTGACTGACTGAGATAGAGACTGACTGACTGACTGAGAGAGAGACTGACAGACTAAATGAGTGAGAAACTGACTGACTGACTGAGAGAGACTGACTGACTGACTGACTGACTGAGAGAGAGACTGACTGACTGACTGACTGAGAGAGAGACTGACTGAGAGAGAGAGACTGACTGACTGACTGAGAGAGAGACTGACTGACTGTCTGAGAGAGTGACTGACTGACTAGAGAGAGACTGACTGACTGACTGACTGAGAGAGAGACTGACTGACTGACTGAGAGAGAGACTGACTGACTGACTGAGAGAGAGACTGACTGAGAGAGAGACTGACTGACTGAGAGAGAGACTGACTGACTGACTGAGAGAGACTGACTGACTGACTGTCTGAGAGAGTGACTGACTGACTAGAGAGTGACTGACTGACTGACTGAGAGAGAGACTGACTGACTGACTGTCTGAAAGAGTGACTGACTGACTAGAGAGAGACTTACTGACTGACTGACTGACTGACTGAGAGAGAGACTGACTGACTGACTGAGAGAGAGACAGACTGACTGACTGACTGAGAGTGAGACTGACTGACTGACTGACTTACTGACTTAGAGAGTGACTGACTGACTGAGAGAGAGACTGACTGGCTGATTGGCTGAGAGAGTGACTGACTGACTGACTGAGAGAGAGACAGACTGACTGACTGATTGAGAGAGAGACTAACTGACTGACTGAGAGATAATGACTGACTGACTGAGAGAGAGAGACTGACTGACTGAGAGAGAGACTGACTGACTGAGAGACTGACTGACTGACTGAGAGAGTGACTGACTGACTAGAGAGAGACTGACTGACTGACTGAGAGAGAGACTGACTGACTGACTGTCTGAGAGAGTGACTGACTGACTAGAGAGAGACTGACTGACTGACTGACTGACTGATAGAGAGACTGACTGACTGAATGAGAGAGAGACTGACTGACTGACTGAGATAGAGACTGACTGACTGACTGACTGAGAGAGAGACTGAATGACTGACTGAGAGAGAGACTGACAGACTAACTGACTGACTGAGAGAGTGACTGACTGACTGACTGACTGACTGAATGAGAGAGAGACTGACTGAGAGAGAGACTGACTGAGAGAGAGACTGACTGACTGAGAGAGAGAGAGACTGACTGACAGACTGACTGACTGAGAGAGACTGACTGACTGACTGTCTGAGAGAGTGACTGACTGACTAGAGAGTGACTGACTGACTGACTGAGAGAGAGACTGACTGACTGACTGACTGACTGTCTGAGAGAGTGACTGACTGACTAGAGAGAGACTAACTGACTGACTGAGAGAGAGACTGACTGACTGACTGAGAGAGAGACTGACTGACTGACTGACTGACTGAGAGAGAGACTGACTGACTGAATGAGAGAGAGACTGACTGACTGACTGTGAGAGAGACTGACTGACTGTCTGACTGAGAGAGAGACTGACTGACTGACAGAGAGAGAGACTTACTGACTGTATGAGAGAGAGACTGAATGACTGACTGACTGAGAGAGAGAGACTGACAGACTAACTGACTGACTGAGAGAGTGACTGACTGACTGACTAAAAGAGAGACTGACTGACTGACAGACTGAATGAGAGAGAGACTGACTGACTGAGAGTGAGACTGACTGACTAAATGAGTTAGAGACTGACTGACTGACTCAGAGAGAGACTGACTGACTGAGAGAGACTGACTGACTGACTGAGAGAGAGACTGACTGACTGAGAGAGAGACTGACTGAGAGAGAGACTGACTGACAGAGAGAGAAACTGACTGACTGAGAGAGAGACTGACTGAGAGAGAGAGACTGACTGACTGACTGAGAGAGAGACAGACTGACTGACTGACTGACTGAGAGAGAGACTGTCTTACTGACTGAGAGAGTGACTGACTGACTGAGAGAGACTGACTGACTGACTGAGAGAGAGACTGACTGACTGAGAGACTGACTGACTGACTGAGAGAGTGACTGATTGACTGACTGACTGAGAGAGAGACTGACTGACTGAGAGAGAGACTGACTGACTGACTGACTGAAAGAGAGACTGACTGACTGACTGACTGACTGAATGAGAGAGAGACTGACTGACTGAGAGAGAGACTGACTGACTGACTGACTGAGAGAGAGACTGACTGACTGACTGAGAGAGAGACTGACGGACTGAGAGAGAGACTGACTAAATGAGTGAGAGACTGACATACTGACTGACTGAGAGAGACTGACTGACTGACTGAGAGAGAGACTGACTGACTGACTGACTGTCTGTCTGAGAGAGTGACTGACTGACTAGAGAGAGACTGACTGACTGACTAATTGACTGAGAGAGAGACTGACTTACTAACTGAGAGAGAGACTGACTGACTGACTGACTGACTGACTGACTGACTGACTGACTGACTGAGAGAGAGACTGACTGACTGAGAGAGAGACTGACTTACTGACTGAGAGACTGACTGAGAGAGTGACTTATTGACTGACTGACTGAGAGAGAGACTGACTGACTGAGAGAGAGACTGACTGACTGACTGAGAGAGAGATTGACTGACTGAGAGAGTGACTGACTGACTGAGAGAGAACGACTGACTGACTGACTGACTGAGAGAGAGAGACTGACAGACTGAGAGAGAGACTGACTGACTGAGAGACTGACTGTCTGACTGACTGAGAGAGTGACTGATTGACTGACTGACTGAGAGAGAGACTGACTGACTGAGAGAGAGAGAGACTGACTGACTGACTGACTGAGAGAGAGACTGACAGACTGACTGACTGAGAGAGACTGACTGACTGACTGAGAGAGAGGCTGACTGACTGACTGACTGAGAGAGAGGCTGACTGACTGACTGAATGAGAGAGAGACTGACTGACTGAGAGAGAGACTGACAGACTGACTGACTGAGAGAGACTGACTGACTGACTGAGAGAGAGGCTGACTGACTGACTGAATGAGAGAGAGACTGACTGACTGAGATAGAGACTGACTGACTGACTGAGAGAGAGACTGACTGACTAAATGAGTGAGAAACTGACTGACTGACTGAGAGAGACTGACTGACTGACTGACTGACTGAGAGAGAGACTGACTGACTGCCTGACTGACTGACTGAGAGAGAGACTGACTGAGAGAGAGAGACTGACTGACTGAGAGAGAGACTGACTGACTGTCTGAGAGAGTGACTGACTGACTAGAGAGAGACTGACTGACTGACTGAGAGAGAGACTGACTGACTGACTGAGAGAGAGACTGACTGACTGACTGAGAGAGAGACTGACTGAGAGAGAGACTGACTGACTGAGAGAGAGACTGACTGACTGACTGAGAGAGACTGACTGACTGACTGACTGAATGAGAGAGTGACTGACTGACTAGAGAGTGACTGACTGACTGACTGAGAGAGAGACTGACTGACTGACTGAGAGAGAGACTGACTGAGAGAGAGACTGACTGACTGAGAGAGAGACTGACTGACTGACTGAGAGAGACTGACTGACTGACTGTCTGAGAGAGTGACTGACTGACTAGAGAGTGACTGACTGACTGACTGAGAGAGAGACTGACTGACTGACTGTCTGAAAGAGTGACTGACTGACTAGAGAGAGACTTACTGACTGACTGACTGACTGACTGAGAGAGAGACTGACTGACTGACTGAGAGAGAGACAGACTGACTGACTGACTGAGAGTGAGACTGACTGACTGACTGACTTACTGACTTAGAGAGTGACTGACTGACTGAGAGAGAGACTGACTGGCTGATTGGCTGAGAGAGTGACTGACTGACTGACTGAGAGAGAGACAGACTGACTGACTGATTGAGAGAGAGACTAACTGACTGACTGAGAGATAATGACTGACTGACTGAGAGAGAGAGACTGACTGACTGAGAGAGAGACTGACTGACTGAGAGACTGACTGACTGACTGAGAGAGTGACTGACTGACTAGAGAGAGACTGACTGACTGACTGAGAGAGAGACTGACTGACTGACTGTCTGAGAGAGTGACTGACTGACTAGAGAGAGACTGACTGACTGACTGACTGACTGATAGAGAGACTGACTGACTGAATGAGAGAGAGACTGACTGACTGACTGAGATAGAGACTGACTGACTGACTGACTGAGAGAGAGACTGAATGACTGACTGAGAGAGAGACTGACAGACTAACTGACTGACTGAGAGAGTGACTGACTGACTGACTGACTGACTGAATGAGAGAGAGACTGACTGAGAGAGAGACTGACTGAGAGAGAGACTGACTGACTGAGAGAGAGAGAGACTGACTGACAGACTGACTGACTGAGAGAGACTGACTGACTGACTGTCTGAGAGAGTGACTGACTGACTAGAGAGTGACTGACTGACTGACTGAGAGAGAGACTGACTGACTGACTGACTGACTGTCTGAGAGAGTGACTGACTGACTAGAGAGAGACTAACTGACTGACTGAGAGAGAGACTGACTGACTGACTGAGAGAGAGACTGACTGACTGACTGACTGACTGAGAGAGAGACTGACTGACTGAATGAGAGAGAGACTGACTGACTGACTGTGAGAGAGACTGACTGACTGTCTGACTGAGAGAGAGACTGACTGACTGACTGACAGAGAGAGAGACTTACTGACTGTATGAGAGAGAGACTGAATGACTGACTGACTGAGAGAGAGAGACTGACAGACTAACTGACTGACTGAGAGAGTGACTGACTGACTGACTAAAAGAGAGACTGACTGACTGACAGACTGAATGAGAGAGAGACTGACTGACTGAGAGTGAGACTGACTGACTAAATGAGTTAGAGACTGACTGACTGACTCAGAGAGAGACTGACTGACTGAGAGAGACTGACTGACTGACTGAGAGAGAGACTGACTGACTGAGAGAGAGACTGACTGAGAGAGAGACTGACTGACAGAGAGAGAAACTGACTGACTGAGAGAGAGACTGACTGAGAGAGAGAGACTGACTGACTGACTGAGAGAGAGACAGACTGACTGACTGACTGACTGAGAGAGAGACTGTCTTACTGACTGAGAGAGTGACTGACTGACTGAGAGAGACTGACTGACTGACTGAGAGAGAGACTGACTGACTGAGAGACTGACTGACTGACTGAGAGAGTGACTGATTGACTGACTGACTGAGAGAGAGACTGACTGACTGAGAGAGAGACTGACTGACTGACTGACTGAAAGAGAGACTGACTGACTGACTGACTGAATGAGAGAGAGACTGACTGACTGAGAGAGAGACTGACTGACTGACTGACTGACTGAGAGAGAGACTGACTGACTGACTGAGAGAGAGACTGACGGACTGAGAGAGAGACTGACTGACTAAATGAGTGAGAGACTGACATACTGACTGACTGAGAGAGACTGACTGACTGACTGAGAGAGAGACTGACTGACTGACTGACTGTCTGTCTGAGAGAGTGACTGACTGACTAGAGAGAGACTGACTGACTGACTAATTGACTGAGAGAGAGACTGACTTACTAACTGAGAGAGAGACTGACTGACTGACTGACTGACTGACTGACTGACTGAGAGAGAGACTGACTGACTGAGAGAGAGACTGACTTACTGACTGAGAGACTGACTGAGAGAGTGACTTATTGACTGACTGACTGAGAGAGAGACTGACTGACTGAGAGAGAGACTGACTGACTGACTGAGAGAGAGATTGACTGACTGAGAGAGTGACTGACTGACTGAGAGAGAACGACTGACTGACTGACTGACTGAGAGAGAGAGACTGACAGACTGAGAGAGAGACTGACTGACTGAGAGACTGACTGTCTGACTGACTGAGAGAGTGACTGATTGACTGACTGACTGAGAGAGAGACTGACTGACTGAGAGAGAGAGAGACTGACTGACTGACTGACTGAGAGAGAGACTGACAGACTGACTGACTGAGAGAGACTGACTGACTGACTGAGAGAGAGGCTGACTGACTGACTGACTGAGAGAGAGGCTGACTGACTGACTGAATGAGAGAGAGACTGACTGACTGAGAGAGAGACTGACAGACTGACTGACTGAGAGAGACTGACTGACTGACTGAGAGAGAGGCTGACTGACTGACTGAATGAGAGAGAGACTGACTGACTGAGATAGAGACTGACTGACTGACTGAGAGAGAGACTGACTGACTAAATGAGTGAGAAACTGACTGACTGACTGAGAGAGACTGACTGACTGACTGACTGACTGAGAGAGAGACTGACTGACTGCCTGACTGACTGACTGAGAGAGAGACTGACTGAGAGAGAGAGACTGACTGACTGAGAGAGAGACTGACTGACTGTCTGAGAGAGTGACTGACTGACTAGAGAGAGACTGACTGACTGACTGAGAGAGAGACTGACTGACTGACTGAGAGAGAGACTGACTGACTGACTGAGAGAGAGACTGACTGAGAGAGAGACTGACTGACTGAGAGAGAGACTGACTGACTGACTGAGAGAGACTGACTGACTGACTGACTGACTGAATGAGAGAGTGACTGACTGACTAGAGAGTGACTGACTGACTGACTGAGAGAGAGACTGACTGACTGACTGTCTGAAAGAGTGACTGACTGACTAGAGAGAGACTTACTGACTGACTGACTGACTGACTGAGAGAGAGACTGACTGACTGACTGAGAGAGAGACAGACTGACTGACTGACTGAGAGTGAGACTGACTGACTGACTGACTTACTGACTGAGAGAGTGACTGACTGACTGAGAGAGAGACTGACTGGCTGATTGGCTGAGAGAGTGACTGACTGACTGACTGAGAGAGAGACAGACTGACTGACTGATTGAGAGAGAGACTAACTGACTGACTGAGAGATAATGACTGACTGACTGAGAGAGAGAGACTGACTGACTGAGAGAGAGACTGACTGACTGAGAGACTGACTGACTGACTGAGAGAGTGACTGATTGACAGACTGACTAGAGAGAGACTGACTGACTGACGGAGTGAGAGACTGACTGACTGAGAGAGAGAGACTGACTGACTGACTGAATGAGAGAAAAACTGACTGACTGAGAGAGAGACTGACAGACTGACTGACTGACTGAGAGTGAGACTGACTGACTGACTGACTGAATGAGAGAGAGACTGACTGACTGAGAGAGAGACTGACTGACTGACTGACTGAGAGAGAGACTGACTGACTGAGAGAGAGACTGACTGACTGACTGAGAGAGAGACTGACTGACTAAATAAGTGAGAGACTGACTGACTGAGAGAGACTGACTGACTGACTGAGAGAGGGACTGACTGACTGACTGACTGAATGAGAGAGAGAGACTGACTGACTGAGAGAGAGACTGACTGAGAAAGAGACTGACTGACTGAGAGAGAGAGAGACTGACTGACTGACTGACTGACTGAGAGAAAGACTGACTGACTGAATGAGAGAGAGACTGACTGACAGAGAGAGACTGACTGAAAGAGAGACTGACTGAGAGATAGAGAGACTGACTGACTGACTGACTGTCTGAGAGAGTGACTGACTGACTAGAGAGAGACTGACTGACTGACTGACTGAATGAGAGAAAAACTGACTGACTGAGAGAGAGACTGACAGACTGACTGACTGACTGAGAGAGACTGACTGAGAGAGACTGACTGACTGACTGAGAGGGAGACTGACTAACTGACTGAGAGAGAGACTGACTGACTGACTGAGAGACAGACTGACTGAGAGAGAGACTGACTGACTGAGAGAGAGACTGACTGACTGAGAGAGAGATACTGACTGACTGACTGACTGTCTGAGAGAGTGACTGACTGACTAGAGAGAGACTGACTGACTGACTGAGAGAGAGACTGACGGACTGACTGAGAGAGTGACTGATTGACTGACTGACTGAGAGAGAGACTGACTGACTGACTGAGAGAGAGACTGACTGACTGAATGAGAGAGAGACTGACTGACAGAGAGAGACTGACTGAGAGAGAGACTGACTGACTGACGGAGAGAGAGAGAGACTGACTGACTGACTGACTGTCTAAGAGAGTGACTGACTGACTAAAGAGAGACTGACTGACTGACTGACTGAGAGAGAGACTGACGTACTGACTGACTGACTGACTGATGGAGTGAGATACTGACTGACTGAGAGAGAGACTGACTGACTGACTGAATGAGAGAAAACTGACTGACTGAGAGAGAGACTGACTAACTGACTGAGAGAGAGACTGACTGACTGACTTACTGAGAGAGAGACTGACTGAGAGAGAGACTGACTGACTGAGAGAGAGACTGACTGACTGAGAGAGAGACTGACTGACTGACTGACTGTCTGTCTGAGAGAGTGACTGACTGACTAGAGAGAGACTGACTGACTGACTAACTGACTGAGAGAGAGACTGACTGACTGACGGAGAGACTGACTGACAGACTGAGAGAGTGACTGATTGACTGACTGACTGAGAGAGAGACTGACTGACTGAGAGAGAGACTGACTGACTGAGAGAGAGATTGACAGAGAGAGAGACTGACTGACTGAGAGAGAGACTGACTGACTGAGAGAGAGACTGACAGAGAGAGAGAGACAGATTGACTGACTGACTGAGAGAGAATGACTTACTAACTGAGAGAGAGACTGACTGACTGACTGACTGACTGAGAGAGAGACTGACTGACTGAGAGAGAGACTGACTGACTGACTGAGAGACTGACTGAGAGACTGACTGACAGACTGACTGACTGAGAGAGAGACTGACTGACTGAGAGAGAGACTGACTGACTGAGAGAGAGACTGACTGACTGAGAGAGTGACTGACTGACTGAGAGAGAACGACTGACTGACTGACTGACTGAGAGAGAGAGACTGACTGACTGAGAGAGAGACTGACTGACTGAGAGACTGACTGTCTGACTGACTGAGAGAGTGACTGATTGACTGACTGACTGAGAGAGAGACTGACTGACTGAGAGAGAGAGAGACTGACTGACTGACTGACTGAGAGAGAGACTGACAGACTGACTGACTGAGAGAGAGACTGACTGACTGACTGAGAGAGAGGCTGACTGACTGACTGACTGAATGAGAGAGAGACTGACTGACTGAGAGAGAGACTGACTGACTGACTGACTGACTGACTGACTGAGAGAGAGACTGACTGACTGACTGAGATAGAGACTGACTGACTGACTGAGAGAGAGACTGACTGACTAAATGAGTGAGAAACTGACTGACTGACTGAGAGAGACTGACTGACTGACTGACTGACTGAGAGAGAGACTAACTGACTGACTTACTGAGAGAGAGACTGACTGAGAGAGAGACTGACTGACTGAGAGAGAGACTGACTGACTGAGAGAGAGACTGACTGACTGAGAGAGAGACTGACTGACTGAGAGAGAGATTGACAGAGAGAGAGACTGACTGACTTAGAGAGAGACTGACTGACTGAGAGAGAGACTGACTGAGAGAGAGAGACTGACTGACTTACTGACTGAGAGAGAGGCTGACTGACTGACTGACTGAATGAGAGAGAGACTGACTGACTGAGAGAGAGACTGACTGACTGACTGACTGAGAGAGAGACTGACTGACTGACTGAGATAGAGACTGACTGACTGACTGAGAGAGAGACTGACTGACTAAATGAGTGAGAAACTGACTGACTGACTGAGAGAGACTGACTGACTGACTGACTGACTGACTGAGAGAGAGACTGACTGACTGACTTACTGAGAGAGAGATTGACTGAGAGAGAGACTGACTGACTGAGAGAGAGACTGACTGACTGAGAGAGAGACTGACTGACTGACTGACTGTCTGTCTGAGAGAGTGACTGACTGACTAGAGAGAGACTGACTGACTGACTAACTGACTGAGAGAGAGACTGACTGACTGACGGAGAGACTGACTGACAGACTGAGAGAGTGACTGATTGACTGACTGACTGAGAGAGAGACTGACTGACTGAGAGAGAGACTGACTGACTGAGAGAGAGATTGACAGAGAGAGAGACTGACTGGCTGAGAGAGAGACTGACTGACTGAGAGAGAGACTGACTGAGAGAGAGAGACTGACTGACTGACTGAGAGAGAGACAGACTGACTGACTGACTGAGAGAGAGACTGACTTACTATCTGAGAGAGAGACTGACTGACTGACTGACTGACTGACTGAGAGAGAGACTGACTGACTGAGAGAGAGACTGACTGACTGACTGAGAGACTGACTGAGAGAGTGACTTATTGACTGACTGACTGAGAGAGAGACTGACTGACTGAGAGAGAGACTGACTGACTGACTGAGAGAGAGACTGACTGACTGAGAGAGTGACTGACTGACTGAGAGAGAACGACTGACTGACTGACTGACTGAGAGAGAGAGACTGACTGACTGAGAGAGAGACTGACTGACTGAGAGACTGACTGTCTGACTGACTGAGAGAGTGACTGATTGACTGACTGACTGAGAGAGAGACTGACTGACTGAGAGAGAGAGAGACTGACTGACTGACTGACTGACTGAGAGAGAGACTGACAGACTGACTGACTGAGAGAGAGACTGACTGACTGACTGAGATAGAGGCTGACTGACTGACTGACTGAATGAGAGAGAGACTGACTGACTGAGAGAGAGACTGACTGACTGACTGACTGACTGACTGAGAGAGAGACTGACTGACTGACTGTCTGAGAGAGTGACTGACTGACTAGAGAGAGACTTACTGACTGACTGACTGACTGACTGAGAGAGTGACTGACTGACTGACTGAGAGAGAGACTGACTGACTGACTGTCTGAGAGAGTGACTGACTGACTAGAGAGAGACTTACTGACTGACTGACTGACTGACTGAGAGAGAGACTGACTGACTGACTGAGAGAGAGACAGACTGACTGACTGACTGAGAGTGAGACTGACTGACTGACTGACTTACTGACTGAGAGAGTGACTGACTGACTGAGAGAGAGACTGACTGGCTGATTGGCTGAGAGAGTGACTGACTGACTGACTGAGAGAGAGACAGACTGACTGACTGATTGAGAGAGAGACTAACTGACTGACTGAGAGATAATGACTGACTGACTGAGAGAGAGAGACTGACTGACTGAGAGAGAGACTGACTGACTGAGAGAGTGACTGATTGACAGACTGACTAGAGAGAGACTGACTGACTGACGGAGTGAGAGACTGACTGACTGAGAGAGAGAGACTGACTGACTGACTGAATGAGAGAAAAACTGACTGACTGAGAGAGAGACTGACAGACTGACTGACTGACTGAGAGTGAGACTGACTGACTGACTGACTGAATGAGAGAGAGACTGACTGACTGAGAGAGAGACTGACTGACTGACTGACTGACTGAGAGAGAGACTGACTGACTGAGAGAGAGACTGACTGACTGACTGAGAGAGAGACTGACTGACTAAATAAGTGAGAGACTGACTGACTGAGAGAGACTGACTGACTGACTGAGAGAGAGACTGACTGACTGACTGACTGAATGAGAGAGAGAGACTGACTGACTGAGAGAGAGACTGACTGAGAAAGAGACTGACTGACTGAGAGAGAGAGAGAGAGACTGACTGACTGACTGACTGACTGACTGAGAGAAAGACTGACTGACTGAATGAGAGAGAGACTGACTGACAGAGAGAGACTGACTGAAAGTGAGACTGACTGAGAGATAGAGAGACTGACTGACTGACTGACTGACTGTCTGAGAGAGTGACTGACTGACTAGAGAGAGACTGACTGACTGACGGAGTGAGAGACTGACTGACTGAGAGAGAGAGACTGACTGACTGACTGAATGAGAGAAAAACTGACTGACTGAGAGAGAGACTGACAGACTGACTAACTGACTGAGAGAGACTGACTGAGAGAGACTGACTGACTGACTGAGAGGGAGACTGACTAACTGACTGAGAGAGAGACTGACTGACTGACTGAGAGAGAGACTGACTGAGAGAGAGACTGACTGACTGAGAGAGAGACTGACTGACTGAGAGAGAGATACTGACTGACTGTCTGAGAGAGTGACTGACTGACTAGAGAGAGACTGACTGACTGACTGAGAAAGAGACTGACGGACTGACTGAGAGAGTGACTGATTGACTGACTGACTGAGAGAGAGACTGACTGACTGACTGACTGAGAGAGAGACTGACTGACTGAATGAGAGAGAGACTGACTGACAGAGAGAGACTGACTGAGAGAGAGACTGACTGACTGACGGAGAGAGAGAGAGACTGACTGACTGACTGTCTAAGAGAGTGACTGACTGACTAAAGAGAGACTGACTGACTGACTGAGAGAGAGACTGACGTACTGACTGACTGACTGACTGACTGACTGACTGATGGAGTGAGAGACTGACTGACTGAGAGAGAGACTGACTGACTGACTGAATGAGAGAAAGACTGACTGACTGAGAGAGAGACTGACTAACTGACTGAGAGAGAGAGACTGACTGACTGACTTACTGAGAGAGAGACTGACTGAGAGAGAGACTGACTGACTGAGAGAGAGACTGACTGACTGAGAGAGAGACTGACTGACTGACTGACTGTCTGTCTGAGAGAGTGACTGACTGACTAGAGAGAGACTGACTGACTGACTAACTGACTGAGAGAGAGACTGACTGACTGACGGAGAGACTGACTGACAGACTGAGAGAGTGACTGATTGACTGACTGACTGAGAGAGAGACTGACTGACTGAGAGAGATACTGACTGACTGAGAGAGAGATTGACAGAGAGAGAGACTGACTGACTGAGAGAGAGACTGACTGACTGAGAGAGAGACTGACAGAGAGAGAGAGATTGACTGACTGACTGACTGACTGAGAGAGAGACAGACTGACTGACTGACTGAGAGAAAGAATGACTTACTAACTGAGAGAGAGACTGACTGACTGACTGACTGACTGACTGACTGACTGAGAGAGAGACTGACTGACTGAGAGAGAGACTGACTGACTGACTGAGAGACTGACTGAGAGACTGACTGACAGACTGACTGACTGAGAGAGAGACTGACTGACTGAGAGAGAGACTGACTGACTGAGAGAGAGACTGACTGACTGAGAGAGTGACTGACTGAGAGAAAGACTGACTGACTGAATGAGAGAGAGACTGACTGACAGAGAGAGACTGACTGAAAGTGAGACTGACTGAGAGATAGAGAGACTGACTGACTGACTGACTGTCTGAGAGAGTGACTGACTGACTAGAGAGAGACTGACTGACTGACGGAGTGAGAGACTGACTGACTGAGAGAGAGAGACTGACTGACTGACTGAATGAGAGAAAAACTGACTGACTGAGAGAGAGACTGACAGACTGACTAACTGACTGAGAGAGACTGACTGAGAGAGACTGACTGACTGACTGAGAGGGAGACTGACTAACTGACTGAGAGAGAGACTGACTGACTGACTGAGAGAGAGACTGACTGAGAGAGAGACTGACTGACTGAGAGAGAGACTGACTGACTGAGAGAGAGATACTGACTGACTGTCTGAGAGAGTGACTGACTGACTAGAGAGAGACTGACTGACTGACTGAGAAAGAGACTGACGGACTGACTGAGAGAGTGACTGATTGACTGACTGACTGAGAGAGAGACTGACTGACTGACTGACTGAGAGAGAGACTGACTGACTGAATGAGAGAGAGACTGACTGACAGAGAGAGACTGACTGAGAGAGAGACTGACTGACTGACGGAGAGAGAGAGAGACTGACTGACTGACTGTCTAAGAGAGTGACTGACTGACTAAAGAGAGACTGACTGACTGACTGAGAGAGAGACTGACGTACTGACTGACTGACTGACTGACTGACTGACTGATGGAGTGAGAGACTGACTGACTGAGAGAGAGACTGACTGACTGACTGAATGAGAGAAAGACTGACTGACTGAGAGAGAGACTGACTAACTGACTGAGAGAGAGAGACTGACTGACTGACTTACTGAGAGAGAGACTGACTGAGAGAGAGACTGACTGACTGAGAGAGAGACTGACTGACTGAGAGAGAGACTGACTGACTGACTGACTGTCTGTCTGAGAGAGTGACTGACTGACTAGAGAGAGACTGACTGACTGACTAACTGACTGAGAGAGAGACTGACTGACTGACGGAGAGACTGACTGACAGACTGAGAGAGTGACTGATTGACTGACTGACTGAGAGAGAGACTGACTGACTGAGAGAGATACTGACTGACTGAGAGAGAGATTGACAGAGAGAGAGACTGACTGACTGAGAGAGAGACTGACTGACTGAGAGAGAGACTGACAGAGAGAGAGAGATTGACTGACTGACTGACTGACTGAGAGAGAGACAGACTGACTGACTGACTGAGAGAAAGAATGACTTACTAACTGAGAGAGAGACTGACTGACTGACTGACTGACTGACTGACTGAGAGAGAGACTGACTGACTGAGAGAGAGACTGACTGACTGACTGAGAGACTGACTGAGAGACTGACTGACAGACTGACTGACTGAGAGAGAGACTGACTGACTGAGAGAGAGACTGACTGACTGAGAGAGAGACTGACTGACTGAGAGAGTGACTGACTGACTGAGAGAGAACGACTGACTGACTGACTGACTGAGAGAGAGAGACTGACTGACTGAGAGAGAGACTGACTGACTGAGAGACTGACTGTCTGACTGACTGAGAGAGTGACTGATTGACTGACTGACTGAGAGAGAGACTGACTGACTGAGAGAGAGAGAGACTGACTGACTGACTGACTGACTGAGAGAGAGACTGACAGACTGACTGACTGAGAGAGAGACTGACTGACTGACTGAGATAGAGGCTGACTGACTGACTGACTGAATGAGAGAGAGACTGACTGACTGAGAGAGAGACTGACTGACTGACTGACTGACTGAGAGAGAGACTGACTGACTAGAGAGAGACTTACTGACTGACTGACTGACTGACTGAGAGAGTGACTGACTGACTGACTGAGAGAGAGACTGACTGACTGACTGAGAGAGAGACAGACTGACTGACTGACTGAGAGTGAGACTGACTGACTGACTGACTTACTGACTGAGAGAGTGACTGACTGAGAGAGAGACTGACTGGCTGATTGGCTGAGAGAGTGACTGACTGACTGACTGAGAGAGAGACAGACTGACTGACTGATTGAGAGAGAGACTAACTGACTGACTGAGAGATAATGACTGACTGACTGAGAGAGAGAGACTGACTGACTGAGAGAGAGACTGACTGACTGAGAGAGTGACTGATTGACAGACTGACTAGAGAGAGACTGACTGACTGACGGAATGAGAGACTGACTGACTGAGAGAGAGAGACTGACTGACTGACTGAATGAGAGAAAAACTGACTGACTGAGAGAGAGACTGACAGACTGACTGACTGACTGAGAGTGAGACTGACTGACTGACTGACTGAATGAGAGAGAGACTGACTGACTGAGAGAGAGACTGACTGACTGACTGACTGACTGACTGAGAGAGAGACTGACTGACTGAGAGAGAGACTGACTGACTGACTGAGAGAGAGACTGACTGACTAAATAAGTGAGAGACTGACTGACTGAGAGAGACTGACTGACTGACTGAGAGAGAGACTGACTGACTGACTGACTGAATGAGAGAGAGAGACTGACTGACTGAGAGAGAGACTGACTGAGAAAGAGACTGACTGACTGAGAGAGAGAGAGACTGACTGACTGACTGACTGACTGACTGAGAGAAAGACTGACTGACTGAATGAGAGAGAGACTGACTGACAGAGAGAGACTGACTGAAAGAGAGACTGACTGAGAGATAGAGAGACTGACTGACTGACTGACTGTCTGAGAGAGTGACTGACTGACTAGAGAGAGACTGACTGACTGACGGAGTGAGAGACTGACTGACTGAGAGAGAGAGACTGACTGACTGACTGAATGAGAGAAAAACTGACTGACTGAGAGAGAGACTGACAGACTGACTGACTGACTGAGAGAGACTGACTGAGAGAGACTGACTGACTGACTGAGAGGGAGACTGACTAACTGACTGAGAGAGAGACTGACTGACTGACTGAGAGAGAGACTGACTGAGAGAGAGACTGACTGACTGAGAGAGAGACTGACTGACTGAGAGAGAGATACTGACTGACTGTCTGAGAGAGTGACTGACTGACTAGAGAGAGACTGACTGACTGACTGAGAAAGAGACTGACGGACTGACTGAGAGAGTGACTGATTGACTGACTGACTGAGAGAGAGACTGGCTGACTGACTGACTGAGAGAGAGACTGACTGACTGAATGAGAGAGAGACTGACTGACAGAGAGAGACTGACTGAGAGAGAGACTGACTGACTGACGGAGAGAGAGAGAGACTGACTGACTGACTGTCTAAGAGAGTGACTGACTGACTAAAGAGAGACTGACTGACTGACTGACTGAGAGAGAGACTGACGTACTGACTGACTGACTGACTGACTGACTGATGGAGTGAGAGACTGACTGACTGAGAGAGAGACTGACTGACTGACTGAATGAGAGAAAGACTGACTGACTGAGAGAGAGACTGACTAACTGACTGAGAGAGAGAGACTGACTGACTGACTTACTGAGAGAGAGACTGACTGAGAGAGAGACTGACTGACTGAGAGAGAGACTGACTGACTGAGAGAGAGACTGACTGACTGACTGTCTGTCTGAGAGAGTGACTGACTGACTAGAGAGAGACTGACTGACTGACTAACTGACTGAGAGAGAGACTGACTGACTGACGGAGAGACTGACTGACAGACTGAGAGAGTGACTGATTGACTGACTGACTGAGAGAGAGACTGACTGACTGAGAGAGAGACTGACTGACTGAGAGAGAGATTGACAGAGAGAGAGACTGACTGACTGAGAGAGAGATAGACTGACTGACTGACTGAGAGAAAGAATGACTTACTAACTGAGAGAGAGACTGACTGACTGACTGACTGACTGAGAGAGAGACTGACTGACTGAGAGAGAGACTGACTGACTGACTGAGAGACTGACTGAGAGACTGACTGACAGACTGACTGACTGAGAGAGAGACTGACTGACTGAGAGAGAGACTGACTGACTGAGAGAGAGACTGACTGACTGAGAGAGTGACTGACTGACTGAGAGAGAACGACTGACTGACTGACTGACTGAGAGAGAGAGACTGACTGACTGAGAGAGAGACTGACTGACTGAGAGACTGACTGTCTGACTGACTGAGAGAGTGACTGATTGACTGACTGACTGAGAGAGAGACTGACTGACTGAGAGAGAGAGAGACTGACTGGCTGACTGACTGAGAGAGAGACTGACAGACTGACTGACTGAGAGAGAGACTGACTGACTGACTAAGAGAGAGGCTGACTGACTGACTGACTGAATGAGAGAGAGACTGACTGACTGAGAGAGAGACTGACTGACTGACTGACTGACTGAGAGAGAGACTGACTGACTGACTGAGATAGAGACTGACTGACTGACTGAGAGAGAGACTGACTGACTAAATGAGTGAGAAACTGACTGACTGACTGAGAGAGACTGACTGACTGACTGACTGACTGACTGAGAGAGAGACTGACTGACTGACTTACTGAGAGAGAGACTGACTGAGAGAGTGACTGACTGACTGAGAGAGAACGACTGACTGACTGACTGACTGAGAGAGAGAGACTGACTGACTGAGAGAGAGACTGACTGACTGAGAGACTGACTGTCTGACTGACTGAGAGAGTGACTGATTGACTGACTGACTGAGAGAGAGACTGACTGACTGAGAGAGAGAGAGACTGACTGACTGACTGACTGAGAGAGAGACTGACAGACTGACTGACTGAGAGAGAGACTGACTGACTGACTGAGAGAGAGGCTGACTGACTGACTGACTGAATGAGAGAGAGACTGACTGACTGAGAGAGAGACTGACTGACTGACTGACTGACTGAGAGAGAGACTGACTGACTGACTGAGATAGAGACTGACTGACTGACTGAGAGAGAGACTGACTGACTAAATGAGTGAGAAACTGACTGACTGACTGAGAGAGACTGACTGACTGACTGACTGACTGAGAGAGAGACTGACTGACTGACTTACTGAGAGAGAGACTGACTGAGAGAGAGACTGACTGACTGAGAGAGAGACTGACTGACTGAGAGAGAGACTGACTGACTGAGAGAGAGACTGACTGACTGAGAGAGAGACTGACTGACTGAGAGAGAGATTGACAGAGAGAGAGACTGACTGACTTAGAGAGAGACTGACTGACTGAGAGAGAGACTGACTGAGAGAGAGAGACTGACTGACTGACTGAGAGAGAGGCTGACTGACTGACTGACTGAATGAGAGAGAGACTGACTGACTGAGAGAGAGACTGACTGACTGACTGACTGAGAGAGAGACTGACTGACTGACTGACTGAGATAGAGACTGACTGACTGACTGACTGAGAGAGAGAATGACTGACTAAATGAGTGAGAAACTGACTGACTGACTGAGAGAGACTGACTGACTGACTGACTGACTGAGAGAGAGACTGACTGACTGACTTACTGAGAGAGAGATTGACTGAGAGAGAGACTGACTGACTGAGAGAGAGACTGACTGACTGAGAGAGAGACTGACTGACTGACTGTCTGTCTGAGAGAGTGACTGACTGACTAGAGAGAGACTGACTGACTGACTAACTGACTGAGAGAGAGACTGACTGACTGACGGAGAGACTGACTGACAGACTGAGAGAGTGACTGATTGCCTGACTGACTGAGAGAGAGACTGACTGACTGAGAGAGAGACTGACTGACTGAGAGAGAGATTGACAGAGAGAGAGACTGACTGGCTGAGAGAGAGACTGACTGAGAGAGAGACTGACTGAGAGAGAGAGACTGACTGACTGAGAGAGAGACAGACTGACTGACTGACTGAGAGAGAGACTGACTTACTAACTGAGAGAGAGACTGACTGACTGACTGACTGAATGACTGAGAGAGAGACTGACTGACTGAGAGAGAGACTGACTGACTGACTGAGAGACTGACTGAGAGAGTGACTTATTGACTGACTGACTGAGAGAGAGACTGACTGACTGAGAGAGAGACTGACTGACTGACTGACTGAGAGAGAGACTGACTGACTGAGAGAGTGACTGACTGACTGAGAGAGAACGACTGACTGACTGACTGACTGAGAGAGAGAGACTGACTGACTGAGAGAGAGACTGACTGACTGACTGAGAGAGAGGCTGACTGACTGACTGACTGACTGAATGAGAGAGAGACTGACTGACTGAGAGAGAGACTGACTGACTGACTGACTGACTGACTGACTGAGAGAGAGACTGACTGACTGACTGAGATAGAGACTGACTGACTGACTGAGAGAGAGACTGACTGACTAAATGAGTGAGAAACTGACTGACTGACTGAGAGAGACTGACTGACTGACTGACTGACTGACTGAGAGAGAGACTGACTGACTGACTTACTGAGAGAGAGACTGACTGAGAGAGAGACTGACTGACTGAGAGAGAGACTGACTGACTGAGAGAGAGACTGACTGACTGAGAGAGAGACTGACTGACTGAGAGAGAGATTGACAGAGAGAGAGACTGACTGACTTAGAGAGAGACTGACTGACTGAGAGAGAGACTGACTGAGAGAGAGAGACTGACTGACTGACTGAGAGAGAGGCTGACTGACTGACTGACTGAATGAGAGAGAGACTGACTGACTGAGAGAGAGACTGACTGACTGACTGACTGAGAGAGAGACTGACTGACTGACTGAGATAGAGACTGACTGACTGACTGAGAGAGAGACTGACTGACTAAATGAGTGAGAAACTGACTGACTGACTGAGAGAGACTGACTGACTGACTGACTGAGAGAGAGACTGACTGACTGACTTACTGAGAGAGAGATTGACTGAGAGAGAGACTGACTGACTGAGAGAGAGACTGACTGACTGAGAGAGAGACTGACTGACTGACTGACTGTCTGTCTGAGAGAGTGACTGACTGACTAGAGAGAGACTGACTGACTGACTAACTGACTGAGAGAGAGACTGACTGACTGATGGAGAGACTGACTGACAGACTGAGAGAGTGACTGATTGACTGACTGACTGAGAGAGAGACTGACTGACTGAGAGAGAGACTGACTGACTGAGAGAGAGATTGACAGAGAGAGAGACTGACTGGCTGAGAGAGAGACTGACTGACTGAGAGAGAGACTGACTGACTGAGAGAGAGACTGACTGACTGACTGAGAGACTGACTGAGAGAGTGACTTATTGACTGACTGACTGAGAGAGAGACTGACTGACTGAGAGAGAGACTGACTGACTGACTGAGAGAGAGACTGACTGACTGAGAGAGTGACTGACTGACTGAGAGAGAACGACTGACTGACTGACTGACTGAGAGAGAGAGACTGACTGACTGAGAGAGAGACTGACTGACTGAGAGACTGACTGTCTGACTGACTGAGAGAGTGACTGTGACTGAGAGAGAGAGAGACTGACTGACTGACTGACTGACTGAGAGAGAGACTGACAGACTGACTGACTGAGAGAGAGACTGACTGACTGACTGAGATAGAGGCTGACTGACTGACTGACTGACTGAATGAGAGAGAGACTGACTGACTGAGAGAGAGACTGACTGACTGACTGACTGACTGAGAGAGAGACTGACTGACTGACTGAGAGAGAGACTGACTGACTGACTGAGAGAGAGACTGACTGACTAAATGAGTGAGAAACTGACTGACTGACTGAGAGAGACTGACTGACTGACTGACTGACTGACTGAGAGAGAGACTGACTGACTGACTGACTGACTGAGAGAGAGACTGACTGACTGAGAGAGAGACTGACTGACTGACTGACTGACTGAGAGAGAGACTTACTGACTGACTGTCTGAGAGAGTGACTGACTGACTAGAGAGAGACTGACTGACTGACTGAGAGAGAGACTGACTGACTGACTGTCTGAGAGAGTGACTGACTGACTAGAGAGAGACTGACTGACTGACTGACTGACTGATAGAGAGACTGACTGACTGAATGAGAGAGAGACTGACTGACTGACTGACTGAGATAGAGACTGACTGACTGACTGACTGAGAGAGAGACTGAATGACTGACTGAGAGAGAGACTGACAGACTAACTGACTGACTGAGAGATTGACTGACTGACTGACTGACTGACTGACTGACTGAATGAATGAGAGAGAGACTGACTGAGAGAGAGACTGACTGAGAGAGAGACTGACTGACTGAGAGAGAGAGAGACTGACTGACAGACTGACTGACTGAGAGAGACTTACTGACTGACTGTCTGAGAGAGTGACTGACTGACTAGAGAGTGACTGACTGACTGACTGAGAGAGAGACTGACTGACTGACTGTCTGAGAGAGTGACTGACTGACTAGAGAGAGACTGACTGACTGACTGACTGAGAGAGAGACTGACTGACTGACTGAGAGAGAGACTGACTGACTGACTGACTGACTGAGAGAGAGACTGACTGACTGAATGAGAGAGAGACTGACTGACTGACTGTGAGAGAGACTGACTGACTGTCTGACTGAGAGAGAGACTGACTGACTGTATGAGAGAGAGACTGAATGACTGACTGACTGAGAGAGAGACTGACAGACTAACTGACTGACTGAGAGAGTGACTGACTGACTGACTGACTGACTAAAAGAGAGACTGACTGACTGACAGACTGAATGAGAGAGAGACTGACTGACTGAGAGTGAGACTGACTGACTGACTGAGAGAGAGACTGACTGACTGACTCAGAGAGAGACTGACTGACTGAGAGAGACTGACTGACTAAATGAGTTAGAGACTGACTGACTGACTGATTGAGAGAGACTGACTGACTGACTGAGAGAGAGACTGACTGACTGAGAGAGAGACTGACTGAGAGAGAGACTGACTGACAGAGAGAGAAACTGACTGACTGAGAGAGAGACTGACTGAGAGAGAGAGACTGACTGACTGACTGAGAGAGAGACAGACTGACTGACTGACTGACTGACTGAGAGAGAGACTGTCTTACTGACTGAGAGAGTGACTGACTGACTGAGAGAGACTGACTTACTGACTGAGAGAGAGACTGACTGACTGAGAGACTGACTGACTGACTGACTGAGAGAGTGACTGATTGACTGACTGACTGAGAGAGAGACTGACTGACTGAGAGAGAGACTGACTGACTGACTGACTGAAAGAGAGACTGACTGACTGACTGACTTAATGAGAGAGAGACTGACTGACTGAGAGAGAGACTGACTGACTGACTGACTGAGAGAGAGACTGACTGACTGACTGAGAGAGAGACTGACGGACTGAGAGAGAGACTGACTGACTAAATGAGTGAGAGACTGACATACTGACTGACTGAGAGAGACTGACTGACTGACTGAGAGAGAGACTGACTGACTGACTGACTGTCTGTCTGAGAGAGTGACTGACTGACTAGAGAGAGACTGACTGACTGACTAACTGACTGAGAGAGAGACTGACTGACTGACGGAGAAACTGACTGACAGACTGAGAGAGTGACTGATTGACTGACTGACTGAGAGAGAGACTGACTGACTGAGAGAGAGACTGACTGACTGAGAGAGAGATTGACAGAGAGAGAGACTGACTGACTGAGAGAGAGACTGACTGACTGAGAGAGAGACTGACTGAGAGAGAGAGACTGACTGACTGACTGACTGAGAGAGAGACAGACTGACTGACTGACTGAGAGAGAGACTGACTTACTAACTGAGAGAGAGACTGACTGACTGACTGAGAGAGAGACTGACTGACTGAGAGAGAGACTGACTGACTGACTGAGAGACTGACTGAGAGAGTGACTGATTGACTGACTGACTGAGAGAGAGACTGACTGACTGAGAGAGAGACTGACTGACAGACTGAGAGAGAGACTGACTGACTGAGAGAGTGACTGTCTGACTGACTGAGAGAGTGACTGATTGACTGACTGACTGAGAGAGAGACTGACTGACTGAGAGAGAGAGAGACTGACTGACTGACTGACTGAGAGAGAGACTGACAGACTGACTGACTGAGAGAGAGACTGACAGACTGACTGACTGAGAGAGAGACTGACTGACTGATTGAGAGAGAGGCTGACTGACTGACTGACTGAATGAGAGAGAGACTGACTGACTGAGAGAGAGACTGACTGACTGAGAGACTGACTGTCTGACTGACTGAGAGAGTGACTGATTGACTGACTGACTGAGAGAGAGACTGTGACTGAGAGAGAGAGAGACTGACTGACTGACTGACTGACTGAGAGAGAGACTGACAGACTGACTGACTGAGAGAGAGACTGACTGACTGACTGAGATAGAGGCTGACTGACTGACTGACTGACTGAATGAGAGAGAGACTGACTGACTGAGAGAGAGACTGACTGACTGACTGACTGACTGAGAGAGAGACTGACTGACTGACTGAGAGAGAGACTGACTGACTGACTGAGAGAGAGACTGACTGACTAAATGAGTGAGAAACTGACTGACTGACTGAGAGAGACTGACTGACTGACTGACTGACTGACTGAGAGAGAGACTGACTGACTGACTGACTGACTGAGAGAGAGACTGACTGACTGAGAGAGAGACTGACTGACTGACTGACTGACTGAGAGAGAGACTTACTGACTGACTGTCTGAGAGAGTGACTGACTGACTAGAGAGAGACTGACTGACTGACTGAGAGAGAGACTGACTGACTGACTGTCTGAGAGAGTGACTGACTGACTAGAGAGAGACTGACTGACTGACTGACTGACTGATAGAGAGACTGACTGACTGAATGAGAGAGAGACTGACTGACTGACTGACTGACTGACTGAGAGAGAGAGACTGACTGACTGAGAGAGAGACTGACTGACTGAGAGACTGACTGTCTGACTGACTGAGAGAGTGACTGATTGACTGACTGACTGAGAGAGAGACTGTGACTGAGAGAGAGAGAGACTGACTGACTGACTGACTGACTGAGAGAGAGACTGACAGACTGACTGACTGAGAGAGAGACTGACTGACTGACTGAGATAGAGGCTGACTGACTGACTGACTGACTGAATGAGAGAGAGACTGACTGACTGAGAGAGAGACTGACTGACTGACTGACTGACTGAGAGAGAGACTGACTGACTGACTGAGAGAGAGACTGACTGACTGACTGAGAGAGAGACTGACTGACTAAATGAGTGAGAAACTGACTGACTGACTGAGAGAGACTGACTGACTGACTGACTGACTGACTGAGAGAGAGACTGACTGACTGACTGACTGACTGAGAGAGAGACTGACTGACTGAGAGAGAGACTGACTGACTGACTGACTGACTGAGAGAGAGACTTACTGACTGACTGTCTGAGAGAGTGACTGACTGACTAGAGAGAGACTGACTGACTGACTGAGAGAGAGACTGACTGACTGACTGACTGTCTGAGAGAGTGACTGACTGACTAGAGAGAGACTGACTGACTGACTGACTGACTGACTGATAGAGAGACTGACTGACTGAATGAGAGAGAGACTGACTGACTGACTGAGATAGAGACTGACTGACTGACTGACTGAGAGAGAGACTGAATGACTGACTGAGAGAGAGACTGACAGACTAACTGACTGACTGAGAGATTGACTGACTGACTGACTGACTGACTGACTGACTGAATGAATGAGAGAGAGACTGACTGAGAGAGAGACTGACTGAGAGAGAGACTGACTGACTGAGAGAGAGAGAGACTGACTGACAGACTGACTGACTGAGAGAGACTTACTGACTGACTGTCTGAGAGAGTGACTGACTGACTAGAGAGTGACTGACTGACTGACTGAGAGAGAGACTGACTGACTGACTGTCTGAGAGAGTGACTGACTGACTAGAGAGAGACTGACTGACTGACTGACTGAGAGAGAGACTGACTGACTGACTGAGAGAGAGACTGACTGACTGACTGACTGACTGAGAGAGAGACTGACTGACTGAATGAGAGAGAGACTGACTGACTGACTGTGAGAGAGACTGACTGACTGTCTGACTGAGAGAGAGACTGACTGACTGTATGAGAGAGAGACTGAATGACTGACTGACTGAGAGAGAGACTGACAGACTAACTGACTGACTGAGAGAGTGACTGACTGACTGACTGACTGACTAAAAGAGAGACTGACTGACTGACAGACTGAATGAGAGAGAGACTGACTGACTGAGAGTGAGACTGACTGACTGACTGAGAGAGAGACTGACTGACTGACTCAGAGAGAGACTGACTGACTGAGAGAGACTGACTGACTAAATGAGTTAGAGACTGACTGACTGACTGATTGAGAGAGACTGACTGACTGACTGAGAGAGAGACTGACTGACTGAGAGAGAGACTGACTGAGAGAGAGACTGACTGACAGAGAGAGAAACTGACTGACTGAGAGAGAGACTGACTGAGAGAGAGAGACTGACTGACTGACTGAGAGAGAGACAGACTGACTGACTGACTGACTGACTGAGAGAGAGACTGTCTTACTGACTGAGAGAGTGACTGACTGACTGAGAGAGACTGACTTACTGACTGAGAGAGAGACTGACTGACTGAGAGACTGACTGACTGACTGACTGAGAGAGTGACTGATTGACTGACTGACTGAGAGAGAGACTGACTGACTGAGAGAGAGACTGACTGACTGACTGACGGAAAGAGAGACTGACTGACTGACTGACTTAATGAGAGAGAGACTGACTGACTGAGAGAGAGACTGACTGACTGACTGACTGAGAGAGAGACTGACTGACTGACTGAGAGAGAGACTGACGGACTGAGAGAGAGACTGACTGACTAAATGAGTGAGAGACTGACATACTGACTGACTGAGAGAGACTGACTGACTGACTGAGAGAGAGACTGACTGACTGACTGACTGTCTGTCTGAGAGAGTGACTGACTGACTAGAGAGAGACTGACTGACTGACTAACTGACTGAGAGAGAGACTGACTGACTGACGGAGAAACTGACTGACAGACTGAGAGAGTGACTGATTGACTGACTGACTGAGAGAGAGACTGACTGACTGAGAGAGAGACTGACTGAGAGAGAGATTGACAGAGAGAGAGACTGACTGACTGAGAGAGAGACTGACTGACTGAGAGAGAGACTGACTGAGAGAGAGAGACTGACTGACTGACTGACTGAGAGAGAGACAGACTGACTGACTGACTGAGAGAGAGACTGACTTACTAACTGAGAGAGAGACTGACTGACTGACTGAGAGAGAGACTGACTGACTGAGAGAGAGACTGACTGACTGACTGAGAGACTGACTGAGAGAGTGACTGATTGACTGACTGACTGAGAGAGAGACTGACTGACTGAGAGAGAGACTGACTGACAGACTGAGAGAGAGACTGACTGACTGAGAGAGTGACTGTCTGACTGACTGAGAGAGTGACTGATTGACTGACTGACTGAGAGAGAGACTGACTGACTGAGAGAGAGAGAGACTGACTGACTGACTGACTGAGAGAGAGACTGACAGACTGACTGACTGAGAGAGAGACTGACAGACTGACTGACTGAGAGAGAGACTGACTGACTGATTGAGAGAGAGGCTGACTGACTGACTGACTGAATGAGAGAGAGACTGACTGACTGAGAGAGAGACTGACTGACTGACTGACTGAGAGAGAGACTGACTGACTGACTGAGATAGAGACTGACTGACTGACTGAGAGAGAGACTGACTGACTAAATGAGTGAGAAACTGACTGACTGACTGAGAGAGACTGACTGACTGACTGACTGACTGAGAGAGAGACTGACTGACTGACTTACTGAGAGAGAGACTGACTGAGAGAGAGACTGACTGACTGAGAGAGAGACTGACTGACTGACTGAGAGAGAGACTGACTGACTGACTGACTGACTGACTGAGAGAGAGACTGACTGACTGAATGAGAGAGAGACTGACTGACTGACTGTGAGAGAGACTGACTGACTGTCTGACTGAAAGAGAGACTGACTGACTGTATGAGAGAGAGACTGAATGACTGACTGACTGAGAGAGAGACTGACAGACTAACTAACTGACTGAGAGAGTGACTGACTGACTGACTGACTAAAAGAGAGACTGACTGACTGACAGACTGAATGAGAGAGAGACTGACTGACTGAGAGTGAGACTGACTGACTGACTGAGAGAGAGACTGACTGACTGACTCAGAGAGAGACTGACTGACTGAGAGAGACTGACTGACTAAATGAGTTAGAGACTGACTGACTGACTGATTGAGAGAGACTGACTGACTGACTGAGAGAGAGACTGACTGACTGAGAGAGAGACTGACTGAGAGAGAGACTGACTGACAGAGAGAGAAACTGACTGACTGAGAGAGAGACTGACTGAGAGAGAGAGACTGACTGACTGACTGAGAGAGAGACAGACTGACTGACTGACTGACTGAGAGAGAGACTGTCTTACTGACTGAGAGAGTGACTGACTGACTGAGAGAGACTGACTTACTGACTGAGAGAGAGACTGACTGACTGAGAGACTGACTGACTGACTGACTGAGAGAGTGACTGATTGACTGACTGACTGAGAGAGAGACTGACTGACTGAGAGAGAGACTGACTGACTGACTGAAAGAGAGACTGACTGACTGACTGACTTAATGAGAGAGAGACTGACTGACTGAGAGAGAGACTGACTGACTGACTGACTGACTGACTGAGAGAGAGACTGACTGACTGACTGAGAGAGAGACTGACGGACTGAGAGAGAGACTGACTGACTAAATGAGTGAGAGACTGACATACTGACTGACTGAGAGAGACTGACTGACTGACTGAGAGAGAGACTGACTGACTGACTGACTGTCTGTCTGAGAGAGTGACTGACTGACTAGAGAGAGACTGACTGACTGACTAACTGACTGAGAGAGAGACTGACTGACTGACGGAGAAACTGACTGACAGACTGAGAGAGTGACTGATTGACTGACTGACTGAGAGAGAGACTGACTGACTGAGAGAGAGACTGACTGACTGAGAGAGAGATTGACAGAGAGAGAGACTGACTGACTGAGAGAGAGACTGACTGACTGAGAGAGAGACTGACTGAGAGAGAGAGACTGACTGACTGACTGACTGAGAGAGAGACAGACTGACTGACTGACTGAGAGAGAGACTGACTTACTAACTGAGAGAGAGACTGACTGACTGACTGAGAGAGAGACTGACTGACTGAGAGAGAGACTGACTGACTGACTGAGAGACTGACTGAGAGAGTGACTGATTGACTGACTGACTGAGAGAGAGACTGACTGACTGAGAGAGAGACTGACTGACAGACTGAGAGAGAGACTGACTGACTGAGAGAGTGACTGTCTGACTGACTGAGAGAGTGACTGATTGACTGACTGACTGAGAGAGAGACTGACTGACTGAGAGAGAGAGAGACTGACTGACTGACTGACTGAGAGAGAGACTGACAGACTGACTGACTGAGAGAGAGACTGACTGACTGACTGAGAGAGAGGCTGACTGACTGACTGACTGAATGAGAGAGAGACTGACTGACTGAGAGAGAGACTGACTGACTGACTGACTGAGAGAGAGACTGACTGACTGACTGAGATAGAGACTGACTGACTGACTGAGAGAGAGACTGACTGACTAAATGAGTGAGAAACTGACTGACTGACTGAGAGAGACTGACTGACTGACTGACTGAGAGAGAGACTGACTGACTGACTTACTGAGAGAGAGACTGACTGAGAGAGAGACTGACTGACTGAGAGAGAGACTGACTGACTGAGAGAGAGACTGACTGACTGAGAGAGAGACTGACTGACTGAGAGAGAGATTGACAGAGAGAGAGACTGACTGACTTAGAGAGAGACTGACTGACTGAGAGAGAGACTGACTGAGAGAGAGAGACTGACTGACTGACTGAGAGAGAGGCTGACTGACTGACTGACTGAATGAGAGAGAGACTGACTGACTGAGAGAGAGACTGACTGACTGACTGACTGAGAGAGAGACTGACTGACTGACTGAGATAGAGACTGACTGACTGACTGAGAGAGAGACTGACTGACTAAATGAGTGAGAAACTGACTGACTGACTGAGAGAGACTGACTGACTGACTGACTGACTGACTGAGAGAGAGACTGACTGACTGACTTACTGAGAGAGAGATTGACTGAGAGAGAGACTGACTGACTGAGAGAGAGACTGACTGACTGAGAGAGAGACTGACTGACTGACTGACTGTCTGTCTGAGAGAGTGACTGACTGACTAGAGAGAGACTGACTGACTGACTAACTGACTGAGAGAGAGACTGACTGACTGACGGAGAGACTGACTGACAGACTGAGAGAGTGACTGATTGACTGACTGACTGAGAGAGAGACTGACTGAGAGAGAGACTGACTGACTGAGAGAGAGATTGACAGAGAGAGAGACTGACTGGCTGAGAGAGAGACTGACTGACTGAGAGAGAGACTGACTGAGAGAGAGAGACTGACTGACTGAGAGAGAGACAGACTGACTGACTGACTGAGAGAGAGACTGACTTAGTAACTGAGAGAGAGACTGACTGAATGACTGACTGAATGACTGAGAGAGAGACTGACTGACTGAGAGAGAGACTGACTGACTGACTGAGAGACTGACTGAGAGAGTGACTTATTGACTGACTGACTGAGAGAGAGACTGACTGACTGAGAGAGAGACTGACTGACTGAGAGAGAGACTGACTGACTGAGAGAGTGACTGACTGACTGAGAGAGAACGACTGACTGACTGACTGACTGACTGAGAGAGAGAGACTGACTGACAGAGAGAGACTGACTGACAGAGAGAGACTGACTGACTGAGAGACTGACTGTCTGACTGACTGAGAGAGTGACTGATTGACTGACTGACAGAGAGAGAGACTGACTGACTGAGAGAGAGAGAGACTGACTGACTGACTGACTGACTGAGAGAGAGACTGACAGACTGACTGACTGAGAGAGAGACTGACTGACTGACTGAGATAGAGGCTGACTGACTGACTGACTGAATGAGAGAGAGACTGACTGACTGAGAGAGAGACTGACTGACTGACTGACTGACTGACTGAGAGAGAGACTGACTGACTGACTGAGAGAGAGACTGACTGACTGACTGAGAGAGAGACTGACTGACTAAATGAGTGAGAAACTGACTGACTGACTGAGAGAGACTGACTGACTGACTGACTGACTGAGAGAGAGACTGACTGACTGACTGACTGAATGAGAGAGAGACTGACTGACTGAGAGAGAAACTGACTGAGAGAGAGACTGACTGACTGAGAGAGAGACTGACTGACTGACTGACTGAGAGAGAGACTTACTGACTGACTGTCTGAGAGAGTGACTGACTGACTAGAGAGAGACTGACTGACTGACTGAGAGAGAGACTGACTGACTGACTGTCTGAGAGAGTGACTGACTGACTAGAGAGAGACTGACTGACTGACTGACTGACTGATAGAGAGACTGACTGACTGAATGAGAGAGAGACTGACTGACTGACTGAGATAGAGACTGACTGACTGACTGACTGAGAGAGAGACTGAATGACTGACTGAGAGAGAGACTGACAGACTAACTGACTGACTGAGAGAGTGACTGACTGACTGACTGACTGACTGAATGAGAGAGAGACTGACTGAGAGAGAGACTGACTGAGAGAGAGACTGACTGACTGAGAGAGAGAGAGACTGACTGACAGACTGACTGACTGAGAGAGACTGACTGACTGACTGTCTGAGAGAGTGACTGACTGACTAGAGAGTGACTGACTGACTGACTGAGAAAGAGACTGACTGACTGACTGTCTGAGAGAGTGACTGACTGACTAGAGAGAGACTGACTGACTGACTGACTGAGAGAGAGACTGACTGACTGACTGACTGAGAGAGAGACTGACTGACTGACTGACTGACTGACTGAGAGAGAGACTGACTGACTGAATGAGAGAGAGACTGACTGACTGACTGTGAGAGAGACTGACTGACTGTCTGACTGAGAGAGAGACTGACTGACTGTATGAGAGAGAGACTGAATGACTGACTGACTGAGAGAGAGACTGACAGACTAACTGACTGACTGAGAGAGTGACTGACTGACTGACTGACTAAAAGAGAGACTGACTGACTGACAGACTGAATGAGAGAGAGACTGACTGACTGAGAGTGAGACTGACTGACTGACTGAGAGAGAGACTGACTGACTGACTCAGAGAGAGACTGACTGACTGAGAGAGACTGACTGACTAAATGAGTTAGAGACTGACTGACTGACTGATTGAGAGAGACTGACTGACTGACTGAGAGAGAGACTGACTGACTGAGAGAGAGACTGACTGAGAGAGATACTGACTGACAGAGAGAGAAACTGACTGACTGAGAGAGAGACTGACTGACTGACTGAGAGAGAGACTGACTTACTAACTGAGAGAGAGACTGACTGACTGACTGAGAGAGAGACTGACTGACTGAGAGAGAGACTGACTGACTGACTGAGAGACTGACTGAGAGAGTGACTGATTGACTGACTGACTGAGAGAGAGACTGACTGACTGAGAGAGAGACTGACTGACAGACTGAGAGAGAGACTGACTGACTGAGAGAGTGACTGTCTGACTGACTGAGAGAGTGACTGATTGACTGACTGACTGAGAGAGAGACTGACTGACTGAGAGAGAGAGAGACTGACTGACTGACTGACTGAGAGAGAGACTGACAGACTGACTGACTGAGAGAGAGACTGACAGACTGACTGACTGAGAGAGAGACTGACTGACTGATTGAGAGAGAGGCTGACTGACTGACTGACTGAATGAGAGAGAGACTGACTGACTGAGAGAGAGACTGACTGACTGACTGACTGAGAGAGAGACTGACTGACTGACTGAGATAGAGACTGACTGACTGACTGAGAGAGAGACTGACTGACTAAATGAGTGAGAAACTGACTGACTGACTGAGAGAGACTGACTGACTGACTGACTGACTGAGAGAGAGACTGACTGACTGACTTACTGAGAGAGAGACTGACTGAGAGAGAGACTGACTGACTGAGAGAGAGACTGACTGACTGACTGAGAGAGAGACTGACTGACTGACTGACTGACTGACTGAGAGAGAGACTGACTGACTGAATGAGAGAGAGACTGACTGACTGACTGTGAGAGAGACTGACTGACTGTCTGACTGAAAGAGAGACTGACTGACTGTATGAGAGAGAGACTGAATGACTGACTGACTGAGAGAGAGACTGACAGACTAACTAACTGACTGAGAGAGTGACTGACTGACTGACTGACTAAAAGAGAGACTGACTGACTGACAGACTGAATGAGAGAGAGACTGACTGACTGAGAGTGAGACTGACTGACTGACTGAGAGAGAGACTGACTGACTGACTCAGAGAGAGACTGACTGACTGAGAGAGACTGACTGACTAAATGAGTTAGAGACTGACTGACTGACTGATTGAGAGAGACTGACTGACTGACTGAGAGAGAGACTGACTGACTGAGAGAGAGACTGACTGAGAGAGAGACTGACTGACAGAGAGAGAAACTGACTGACTGAGAGAGAGACTGACTGAGAGAGAGAGACTGACTGACTGACTGAGAGAGAGACAGACTGACTGACTGACTGACTGAGAGAGAGACTGTCTTACTGACTGAGAGAGTGACTGACTGACTGAGAGAGACTGACTTACTGACTGAGAGAGAGACTGACTGACTGAGAGACTGACTGACTGACTGACTGACTGAGAGAGTGACTGATTGACTGACTGACTGAGAGAGAGACTGACTGACTGAGAGAGAGACTGACTGACTGACTGAAAGAGAGACTGACTGACTGACTGACTTAATGAGAGAGAGACTGACTGACTGAGAGAGAGACTGACTGACTGACTGACTGACTGACTGAGAGAGAGACTGACTGACTGACTGAGAGAGAGACTGACGGACTGAGAGAGAGACTGACTGACTAAATGAGTGAGAGACTGACATACTGACTGACTGAGAGAGACTGACTGACTGACTGAGAGAGAGACTGACTGACTGACTGACTGTCTGTCTGAGAGAGTGACTGACTGACTAGAGAGAGACTGACTGACTGACTAACTGACTGAGAGAGAGACTGACTGACTGACGGAGAAACTGACTGACAGACTGAGAGAGTGACTGATTGACTGACTGACTGAGAGAGAGACTGACTGACTGAGAGAGAGACTGACTGACTGAGAGAGAGATTGACAGAGAGAGAGACTGACTGACTGAGAGAGAGACTGACTGACTGAGAGAGAGACTGACTGAGAGAGAGAGACTGACTGACTGACTGACTGAGAGAGAGACAGACTGACTGACTGACTGAGAGAGAGACTGACTTACTAACTGAGAGAGAGACTGACTGACTGACTGAGAGAGAGACTGACTGACTGAGAGAGAGACTGACTGACTGACTGAGAGACTGACTGAGAGAGTGACTGATTGACTGACTGACTGAGAGAGAGACTGACTGACTGAGAGAGAGACTGACTGACAGACTGAGAGAGAGACTGACTGACTGAGAGAGTGACTGTCTGACTGACTGAGAGAGTGACTGATTGACTGACTGACTGAGAGAGAGACTGACTGACTGAGAGAGAGAGAGACTGACTGACTGACTGACTGAGAGAGAGACTGACAGACTGACTGACTGAGAGAGAGACTGACTGACTGACTGAGAGAGAGGCTGACTGACTGACTGACTGAATGAGAGAGAGACTGACTGACTGAGAGAGAGACTGACTGACTGACTGACTGACTGAGAGAGAGACTGACTGACTGACTGAGATAGAGACTGACTGACTGACTGAGAGAGAGACTGACTGACTAAATGAGTGAGAAACTGACTGACTGACTGAGAGAGACTGACTGACTGACTGACTGAGAGAGAGACTGACTGACTGACTTACTGAGAGAGAGACTGACTGAGAGAGAGACTGACTGACTGAGAGAGAGACTGACTGACTGAGAGAGAGACTGACTGACTGAGAGAGAGACTGACTGACTGAGAGAGAGATTGACAGAGAGAGAGACTGACTGACTTAGAGAGAGACTGACTGACTGAGAGAGAGACTGACTGAGAGAGAGAGACTGACTGACTGACTGAGAGAGAGGCTGACTGACTGACTGACTGAATGAGAGAGAGACTGACTGACTGAGAGAGAGACTGACTGACTGACTGACTGAGAGAGAGACTGACTGACTGACTGAGATAGAGACTGACTGACTGACTGAGAGAGAGACTGACTGACTAAATGAGTGAGAAACTGACTGACTGACTGAGAGAGACTGACTGACTGACTGACTGACTGACTGAGAGAGAGACTGACTGACTGACTTACTGAGAGAGAGATTGACTGAGAGAGAGACTGACTGACTGAGAGAGAGACTGACTGACTGAGAGAGAGACTGACTGACTGACTGACTGTCTGTCTGAGAGAGTGACTGACTGACTAGAGAGAGACTGACTGACTGACTAACTGACTGAGAGAGAGACTGACTGACTGACGGAGAGACTGACTGACAGACTGAGAGAGTGACTGATTGACTGACTGACTGAGAGAGAGACTGACTGAGAGAGAGACTGACTGACTGAGAGAGAGATTGACAGAGAGAGAGACTGACTGGCTGAGAGAGAGACTGACTGACTGAGAGAGAGACTGACTGAGAGAGAGAGACTGACTGACTGAGAGAGAGACAGACTGACTGACTGACTGAGAGAGAGACTGACTTAGTAACTGAGAGAGAGACTGACTGAATGACTGACTGAATGACTGAGAGAGAGACTGACTGACTGAGAGAGAGACTGACTGACTGACTGAGAGACTGACTGAGAGAGTGACTTATTGACTGACTGACTGAGAGAGAGACTGACTGACTGAGAGAGAGACTGACTGACTGAGAGAGAGACTGACTGACTGAGAGAGTGACTGACTGACTGAGAGAGAACGACTGACTGACTGACTGACTGACTGAGAGAGAGAGACTGACTGACAGAGAGAGACTGACTGACAGAGAGAGACTGACTGACTGAGAGACTGACTGTCTGACTGACTGAGAGAGTGACTGATTGACTGACTGACAGAGAGAGAGACTGACTGACTGAGAGAGAGAGAGACTGACTGACTGACTGACTGACTGAGAGAGAGACTGACAGACTGACTGACTGAGAGAGAGACTGACTGACTGACTGAGATAGAGGCTGACTGACTGACTGACTGAATGAGAGAGAGACTGACTGACTGAGAGAGAGACTGACTGACTGACTGACTGACTGACTGAGAGAGAGACTGACTGACTGACTGAGAGAGAGACTGACTGACTGACTGAGAGAGAGACTGACTGACTAAATGAGTGAGAAACTGACTGACTGACTGAGAGAGACTGACTGACTGACTGACTGACTGAGAGAGAGACTGACTGACTGACTGACTGAATGAGAGAGAGACTGACTGACTGAGAGAGAAACTGACTGAGAGAGAGACTGACTGACTGAGAGAGAGACTGACTGACTGACTGACTGACTGAGAGAGAGACTTACTGACTGACTGTCTGAGAGAGTGACTGACTGACTAGAGAGAGACTGACTGACTGACTGAGAGAGAGACTGACTGACTGACTGTCTGAGAGAGTGACTGACTGACTAGAGAGAGACTGACTGACTGACTGACTGACTGATAGAGAGACTGACTGACTGAATGAGAGAGAGGCTGACTGACTGACTGAGATAGAGACTGACTGACTGACTGACTGAGAGAGAGACTGAATGACTGACTGAGAGAGAGACTGACAGACTAACTGACTGACTGAGAGAGTGACTGACTGACTGACTGACTGACTGAATGAGAGAGAGACTGACTGAGAGAGAGACTGACTGAGAGAGAGACTGACTGACTGAGAGAGAGAGAGACTGACTGACAGACTGACTGACTGAGAGAGACTGACTGACTGACTGTCTGAGAGAGTGACTGACTGACTAGAGAGTGACTGACTGACTGACTGAGAAAGAGACTGACTGACTGACTGTCTGAGAGAGTGACTGACTGACTAGAGAGAGACTGACTGACTGACTGACTGAGAGAGAGACTGACTGACTGACTGACTGAGAGAGAGACTGACTGACTGACTGACTGACTGACTGAGAGAGAGACTGACTGACTGAATGAGAGAGAGACTGACTGACTGACTGTGAGAGAGACTGACTGACTGTCTGACTGAGAGAGAGACTGACTGACTGTATGAGAGAGAGACTGAATGACTGACTGACTGAGAGAGAGACTGACAGACTAACTGACTGACTGAGAGAGTGACTGACTGACTGACTGACTAAAAGAGAGACTGACTGACTGACAGACTGAATGAGAGAGAGACTGACTGACTGAGAGTGAGACTGACTGACTGACTGAGAGAGAGACTGACTGACTGACTCAGAGAGAGACTGACTGACTGAGAGAGACTGACTGACTAAATGAGTTAGAGACTGACTGACTGACTGATTGAGAGAGACTGACTGACTGACTGAGAGAGAGACTGACTGACTGAGAGAGAGACTGACTGAGAGAGATACTGACTGACAGAGAGAGAAACTGACTGACTGAGAGAGAGACTGACTGAGAGAGAGAGACTGACTGACTGACTGACTGAGAGAGAGACAGACTGACTGACTGACTGACTGAAAGAGAGACTGTCTTACTGACTGAGAGAGTGACTGACTGACTGAGAGAGACTGACTGACTGACTGAGAGAGAGACTGACTGACTGAGAGACTGACTGACTGACTGACTGACTGAGAGAGTGACTGATTGACTGACTGACTGAGAGAGAGACTGACTGACTGAGAGAGAGACTGACTGACTGACTGACTGAAAGAGAGACTGACTGACTGACTGACTGAATGAGAGAGAGACTGACTGACTGAGAGAGAGACTGACTGACTGACTGACTGACTGAGAGAGAGACTGACGGACTGAGAG
Source organism: Ascaphus truei (assembly GCF_040206685.1). NCBI lineage: Eukaryota > Metazoa > Chordata > Amphibia > Anura > Ascaphidae > Ascaphus > Ascaphus truei. The sequence goes on along the minus strand of NC_134486.1, from coordinate 183,704,089 downwards.
AGAGACTGACTGACTAAATGAGTGAGAGACTGACATACTGACTGACTGAGAGAGACTGACTGACTGACTGAGAGAGAGACTGACTGACTGACTGACTGTCTGTCTGAGAGAGTGACTGACTGACTAGAGAGAGACTGACTGACTGACTAACTGACTGAGAGAGAGACTGACTGACTGACGGAGAAACTGACTGACAGACTGAGAGAGTGACTGATTGACTGACTGACTGAGAGAGAGACTGACTGACTGAGAGAGAGACTGACTGACTGAGAGAGAGATTGACAGAGAGAGAGACTGACTGACTGAGAGAGAGACTGACTGACTGAGAGAGAGATTGACTGAGAGAGAGAGACTGACTGACTGACTGACTGAGAGAGAGACAGACTGACTGACTGACTGAGAGAGAGACTGACTTACTAACTGAGAGAGAGACTGACTGACTGACTGAGAGAGAGACTGACTGACTGAGAGAGAGACTGACTGACTGACTGAGAGACTGACTGAGAGAGTGACTGATTGACTGACTGACTGAGAGAGAGACTGACTGACTGAGAGAGAGACTGACTGACAGACTGAGAGAGAGACTGACTGACTGAGAGAGTGACTGTCTGACTGACTGAGAGAGTGACTGATTGACTGACTGACTGAGAGAGAGACTGACTGACTGAGAGAGAGAGAGACTGACTGACTGACTGACTGAGAGAGAGACTGACAGACTGACTGACTGAGAGAGAGACTGACTTACTGACTGAGAGAGAGGCTGACTGACTGACTGACTGAATGAGAGAGAGACTGACTGACTGAGATAGAGACTGACTGACTGACTGACTGACTGACTGACTGACTGAGAGAGAGACTGACTGATTGACTGAGAGAGAGACTGACTGACTGACTGACTGAGAGAGAGACTGACTGACTAAATGAGTGAGAGACTGACTGACTGACTGAGAGAGACTGACTGACTGACTGACTGACTGAGAGAGAGAGAGACTGACTGACTGACTGAATGAGAGAGAGACTGACTGACTGAGAGAGAGACTGACTGAGAGAGAGACTGACTGACTGAGAGAGAGACTGACTGACTGACTGACTGAGAGAGAGACTTACTGACTGACTGTCTGAGAGAGTGACTGACTGACTAGAGAGAGACTGACTGACTGACTGTCTGAGAGAGTGACTGACTAGAGAGAGACTGACTGACTGACTGACTGATAGAGAGACTAACTGACTGAATGAGAGAGAGACTGACTGACTGAGATAGAGACTGACTGACTGACTGACTGAGAGAGAGACTGACTGACTGACTGAGAGAGAGACTTACTGACTGAATGAGAGAGAGACTGAATGACTGACTGAGAGAGAGACTGACAGACTAACTGACTGACTGAGAGAGTGACTGACTGACTGACTGACTGACTGAATGAATGAGAGAGAGACTGACTGAGAGACAGACTGACTGAGAGAGAGACGGACTGACTGAGAGAGAGAGAGACTGACTGACAGACTGACTGACTGAGAGAGACTGACTGACTGTCTGAGAGAGTGACTGACTGACTAGAGAGTGACTGACTGACTGACTGAGAGAGAGACTGACTGACTGATTGTCTGAGAGAGTGACTGACTGACTAGAGAGAGACTGACTGACTGACTGACTGACTGAGAGAGAGACTGACTGACTTACTAAGAGAGAGACTGACTGACTGACTGACTGACTGAGAGAGAGACTGACTGACTGAATGAGAGAGAGACTGACTGACTGAATGAGAGAGAGACTGACTGACTGACTGAGAGACTGACTGTCTGACTGACTGAGAGAGTGACTGATTGACTGAATGACTGAGAGAGAGACTGACTGACTGAGAGAGAGAGAGACTGACTGACTGACTGACTGACTGACTGAGAGAGAGACTGACAGACTGACTGACTGAGAGAGAGACTGACTGACTGACTGAGATAGAGGCTGACTGACTGACTGACTGAATGAGAGAGAGACTGACTGACTGAGAGAGAGACTGACTGACTGACTGACTGACTGAGAGAGAGACTGACTGACTGACTGAGAGAGAGACTGACTGACTGACTGAGAGAGAGACTGACTGACTAAATGAGTGAGAAACTGACTGACTGACTGAGAGAGACTGAATGACTGACTGACTGACTGAGAGAGAGACTGACTGACTGACTGACTGAATGAGAGAGAGACTGACTGACTGAGAGAGAAACTGACTGAAAGAGAGACTGACTGACTGAGAGAGAGACTGACTGACTGACTGACTGAGAGAGAGACTTACTGACTGACTGTCTGAGAGAGTGACTGACTGACTAGAGAGAGACTGACTGACTGACTGAGAGAGAGACTGACTGACTGACTGTCTGAGAGAGTGACTGACTGACTAGAGAGAGACTGACTGACTGACTGACTGATAGAGAGACTGACTGACTGAATGAGAGAGAGACTGACTGACTGACTGAGATAGAGACTGACTGACTGACTGACTGAGAGAGAGACTGAATGACTGACTGAGAGAGAGACTGACAGACTAACTGACTGACTGAGAGAGTGACTGACTGACTGACTGACTGAATAAGAGAGAGACTGACTGAGAGAGAGACTGACTGAGAGAGAGACTGACTGACTGAGAGAGAGAGAGACTGACTGACAGACTGACTGACTGAGAGAGACTGACTGACTGACTGTCTGAGAGAGTGACTGACTGACTAGAGAGTGACTGACTGACTGACTGAGAGAGAGACTGACTGACTGACTGTCTGAGAGAGTGACTGACTGACTAGAGAGAGACTGACTGACTGACTGACTGAGAGAGAGACTGACTGACTGACTGAGAGAGAGACTGACTGACTGACTGACTGACTGACTGACTGACTGAGAGAGAGACTGACTGACTGAATGAGAGAGAGACTGACTGACTGACTGTGAGAGAGACTGACTGACTGTCTGACTGAGAGAGAGACTGACTGACTGTATGAGAGAGAAACTGAATGACTGACTGACTGAGAGAGAGCATGACAGACTAACTGACTGACTGAGAGAGTGACTTACTGACTGACTGACTAAAAGAGAGACTGACTGACTGACAGACTGAATGAGAGAGAGACTGACTGACTGAGAGTGAGACTGACTGACTGACTGAGAGAGAGACTGACTGACTGACTCAGAGAGAGACTGACTGACTGAGAGAGACTGACTGACTAAATGAGTTAGAGACTGACTGACTGACTGATTGAGAGAGACTGACTGACTAACTGAGAGAGAGACTGACTGACTGAGAGAGAGACTGACTGAGAGAGAGACTGACTGACAGAGAGAGAAACTGACTGACTGAGAGAGAGACTGACTGAGAGAGAGAGACTGACTGACTGACTGAGAGAGAGAGAGACAGACTGACTGACTGACTGACTGAGAGAGAGACTGTCTTACTGACTGAGAGAGTGACTGACTGACTGAGAGAGACTGACTGACTGACTGAGAGAGAGACTGACTGACTGAGAGACTGACTGACTGACTGACTGAGAGAGTGACTGATTGACTGACTGACTGAGAGAGAGACTGACTGACTGAGAGAGAGACTGACTGACTGACTGACTGAAAGAGAGACTGACTGACTGACTGACTGAATGAGAGAGAGACTGACTGACTGAGAGAGAGACTGACTGACTGACTGACTGAGAGAGAGACTGACTGACTGACTGACTGAGAGAGAGACTGACGGACTGAGAGAGAGACTGACTGACTAAATGAGTGAGAGACTGACATACTGACTGACTGAGAGAGACTGACTGACTGACTGAGAGAGAGACTGACTGACTGACTGACTGTCTGTCTGAGAGAGTGACTGACTGACTAGAGAGAGACTGACTGACTGACTAACTGACTGAGAGAGAGACTGACTGACTGACGGAGAAACTGACTGACAGACTGAGAGAGTGACTGATTGACTGACTGACTGAGAGAGAGACTGACTGACTGAGAGAGAGACTGACTGACTGAGAGAGAGATTGACAGAGAGAGAGACTGACTGACTGAGAGAGAGACTGACTGACTGAGAGAGAGACTGACTGAGAGAGAGAGACTGACTGACTGACTGACTGAGAGAGAGACAGACTGACTGACTGACTGAGAGAGAGACTGACTTACTAACTGAGAGAGAGACTGACTGACTGACTGAGAGAGAGACTGACTGACTGAGAGAGAGACTGACTGACTGACTGAGAGACTGACTGAGAGAGTGACTGATTGACTGACTGACTGAGAGAGAGACTGACTGACTGAGAGAGAGACTGACTGACAGACTGAGAGAGAGACTGACTGACTGAGAGAGTGACTGTCTGACTGACTGAGAGAGTGACTGATTGACTGACTGACTGAGAGAGAGACTGACTGACTGAGAGAGAGAGAGACTGACTGACTGACTGACTGAGAGAGAGACTGACAGACTGACTGACTGAGAGAGAGACTGACTGACTGACTGAGAGAGAGGCTGACTGACTGACTGACTGAATGAGAGAGAGACTGACTGACTGAGAGTGAGACTGACTGACTGACTGAGAGAGAGACTGACTGACTGACTCAGAGAGAGACTGACTGACTGAGAGAGACTGACTGACTAAATGAGTTAGAGACTGACTGACTGACTGAGAGAGAGACGGACTGACTGACTGAGAGAGAGACTGACTGACTGAGAGAGAGACTGACTGAGAGAGAGACTGACTGACAGAGAGAGAAACTGACTGACTGAGAGAGAGACTGACTGAGAGAGAGAGACTGACTGACTGACTGAGAGAGAGACAGACTGACTGACTGACTGACTGAGAGAGAGACTGTCTTACTGACTGAGAGAGTGACTGACTGACTGAGAGAGACTGACTGACTGACTGAGAGAGAGACTGACTGACTGAGAGACTGACTGACTGACTGACTGAGAGAGTGACTGATTGACTGACTGACTGAGAGAGAGACTGACTGACTGAGAGAGAGACTGACTGACTGACTGACTGAAAGAGAGACTGACTGACTGACTGACTGAATGAGAGAGAGACTGACTGACTGAGAGAGAGACTGACTGACTGACTGACTGACTGAGAGAGAGACTGACTGACTGACTGAGAGAGAGACTGTCGGACTGAGAGAGAGACTGACTGACTAAATGAGTGAGAGACTGACATACTGACTGACTGAGAGAGACTGACTGACTGACTGAGAGAGAGACTGACTGACTGACTGTCTGTCTGAGAGAGTGACTGACTGACTAGAGAGAGACTGACTGACTGACTAACTGACTGAGAGAGAGACTGACTGACTGACGGAGAAACTGACTGACAGACTGAGAGAGTGACTGATTGACTGACTGACTGAGAGAGAGACTGACTGACTGAGAGAGAGACTGACTGACTGAGAGAGAGATTGACAGAGAGAGAGACTGACTGACTGAGAGAGAGACTGACTGACTGAGAGAGAGACTGACTGAGAGAGAGAGACTGACTGACTGACTGAGAGAGAGACAGACTGACTGACTGACTGAGAGAGAGACTGACTTACTAACTGAGAGAGAGACTGACTGACTGACTGAGAGAGAGACTGACTGACTGAGAGAGAGACTGACTGACTGACTGAGAGACTGACTGAGAGAGTGACTGATTGACTGACTGACTGAGAGAGAGACTGACTGACTGACTGAGAGAGAGACTGACTGACAGACTGAGAGAGAGACTGACTGACTGACTGAGAGAGTGACTGTCTGACTGACTGAGAGAGTGTCTGATTGACTGACTGACTGAGAGAGAGACTGACTGACTGAGAGAGAGAGAGACTGACTGACTGACTGACTGAGAGAGAGACTGACAGACTGACTGACTGAGAGAGAGACTGACTGACTGACTGAGAGAGAGGCTGACTGACTGACTGACTGAATGAGAGAGAGACTGACTGACTGAGAGAGAGACTGACTGACTGACTGACTGACTGACTGACTGACTGAGAGAGAGACTGACTGACTGACTGAGAGAGAGACTGACTGACTGAGAGAGAGACTGACTGACTAAATGAGTGAGAGACTGACTGACTGACTGAGAGAGACTGACTGACTGACTGACTGACTGAGAGAGAGAGAGACTGACTGACTGACTGAATGAGAGAGAGACTGACTGACTGAGAGAGAGACTGACTGAGAGAGAGACTGACTGACTGAGAGAGAGACTGACTGACTGACTGTCTGAGAGAGTGACTGACTGACTAGAGAGAGACTGACTGACTGACTGTCTGAGAGAGTGACTGACTGACTAGAGAGAGACTGACTGACTGACTGACTGATAGAGAGACTAACTGACTGAATGAGAGAGAGACTGACTGACTGAGATAGAGACTGACTGACTGACTGACTGAGAGAGAGACTGACTGACTGACTGAGAGAGAGACTTACTGACTGAATGAGAGAGAGACTGAATGACTGACTGAGAGAGAGACTGACAGACTAACTGACTGACTGAGAGAGTGACTGACTGACTGACTGACTGACTGAATGAATGAGAGAGAGACTGACTGAGAGACAGACTGACTGAGAGAGAGACGGACTGACTGAGAGAGAGAGAGACTGACTGACAGACTGACTGACTGAGAGAGACTGACTGACTGTCTGAGAGAGTGACTGACTGACTAGAGAGTGACTGACTGACTGACTGAGAGAGAGACTGACTGACTGATTGTCTGAGAGAGTGACTGACTGACTAGAGAGAGACTGACTGACTGACTGACTGACTGAGAGAGAGACTGACTGACTTACTAAGAGAGAGACTGACTGACTGACTGACTGACTGACTGAGAGAGAGACTGACTGACTGAATGAGAGAGAGACTGACTGACTGACTGTGAGAGAGACTGACTGACTGTCTGACTGAGAGAGAGACTGACTGACTGATTGACTGAGTGAGAGACTTACTGACTGTATGAGAGAGAGACTGAATGACTGACTGACTGAGAGAGAGACTGAAAGACTAACTGACTGACTGAGAGAGTGACTGACTGACTGACTGACTGACTAAAAGAGAGACTGACTGACTGACAGACTGAATGAGAGAGAGACTGACTGACTGAGAGTGAGACTGACTGACTGACTGACTGAGAGAGAGACTGACTGACTGACTCAGAGAGAGACTGACTGACTGAGAGAGACTGACTGACTAAATGAGTTAGAGACTGACTGACTGACTGATTGAGAGAGACTGACTGACTGACTGAGAGAGAGACTGACTGATTGACTGAATGAGAGAGAGACTGACTGACTGCGAGATAGACTGACTGAGGGAGAGACTGACTGACTGAGAGAGAGACTGACTGAGAGAGAGACTGACTAACTGACTGAGAGAGAGACTGACTGACTGACTGAGAGAGAGACTGACTGACTGACTGAGAGAGAGACTGACTGACTGAGAGAGAGACTGACTGATTGACTGTCTGAGAGAGTGACTGACTGACTAGAGAGAGACTGACTGACTGAGAGAGAGACTGACTGACTGACGGAGAGACTGAGAGAGAGACTGACTGACTGAATGAGAGAGAGACTGACTGACAGAGAGAGACTGACTGAGAGAGAGACTGACTGACTGAGAGAGAGAGAGACTGACTGACTGACTGTCTGAGAGAGTGACTGACTGACTAAAGAGAGACTGACTGACTGACTAACTGACTGAGAGAGAGACTGACGTACTAATTGACTGACTGATGGAGTGAGAGACTGACTGACTGAGAGAGAGACTCACTGACTGACTGAATGAGAGAAAGACTGACTGACTGAGAGAGAGACTGACAGACTGACTGACTGACTGAGAGAGACTGACTGAGAGAGACTGACTGACTGACTGAGAGAGAGACTGACTAACTGACTGAGAGAGAGACTGACTGACTGACTAACTGAGAGAGAGACTGACTGAGAGAGAGACTGACTGAGAGAGAGACTGACTGACTGAGAGAGAGAGACTGACTGACTGACTGTCAGAGAGTGACTGACTGACTAGAGAGAGACTGACTGACTGACTGACTGACGGAGAGACTGACTGACAGACTGAGAGAGTGACTGATTGACTGACTGACTGAGAGAGAGACTGACTGACTGAGAGAGAGACTGACTGACTGACAGAGAGACTGACTGACTGAGAGAGAGACTGACTGAGAGAGAGACTGACTGACAGAGAGAGAAACTGACTGAGAGAGAGAGACTGACTGAGAGAGAGAGACTGACTGACTGACTGAGAGAGAGACAGACTGACTGACTGACTGACTGACAGAGAGACTAGCTTACTGACTGAGAGAGTGACTGACTGAGAGAGACTGACTGACTGACTGACTGAGAGAGAGACTGACTGACTGACTGAGAGACTGACTGACTGACTGACTGACTGACTGAGAGAGTGACTGATTGACTGACTGACTGAGAGAGAGACTGACTGACTGAGAGAGAGACTGACTGACTGACTGAAAGAGAGACTGACTGACTGACTGACTGAATGAGAGAGAGACTGACTGACTGAGAGAGAGACTGACTGACTGACTGACTGAGAGAGAGACTGACTGACTGACTGAGAGAGAGACTGACTGACTGAGAGAGAGACTGACTGACTAAATGAGTGAGAGACTGACTGACTGACTGACTGAGAGAGACTGACTGACTGACTGAGAGAGAGACTGACTGACTGACTGACTGAATGAGAGAGAGACTGACTGACTGACTGAGAGAGAGACTGACTGACTGACTGAGAGAGAGACTGACTGACTGACTGACTGAGAGAGAGACTGACTGACTAAATGAGTGAGAGACTGACTGACTGACTGAGAGAGACTGACTGACTGACTGACTGACTGACTGAGAGAGAGAGAGACTGACTGACTGACTGAATGAGAGAGAGACTGACTGACTGAGAGAGAGACTGACTGAGAGAGAGACTGACTGACTGAGAGAGAGACTGACTGACTGACTGTCTGAGAGAGTGACTGACTGACTAGAGAGAGACTGACTGACTGACTGTCTGAGAGAGTGACTGACTGACTAGAGAGAGACTGACTGACTGACTGACTGATAGAGAGACTAACTGACTGAATGAGAGAGAGACTGACTGACTGAGATAGAGACTGACTGACTGACTGACTGAGAGAGAGACTGACTGACTGACTGAGAGAGAGACTTACTGACTGAATGAGAGAGAGACTGAATGACTGACTGAGAGAGAGACTGACAGACTAACTGACTGACTGAGAGAGTGACTGACTGACTGACTGACTGACTGAATGAATGAGAGAGAGACTGACTGAGAGACAGACTGACTGAGAGAGAGACGGACTGACTGAGAGAGAGAGAGACTGACTGACAGACTGACTGACTGAGAGAGACTGACTGACTGTCTGAGAGAGTGACTGACTGACTAGAGAGTGACTGACTGACTGACTGAGAGAGAGACTGACTGACTGATTGTCTGAGAGAGTGACTGACTGACTAGAGAGAGACTGACTGACTGACTGACTGACTGAGAGAGAGACTGACTGACTTACTAAGAGAGAGACTGACTGACTGACTGACTGACTGAGAGAGAGACTGACTGACTGAATGAGAGAGAGACTGACTGACTGACTGTGAGAGAGACTGACTGACTGTCTGACTGAGAGAGAGACTGACTGACTGACTGACTGAGAGAGAGACTTACTGACTGTATGAGAGAGAGACTGAATGACTGACTGACTGAGAGAGAGACTGAAAGACTAACTGACTGACTGAGAGAGTGACTGACTGACTGACTGACTGACTAAAAGAGAGACTGACTGACTGACAGACTGAATGAGAGAGAGACTGACTGACTGAGAGTGAGACTGACTGACTGACTGACTGAGAGAGAGACTGACTGACTGACTCAGAGAGAGACTGACTGACTGAGAGAGACTGACTGACTAAATGAGTTAGAGACTGACTGACTGACTGATTGAGAGAGACTGACTGACTGACTGAGAGAGAGACTGACTGATTGACTGAATGAGAGAGAGACTGACTGACTGACTGCGAGATAGACTGACTGAGGGAGAGACTGACTGACTGAGAGAGAGACTGACTGAGAGAGAGACTGACTAACTGACTGAGAGACTGACTGACTGACTGACTGAGAGAGAGACTGACTGACTGACTGAGAGAGAGACTGACTGACTGAGAGAGAGACTGACTGATTGACTGTCTGAGAGAGTGACTGACTGACTAGAGAGAGACTGACTGACTGAGAGAGAGACTGACTGACTGACGGAGAGACTGAGAGAGAGACTGACTGACTGAATGAGAGAGAGACTGACTGACAGAGAGAGACTGACTGAGAGAGAGACTGACTGACTGAGAGAGAGAGAGACTGACTGACTGACTGTCTGAGAGAGTGACTGACTGACTAAAGAGAGACTGACTGACTGACTAACTGACTGAGAGAGAGACTGACGTACTAATTGACTGACTGATGGAGTGAGAGACTGACTGACTGAGAGAGAGACTGACAGACTGACTGACTGACTGAGAGAGACTGACTGAGAGAGACTGACTGACTGACTGAGAGAGAGACTGACTAACTGACTGAGAGAGAGACTGACTGACTGACTAACTGAGAGAGAGACTGACTGAGAGAGAGACTGACTGAGAGAGAGACTGACTGACTGAGAGAGAGAGACTGACTGACTGACTGTCAGAGAGTGACTGACTGACTAGAGAGAGACTGACTGACTGACTGACTGACGGAGAGACTGACTGACAGACTGAGAGAGTGACTGATTGACTGACTGACTGAGAGAGAGACTGACTGACTGAGAGAGAGACTGACTGACTGAGAGAGAGACTGACTGACTGAGAGAGAGACTGACTGAGAGAGAGACTGACTGACAGAGAGAGAAACTGACTGAGAGAGAGAGACTGACTGAGAGAGAGAGACTGACTGACTGACTGAGAGAGAGACAGACTGACTGACTGACTGACTGACAGAGAGACTGTCTTACTGACTGAGAGAGTGACTGACTGAGAGAGACTGACTGACTGACTGACTGACTGAGAGAGAGACTGACTGACTGACTGAGAGACTGACTGACTGACTGACTGACTGAGAGAGTGACTGATTGACTGACTGACTGAGAGAGAGACTGACTGACTGAGAGAGAGACTGACTGACTGACTGAAAGAGAGACTGACTGACTGACTGAATGAGAGAGAGACTGACTGACTGAGAGAGAGACTGAATGACTGACTGACTGAGAGAGAGACTGACTGACTGACTGAGAGAGAGACTGACTGACTGAGAGAGAGACTGACTGACTAAATGAGTGAGAGACTGACTGACTGACTGACTGAGAGAGACTGACTGACTGACTGAGAGAGAGACTGACTGACTGACTGACTGAATGAGAGAGAGACTGACTGACTGACTGAGAGAGAGACTGACTGACTGTCTGAGAGAGTTACTGACTGACTAGAGAGAGACTGACTGACTGACTGACTGAGAGAGAAACTGACTGACTGACTGAGAGAGAGACTGACTGACTGACTGACTGACTGACTGACTGACTGAGAGAGAGACTGACTGACTGACTGAGAGAGAGACTGACTGACTGAATGAGAGAGAGACTGACTGACCGACTGACTGACTGTGAGAGAGACTGACTCACTGTCTGACTGAGAGAGAGACTGACTGACTGACTGACTGAGAGAGAGACTTACTGACTGACTGAGAGAGAGACTTACTGACTGAATGAGTGAGAGACTGAATGACTGACTGAGAGAGAGACTGACAGACTAACCGACTGACTGAGAGAGTGACTGACTGACTGACTGACTGAATGAGAGAGAGACTGACTGAGAGAGAGACTGACTGAGAGAGAGACTCACTGATTGAGAGAGAGACTGACTGACTGACTGACTGAGAGAGACTGACTGACTGACTGTCTGAGAGAGTGACTGACTGACTAGAGAGTGACTGACTGACTGACTGAGAGAGAGACTGACTGACTGACTAGAGAGAGACTGACTGACTGACTGACTGACTGACTGAGAGAGAGACTGACTGACTGACTGACTGAGAGAGAGACTGACTGACTGACTGACTGACTGAGAGAGAGACTGACTGACTGAATGAGAGAGAGACTGACTGACTGAGTATGAGAGAGACTGACTGACTGTCTGACTGAGAGAGAGACTGACTGACTGACTGACTGAGAGAGAGACTTACTGACTGTTTGAGAGAGAGACTGAATGACTGACTGACTGAGAGAGAGACTGACAGACTAACTGACTGACTGAGAGAGTGACTGACTGACTGACTAAAAGAGAGACTGACTGACTGACAGACTGAATGAGAGAGAGACTGACTGACTGAGAGTGAGACTGACTGACTGAGAGAGAGACTGACTGACTGACTGACTGAGAGAGAGACTGACTGACTGAGAGAAAGACTGACTGACTAAATGAGTTAGAGACTGACTGACTGACTGACTGAGAGAGAGACTGACTGACTGACTGAGAGAGAGACTGACTGACTGACTGAGAGAGAGACTGACTGACTGAGAGAGAGACTGACTGACTGAGAGAGAAACTGACTGACTGACTGTCTGAGAGAGTGACTGACTGACTAGAGAGAGACTGACTGACTGACTGAGAGAGAGACTGAATGACTGACGGAGAGACTGACTGACTGACTGAAAGAGTGACTGATTGACTGACTGACTGAGAGAGAGACTGACTGACTGACTGACTGAGAGAGAGACTGACTGACTGAGAGAGAGACTGACTGACTGAGAGAGAGACTGACTGACTGAGAGAGAGACTGACTGAGAGAGAGACTGACTGACAGAGAGAGAAACTGACTGAGAGAGAGAGACTGACTGAGAGAGAGAGACTGACTGACTGACTGAGAGAGAGACAGACTGACTGACTGACTGACAGAGAGACTGTCTTACTGACTGAGAGAGTGACTGACTGACTGAGAGAGACTGACTGACTGACTGACTGAGAGAGAGACTGACTGACTGACTGAGAGACTGACTGACTGACTGACTGACTGACTGACTGAGAGAGTGACTGATTGACTGACTGACTGAGAGAGAGACTGACTGACTGAGAGAGAGACTGACTGACTGACTGAAAGAGAGACTGACTGACTGACTGACTGAATGAGAGAGAGACTGACTGACTGAGAGAGAGACTGACTGACTGACTGACTGAGAGAGAGACTGACTGACTGACTGAGAGAGAGACTGACTGACTGAGAGAGAGACTGACTGACTAAATGAGTGAGAGACTGACTGACTGACTGACTGAGAGAGACTGACTGACTGACTGAGAGAGAGACTGACTGACTGACTGACTGAATGAGAGAGAGACTGACTGACTGACTGAGAGAGAGACTGACTGACTGTCTGAGAGAGTTACTGACTGACTAGAGAGAGACTGACTGACTGACTGACTGACTGAGAGAGAAACTGACTGACTGACTGAGAGAGAGACTGACTGACTGACTGACTGACTGACTGAGAGAGAGACTGACTGACTGACTGAGAGAGAGACTGACTGACTGAATGAGAGAGAGACTGACTGACCGACTGACTGACTGTGAGAGAGACTGACTCACTGTCTGACTGAGAGAGAGACTGACTGACTGACTGACTGAGAGAGAGACTTACTGACTGACTGAGAGAGAGACTTACTGACTGAATGAGTGAGAGACTGAATGACTGACTGAGAGAGAGACTGACAGACTAACTGACTGACTGAGAGAGTGACTGACTGACTGACTGACTGAATGAGAGAGAGACTGACTGAGAGAGAGACTGACTGAGAGAGAGACTGACTGACTGAGAGAGAGACTGACTGACTGACTGACTGAGAGAGACTGACTGACTGACTGTCTGAGAGAGTGACTGACTGACTAGAGAGTGACTGACTGACTGACTGAGAGAGAGACTGACTGACTGACTAGAGAGAGACTGACTGACTGACTGACTGACTGACTGAGAGAGAGACTGACTGACTGACTGACTGAGAGAGAGACTGACTGACTGACTGACTGACTGAGAGAGAGACTGACTGACTGAATGAGAGAGAGACTGACTGACTGAGTATGAGAGAGACTGACTGACTGTCTGACTGAGAGAGAGACTGACTGACTGACTGACTGAGAGAGAGACTTACTGACTGTTTGAGAGAGAGACTGAATGACTGACTGACTGAGAGAGAGACTGACAGACTAACTGACTGACTGAGAGAGTGACTGACTGACTGACTGACTAAAAGAGAGACTGACTGACTGACAGACTGAATGAGAGAGAGACTGACTGACTGAGAGTGAGACTGACTGACTGAGAGAGAGACTGACTGACTGACTGACTGAGAGAGAGACTGACTGACTGAGAGAGAGACTGACTGACTAAATGAGTTAGAGACTGACTGACTGACTGACTGAGAGAGAGACTGACTGACTGACTGAGAGAGAGACTGACTGACTGACTGAGAGAGAGACTGACTGACTGAGAGAGAGACTGACTGACTGAGAGAGAAACTGACTGACTGACTGTCTGAGAGAGTGACTGACTGACTAGAGAGAGACTGACTGACTGACTGAGAGAGAGACTGAATGACTGACGGAGAGACTGACTGACTGACTGAAAGAGTGACTGATTGACTGACTGACTGAGAGAGAGACTGACTGACTGACTGACTGAGAGAGAGACTGACTGAATGAGAGAGAGACTGACTGACAGAGAGAGACTGACTGAGAGAGAGACTGACTGACTGACTGAGAGAGAGAGAGACTGACTGACTGACTGTCTGACTGATGGAGTGAGAGACTGACTGACTGAGAGAGAGACTCACTGACTGACTGAATGAGAGAAAGACTGACTGACTGAGAGAGAGACTGACAGACTGACTGACTGACTCACTGAGAGAGACTGACTGAGAGAGACTGACTGACTGACTGAGAGAGAGACTGACTAACTGACTGAGAGAGAGACTGACTGACTGACTGAGAGAGAGACTGACTGAGAGAGAGTCTGACTGAGAGAGAGACTAACTGACTGAGAGAGAGAGACTGACTGACTGACTAGAGAGAGA
This sequence comes from Ascaphus truei, assembly GCF_040206685.1. Classification (NCBI taxonomy): domain Eukaryota; kingdom Metazoa; phylum Chordata; class Amphibia; order Anura; family Ascaphidae; genus Ascaphus; species Ascaphus truei. Next base: position 183,688,964 of record NC_134486.1, on the reverse strand, counting down.
CTGACTGACTGACTGACTGACTGAGAGAGAGACTGACTGACTGACGGAGAGACTGACTGACAGACTGAGAGAGTGACTGATTGACTGACTTACTGAGAGAGAGACTGACTGACTGAGAGAGAGACTGACTGACTGAGAGAGAGACTGACTGAGAGAGAGACTGACTGACAGAGAGAGAAACTGACTGACTGAGAGAGAGACTGACTGAGAGAGAGAGACTGACTGACTGACTGAGAGAGAGACAGACTGACTGACTGACTGACTGAGAGAGAGACTGACTTACTGACTGAGAGAGTGACTGACTGACTGAGAGAGACTGACTCACTGACTGACTGATTGAGAGAGAAACTGACTGACTGAGAGACTGACTGACTGACTGAGAGAGTGACTGATTGACTGACTGACTGAGAGAGAGACTGACTGACTGAGAGAGAGACTGACTGACTGACTGACTGACTGACTGAGAGAGAGACTGACTGACTGAGAGAGAGGCTGACTGACTGACTGACTGACTGCATGAGAGAGAAACTGACTGACTGACTGACTGACTGAAAGAGAGACTGACTGACTGACTGATTGAATGAGAGAGAGACTGACTGACTGAGAGAGAGACTGACTGACTGACTGACTGACTGACTGACTGACTGAGAGACTGACTGACTGACTGAGAGAGAGACTGACTGACTGACTGAGAGAGAGACTGACTGACTAAATGAGTGAGACACTGACTGACTGACTGAGAGAGACTGACTGACTGACTGACTGAGAGAGAGACTGACTGACTGACTGAATGAGAGAGAGACTGACTGACTGACTGAGAGAGAGACTGACTGACTGACTGTCTGAGAGAGTGACAGACTGACTAGAGAGAGACTGACTGACTGACTGACTGAGAGAGAAACTGACTGACTGACTGAGAGAGAGACTGACTGACTGACTGACTGACTGACTGAGAGAGAGACTGACTGACTGACTGAGAGAGAGACTGACTGACTGAATGAGAGAGAGACTGACTGACTGACTGACTGTGAGAGAGACTGACTGACTGACTGACTGAGAGAGAGACTTACTGACTGAGAGAGAGACTGATTGACTAAATGAATTAGAGAGAGACTGACTGACTGACTGAGAGAGAGACTGACTGACTGACTGTCTGAGAGAGTGACAGACTGACTAGAGAGAGACTGACTGACTGACTGAATGAGAGAGAGACTGACTGACTGACTGAGAGAGAGACTGACTGACTGACTGTCTGAGAGAGTGACAGACTGACTAGGGAGAGACTGACTGACTGACTGACTGAGAGAGAAACTGACTGACTGACTGAGAGAGAGACTGACTGACTGACTGACTGACTGACTGAGAGAGAGACTGACTGACTGACTGAGAGAGAGACTGACTGACTGAATGAGAGAGAGACTGACTGACTGACTGACTGTGAGAGAGACTGACTGACTGACTGACTGTGAGAGTGACTGATTGACTGACTGACTGAGAGAGAGACTGACTGACTGAGAGAGAGACTGACTGACTGACTGACTGACTGACTGAGAGAGAGACTGACTGACTGAGAGAGAGGCTGACTGACTGACTGACTGACTGCATGAGAGAGAAACTGACTGACTGACTGACTGACTGAAAGAGAGACTGACTGACTGACTGATTGAATGAGAGAGAGACTGACTGACTGAGAGAGAGACTGACTGACTGACTGACTGACTGACTGACTGACTGAGAGACTGACTGACTGACTGAGAGAGAGACTGACTGACTGACTGAGAGAGAGACTGACTGACTAAATGAGTGAGACACTGACTGACTGACTGAGATAGACTGACTGACTGACTGACTGAGAGAGAGACTGACTGACTGACTGAATGAGAGAGAGACTGACTGACTGACTGAGAGAGAGACTGACTGACTGACTGTCTGAGAGAGTGACAGACTGACTAGAGAGAGACTGACTGACTGACTGACTGACTGAGAGAGAAACTGACTGACTGACTGAGAGAGAGACTGACTGACTGACTGACTGACTGACTGAGAGAGAGACTGACTGACTGACTGAGAGAGAGACTGACTGACTGAATGAGAGAGAGACTGACTGACTGACTGTGAGAGAGACTGACTGACTGACTGACTGAGAGAGAGACTTACTGACTGAGAGAGAGACTGATTGACTAAATGAATTAGAGACTGACTGACTGACTGAGAGAGAGAGACTGACTGACTGACTGAGAGAGAGACTGACTGACTGACTGAATGAGAGAGAGACTGACTGACTGAGAGATAGACTGACTGAAGGAGAGACTGACTGACTGAGAGAGAGACTGACTGAGAGAGAGACTGACTGACTGACTGAGAGAGAGACTGACTGACTGAGAGAGAGACTGACTGAGAGAGAGACTGACTGACTGAGAGAGAGAGACTGGCTGACTGACTGTCTGAGAGAGTTACTGACTGACTAGAGAGAGACTGACTGACTGACTGAGAGAGAGACTGACTGACTGACGGAGAGACTGACTGACTGACTGAGAGAGTGACTGATTGACTGACTGACTGAGAGAGAGACTGACTGACTGAGAGAGAGACTGACTGACTGACTACCTGAGAGAGAGACTGACTGACTGAGAGAGAGACTGACTGACTAAATGAGTTAGAGACTGACTGACTGACTGACTGAGAGAGACTGACTGACTGACTGAGAGAGAGACTGACTGACTGACTGAATGAGAGAGAGACTGACTGACTGAGAGCTACACTGACTGAGGGAGAGACTGACTGACTGAGAGAGAGACTGACTGAGAGTGTGACTGATTGACTGACTGACTGAGAGAGAGACTGACTGACTGACTGACTGAAAGAGAGACTGACTGACTGAATGAGAGAGAGACTGACTGACAGAGAGAGACTGACTGAGAGAGAGACTGGCTGACTGACTGAGAGAGAGAGAGACTGACTGACTGACTCACTGTCTGAGAGAGTGACTGACTGACTAAAGAGAGACTGACTGACTGACTAACTGACTGAGAGAGAGACTGACGTACTGATTGACTGACTGATGGAGTGAGAGACTGACTGACTGACTGAGAGAAAGACTGACTGACTGACTGAGAGAGAGACTGACTGACTTACTGACTGAGAGAGAGACTGACAGACTGAATGAGAGAGAGACAGACTGACTGACTGAGAGAGTGACTGACTGACTAGAGAGAGACTGACTGACTGACTGACTGAGAGAGAGACTGACTGACTGACTGAGAGAAAGACTGACTGACTGACTGACTGAGAGAGAGACTGACTGACTGAGAGAGAGACTGACTGACTGAATGAGAGAGAGACTGACTGACTGAGAGAGAGACTGACTGACTGAATGAGAGAGAGACTGACTGACTGACTGACTGTGAGAGAGACTGACTGACTGTCTGACTGAGAGAGAGACTGACTGACTGACTGACTGAGAGAGAGACGTACTGACTGAATGAGAGAGAGACTGAATGACTGACTGACTGACTGACTGAGAGAGAGACTGACAGACTAACTGACTGACTGAGAGAGTGACTGACTGACTGACTGAAAGAGAGACTGACTGACTGGCAGACTGACTGAGAGAGAGACTGACTGACTAAATGAGTGAGACACTGACTGACTGACTGAGAGAGACTGACTGACTGACTGACTGACTGAGAGAGAGACTGACTGACTGACTGAATGAGAGAGAGACTGACTGACTGACTGAGAGAGAGACTGACTGACTGACTGTCTGAGAGAGTGACTGACTGACTAGAGAGAGACTGACTGACTGACTGACTGACTGAGAGAGAAACTGACTGACTGACTGAGAGAGAGACTGACTGACTGACTGACTGACTGAGAGAGAGACTGACTGACTGACTGAGAGAGAGACTGACTGACTGAATGAGAGAGAGACTGACTGACTGACTAACTGACTGTGAGAGAGTCTGACTGACTGACTGACTGAGAGAGAGACTTACTGACTGAGAGAGAGACTGACTGACTAAATGAATTAGAGACAGACTGACTGACTGAGAGAGAGAGACTGACTGACTGACTGACTGAGAGAGAGACTGACTAACTGACTGAATGAGAGAGAGACTGACTGACTGAGAGATAGACTGGCTGAGGGAGAGACTGACTGACTGAGAGAGAGACTGACTGAGAGAGAGACTGACTGACTGACTGAGAGAGAGACTGACTGACTGACTGAGAGAGAGACTGACTGACTGAGAGAGAGACTGACTGACTGAGAGAGAGACTGACTGACTGAGAGAGAGAGACTGGCTGACTGACTGTCTGAGAGAGTGACTGACTGATTAGAGAGAGACTGACTGACTGACTGAGAGAGAGACTGACTGACTGACGGAGAGACTGACTGACTGACTGAGAGAGTGACTGATTGACTGACTGACTGAGAGAGAGACTGACTGACTGACTGACTGAGAGAGAGACTGACTGACTGACTGAATGAGAGAGAGACTGACTGACTGAGAGATAGACTGACTGAGAGACTGACTGACTGAGAGAGAGACTGACTGAGAGAGAGACTGACTGACTGACTGAGAGAGAGACTGACTGACTGACTGACTGACTGAGAGAGAAACTGACTGACTGAGAGAGAGACTGACTGACTGAGAGAGAGAGACTGGCTGACTGACTGTCTGAGAGAGTGACTGACTGACTAGAGAGAGACTGACTGACTGACTGAGAGAGAGACTGACTGACTGACGGAGAGACTGACTGACTGACTGAGAGAGTGACTGATTGACTGACTGACTGAGAGAGAGACTGACTGACTGAGAGAGAGACTGACTGACTGACTACCTGAGAGAGAGACTGACTGACTGAGAGAGAGACTGACTGACTAAATGAGTTAGAGACTGACTGACTGACTGAGGGAGAGACTGACTGACTGAGAGAGAGACTGACTGAGAGTGTGACTGATTGACTGACTGACTGAGAGAGAGACTGACTGACTGACTGACTGAAAGAGAGACTGACTTACTGAATGAGAGAGAGACTGACTGACAGAGAGAGACTGACTGAGAGAGAGACTGACTGACTGACTGAGAGAGAGAGAGACTGACTGACTGACTCACTGTCTGAGAGAGTGACTGACTGACTAAAGAGAGACTGACTGACTGACTAACTGACTGAGAGAGAGACTGACGTACTGATTGACTGACTGATGGAGTGAGAGACTGACTGACTGACTGAGAGAAAGACTGACTGACTGACTGACTGAGAGAGAGACTGACTGACTGACTGACTGAGAGAGAGACTGACAGACTGAATGAGAGAGAGACAGACTGACTGACTGATAGAGTGACTGACTGACTAGAGAGAGACTGACTGACTGACTGACTGAGAGAGAGACTGACTGACTGACTGAGAGAAAGACTGACTGACTGACTGACTGAGAGAGAGACTGACTGACTGAGAGAGAGACTGACTGACTGAATGAGAGAGAGACTGACTGACTGAGAGAGAGACTGACTGACTGAATGAGAGAGAGACTGACTGACTGACTGACTGTGAGAGAGACTGACTGACTGTCTGACTGAGAGAGAGACTGACTGACTGACTGACTGAGAGAGAGACGTACTGACTGAATGAGAGAGAGACTGAATGACTGACTGACTGACTGAGAGAGAGACTTACAGACTAACTGACTGACTGAGAGAGTGACTGACTGACTGACTGAAAGAGAGACTGACTGACTGACAGACTGACTGAGAGAGAGACTGACTGACTAAATGAGTGAGACACTGACTGACTGACTGAGAGAGACTGACTGACTGACTGACTGACTGACTGAGAGAGAGACTGACTGACTGACTGAGAGAGAGACTGACTGACTGACTGTCTGAGAGAGTGACTGACTGACTAGAGAGAGATTGACTGACTGACTGACTGACTGACTGAGAGAGAAACTGACTGACTGACTGAGAGAGAGAGACTGACTGACTGACTGACTGAGAGAGAGACTGACTGACTGATTGAGAGAGAGACTGACTGACTGAATGAGAGAGAGACTGACTGACTGACTGACTGACTGTGAGAGAGTCTGACTGACTGACTGACTGAGAGAGAGACTTACTGACTGAGAGAGAGACTGACTGACTAAATGAGTTAGAGACTGACTGACTGACTGAGAGAGAGAGACTGACTGACTGACTGACTGAGAGAGAGACTGACTGACTGACTGAATGAGAGAGAGACTGACTGACTGAGAGATAGACTGACTGAGGGAGAGACTGACTGACTGAGAGAGAGACTGACTGAGAGAGAGACTGACTGACTGACTGAGAGAGAGACTGACTGACTGACTGAGAGAGAGACTGACTGACTGAGAGAGAGACTGACTGACTGAGAGAGAGACTGACTGACTGAGAGAGAGAGACTGGCTGACTGACTGTCTGAGAGAGTGACTGACTGATTAGAGAGAGACTGACTGACTGACTGAGAGAGAGACTGACTGACTGACGGAGAGACTGACTGACTGACTGAGAGAGTGACTGATTGACTGACTGACTGAGAGAGAGACTGACTGACTGACTGACTGAGAGAGAGACTGACTGACTGACTGAATGAGAGAGAGACTGACTGACTGAGAGATAGACTGACTGAGGGAGAGACTGACTGACTGAGAGAGAGACTGACTGAGAGAGAGACTGACTGACTGACTGAGAGAGAGACTGACTGACTGACTGACTGAGAGAGAGACTGACTGACTGAGAGAGAGACTGACTGACTGAGAGAGAGACTGACTGACTGAGAGAGAGAGACTGGCTGACTGACTGTCTGAGAGAGTGACTGACTGACTAGAGAGAGACTGACTGACTGACTGAGAGAGAGACTGACTGACTGACGGAGAGACTGACTGACTGACTGAGAGAGTGACTGATTGACTGACTCACTGAGAGAGAGACTGACTGACTGAGAGAGAGACTGACTGACTGACTGACTGAGAGAGAGACTGACTGACTGAGAGAGAGACTGAGTGACTAAATGAGTTAGTGACTGACTGACTGACTGAGAGAGACTGACTGACTGACTGAGAGAGAGACTGACTGACTGACTGAATGAGAGAGAGACTGACTGACTGAGAGATAGACTGACTGAGGGAGAGACTGACTGACTGAGAGAGAGACTGACTGAGAGAGTGACTGATTGACTGACTGACTGAGAGAGAGACTGACTGACTGACTGACTGAAAGAGAGACTGACTGAATGAATGAGAGAGAGACTGACTGACAGAGAGAGACTGACTGAGAGAGAGACTGACTGACTGAGAGAGAGACTGAGTGACTAAATGAGTTAGTGACTGACTGACTGACTGAGAGAGACTGACTGACTGACTGAGAGAGAGACTGACTGACTGACTGAATGAGAGAGAGACTGACTGACTGAGAGATAGACTGACTGAGGGAGAGACTGACTGACTGAGAGAGAGACTGACTGAGAGAGTGACTGATTGACTGACTGACTGAGAGAGAGACTGACTGACTGACTGACTGAAAGAGAGACTGACTGACTGACTAAAGAGAGACTGACTGACTGACTAACTGACTGAGAGAGAGACTGACGTACTGATTGACTGACTGATGGAGTGAGAGAATGACTGACTGACTGAGAGAAAGACTGACTGACTGACTGAGAGAGAGACTGACTGACTGACTGACTGAGAGAGAGACTGACTGACTGAATGAGAGAGAGACTGACTGACTGACTGAGAGAGTGACTGACTGACTAGAGAGAGACTGACTGACTGACTGACTGAGAGAGAGACTGACTGACTGACTGAGAGAAAGACTGAATGACTGACTGACTGAGAGAGAGACTGACTGACTGACTGAGAGAGAGACTTACTGACTGAATGAGAGAGAGACTGACTGACTGAGAGAGAGACTGACTGACTGAATGAGAGAGAGACTGACTGACTGACTGACTGACTGACTGTGAGAGAGACTGACTGACTGTCTGACTGAGAGAGAGACTGACTGAGAGAGAGACGGACTGACTGAGAGAGAGAGAGACTGACTGACAGACTGACTGACTGAGAGAGACTGACTGACTGTCTGAGAGAGTGACTGACTGACTAGAGAGTGACTGACTGACTGACTGAGAGAGAGACTGACTGACTGATTGTCTGAGAGAGTGACTGACTGACTAGAGAGAGACTGACTGACTGACTGACTGAGAGAGAGACTGACTGACTTACTAAGAGAGAGACTGACTGACTGACTGACTGACTGAGAGAGAGACTGACTGACTGAATGAGAGAGAGACTGACTGACTGACTTTGAGAGAGACTGACTGACTGTATGACTGAGAGAGAGACTGACTGACTGACTGACTGAGAGAGAGACTTACTGACTGTATGAGAGAGAGACTGAATGACTGACTGACTGAGAGAGAGACTGAAAGACTAACTGACTGACTGAGAGAGTGACTGACTGACTGACTGACTGACTAAAAGAGAGACTGACTGACTGACAGACTGAATGAGAGAGAGACTGACTGACTGAGAGTGAGACTGACTGACTGACTGAGAGAGAGACTGACTGACTGACTCAGAGAGAGACTGACTGACTGAGAGAGACTGACTGACTAAATGAGTTAGAGACTGACTGACTGACTGATTGAGAGAGACTGACTGACTGACTGAGAGAGAGACTGACTGAGGGAGAGACTGACTGACTGAGAGAGAGACTGACTGAGAGAGAGACTGACTAACTGACTGAGAGAGAGACTGACTGACTGACTGAGAGAGAGACTGACTGACTGACTGAGAGAGAGACTGACTGACTGAGAGAGAGACTGACTGATTGACAGTCTGAGAGAGTGACTGACTGACTAGAGAGAGACTGACTGACTGAGAGAGAGACTGACTGACTGACGGAGAGACTGAGAGAGAGACTGACTGACTGAATGAGAGAGAGACTGACTGACAGAGAGAGACTGACTGAGAGAGAGACTGACTGACTGAGAGAGAGAGAGACTGACTGACTGTCTGAGAGAGTGACTGACTGACTAAAGAGAGACTGACTGACTGACTAACTGACTGAGAGAGAGACTGACGTACTGATTGACTGACTGATGGAGTGAGAGACTGACTGACTGAGAGAGAGACTCACTGACTGACTGAATGAGAGAAAGACTGACTGACTGAGAGAGAGACTGACAGACTGACTGACTGACTGAGAGAGACTGACTGAGAGAGACTGACTGACTGACTGAGAGAGAGACTGACTAACTGACTGAGAGAGAGACTGACTGACTGACTAACTGAGAGAGAGACTGACTGAGAGAGAGACTGACTGAGAGAGAGACTGACCGACTGAGAGAGAGAGACTGACTGACTGACTGTCAGAGAGTGACTGACTGACTAGAGAGAGACTGATTGACTGACTGACTGACGGAGAGACTGACTGACAGACTGAGAGAGTGACTGATTGACTGACTGACTGAGAGAGAGACTGACTGACTGAGAGAGAGAGACTGACTGACTGACTGTCAGAGAGTGACTGACTGACTAGAGAGAGACTGATTGACTGACTGACTGACGGAGAGACTGACTGACAGACTGAGAGAGTGACTGATTGACTGACTGACTGAGAGAGAGACTGACTGACTGAGAGAGAGACTGACGGACTGAGAGAGAGACTGACTGACTGAGAGAGAGACTGACTGAGAGAGAGACTGACTGACAGAGAGAGAAACTGACTGACTGAGAGAGAGACTGACAGAGAGAGAGAGACTGACTGACTGACTGAGAGAGAGACAGACTGACTGACTGACTGACTGACAGAGAGACTGTCTGACAGAGAGAGAAACTGACTGACTGAGAGAGAGACTGACAGAGAGAGAAACTGACTGACTGAGAGAGTGACTGACTGACTGAGAGAGACTGACTGACTGACTGACTGAGAGAGAGGCTGACTGACTGAGAGACTGACTGACTGACTGACTGACTGACTGAGAGAGTGACTGATTGACTGACTGACTGAGAGAGAGACTGACTGACTGAGAGAGAGACTGACTGACTGACTGAAAGAGAGACTGACTGACTGACTGACTGAAAGAGAGTTAGACTGACTGACTGAGAGAGAGACTGACTGACTGAATGAGAGAGAGACTGACTGACTGAGAGAGAGACTGACTGACTGAATGAGAGAGAGACTGACTGACTGACTGACTGTGAGAGAGACTGACTGACTGTCTGACTGAGAGAGAGACTGACTGACTGACTGACTGAGAGAGAGACGTACTGACTGAATGAGAGAGAGACTGAATGACTGACTGACTGACTGAGAGAGAGACTTACAGACTAACTGACTGACTGAGAGAGTGACTGACTGACTGACTGAAAGAGAGACTGACTGACTGACAGACTGACTGAGAGAGAGACTGACTGACTAAATGAGTGAGACACTGACTGACTGACTGAGAGAGACTGACTGACTGACTGACTGACTGACTGAGAGAGAGACTGACTGACTGACTGAGAGAGAGACTGACTGACTGACTGTCTGAGAGAGTGACTGACTGACTAGAGAGAGATTGACTGACTGACTGACTGACTGACTGAGAGAGAAACTGACTGACTGACTGAGAGAGAGACTGACTGACTGACTGACTGAGAGAGAGACTGACTGACTGACTGAGAGAGAGACTGACTGACTGAATGAGAGAGAGACTGACTGACTGACTGACTGACTGTGAGAGAGTCTGACTGACTGACTGACTGAGAGAGAGACTTACTGACTGAGAGAGAGACTGACTGACTAAATGAGTTAGAGACTGACTGACTGACTGAGAGAGAGAGACTGACTGACTGACTGACTGAGAGAGAGACTGACTGACTGACTGAATGAGAGAGAGACTGACTGACTGAGAGATAGACTGACTGAGGGAGAGACTGACTGACTGAGAGAGAGACTGACTGAGAGAGAGACTGACTGACTGACTGACTGAGAGAGAGACTGACTGACTGACTGAGAGAGAGACTGACTGACTGAGAGAGAGACTGACTGACTGAGAGAGAGACTGACTGACTGAGAGAGAGAGACTGGCTGACTGACTGTCTGAGAGAGTGACTGACTGATTAGAGAGAGACTGACTGACTGACTGAGAGAGAGACTGACTGACTGAGAGAGAGACTGACTGACTGAGAGAGAGACTGACTGACTGAGAGAGAGAGACTGGCTGACTGACTGTCTGAGAGAGTGACTGACTGATTAGAGAGAGACTGACTGACTGACTGAGAGAGAGACTGACTGACTGACGGAGAGACTGACTGACTGACTGAGAGAGTGACTGATTGACTGACTGACTGAGAGAGAGACTGACTGACTGACTGACTGAGAGAGAGACTGACTGACTGACTGAATGAGAGAGAGACTGACTGACTGAGAGATAGACTGACTGAGGGAGAGACTGACTGACTGAGAGAGAGACTGACTGAGAGAGAGACTGACTGACTGACTGAGAGAGAGACTGACTGACTGACTGACTGAGAGAGAGACTGACTGACTGAGAGAGAGACTGACTGACTGAGAGAGAGACTGACTGACTGAGAGAGAGAGACTGGCTGACTGACTGTCTGAGAGAGTGACTGACTGACTAGAGAGAGACTGACTGACTGACTGAGAGAGAGACTGACTGACTGACGGAGAGACTGACTGACTGACTGAGAGAGTGACTGATTGACTGACTCACTGAGAGAGAGACTGACTGACTGAGAGAGAGACTGACTGACTGACTGACTGAGAGAGAGACTGACTGACTGAGAGAGAGACTGAGTGACTAAATGAGTTAGTGACTGACTGACTGACTGAGAGAGACTGACTGACTGACTGAGAGAGAGACTGACTGACTGACTGAATGAGAGAGAGACTGACTGACTGAGAGATAGACTGACTGAGGGAGAGACTGACTGACTGAGAGAGAGACTGACTGAGAGAGTGACTGATTGACTGACTGACTGAGAGAGAGACTGACTGACTGACTGACTGAAAGAGAGACTGACTGAATGAATGAGAGAGAGACTGACTGACAGAGAGAGACTGACTGAGAGAGAGACTGACTGACTGAGAGAGAGACTGAGTGACTAAATGAGTTAGTGACTGACTGACTGACTGAGAGAGACTGACTGACTGACTGAGAGAGAGACTGACTGACTGACTGAATGAGAGAGAGACTGACTGACTGAGAGATAGACTGACTGAGGGAGAGACTGACTGACTGAGAGAGAGACTGACTGAGAGAGTGACTGATTGACTGACTGACTGAGAGAGAGACTGACTGACTGACTGACTGAAAGAGAGACTGACTGACTGACTAAAGAGAGACTGACTGACTGACTAACTGACTGAGAGAGAGACTGACGTACTGATTGACTGACTGATGGAGTGAGAGAATGACTGACTGACTGAGAGAAAGACTGACTGAGTGACTGACTGAGAGAGAGACTGACTGACTGACTGACTGAGAGAGAGACTGACTGACTGAATGAGAGAGAGACTGACTGACTGACTGAGAGAGTGACTGACTGACTAGAGAGAGACTGACTGACTGACTGACTGAGAGAGAGACTGACTGACTGACTGAGAGAAAGACTGAATGACTGACTGACTGAGAGAGAGACTGACTGACTGACTGAGAGAGAGACTGACTGACTGAATGAGAGAGAGACTGACTGACTGAGAGAGAGACTGACTGACTGAATGAGAGAGAGACTGACTGACTGACTGACTGACTGTGAGAGAGACTGACTGACTGTCTGACTGAGAGAGAGACTGACTGAGAGAGAGACGGACTGACTGAGAGAGAGAGAGACTGACTGACAGACTGACTGACTGAGAGAGACTGACTGACTGTCTGAGAGAGTGACTGACTGACTAGAGAGTGACTGACTGACTGACTGAGAGAGAGACTGACTGACTGATTGTCTGAGAGAGTGACTGACTGACTAGAGAGAGACTGACTGACTGACTGACTGAGAGAGAGACTGACTGACTTACTAAGAGAGAGACTGACTGACTGACTGACTGACTGAGAGAGAGACTGACTGACTGAATGAGAGAGAGACTGACTGACTGACTTTGAGAGAGACTGACTGACTGTATGACTGAGAGAGAGACTGACTGACTGACTGACTGAGAGAGAGACTTACTGACTGTATGAGAGAGAGACTGAATGACTGACTGACTGAGAGAGAGACTGAAAGACTAACTGACTGACTGAGAGAGTGACTGACTGACTGACTGACTGACTAAAAGAGAGACTGACTGACTGACAGACTGAATGAGAGAGAGACTGACTGACTGAGAGTGAGACTGACTGACTGACTGAGAGAGAGACTGACTGACTGACTCAGAGAGAGACTGACTGACTGAGAGAGACTGACTGACTAAATGAGTTAGAGACTGACTGACTGACTGATTGAGAGAGACTGACTGACTGACTGAGAGAGAGACTGACTGAGGGAGAGACTGACTAACTGACTGAGAGAGAGACTGACTGACTGACTGAGAGAGAGACTGACTGACTGACTGAGAGAGAGACTGACTGACTGAGAGAGAGACTGACTGATTGACAGTCTGAGAGAGTGACTGACTGACTAGAGAGAGACTGACTGACTGAGAGAGAGACTGACTGACTGACGGAGAGACTGAGAGAGAGACTGACTGACTGAATGAGAGAGAGACTGACTGACAGAGAGAGACTGACTGAGAGAGAGACTGACTGACTGAGAGAGAGAGAGACTGACTGACTGTCTGAGAGAGTGACTGACTGACTAAAGAGAGACTGACTGACTGACTAACTGACTGAGAGAGAGACTGACGTACTGATTGACTGACTGATGGAGTGAGAGACTGACTGACTGAGAGAGAGACTCACTGACTGACTGAATGAGAGAAAGACTGACTGACTGAGAGAGAGACTGACAGACTGACTGACTGACTGAGAGAGACTGACTGAGAGAGACTGACTGACTGACTGAGAGAGAGACTGACTAACTGACTGAGAGAGAGACTGACTGACTGACTAACTGAGAGAGAGACTGACTGAGAGAGAGACTGACTGAGAGAGAGACTGACTGACTGAGAGAGAGAGACTGACTGACTGACTGTCAGAGAGTGACTGACTGACTAGAGAGAGACTGATTGACTGACTGACTGACGGAGAGACTGACTGACAGACTGAGAGAGTGACTGATTGACTGACTGACTGAGAGAGAGACTGACTGACTGAGAGAGAGAGACTGACTGACTGACTGTCAGAGAGTGACTGACTGACTAGAGAGAGACTGATTGACTGACTGACTGACGGAGAGACTGACTGACAGACTGAGAGAGTGACTGATTGACTGACTGACTGAGAGAGAGACTGACTGACTGAGAGAGAGACTGACGGACTGAGAGAGAGACTGACTGACTGAGAGAGAGACTGACTGAGAGAGAGACTGACTGACAGAGAGAGAAACTGACTGACTGAGAGAGAGACTGACAGAGAGAGAGAGACTGACTGACTGACTGAGAGAGAGACAGACTGACTGACTGACTGACTGACAGAGAGACTGTCTGACAGAGAGAGAAACTGACTGACTGAGAGAGAGACTGACAGAGAGAGAAACTGACTGACTGAGAGAGTGACTGACTGACTGAGAGAGACTGACTGACTGACTGACTGAGAGAGAGGCTGACTGACTGAGAGACTGACTGACTGACTGACTGACTGACTGACTGAGAGAGTGACTGATTGACTGACTGACTGAGAGAGAGACTGACTGACTGAGAGAGAGACTGACTGACTGACTGAAAGAGAGACTGACTGACTGACTGACTGAATGAGAGAGAGACTGACTGACTGAGAGAGAGACTGACTGACTGACTGACTGACTGAGAGAGAGACTGACTGACTGACTGAGAGAGAGACTGACTGACTGAGAGAGAGACTGACTGACTAAATGAGTGAGAGACTGACTGACTGACTGACTGACTGACTGACTGACTGAGAGAGAGACTGACTGACTGACTGACTGACTGAATGAGAGAGAGACTGACTGACTGACTGACTGAGAGAGAGACTGACTGACTGTCTGAGAGAGTTACTGACTGACTAGAGAGAGACAGACTGACTGACTGACTGACTGAGAGAGAAACTGACTGACTGACTGAGAGAGAGACTGACTGACTGACTGACTGACTGACTGACTGAGAGAGAGACTGACTGACTGACTGAGAGAGAGACTGACTGACTGACTGAGAGAGTGACTGACTGACTGAGAGAGACTGACTCACTGACTGACTGATTGAGAGAGAGACTGACTGACTGAGAGACTGACTGACTGACTGAGAGAGTGACTGATTGACTGACTGACTGAGAGAGAGACTGACTGACTGAGAGAGAGACTGACTGACTGACTGACTGACTGAGAGAGAGACTGACTGACTGAATGAGAGAGAGGCTGACTGACTGACTGACTGACTGACTGCATGAGAGAGAAACTGACTGACTGACTGACTGACTGAAAGAGAGACTAACTGACTGACTGATTGAATGAGAGAGAGACTGACTGACTGAGAGAGAGACTGACTGACTGACTGACTGAGAGACTGACTGACTGACTGAGAGAGAGACTGACTGACTGACTGAGAGAGTGACTGACTGACTGAGAGAGACTGACTCACTGACTGACTGATTGAGAGAGAGACTGACTGACTGAGAGACTGACTGACTGACTGAGAGAGTGACTGATTGACTGACTGACTGAGAGAGAGACTGACTGACTGAGAGAGAGACTGACTGACTGACTGACTGAGAGAGAGACTGACTGACTGAATGAGAGAGAGGCTGACTGACTGACTGACTGACTGCATGAGAGAGAAACTGACTGACTGACTGACTGACTGAAAGAGAGACTAACTGACTGACTGATTGAATGAGAGAGAGACTGACTGACTGAGAGAGAGACTGACTGACTGACTGACTGAGAGACTGACTGACTGACTGAGAGAGAGACTGACTGACTGACTGAGAGAGAGACTGACTGACTAAATGAGTGAGACACTGACTGACTGACTGAGAGAGACTGACTGACTGACTGACTGAGTGAGAGACTGACTGACTGACTGAATGAGAGAGAGACTGACTGACTGTCTGAGAGAGTGACAGACTGAATAGAGAGAGACTGACTGACTGACTGAGAGAGAAACTGACTGACTGACTGAGAGAGAGACTGACTGACTGACTGACTGACTGAGAGAGAGACTGACTGACTGACTGAGAGAGAAACTGACTGACTGAATGAGAGAGAGACTGACTGACTGACTGTGAGAGAGACTGACTGACTGACTGACTGAGAGAGAGACTTACTGACTGAGAGAGAGACTGACTGACTAAATGAATTAGAGACTGACTGACTGACTGACTGAGAGAGAGAGACTGACTGACTGACTGAGATAGAGACTGACTGACTGACTGAATGAGAGAGAGACTGACTGACTGAGAGATAGACTGACTGAAGGAGAGACTGACTGACTGAGAGAGAGACTGACTGAGAGAGAGACTGACTGACTGACTGAGAGAGAGTCTGACTGACTGACTGAGAGAGAGACTGACTGACTGAGAGAGAGACTGACTGACTGAGAGAGAGACTGACTGACTGAGAGAGAGAGACTGGCTGACTGACTGTCTGAGAGAGTGACTGACTGACTAGAGAGAGACTGACTGACTGACTGAGAGAGAGACTGACTGACTGCCGGAGAGACTGACTGACTGACTGAGAGAGTGACTGATTGACTGACTGACTGAGAGAGAGACTGACTGACTGCGAGAGAGACTGACTGACTGACTACCTGAGAGAGAGACTGACTGACTGAGAGAGAGACTGACTGACTAAATGAGTTAGAGACTGACTGACTGACTGAGAGAGACTGACTGAATGAGAGAGAGACTGACTGACTGACTGAATGAGAGAGAGACTGACTGACTGAGAGCTAGACTGACTGAGGGAGAGACTGACTGACTGAGAGAGAGACTGACTGAGAGTGTGACTGATTGACTGACTGACTGAGAGAGAGACTGACTGACTGACTGACTGAAAGAGAGACTGACTGACTGAATGAGAGAGAGACTGACTGACAGAGAGAGACTGACTGAGAGAGAGACTGACTGACTGACTGAGAGAGAGAGAGACTGACTGACTGACTCACTGTCTGAGAGAGTGACTGACTGACTAAAGAGAGACTGACTGACTGACTAACTGACTGAGAGAGAGACTGACGTACTGATTGACTGACTGATGGAGTGAGAGACTGACTGACTGACTGAGAGAAAGACTGACTGACTGACTGACTGAGAGAGAGACTGACTGACTGACTGACTGAGAGAGAGACTGACTGACTGAATGAGAGAGAGACTGACTGACTGCCGGAGAGACTGACTGACTGACTGAGAGAGTGACTGATTGACTGACTGACTGAGAGAGAGACTGACTGACTGACTGAGAGAGAAACTGACTGACTGACTGAGAGAGAGACTGACTGACTGACTGACTGACTGAGAGAGAGACTGACTGACTGACTGAGAGAGAAACTGACTGACTGAATGAGAGAGAGACTGACTGACTGACTGTGAGAGAGACTGACTGACTGACTGACTGAGAGAGAGACTTACTGACTGAGAGAGAGACTGACTGACTAAATGAATTAGAGACTGACTGACTGACTGAGAGAGAGAGACTGACTGACTGACTGAGATAGAGACTGACTGACTGACTGAATGAGAGAGAGACTGACTGACTGAGAGATAGACTGACTGAAGGAGAGACTGACTGACTGAGAGAGAGACTGACTGAGAGAGAGACTGACTGACTGACTGAGAGAGAGTCTGACTGACTGACTGAGAGAGAGACTGACTGACTGAGAGAGAGACTGACTGACTGAGAGAGAGACTGACTGACTGAGAGAGAGAGACTGGCTGACTGACTGTCTGAGAGAGTGACTGACTGACTAGAGAGAGACTGACTGACTGACTGAGAGAGAGACTGACTGACTGCCGGAGAGACTGACTGACTGACTGAGAGAGTGACTGATTGACTGACTGACTGAGAGAGAGACTGACTGACTGCGAGAGAGACTGACTGACTGACTACCTGAGAGAGAGACTGACTGACTGAGAGAGAGACTGACTGACTAAATGAGTTAGAGACTGACTGACTGACTGAGAGAGACTGACTGAATGAGAGAGAGACTGACTGACTGACTGAATGAGAGAGAGACTGACTGACTGAGAGCTAGACTGACTGAGGGAGAGACTGACTGACTGAGAGAGAGACTGACTGAGAGTGTGACTGATTGACTGACTGACTGAGAGAGAGACTGACTGACTGACTGACTGAAAGAGAGACTGACTGACTGAATGAGAGAGAGACTGACTGACAGAGAGAGACTGACTGAGAGAGAGACTGACTGACTGACTGAGAGAGAGAGAGACTGACTGACTGACTCACTGTCTGAGAGAGTGACTGACTGACTAAAGAGAGACTGACTGACTGACTAACTGACTGAGAGAGAGACTGACGTACTGATTGACTGACTGATGGAGTGAGAGACTGACTGACTGACTGAGAGAAAGACTGACTGACTGACTGACTGAGAGAGAGACTGACTGACTGACTGACTGAGAGAGAGACTGACTGACTGAATGAGAGAGAGACTGACTGACTGCCGGAGAGACTGACTGACTGACTGAGAGAGTGACTGATTGACTGACTGACTGAGAGAGAGACTGACTGACTGCGAGAGAGACTGACTGACTGACTACCTGAGAGAGAGACTGACTGACTGAGAGAGAGACTGACTGACTAAATGAGTTAGAGACTGACTGACTGACTGAGAGAGACTGACTGAATGAGAGAGAGACTGACTGACTGACTGAATGAGAGAGAGACTGACTGACTGAGAGCTAGACTGACTGAGGGAGAGACTGACTGACTGAGAGAGAGACTGACTGAGAGTGTGACTGATTGACTGACTGACTGAGAGAGAGACTGACTGACTGACTGACTGAAAGAGAGACTGACTGACTGAATGAGAGAGAGACTGACTGACAGAGAGAGACTGACTGAGAGAGAGACTGACTGACTGACTGAGAGAGAGAGAGACTGACTGACTGACTCACTGTCTGAGAGAGTGACTGACTGACTAAAGAGAGACTGACTGACTGACTAACTGACTGAGAGAGAGACTGACGTACTGATTGACTGACTGATGGAGTGAGAGACTGACTGACTGACTGAGAGAAAGACTGACTGACTGACTGACTGAGAGAGAGACTGACTGACTGACTGACTGAGAGAGAGACTGACTGACTGAATGAGAGAGAGACTGACTGACTGACTGAGAGAGTGACTGACTGACTAGAGAGAGACTGACTGACTGACTGACTGAGAGAGAGACTGACTGACTGACTGAGAGAAAGACTGACTGACTGACTGACTGAGAGAGAGACTGACTGACTGAGAGAGAGACTGACTGACTGAATGAGAGAGAGACTGACTGACTGAGAGAGAGACTGACTGACTGAATGAGAGAGAGACTGACTGACTGACTGTGAGAGAGACTGACTGACTGTCTGACTGAGAGAGAGACTGACTGACTGACTGACTGAGAGACGTACTGACTGAATGAGAGAGAGACTGAATGACTGACTGACTGACTGAGAGAGAGACTGACAGACTAACTGACTGACTGAGAGAGTGACTGACTGACTGACTGAAAGAGAGACTGACTGACTGACAGACTGACTGAGAGAGAGACTGACTGACTAAATGAGTGAGACACTGACTGACTGACTGAGAGAGACTGACTGACTGACTGAGAGAGAGACTGACTGACTGACTGAATGAGAGAGAGACTGACTGACTGACTGAGAGAGAGACTGACTGACTGACTGTCTGAGAGAGTGACTGACTGACTAGAGAGAAACTGACTGACTGACTGACTGACTGAGAGAGAAACTGACTGACTAACTGAGAGAGAGACTGACTGACTGACTGACTGACTGAGAGAGAGACTGACTGACTGACTGAGAGAGAGACTGACTGACTGAATGAGAGAGAGACTGACTGACTGACTGACTGTGAGAGAGACTGACTGACTGACTGACTGACTGAGAGAGAGACTTACTGACTGAGAGAGAGACTGACTGACTAAATGAGTTAGAGACTGACTGACTGACTGACTGAGAGAGAGAGACTGACTGACTGACTGACTGACTGACTGAGAGAGAGACTGACTGACTGACTGAATGAGAGAGAGACTGACTGACTGAGAGATAGACTGACTGAGGGAGAGACTGACTGACTGAGAGAGAGACTGACTGAGAGAGAGACTGACTGACTGAGAGAGAGACTGACTGACTGACTGAGAGAGAGACTGACTGACTGACTGAGAGAGAGACTGACTGACTGAGAGAGAGACTGACTGACTGAGAGAGAGAGACTGGCTGACTGACTGTCTGAGAGAGTGACTGACTGATTAGAAAGAAACTGACTGACTGACTGAGAGAGAGACTGACTGACTGACGGAGAGACTGACTGACTGACTGAGAGAGTGACTGATTTACTGACTGACTGAGAGAGAGACTGACTGACTGATTGACTGAGAGAGAGACTGACTGACTGACTGAATGAGAGAGAGACTGACTGACTGAGAGATAGACTGACTGAGGGAGAGACTGACTGACTGAGAGAGAGACTGACTGAGAGAGAGACTGACTGACTGACTGAGAGAGAGACTGACTGACTGACTGACTGAGAGAGAGACTGACTGACTGAGAGAGAGACTGACTGACTGAGAGAGAGACTGACTGACTGAGAGAGAGAGACTGGCTGACTGACTGTCTGAGAGAGTGACTGACTGACTAGAGAGAGACTGACTGACTGACTGAGAGAGAGACTGACTGACTGACGGAGAGACTGACTGACTGACTGAGAGAGTGACTGATTGACTGACTCACTGAGAGAGAGACTGACTGACTGAGAGAGAGACTGACTGACTGACTGAGAGAGAGACTGACTGACTGAGAGAGAGACTGAGTGACTAAATGAGTTAGAGACTGACTGACTGACTGAGAGAGACTGACTGACTGAGAGAGAGACTGACTGACTGACTGAATGAGAGAGAGACTGACTGACTGAGAGATAGACTGACTGAGGGAGAGACTGACTGACTGAGAGAGAGACTGACTGAGAGAGTGACTGATTGACTGACTGACTGAGAGAGAGACTGACTGACTGACTGACTGAAAGAGAGACTGACTGACTGAATGAGAGAGAGACTGACTGACAGAGAGAGACTGACTGAGAGAGAGACTGACTGACTGACTGAGAGAGAGAGAGACTGACTGACTGACTCACTGTCTGAGAGAGTGACTGACTGACTAAAGAGAGACTGACTGACTGACTAACTGACTGAGAGAGAGACTGACGTACTGATTGACTGACTGATGGAGTGAGAGACTGACTGACTGACTGAGAGAAAGACTGACTGACTGACTGACTGAGAGAGAGACTGACTGACTGACTGACTGAGAGAGAGACTGACTGACTGAATGAGAGAGAGACTGACTGACTGACTGAGAGAGTGACTGACTGACTAGAGAGAGACTGACTGACTGATTGACTGAGAGAGAGACTGACTGACTGACTGAGAGAAAGACTGACTGACTGACTGACTGAGAGAGAGACTGACTGACTGACTGAGAGAGAGACTGACTGACTGAATGAGAGAGAGACTGACTGACTGAGAGAGAGACTGACTGACTGAATGAGAGAGAGACTGACTGACTGACTGACTGTGAGAGAGACTGACTGACTGTCTGACTGAGAGAGAGACTGACTGAGAGAGAGACGGACTGAATGAGAGAGAGAGAGACTGACTGACAGACTGACTGACTGAGAGAAACTGACTGACTGTCTGAGAGAGTGACTGACTGACTAGAGAGTGACTGACTGACTGACTGAGAGAGAGACTGACTGACTGATTGTCTGAGAGAGTGACTGACTGACTAGAGAGAGACTGACTGACTGACTGACTGACAGAGAGACTGACTGACTTACTAAGAGAGAGACTGACTGACTGACTGACTGACTGAGAGAGAGACTGACTGACTGAATGAGAGAGAGACTGACTGACTGACTGTGAGAGAGACTGACTGACTGTCTGACTGAGAGAGAGACTGACTGACTGACTGACTGAGAGAGAGACTTACTGACTGTATGAGAGAGAGACTGAATGACTGACTGACTGAGAGAGAGACTGAAAGACTAACTGACTGACTGAGAGAGTGACTGACTGACTGACTGACTGACTAAAAGAGAGACTGACTGACTGACAGACTGAATGAGAGAGAGACTGACTGACTGACTGAGAGTGAGACTGACTGACTGACTGAGAGAGAGACTGACTGACTGACTCAGAGAGAGACTGACTGACTGAGAGAGACTAACTGACTAAATGAGTTAGAGACTGACTGACTGACTGATTGAGAGAGACTGACTGACTGACTGAGAGAGAGACTGACTGAGGGAGAGACTGACTGACTGAGAGAGAGACTGACTGAGAGAGAGACTGACTAACTGACTGAGAGAGAGACTGACTGACTGACTGAGAGAGAGACTGACTGACTGAGAGAGAGACTGACTGATTGACTGTCTGAGAGAGTGACTGACTGACTAGAGAGAGACTGACTGACTGAGAGAGAGACTGACTGACTGACGGAGAGACTGAGAGAGAGACTGACTGACTGAATGAGAGAGAGACTGACTGACAGAGAGAGACTGACTGAGAGAGAGACTGACTGACTGAGAGAGAGAGAGACTGACTGACTGACTGTCTGAGAGAGTGACTGACTGACTAAAGAGAGACTGACTGACTGACTAACTGACTAAGAGAGAGACTGACGTACTGATTGACTGACTGATGGAGTGAGAGACTGACTGACTGAGAGAGAGACTCACTGACTGACTGAATGAGAGAAAGACTGACTGACTGAGAGAGAGACTGACAGACTGACTGACTGACTGAGAGAGACTGACTGAGAGAGACTGACTGACTGACTGAGAGAGAGACTGACTAACTGACTGAGAGAGAGACTGACTGACTGACTAACTGAGAGAGAGACTGACTGAGAGAGAGACTGACTGAGAGAGAGACTGACTGACTGAGAGAGAGAGACTGACTGACTGACTGTCAGAGAGTGACTGACTGACTAGAGAGAGACTGATTGACTGACTGACTGACAGAGAGACTGACTGACAGACTGAGAGAGTGACTGATTGACTGACTGACTGAGAGAGAGACTGACTGACTGAGAGAGAGACTGACTGACTGAGAGAGAGACTGACTGACTGAGAGAGAGACTGACTGAGAGAGAGACTGACTGACAGAGAGAGAAACTAACTGACTGAGAGAGAGACTGACTGAGAGAGAGAGACTGACTGACTGACTGAGACAGAGACAGACTGACTGACTGACTGACTGACTGACAGAGAGACTGTCTTACTGACTGAGAGAGTGACTGACTGACTGAGAGAGACTGACTGACTGACTGACTGAGAGAGAGGCTGACTGACTGAGAGACTGACTGACTGACTGACTGACTGACTGAGAGAGTGACTGATTGACTGACTGACTGAGAGAGAGACTGACTGACTGAGAGAGAGAATGACTGACTGACTGAAAGAGAGACTGACTGACTGACTGACTGACTGAATGAGAGAGAGACTGACTGACTGAGAGAGAGACTGACTGACTGACTGACTGACTGAGAGAGAGACTGACTGACTGACTGAGAGAGAGACTGACTGACTAAATGAGTGAGAGACTGACTGACTGACTGACTGAGAGAGACTGACTGACTGACTGAGAGAGAGACTGACTGACTGACTGACTGACTGAATGAGAGAGAGACTGACTGACTGACTGACTGAGAGAGAGACTGACTGACTGTCTGAGAGAGTTACTGACTGACTAGAGAGAGACTGACTGACTGACTGACTGACTGACTGAGAGAGAAACTGACTGACTGACTGAGAGAGAGACTGACTGACTGACTGACTGACTGAGAGAGAGACTGACTGACTGACTGAGAGAGAGACTGACTGACTGAATGAGAGAGAGACTGACTGACCGACTGACTGACTGTGAGAGAGACTGACTCACTGTCTGACTGAGAGAGAGACTGACTGACTGACTGAGAGAGAGACTTACTGACTGACTGAGAGAGAGACTTACTGACTGAATGAGTGAGAGACTGAATGACTGACTGAGAGAGAGACTGACAGACTAACTGACTGACTGAGAGAGTGACTGACTGACTGACTGACTGACTGAATGAGAGAGAGACTGACTGAGAGAGAGACTGACTGAGAGAGAGACTGACTGACTGAGAGAGAGACTGACTGACTGACTAACTGAGAGAGACTGACTGACTGACTGTCTGAGAGAGTGACTGACTGACTAGAGAGTGACTGACTGACTGAGAGAGAGACTGAATGACTGACTAGAGAGAGACTGACTGACTGACTGACTGACTGACTGAGAAAGAGACTGACTGACTGACTGAGAGAGAGACTGACTGACTGACTGACTGACTGAGAGAGAGACTGACTGACTGAATGAGAGAGAGACTTACTGACTGACTATGAGAGAGACTGACTGACTGTCTGACTGAGAGAGAGACTGACTGACTGACTGACTGAGAGAGAGACTGAATGACTGACTGACTGAGAGAGAGACTGACAGACTAACTGACTGACTGAGAGAGTGACTGACTGACTGACTGACTGACTAAAAGAGAGACTGACTGACTGACAGACTGAATGAGAGAGAGACTGACTGACTGAGAGTGAGACTGACTGACTGAGAGAGAGACTGACTGACTGACTGACTGAGAGAGAGACTGACTGACTGAGAGAGAGACTGACTGACTAAATGAGTTAGAGACTGACTGACTGACTAACTGAGAGAGACTGACTGACTGACTGACTGACTGAGAGAGAGACTGACTGACTGACTGAATGAGAGAGAGACTGACTGACTGAGAGATAGACTGACTGAGGGAGAGACTGACTGACTGAGAGAGAGACTGACTGAAAGAGAGACTGACTGACTGACTGAGAGAGAGACTGACTGACTGACTGAGAGAGAGACTGACTGACTGACTGACTGAGAGAGAGACTGACTGACTGACTGAGAGAGAGACTGACTGACTGAGAGAGAAACTGACTGACTGACTGTCTGAGAGAGTGACTGACTGACTAGAGAGAGACTGACTGACTGAGAGAGAGACTGATTGACTGACGGAGAGACTGACTGACTGACTGAAAGAGTGACTGATTGACTGACTGACTGAGAGAGAGACTGACTGACTGACTGAGAGAGAGACTGACTGAATGAGAGAGAGACTGACTGACAGAGAGAGACTGACTGAGAGAGAGACTGACTGACTGACTGAGAGAGAGAGAGACTGACTGACTGACTGTCTGAGAGACTGACTGACTGACTAAAGAGAGACTGACTGACTGACTAACTGACTGAGAGAGAGACTGACGTACTGATTGACTGACTGATGGAGTGAGAGACTGACTGACTGAGAGAGAGACTCACTGACTGACTGAATGAGAGAAAGACTGACTGACTGAGAGAGAGACTGACAGACTGACTGACTGAGAGAGAAACTGACTGACTGACTGACTGACTGAAAGAGAGACTGACTGACTGACTGATTGAATGAGAGAGAGACTGACTGACTGAGAGAGAGACTGACTGACTGACTGACTGAGAGACTGACTGACTGACTGAGAGAGAGACTGACTGACTGACTGACTGAGAGAGAGACTGACTGACTAAATGAGTGAGACACTGACTGACTGACTGAGAGAGACTGACTGACTGACTGACTGAGAGAGAGACTGACTGACTGACTGAATGAGAGAGAGACTGACTGACTGACTGAGAGAGAGACTGACTGACTGACTGTCTGAGAGAGTGACTGACTGACTAGAGAGAGACTGACTGACTGACTGACTGAGAGAGAAACTGACAGACTGACTGAGAGAGAGACTGACTGACTGACTGACTGACTGAGAGAGAGACTGACTGACTGACTGAGAGAGAGACTGACTGACTGAATGAGAGAGAGACTGACTGACTGACTGACTGTGAGAGAGACTGACTGACTGACTGACTGAGAGAGAGACTTACTGACTGAGAGAGAGACTGACTGACTAAATGAATTAGAGACTGACTGACTGACTGAGAGAGAGAGACTGACTGACTGACTGACTGAGAGAGAGACTGACTGACTGACTGAATGAGAGAGAGACTGACTGACTGAGAGATAGACTGACTGAAGGAGAGACTGACTGACTGAGAGAGAGACTGACTGAGAGAGAGACTGACTGACTGACTGACTGAGAGAGAGACTGACTGACTGACTGAGAGAGAGACTGACTGACTGAGAGAGAGACTGACTGACTGAGAGAGAGACTGACTGACTGAGAGAGAGAGATTGGCTGACTGACTGTCTGAGAGAGTGACTGACTGACTAGAGAGAGACTGACTGACTGACTGAGAGAGTGACTGATTGACTGACTGACTGAGAGAGAGACTGACTGACTGAGAGAGAGACTGACTGACAGACTACCTGAGAGAGAGACTGACTGACTGAGAGAGAGACTGACTGACTAAATGAGTTAGAGACGGACTGACTGACTGAGAGAGACTGACTGACTGACTGAGAGAGAGACTGACTGACTGACTGAATGAGAGAGAGACTGACTGACTGAGAGAGAAACTGACTGACTGACTGAGAGAGAGACTGACTGACTGACTGACTGACTGAGAGAGAGACTGACTGACTGACTGAGAGAGAGACTGACTGACTGAATGAGAGAGAGACTGACTGACTGACTGACTGTGAGAGAGACTGACTGACTGACTGACTGAGAGAGAGACTTACTGACTGAGAGAGAGACTGACTGACTAAATGAATTAGAGACTGACTGACTGACTGAGAGAGAGAGACTGACTGACTGACTGACTGACTGACTGAGAGAGAGACTGACTGACTGACTGAATGAGAGAGAGACTGACTGACTGAGAGATAGACTGACTGAAGGAGAGACTGACTGACTGAGAGAGAGACTGACTGAGAGAGAGACTGACTGACTGACTGACTGAGAGAGAGACTGACTGACTGACTGAGAGAGAGACTGACTGACTGAGAGAGAGACTGACTGACTGAGAGAGAGACTGACTGACTGAGAGAGAGAGATTGGCTGACTGACTGTCTGAGAGAGTGACTGACTGACTAGAGAGAGACTGACTGACTGACTGAGAGAGTGACTGATTGACTGACTGACTGAGAGAGAGACTGACTGACTGAGAGAGAGACTGACTGACTGACTACCTGAGAGAGAGACTGACTGACTGAGAGAGAGACTGACTGACTAAATGAGTTAGAGACGGACTGACTGACTGAGAGAGACTGACTGACTGACTGAGAGAGAGACTGACTGACTGACTGAATGAGAGAGAGACTGACTGACTGAGAGATAGACTGACTGAGGGAGAGACTGACTGACTGAGAGAGAGACTGACTGAGAGTGTGACTGATTGACTGACTGACTGAGAGAGAGACTGACTGACTGACTGAAAGAGAGACTGACTGACTGAATGAGAGAGAGACTGACTGACAGAGAGAGACTGACTGAGAGAGAGACTGACTGACTGAGAGAGAGAGAGACTGACTGACTGACTCACTGTCTGAGAGAGTGACTGACTGACTAAAGAGAGACTGACTGACTGACTAACTGACTGAGAGAGAGACTGACGTACTGATTGACTGACTGATGGAGTGAGAGACTGACTGACTGACTGAGAGAAAGACTGACTGACTGACTGACTGAGAGAGAGACTGACTGACTGACTGACTGAGAGAGAGACTGACTGACTGAATGAGAGAGAGACTGACTGACTGACTGAGAGAGTGACTGACTGACTAGAGAGAGACTGACTGACTGACTGACTGAGAGAGAGACTGACTGACTGAGAGAGAGACTGACTGACTGAGAGAAAGACTGACTGACTGACTGAGAGAGAGACTGACTGACTGAGAGAGAGACTGACTGACTGAATGAGAGAGAAACTGACTGACTGAGAGAGAGACTGACTGACTGACTGACTGAGAGAGACTGACTGACTGACTGTCTGAGAGAGTGACTGACTGACTAGAGAGTGACTGACTGACTGAGAGAGAGACTGACTGACTGACTAGAGAGAGACTGACTGACAGACTGACTGACTGACTGAGAGAGAGACTGACTGACTGACTGAGAGAGAGACTGACTGACTGACTGACTGACTGAGAGAGAGACTGACTTACTGAATGAGAGAGAGACTGACTGACTGACTATGAGAGAGACTGACTGACTGTCTGACTGAGAGAGAGACTGACTGACTGACTGACTGAGAGAGAGACTTACTGACTGTATGAGAGAGAGACTGAATGACTGACTGACTGAGAGAGAGACTGACAGACTAACTGACTGACTGAGAGAGTGACTGACTGACTGACTGACTAAAAGAGAGACTGACTGACTGACAGACTGAATGAGAGAGAGACTGACTGACTGAGAGTGAGACTGACTGACTGAGATTGAGACTGACTGACTGAATGAGAGAGAGACTGACTGACTGACTGAGAGAGTGACTGACTGACTAGAGAGAGACTGACTGACTGACTGACTGACTGAGAGAGAGACTGACTGACTGACTGAGAGAAAGACTGACTGACTGACTGACTGAGAGAGAGACTGACTGACTGACTGAGAGAGAGACTGACTGACTGAATGAGAGAGAGACTGACTGACTGAGAGAGAGACTGACTGACTGAATGAGAGAGAGACTGACTGACTGACTGTGAGAGAGACTGACTGACTGTCTGACTGAGAGAGAGACTGACTGACTGACTGACTGAGAGAGAGACGTACTGACTGAATGAGAGAGAGACTGAATGACTGACTGACTGACTGAGAGAGAGACTGACAGACTAAATGAGTTAGAGACTGACTGACTGACTGAGAGAGAGACTAACAGACTGACTGACTGAGAGAGAGACTGACTGACTGACTGAGAGAGAGGCTGACTGACTGACTGACTGCATGAGAGAGAAACTGACTGACTGACTGACTGAAAGAGAGACTGACTGACTGATTGAATGAGAGAGAGACTGACTGACTGACTGAGAGAAAGACTGACTGACTGACTGACTGAGAGAGAGACTGACTGACTGACTGAGAGAGAGACTGACTGACTGAATGAGAGAGAGACTGACTGACTGAGAGAGAGACTGACTGACTGAATGAGAGAGAGACTGACTGACTGACTGACTGTGAGAGAGACTGACTGACTGTCTGACTGAGAGAGAGACTGACTGACTGACTGAGAGAGAGACTGACTGACTGACTGAATGAGAGAGAGACTGACTGACTGAGAGATAGACTGACTGAGGGAGAGACTGACTGACTGAGAGAGAGACTGACTGAGAGAGTGACTGATTGACTGACTGACTGAGAGAGAGACTGACTGACTGGCTGACTGAAAGAGAGACTGACTGACTGAATGAGAGAGAGACTGACTGACAGAGAGAGACTGACTGAGAGAGAGACTGACTGACTGACTGAGAGAGAGAGAGACTGACTGACTGACTCACTGTCTGAGAGAGTGACTGACTGACTAAAGAGAGACTGACTGACTGACTAACTGACTGAGAGAGAGACTGACGTACTGATTGACTGACTGATGGAGTGAGAGACTGACTGACTGACTGAGAGAAAGACTGACTGACTGACTGAGAGAGAGACTGACTGACTGACTGACTGACTGACTGAGAGAGAGACTGACTGACTGAATGAGAGAGAGACTGACTGACTGAGAGAGTGACTGACTGACTAGAGAGAGACTGACTGACTGACTGACTGAGAGAGAGACTGACTGACTGACTGAGAGAAAGACTGACTGACTGACTGACTGAGAGAGAGACTGACGGACTGACTGAGAGAGAGACTGACTGACTGAATGAGAGAGAGACTGACTGACTGAGAGAGAGACTAACTGACTGAATGAGAGAGAGACTGACTGACTGACTGACTGTGAGAGAGACTGACTGACTGTCTGACTGAGAGAGAGACTGACTGACTGACTGACTGAGAGAGAGACGTACTGACTGAATGAGAGAGACTGAATGACTGACTGACTGACTGACTGACTGAGAGAGAGACTGACAGACTAACAGACTGACTGAGAGAGTGACTGACTGACTGACTGAAAGAGAGACTGACTGACTGACAGACTGAATGAGAGAGAGACTGACTGACTGAGAGAGAGACTGATTGACTGACTGAGAGAGAGACTGACTGACTGACTGACTGAGAGAGAGACTGACGGAGAGAGAGACTGACTGACTAAATGAGTTAGAGACTGTCGGACTGACTGACTGAATGAGAGACTGACTGACTGACTGAGAGAGAGACTGACTGACTGAGAGAGAGACTGACTGAGAGAGAGACTGACTGACTGAGAGAGAGACTGACTGACTGACTGAATGAGAGAGAGACTGACTGACTGACTGAGAGAGAGACTGACTGACTAACTGTCTGAGAGAGTGACTGACTGACTAGAGAGAGACTGACTGACTGACTGACTGACTGAGAGAGAAACTGACTGACTGACTGAGAGAGAGACTGACTGACTGACTGACTGACTGAGAGAGAGACTGACTGACTGACTGAGAGAGAGACTGGCTGACTGAATGAGAGAGAGACTGACTGACTGACTGACTGTGACAGAGACTGACTGACTGTCTGACTGAGAGAGAGACTGACTGACTGACTGACTGAGAGAGAGACTTACTGACTGAGAGAGAGACTGACTGACTAAATGAGTTAGAGACTGACTGACTGACTGAGAGAGACTGACTGACTGACTGACTGAGAGAGAGACTGACTGACTGACTGAATGAGAGAGAGACTGACTGACTGAGAGATAGACTGACTGAGGGAGAGACTGACTGACTGAGAGAGAGACTGACTGAGAGAGAGACAGACTGACTGACTGAGAGAGAGACTGACTGACTGACTGAGAGAGAGACTGACTGACTGACTGAGAGAGAGACTGACTGACTGACTGAGAGAGAGACTGACTGACTGAGAGAGAGACTGACTGACTGACTGACTGAGAGAGAGACTGACTGACTGAGAGAGAGACTGACTGACTAAATGAGTTAGAGACTGACTGACTGATTGAGAGAGACTGACTGACTGACTGACTGAGAGAGAGACTGACTGACTGAGAGAGAGACTGACTGAGAGAGAGACTGACTGACTGAGAGAGAGACTGACTGACTGAATGAGAGAGAGACTGACTGACTGAGAGAGAGACTGACTGACTAACTGTCTGAGAGAGTGACTGACTGACTAGAGAGACACTGACTGACTGACTGACTGACTGAGAGAGAAACTGACTGACTGACTGAGAGAGAGACTGACTGACTGACTGACTGAGCGAGAGACTGACTGACTGACTGAGAGAGAGACTGACTGACTGAATGAGAGAGAGACGGACTGACTGACTGACTGTGACAGAGACTGACTGACTGTCTGACTGAGAGAGAGACTGACTGACTGACTGACTGAGAGAGAGACTTACTGACTGAGAGAGAGACTGACTGACTAAATGAATTAGAGACTGACTGACTGACTGAGAGAGAGAGACTGACTGACTGACTGACTGACTGAGAGAGAGACTGACTGACTGACTGAATGAGAGAGAGACTGACTGACTGAGAGATAGACTGACTGAAGGAGAGACTGACTGACTGAGAGAGAGACTGACTGAGAGAGAGACTGACTGACTGACTGACTGAGAGAGAGACTGACTGACTGACTGAGAGAGAGACTGACTGACTGAGAGAGAGACTGACTGACTGAGAGAGAGACTGACTGACTGAGAGAGAGAGATTGGCTGACTGACTGTCTGAGAGAGTGACTGACTGACTAGAGAGAGACTGACTGACTGACTGAGAGAGTGACTGATTGACTGACTGACTGAGAGAGAGACTGACTGACTGAGAGAGAGACTGACTGACTGACTACCTGAGAGAGAGACTGACTGACTGAGAGAGAGACTGACTGACTAAATGAGTTAGAGACGGACTGACTGACTGAGAGAGACTGACTGACTGACTGAGAGAGAGACTGACTGACTGACTGAATGAGAGAGAGACTGACTGACTGAGAGATAGACTGACTGAGGGAGAGACTGACTGACTGAGAGAGAGACTGACTGAGAGTGTGACTGATTGACTGACTGACTGAGAGAGAGACTGACTGACTGACTGAAAGAGAGACTGACTGACTGAATGAGAGAGAGACTGACTGACAGAGAGAGACTGACTGAGAGAGAGACTGACTGACTGAGAGAGAGAGAGACTGACTGACTGACTCACTGTCTGAGAGAGTGACTGACTGACTAAAGAGAGACTGACTGACTGACTAACTGACTGAGAGAGAGACTGACGTACTGATTGACTGACTGATGGAGTGAGAGACTGACTGACTGACTGAGAGAAAGACTGACTGACTGACTGACTGAGAGAGAGACTGACTGACTGACTGACTGAGAGAGAGACTGACTGACTGAATGAGAGAGAGACTGACTGACTGACTGAGAGAGTGACTGACTGACTAGAGAGAGACTGACTGACTGACTGACTGAGAGAGAGACTGACTGACTGAGAGAGAGACTGACTGACTGAGAGAAAGACTGACTGACTGACTGAGAGAGAGACTGACTGACTGAGAGAGAGACTGACTGACTGAATGAGAGAGAAACTGACTGACTGAGAGAGAGACTGACTGACTGACTGACTGAGAGAGACTGACTGACTGACTGTCTGAGAGAGTGACTGACTGACTAGAGAGTGACTGACTGACTGAGAGAGAGACTGACTGACTGACTAGAGAGAGACTGACTGACAGACTGACTGACTGACTGAGAGAGAGACTGACTGACTGACTGAGAGAGAGACTGACTGACTGACTGACTGACTGAGAGAGAGACTGACTTACTGAATGAGAGAGAGACTGACTGACTGACTATGAGAGAGACTGACTGACTGTCTGACTGAGAGAGAGACTGACTGACTGACTGACTGAGAGAGAGACTTACTGACTGTATGAGAGAGAGACTGAATGACTGACTGACTGAGAGAGAGACTGACAGACTAACTGACTGACTGAGAGAGTGACTGACTGACTGACTGACTAAAAGAGAGACTGACTGACTGACAGACTGAATGAGAGAGAGACTGACTGACTGAGAGTGAGACTGACTGACTGAGAGAGAGACTGACTGACTGAATGAGAGAGAGACTGACTGACAGAGAGAGACTGACTGAGAGAGAGACTGACTGACTGAGAGAGAGAGAGACTGACTGACTGACTGTCTGAGAGAGTGACTGACTGACTAAAGAGAGACTGACTGACTGACTAACTGACTAAGAGAGAGACTGACGTACTGATTGACTGACTGATGGAGTGAGAGACTGACTGACTGAGAGAGAGACTCACTGACTGACTGAATGAGAGAAAGACTGACTGACTGAGAGAGAGACTGACAGACTGACTGACTGACTGAGAGAGACTGACTGAGAGAGACTGACTGACTGAATGAGAGAGAGACTGACTAACTGACTGAGAGAGAGACTGACTGACTGACTAACTGAGAGAGAG
Organism: Ascaphus truei; assembly: GCF_040206685.1. Classification (NCBI taxonomy): domain Eukaryota; kingdom Metazoa; phylum Chordata; class Amphibia; order Anura; family Ascaphidae; genus Ascaphus; species Ascaphus truei. The sequence goes on along the minus strand of NC_134486.1, from coordinate 183,655,075 downwards.
ACTGACTGAGAGAGAGACTGACTGAGAGAGAGACTGACTGACTGAGAGAGAGAGACTGACTGACTGACTGTCAGAGAGTGACTGACTGACTAGAGAGAGACTGATTGACTGACTGACTGACAGAGAGACTGACTGACAGACTGAGAGAGTGACTGATTGACTGACTGACTGAGAGAGAGACTGACTGACTGAGAGAGAGACTGACTGACTGAGAGAGAGACTGACTGACTGAGAGAGAGACTGACTGAGAGAGAGACTGACTGACAGAGAGAGAAACTAACTGACTGAGAGAGAGACTGACTGAGAGAGAGAGACTGACTGACTGACTGAGACAGAGACAGACTGACTGACTGACTGACTGACTGACAGAGAGACTGTCTTACTGACTGAGAGAGTGACTGACTGACTGAGAGAGACTGACTGACTGACTGACTGAGAGAGAGGCTGACTGACTGAGAGACTGACTGACTGACTGACTGACTGACTGAGAGAGTGACTGATTGACTGACTGACTGAGAGAGAGACTGACTGACTGAGAGAGAGAATGACTGACTGACTGAAAGAGAGACTGACTGACTGACTGACTGACTGAATGAGAGAGAGACTGACTGACTGAGAGAGAGACTGACTGACTGACTGACTGACTGAGAGAGAGACTGACTGACTGACTGAGAGAGAGACTGACTGACTAAATGAGTGAGAGACTGACTGACTGACTGACTGAGAGAGACTGACTGACTGACTGAGAGAGAGACTGACTGACTGACTGACTGACTGAATGAGAGAGAGACTGACTGACTGACTGACTGAGAGAGAGACTGACTGACTGTCTGAGAGAGTTACTGACTGACTAGAGAGAGACTGACTGACTGACTGACTGACTGACTGAGAGAGAAACTGACTGACTGACTGAGAGAGAGACTGACTGACTGACTGACTGACTGAGAGAGAGACTGACTGACTGACTGAGAGAGAGACTGACTGACTGAATGAGAGAGAGACTGACTGACCGACTGACTGACTGTGAGAGAGACTGACTCACTGTCTGACTGAGAGAGAGACTGACTGACTGACTGAGAGAGAGACTTACTGACTGACTGAGAGAGAGACTTACTGACTGAATGAGTGAGAGACTGAATGACTGACTGAGAGAGAGACTGACAGACTAACTGACTGACTGAGAGAGTGACTGACTGACTGACTGACTGACTGAATGAGAGAGAGACTGACTGAGAGAGAGACTGACTGAGAGAGAGACTGACTGACTGAGAGAGAGACTGACTGACTGACTAACTGAGAGAGACTGACTGACTGACTGTCTGAGAGAGTGACTGACTGACTAGAGAGTGACTGACTGACTGAGAGAGAGACTGAATGACTGACTAGAGAGAGACTGACTGACTGACTGACTGACTGACTGAGAAAGAGACTGACTGACTGACTGAGAGAGAGACTGACTGACTGACTGACTGACTGAGAGAGAGACTGACTTACTGAATGAGAGAGAGACTGACTGACTGACTATGAGAGAGACTGACTGACTGTCTGACTGAGAGAGAGACTGACTGACTGACTGACTGAGAGAGAGACTTACTGACTGTATGAGAGAGAGACTGAATGACTGACTGACTGAGAGAGAGACTGACAGACTAACTGACTGACTGAGAGAGTGACTGACTGACTGACTGACTAAAAGAGAGACTGACTGACTGACAGACTGAATGAGAGAGAGACTGACTGACTGAGAGTGAGACTGACTGACTGAGAGAGAGACTGACTGACTGAATGAGAGAGAGACTGACTGACTGACTGAGAGAGTGACTGACTGACTAGAGAGAGACTGACTGACTGACTGACTGACTGAGAGAGAGACTGACTGACTGACTGAGAGAAAGACTGACTGACTGACTGACTGAGAGAGAGACTGACTGACTGACTGAGAGAGAGACTGACTGACTGAATGAGAGAGAGACTGACTGACTGAGAGAGAGACTGACTGACTGAATGAGAGAGAGACTGACTGACTGACTGTGAGAGAGACTGACTGACTGTCTGACTGAGAGAGAGACTGACTGACTGACTGACTGAGAGAGAGACGTACTGACTGAATGAGAGAGAGACTGAATGACTGACTGACTGACTGAGAGAGAGACTGACAGACTAAATGAGTTAGAGACTGACTGACTGACTGAGAGAGAGACTAACAGACTGACTGACTGAGAGAGAGACTGACTGACTGACTGAGAGAGAGGCTGACTGACTGACTGACTGCATGAGAGAGAAACTGACTGACTGACTGACTGAAAGAGAGACTGACTGACTGATTGAATGAGAGAGAGACTGACTAACTGACTGAGAGAAAGACTGACTGACTGACTGACTGAGAGAGAGACTGACTGACTGACTGAGAGAGAGACTGACTGACTGAATGAGAGAGAGACTGACTGACTGAGAGAGAGACTGACTGACTGAATGAGAGAGAGACTGACTGACTGACTGACTGTGAGAGAGACTGACTGACTGTCTGACTGAGAGAGAGACTGACTGACTGACTGAGAGAGAGACTGACTGACTGACTGAATGAGAGAGAGACTGACTGACTGAGAGATAGACTGACTGAGGGAGAGACTGACTGACTGAGAGAGAGACTGACTGAGAGAGTGACTGATTGACTGACTGACTGAGAGAGAGACTGACTGACTGGCTGACTGAAAGAGAGACTGACTGACTGAATGAGAGAGAGACTGACTGACAGAGAGAGACTGACTGAGAGAGAGACTGACTGACTGACTGAGAGAGAGAGAGACTGACTGACTGACTCACTGTCTGAGAGAGTGACTGACTGACTAAAGAGAGACTGACTGACTGACTAACTGACTGAGAGAGAGACTGACGTACTGATTGACTGACTGATGGAGTGAGAGACTGACTGACTGACTGAGAGAAAGACTGACTGACTGACTGAGAGAGAGACTGACTGACTGACTGACTGACTGACTGAGAGAGAGACTGACTGACTGAATGAGAGAGAGACTGACTGACTGAGAGAGTGACTGACTGACTAGAGAGAGACTGACTGACTGACTGACTGAGAGAGAGACTGACTGACTGACTGAGAGAAAGACTGACTGACTGACTGACTGAGAGAGAGACTGACGGACTGACTGAGAGAGAGACTGACTGACTGAATGAGAGAGAGACTGACTGACTGAGAGAGAGACTAACTGACTGAATGAGAGAGAGACTGACTGACTGACTGACTGTGAGAGAGACTGACTGACTGTCTGACTGAGAGAGAGACTGACTGACTGACTGACTGAGAGAGAGACGTACTGACTGAATGAGAGAGACTGAATGACTGACTGACTGACTGACTGACTGAGAGAGAGACTGACAGACTAACAGACTGACTGAGAGAGTGACTGACTGACTGACTGAAAGAGAGACTGACTGACTGACAGACTGAATGAGAGAGAGACTGACTGACTGAGAGAGAGACTGATTGACTGACTGAGAGAGAGACTGACTGACTGACTGACTGAGAGAGAGACTGACGGAGAGAGAGACTGACTGACTAAATGAGTTAGAGACTGTCGGACTGACTGACTGAATGAGAGACTGACTGACTGACTGAGAGAGAGACTGACTGACTGAGAGAGAGACTGACTGAGAGAGAGACTGACTGACTGAGAGAGAGACTGACTGACTGACTGAATGAGAGAGAGACTGACTGACTGACTGAGAGAGAGACTGACTGACTAACTGTCTGAGAGAGTGACTGACTGACTAGAGAGAGACTGACTGACTGACTGACTGACTGAGAGAGAAACTGACTGACTGACTGAGAGAGAGACTGACTGACTGACTGACTGACTGAGAGAGAGACTGACTGACTGACTGAGAGAGAGACTGGCTGACTGAATGAGAGAGAGACTGACTGACTGACTGACTGTGACAGAGACTGACTGACTGTCTGACTGAGAGAGAGACTGACTGACTGACTGACTGAGAGAGAGACTTACTGACTGAGAGAGAGACTGACTGACTAAATGAGTTAGAGACTGACTGACTGACTGAGAGAGACTGACTGACTGACTGACTGAGAGAGAGACTGACTGACTGACTGAATGAGAGAGAGACTGACTGACTGAGAGATAGACTGACTGAGGGAGAGACTGACTGACTGAGAGAGAGACTGACTGAGAGAGAGACAGACTGACTGACTGAGAGAGAGACTGACTGACTGACTGAGAGAGAGACTGACTGACTGACTGAGAGAGAGACTGACTGACTGACTGAGAGAGAGACTGACTGACTGAGAGAGAGACTGACTGACTGACTGACTGAGAGAGAGACTGACTGACTGAGAGAGAGACTGACTGACTAAATGAGTTAGAGACTGACTGACTGATTGAGAGAGACTGACTGACTGACTGACTGAGAGAGAGACTGACTGACTGAGAGAGAGACTGACTGAGAGAGAGACTGACTGACTGAGAGAGAGACTGACTGACTGAATGAGAGAGAGACTGACTGACTGAGAGAGAGACTGACTGACTAACTGTCTGAGAGAGTGACTGACTGACTAGAGAGACACTGACTGACTGACTGACTGACTGAGAGAGAAACTGACTGACTGACTGAGAGAGAGACTGACTGACTGACTGACTGAGCGAGAGACTGACTGACTGACTGAGAGAGAGACTGACTGACTGAATGAGAGAGAGACGGACTGACTGACTGACTGTGACAGAGACTGACTGACTGTCTGACTGAGAGAGAGACTGACTGACTGACTGACTGAGAGAGAGACTTACTGACTGAGAGAGAGACTGACTGACTAAATGAATTAGAGACTGACTGACTGACTGAGAGAGAGAGACTGACTGACTGACTGACTGACTGAGAGAGAGACTGACTGACTGACTGAATGAGAGAGAGACTGACTGACTGAGAGATAGACTGACTGAAGGAGAGACTGACTGACTGAGAGAGAGACTGACTGAGAGAGAGACTGACTGACTGACTGACTGAGAGAGAGACTGACTGACTGACTGAGAGAGAGACTGACTGACTGAGAGAGAGACTGACTGACTGAGAGAGAGACTGACTGACTGAGAGAGAGAGATTGGCTGACTGACTGTCTGAGAGAGTGACTGACTGACTAGAGAGAGACTGACTGACTGACTGAGAGAGTGACTGATTGACTGACTGACTGAGAGAGAGACTGACTGACTGAGAGAGAGACTGACTGACTGACTACCTGAGAGAGAGACTGACTGACTGAGAGAGAGACTGACTGACTAAATGAGTTAGAGACGGACTGACTGACTGAGAGAGACTGACTGACTGACTGAGAGAGAGACTGACTGACTGACTGAATGAGAGAGAGACTGACTGACTGAGAGATAGACTGACTGAGGGAGAGACTGACTGACTGAGAGAGAGACTGACTGAGAGTGTGACTGATTGACTGACTGACTGAGAGAGAGACTGACTGACTGACTGAAAGAGAGACTGACTGACTGAATGAGAGAGAGACTGACTGACAGAGAGAGACTGACTGAGAGAGAGACTGACTGACTGAGAGAGAGAGAGACTGACTGACTGACTCACTGTCTGAGAGAGTGACTGACTGACTAAAGAGAGACTGACTGACTGACTAACTGACTGAGAGAGAGACTGACGTACTGATTGACTGACTGATGGAGTGAGAGACTGACTGACTGACTGAGAGAAAGACTGACTGACTGACTGACTGAGAGAGAGACTGACTGACTGACTGACTGAGAGAGAGACTGACTGACTGAATGAGAGAGAGACTGACTGACTGACTGAGAGAGTGACTGACTGACTAGAGAGAGACTGACTGACTGACTGACTGAGAGAGAGACTGACTGACTGAGAGAGAGACTGACTGACTGAGAGAAAGACTGACTGACTGACTGAGAGAGAGACTGACTGACTGAGAGAGAGACTGACTGACTGAATGAGAGAGAAACTGACTGACTGAGAGAGAGACTGACTGACTGACTGACTGAGAGAGACTGACTGACTGACTGTCTGAGAGAGTGACTGACTGACTAGAGAGTGACTGACTGACTGAGAGAGAGACTGACTGACTGACTAGAGAGAGACTGACTGACAGACTGACTGACTGACTGAGAGAGAGACTGACTGACTGACTGAGAGAGAGACTGACTGACTGACTGACTGACTGAGAGAGAGACTGACTTACTGAATGAGAGAGAGACTGACTGACTGACTATGAGAGAGACTGACTGACTGTCTGACTGAGAGAGAGACTGACTGACTGACTGACTGAGAGAGAGACTTACTGACTGTATGAGAGAGAGACTGAATGACTGACTGACTGAGAGAGAGACTGACAGACTAACTGACTGACTGAGAGAGTGACTGACTGACTGACTGACTAAAAGAGAGACTGACTGACTGACAGACTGAATGAGAGAGAGACTGACTGACTGAGAGTGAGACTGACTGACTGAGAGAGAGACTGACTGACTGAATGAGAGAGAGACTGACTGACAGAGAGAGACTGACTGAGAGAGAGACTGACTGACTGAGAGAGAGAGAGACTGACTGACTGACTGTCTGAGAGAGTGACTGACTGACTAAAGAGAGACTGACTGACTGACTAACTGACTAAGAGAGAGACTGACGTACTGATTGACTGACTGATGGAGTGAGAGACTGACTGACTGAGAGAGAGACTCACTGACTGACTGAATGAGAGAAAGACTGACTGACTGAGAGAGAGACTGACAGACTGACTGACTGACTGAGAGAGACTGACTGAGAGAGACTGACTGACTGACTGAGAGAGAGACTGACTAACTGACTGAGAGAGAGACTGACTGACTGACTAACTGAGAGAGAGACTGACTGAGAGAGAGACTGACTGAGAGAGAGACTGACTGACTGAGAGAGAGAGACTGACTGACTGACTGTCAGAGAGTGACTGACTGACTAGAGAGAGACTGATTGACTGACTGACTGACAGAGAGACTGACTGACAGACTGAGAGAGTGACTGATTGACTGACTGACTGAGAGAGAGACTGACTGACTGAGAGAGAGACTGACTGACTGAGAGAGAGACTGACTGACTGAGAGAGAGACTGACTGAGAGAGAGACTGACTGACAGAGAGAGAAACTAACTGACTGAGAGAGAGACTGACTGAGAGAGAGAGACTGACTGACTGACTGAGACAGAGACAGACTGACTGACTGACTGACTGACTGACAGAGAGACTGTCTTACTGACTGAGAGAGTGACTGACTGACTGAGAGAGACTGACTGACTGACTGACTGAGAGAGAGGCTGACTGACTGAGAGACTGACTGACTGACTGACTGACTGACTGAGAGAGTGACTGATTGACTGACTGACTGAGAGAGAGACTGACTGACTGAGAGAGAGAATGACTGACTGACTGAAAGAGAGACTGACTGACTGACTGACTGACTGAATGAGAGAGAGACTGACTGACTGAGAGAGAGACTGACTGACTGACTGACTGACTGAGAGAGAGACTGACTGACTGACTGAGAGAGAGACTGACTGACTAAATGAGTGAGAGACTGACTGACTGACTGACTGAGAGAGACTGACTGACTGACTGAGAGAGAGACTGACTGACTGACTGACTGAATGAGAGAGAGACTGACTGACTGACTGACTGAGAGAGAGACTGACTGACTGTCTGAGAGAGTTACTGACTGACTAGAGAGAGACTGACTGACTGACTGACTGACTGACTGAGAGAGAAACTGACTGACTGACTGAGAGAGAGACTGACTGACTGACTGACTGACTGAGAGAGAGACTGACTGACTGACTGAGAGAGAGACTGACTGACTGAATGAGAGAGAGACTGACTGACCGACTGACTGACTGTGAGAGAGACTGACTCACTGTCTGACTGAGAGAGAGACTGACTGACTGACTGAGAGAGAGACTTACTGACTGACTGAGAGAGAGACTTACTGACTGAATGAGTGAGAGACTGAATGACTGACTGAGAGAGAGACTGACAGACTAACTGACTGACTGAGAGAGTGACTGACTGACTGACTGACTGACTGAATGAGAGAGAGACTGACTGAGAGAGAGACTGACTGAGAGAGAGACTGACTGACTGAGAGAGAGACTGACTGACTGACTAACTGAGAGAGACTGACTGACTGACTGTCTGAGAGAGTGACTGACTGACTAGAGAGTGACTGACTGACTGAGAGAGAGACTGAATGACTGACTAGAGAGAGACTGACTGACTGACTGACTGACTGACTGAGAAAGAGACTGACTGACTGACTGAGAGAGAGACTGACTGACTGACTGACTGACTGAGAGAGAGACTGACTGACTGAATGAGAGAGAGACTTACTGACTGACTATGAGAGAGACTGACTGACTGTCTGACTGAGAGAGAGACTGACTGACTGACTGACTGAGAGAGAGACTGAATGACTGACTGACTGAGAGAGAGACTGACAGACTAACTGACTGACTGAGAGAGTGACTGACTGACTGACTGACTAAAAGAGAGACTGACTGACTGACAGACTGAATGAGAGAGAGACTGACTGACTGAGAGTGAGACTGACTGACTGAGAGAGAGACTGACTGACTGACTGACTGAGAGAGAGACTGACTGACTGAGAGAGAGACTGACTGACTAAATGAGTTAGAGACTGACTGACTGACTAACTGAGAGAGACTGACTGACTGACTGACTGACTGAGAGAGAGACTGACTGACTGACTGAATGAGAGAGAGACTGACTGACTGAGAGATAGACTGACTGAGGGAGAGACTGACTGACTGAGAGAGAGACTGACTGAAAGAGAGACTGACTGACTGACTGAGAGAGAGACTGACTGACTGACTGAGAGAGAGACTGACTGACTGACTGACTGAGAGAGAGACTGACTGACTGACTGAGAGAGAGACTGACTGACTGAGAGAGAAACTGACTGACTGACTGTCTGAGAGAGTGACTGACTGACTAGAGAGAGACTGACTGACTGAGAGAGAGACTGATTGACTGACGGAGAGACTGACTGACTGACTGAAAGAGTGACTGATTGACTGACTGACTGAGAGAGAGACTGACTGACTGACTGAGAGAGAGACTGACTGAATGAGAGAGAGACTGACTGACAGAGAGAGACTGACTGAGAGAGAGACTGACTGACTGACTGAGAGAGAGAGAGACTGACTGACTGACTGTCTGAGAGACTGACTGACTGACTAAAGAGAGACTGACTGACTGACTAACTGACTGAGAGAGAGACTGACGTACTGATTGACTGACTGATGGAGTGAGAGACTGACTGACTGAGAGAGAGACTCACTGACTGACTGAATGAGAGAAAGACTGACTGACTGAGAGAGAGACTGACAGACTGACTGACTGAGAGAGAAACTGACTGACTGACTGACTGACTGAAAGAGAGACTGACTGACTGACTGATTGAATGAGAGAGAGACTGACTGACTGAGAGAGAGACTGACTGACTGACTGACTGAGAGACTGACTGACTGACTGAGAGAGAGACTGACTGACTGACTGACTGAGAGAGAGACTGACTGACTAAATGAGTGAGACACTGACTGACTGACTGAGAGAGACTGACTGACTGACTGACTGAGAGAGAGACTGACTGACTGACTGAATGAGAGAGAGACTGACTGACTGACTGAGAGAGAGACTGACTGACTGACTGTCTGAGAGAGTGACTGACTGACTAGAGAGAGACTGACTGACTGACTGACTGAGAGAGAAACTGACAGACTGACTGAGAGAGAGACTGACTGACTGACTGACTGACTGAGAGAGAGACTGACTGACTGACTGAGAGAGAGACTGACTGACTGAATGAGAGAGAGACTGACTGACTGACTGACTGTGAGAGAGACTGACTGACTGACTGACTGAGAGAGAGACTTACTGACTGAGAGAGAGACTGACTGACTAAATGAATTAGAGACTGACTGACTGACTGAGAGAGAGAGACTGACTGACTGACTGACTGAGAGAGAGACTGACTGACTGACTGAATGAGAGAGAGACTGACTGACTGAGAGATAGACTGACTGAAGGAGAGACTGACTGACTGAGAGAGAGACTGACTGAGAGAGAGACTGACTGACTGACTGACTGAGAGAGAGACTGACTGACTGACTGAGAGAGAGACTGACTGACTGAGAGAGAGACTGACTGACTGAGAGAGAGACTGACTGACTGAGAGAGAGAGATTGGCTGACTGACTGTCTGAGAGAGTGACTGACTGACTAGAGAGAGACTGACTGACTGACTGAGAGAGTGACTGATTGACTGACTGACTGAGAGAGAGACTGACTGACTGAGAGAGAGACTGACTGACAGACTACCTGAGAGAGAGACTGACTGACTGAGAGAGAGACTGACTGACTAAATGAGTTAGAGACGGACTGACTGACTGAGAGAGACTGACTGACTGACTGAGAGAGAGACTGACTGACTGACTGAATGAGAGAGAGACTGACTGACTGAGAGAGAAACTGACTGACTGACTGAGAGAGAGACTGACTGACTGACTGACTGACTGAGAGAGAGACTGACTGACTGACTGAGAGAGAGACTGACTGACTGAATGAGAGAGAGACTGACTGACTGACTGACTGTGAGAGAGACTGACTGACTGACTGACTGAGAGAGAGACTTACTGACTGAGAGAGAGACTGACTGACTAAATGAATTAGAGACTGACTGACTGACTGAGAGAGAGAGACTGACTGACTGACTGACTGACTGAGAGAGAGACTGACTGACTGACTGAATGAGAGAGAGACTGACTGACTGAGAGATAGACTGACTGAAGGAGAGACTGACTGACTGAGAGAGAGACTGACTGAGAGAGAGACTGACTGACTGACTGACTGAGAGAGAGACTGACTGACTGACTGAGAGAGAGACTGACTGACTGAGAGAGAGACTGACTGACTGAGAGAGAGACTGACTGACTGAGAGAGAGAGATTGGCTGACTGACTGTCTGAGAGAGTGACTGACTGACTAGAGAGAGACTGACTGACTGACTGAGAGAGTGACTGATTGACTGACTGACTGAGAGAGAGACTGACTGACTGAGAGAGAGACTGACTGACTGACTACCTGAGAGAGAGACTGACTGACTGAGAGAGAGACTGACTGACTAAATGAGTTAGAGACGGACTGACTGACTGAGAGAGACTGACTGACTGACTGAGAGAGAGACTGACTGACTGACTGAATGAGAGAGAGACTGACTGACTGAGAGATAGACTGACTGAGGGAGAGACTGACTGACTGAGAGAGAGACTGACTGAGAGTGTGACTGATTGACTGACTGACTGAGAGAGAGACTGACTGACTGACTGAAAGAGAGACTGACTGACTGAATGAGAGAGAGACTGACTGACAGAGAGAGACTGACTGAGAGAGAGACTGACTGACTGAGAGAGAGAGAGACTGACTGACTGACTCACTGTCTGAGAGAGTGACTGACTGACTAAAGAGAGACTGACTGACTGACTAACTGACTGAGAGAGAGACTGACGTACTGATTGACTGACTGATGGAGTGAGAGACTGACTGACTGACTGAGAGAAAGACTGACTGACTGACTGACTGAGAGAGAGACTGACTGACTGACTGACTGAGAGAGAGACTGACTGACTGAATGAGAGAGAGACTGACTGACTGACTGAGAGAGTGACTGACTGACTAGAGAGAGACTGACTGACTGACTGACTGAGAGAGAGACTGACTGACTGAGAGAGAGACTGACTGACTGAGAGAAAGACTGACTGACTGACTGAGAGAGAGACTGACTGACTGAGAGAGAGACTGACTGACTGAATGAGAGAGAAACTGACTGACTGAGAGAGAGACTGACTGACTGACTGACTGAGAGAGACTGACTGACTGACTGTCTGAGAGAGTGACTGACTGACTAGAGAGTGACTGACTGACTGAGAGAGAGACTGACTGACTGACTAGAGAGAGACTGACTGACAGACTGACTGACTGACTGAGAGAGAGACTGACTGACTGACTGAGAGAGAGACTGACTGACTGACTGACTGACTGAGAGAGAGACTGACTTACTGAATGAGAGAGAGACTGACTGACTGACTATGAGAGAGACTGACTGACTGTCTGACTGAGAGAGAGACTGACTGACTGACTGACTGAGAGAGAGACTTACTGACTGTATGAGAGAGAGACTGAATGACTGACTGACTGAGAGAGAGACTGACAGACTAACTGACTGACTGAGAGAGTGACTGACTGACTGACTGACTAAAAGAGAGACTGACTGACTGACAGACTGAATGAGAGAGAGACTGACTGACTGAGAGTGAGACTGACTGACTGAGAGAGAGACTGACTGACTGACTGACTGAGAGAGAGACTGACTGACTGAGAGAGAGACTGACTGACTAAATGAGTTAGAGACTGACTGACTGACTGACTGAGAGAGACTGACTGACTGACTGACTGACTGAGAGAGAGACTGACTGACTGACTGAATGAGAGAGAGACTGACTGACTGAGAGATAGACTGACTGAGGGAGAGACTGACTGACTGAGAGAGAGACTGACTGAAAGAGAGACTGACTGACTGACTGAGAGAGAGACTGACTGACTGACTGAGAGAGAGACTGACTGACTGACTGACTGAGAGAGAGACTGACTGACTGAGAGAGAGACTGACTGACTGAGAGAGAAACTGACTGACTGACTGTCTGAGAGAGTGACTGACTGACTAGAGAGAGACTGACTGACTGACTGAGAGAGAGACTGATTGACTGACGGAGAGACTGACTGACTGACTGAAAGAGTGACTGATTGACTGACTGACTGAGAGAGAGACTGACTGACTGACTGACTGAGAGAGAGACTGACTGAATGAGAGAGAGACTGACTGACAGAGAGAGACTGACTGAGAGAGAGACTGACTGACTGACTGAGAGAGAGAGAGACTGACTGACTGACTGTCTGAGAGAGTGACTGACTGACTAAAGAGAGACTGACTGACTGACTAACTGACTGAGAGAGAGACTGACGTACTGATTGACTGACTGATGGAGTGAGAGACTGACTGACTGAGAGAGAGACTCACTGACTGACTGAATGAGAGAAAGACTGACTGACTGAGAGAGAGACTGACAGACTGACTGACTGAGAGAGAAACTGACTGACTGACTGACTGACTGACTGAAAGAGAGACTGACTGACTGACTGATTGAATGAGAGAGAGACTGACTGACTGAGAGAGAGACTGACTGACTGACTGACTGACTGACTGACTGAGAGACTGACTGACTGACTGAGAGAGAGACTGACTAACTGACTGAGAGAGAGACTGACTGACTAAATGAGTGAGACACTGACTGACTGACTGAGAGAGACTGACTGACTGACTGAGAGAGAGACTGACTGACTGACTGAATGAGAGAGAGACTGACTGACTGAGAGATAGACTGACTGAGGGAGAGACTGACTGACTGAGAGAGAGACTGACTGAGAGTGTGACTGATTGACTGACTGACTGAGAGAGAGACTGACTGACTGACTGAAAGAGAGACTGACTGACTGAATGAGAGAGAGACTGACTGACAGAGAGAGACTGACTGAGAGAGAGACTGACTGACTGAGAGAGAGAGAGACTGACTGACTGACTCACTGTCTGAGAGAGTGACTGACTGACTAAAGATAGACTGACTGACTGACTAACTGACTGAGAGAGAGACTGACGTACTGATTGACTGACTGATGGAGTGAGATACTGACTGACTGACTGAGAGAAAGACTGACTGACTGACTGACTGAGAGAGAGACTGACTGACTGACTGACTGAGAGAGAGACTGACTGACTGAATGAGAGAGAGACTGACTGACTGACTGAGAGAGTGACTGACTGACTAGAGAGAGACTGACTGACTGACTGACTGAGAGAGAGACTGACTGACTGAGAGAGAGACTGACTGACTGAGAGAAAGACTGACTGACTGACTGAGAGAGAGACTGACTGACTGAGAGAGAGACTGACTGACTGAATGAGAGAGAAACTGACTGACTGAGAGAGAGACTGACTGACTGACTGACTGAGAGAGACTGACTGACTGACTGTCTGAGAGAGTGACTGACTGACTAGAGAGTGACTGACTGACTGAGAGAGAGACTGACTGACTGACTAGAGAGAGACTGACTGACAGACTGACTGACTGACTGAGAGAGAGACTGACTGACTGACTGAGAGAGAGACTGACTGACTGACTGACTGACTGAGAGAGAGACTGACTTACTGAATGAGAGAGAGACTGACTGACTGACTATGAGAGAGACTGACTGACTGTCTGACTGAGAGAGAGACTGACTGACTGACTGACTGAGAGAGAGACTTACTGACTGTATGAGAGAGAGACTGAATGACTGACTGACTGAGAGAGAGACTGACAGACTAACTGACTGACTGAGAGAGTGACTGACTGACTGACTGACTAAAAGAGAGACTGACTGACTGACAGACTGAATGAGAGAGAGACTGACTGACTGAGAGTGAGACTGACTGACTGAGAGAGAGACTGACTGACTGAGAGAGAGACTGACTGACTGAGAGAGAGACTGACTGACTAAATGAGTTAGAGACTGACTGACTGACTGACTGAGAGAGACTGACTGACTGACTGACTGACTGAGAGAGAGACTGACTGACTGACTGAATGAGAGAGAGACTGACTGACTGAGAGATAGACTGACTGAGGGAGAGACTGACTGACTGAGAGAGAGACTGACTGAAAGAGAGACTGACTGACTGACTGAGAGAGAGACTGACTGACTGACTGAGAGAGAGACTGACTGACTGACTGACTGAGAGAGAGACTGACTGACTGAGAGAGAGACTGACTGACTGAGAGAGAAACTGACTGACTGACTGTCTGAGAGAGTGACTGACTGACTAGAGAGAGACTGACTGACTGACTGAGAGAGAGACTGATTGACTGACGGAGAGACTGACTGACTGACTGAAAGAGTGACTGATTGACTGACTGACTGAGAGAGAGACTGACTGACTGACTGACTGAGAGAGAGACTGACTGAATGAGAGAGAGACTGACTGACAGAGAGAGACTGACTGAGAGAGAGACTGACTGACTGACTGAGAGAGAGAGAGACTGACTGACTGACTGTCTGAGAGAGTGACTGACTGACTAAAGAGAGACTGACTGACTGACTAACTGACTGAGAGAGAGACTGACATACTGATTGACTGACTGATGGAGTGAGAGACTGACTGACTGAGAGAGAGACTCACTGACTGACTGAATGAGAGAAAGACTGACTGACTGAGAGAGAGACTGACAGACTGACTGACTGAGAGAGAAACTGACTGACTGACTGACTGACTGACTGAAAGAGAGACTGACTGACTGACTGATTGAATGAGAGAGAGACTGACTGACTGAGAGAGAGACTGACTGACTGACTGACTGACTGACTGACTGAGAGACTGACTGACTGACTGAGAGAGAGACTGACTGACTGACTGAGAGAGAGACTGACTGACTAAATGAGTGAGACACTGACTGACTGACTGAGAGAGACTGACTGACTGACTGACTGACTGAGAGAGAGACTGACTGACTGACTGACTGAATGAGAGAGAGACTGACTGACTGACTGAGAGAGAGACTGACTGACTGACTGTCTGAGAGAGTGACTGACTGACTAGAGAGAGACTGACTGACTGACTGACTGAGAGAGAAACTGACTGACTGACTGAGAGAGAGACTGACTGACTGACTGACTGACTGAGAGAGAGACTGACTGACTGACTGAGAGAGAGACTGACTGACTGAATGAGAGAGAGACTGACTGACTGACTGTGAGAGAGACTGACTGACTGACTGACTGAGAGAGAGACTTACTGACTGAGAGAGAGACTGACTGACTAAATGAATTAGAGACTGACTGACTGACTGAGAGAGAGAGACTGACTGACTGACTGACTGACTGAGCGAGAAACTGACTGACTGACTGAATGAGAGAGAGACTGACTGACTGAGAGATAGACTGACTGAAGGAGAGACTGACTGACTGAGAGAGAGACTGACTGAGAGAGAGACTGACTTAAAGACTGACTGAGAGATAGACTGACTGACTGACTGAGAGAGACTGACTGACTGAGAGAGAGACTGACTGACTGAGAGAGATACTGACTGACTGAGAGAGAGAGACTGGCTGACTGACTGTCTGAGAGAGTGACTGACTGACTAGAGAGAGACTGACTGACTGACTGACTGAGAGAGTGACTGATTGACTGACTGACTGAGAGAGAGACTGACTGACTGAGAGAGAGACTGACTGACTGACTACCTGAGAGAGAGACTGACTGACTGAGAGAGAGACTGACTGACTAAATGAGTTAGAGACGGACTGACTGACTGAGAGAGACTGACTGACTGACTGAGAGAGAGACTGACTGACTGACTGACTGAATGAGAGAGAGACTGACTGACTGAGAGATAGACTGACTGAGGGAGAGACTGACTGACTGAGAGAGAGACTGACTGAGAGTGTGACTGATTGACTGACTGACTGAGAGAGAGACTGACTGACTGACTGACTGAAAGAGAGACTGACTGACTGAATGAGAGAGAGACTGACTGACAGAGAGAGACTGACTGAGAGAGAGACTGACTGACTGACTGAGAGAGAGAGAGACTGACTGACTGACTCACTGTCTGAGAGAGTGACTGACTGACTAAAGAGAGACTGACTGACTGACTAACTGACTGAGAGAGAGACTGACGTACTGATTGACTGACTGATGGAGTGAGAGACTGACTGACTGACTGAGAGAAAGACTGACTGACTGTGTGTCTGAGAGAGAGACTGACTGACTGACTGACTGAGAGAGAGACTGACTGACTGAATGAGAGAGAGACTGACTGACTGACTGAGAGAGTGACTGACTGACTAGAGAGAGACTGACTGACTGATTGACTGAGTGAGACACTGACTGACTGACTGAGAGAGACTGACTGACTGACTGACTGACTGAGAGAGAGACTGACTGACTGACTGAATGAGAGAGAGACTGACTGACTGACTGAGAGAGAGACTGACTGACTGACTGTCTGAGAGAGTGACTGACTGACTAGAGAGAGACTGACTGACTGACTGACTGACTGAGAGAGAAACTGACTGACTGACTGAGAGAGAGACTGACTGACTGACTGACTGACTGAGAGAGAGACTGACTGACTGACTGAGAGAGAGACTGACTGACTGAATGAGAGAGAGACTGACTGACTGACTGTGAGAGAGACTGACTGACTGACTGACTGAGAGAGAGACTTACTGACTGAGAGAGAGACTGACTGACTAAATGAATTAGAGACTGACTGACTGACTGAGAGAGAGAGACTGACTGACTGACTGACTGAGAGAGAAACTGACTGACTGACTGAATGAGAGAGAGACTGACTGACTGAGAGATAGACTGCCTGAAGGAGAGACTGACTGACTGAGAGAGAGACTGACTGAGAGAGAGACTGACTTAAAGACTGACTGAGAGATAGACTGACTGACTGACTGAGAGAGACTGACTGACTGAGAGAGAGACTGACTGACTGAGAGAGAGACTGACTGACTGAGAGAGAGAGACTGGCTGACTGACTGTCTGAGAGAGTGACTGACTGACTAGAGAGAGACTGACTGACTGACTGAGAGAGTGACTGATTGACTGACTGACTGAGAGAGAGACTGACTGACTGAGAGAGAGACTGACTGACTGACTACCTGAGAGAGAGACTGACTGACTGAGAGAGAGACTGACTGACTAAATGAGTTAGAGACGGACTGACTGACTGAGAGAGACTGACTGACTGACTGAGAGAGAGACTGACTGACTGACTGAATGAGAGAGAGACTGACTGACTGAGAGATAGACTGACTGAGGGAGAGACTGACTGACTGAGAGAGAGACTGACTGAGAGTGTGACTGATTGACTGACTGACTGAGAGAGAGACTGACTGACTGACTGACTGAAAGAGAGACTGACTGACTGAATGAGAGAGAGACTGACTGACAGAGAGAGACTGACTGAGAGAGAGACTGACTGACTGACTGAGAGAGAGAGAGACTGACTGACTGACTCACTGTCTGAGAGAGTGACTGACTGACTAAAGAGAGACTGACTGACTGACTAACTGACTGAGAGAGAGACTGACGTACTGATTGACTGACTGATGGAGTGAGAGACTGACTGACTGACTGAGAGAAAGACTGACTGACTGTGTGTCTGAGAGAGAGACTGACTGACTGACTGACTGAGAGAGAGACTGACTGACTGAGAGAGAGACTGACTAAATGAATTAGAGACTGACTGACTGACTGAGAGAGACTGACTGACTGACTGACTGAGAGAGAGACTGACTGACTGACTGAATGAGAGAGAGACTGACTGACTGAGAGATAGACTGACTGAAGGAGAGACTGACTGACTGAGAGAGAGACTGACTGAGAGAGAGACTGACTGACTGACTGACTGAGAGAGAGACTGACTGACTGAGAGAGAGACTGACTGACTGAGAGAGAGACTGACTGACTGAGAGAGAGACTGACTGACTGAGAGAGAGAGACTGGCTGACTGACTGTCTGAGAGAGTGACTGACTGACTAGAGAGAGACTGACTGACTGACTGAGAGAGTGACTGATTGACTGACTGACTGAGAGAGAGACTGACTGACTGAGAGAGAGACTGACTGACTGACTACCTGAGAGAGAGACTGACTGACTGAGAGAGAGACTGACTGACTAAATGAGTTAGAGACGGACTGACTGACTGAGAGAGACTGACTGACTGACTGAGAGAGAGACTGACTGACTGACTGAATGAGAGAGAGACTGACTGACTGAGAGATAGACTGACTGAGGGAGAAACTGACTGACTGAGAGAGAGACTGACTGAGAGTGTGACTGATTGACTGACTGACTGAGAGAGAGACTGACTGACTGACTGACTGAAAGAGAGACTGACTGACTGAATGAGAGAGAGACTGACTGACAGAGAGAGACTGACTGAGAGAGAGACTGACTGACTGAGAGAGAGAGAGACTGACTGACTGACTCACTGTCTGAGAGAGTGACTGACTGACTAAAGAGAGACTGACTGACTGACTGACTAACTGACTGAGAGAGAGACTGACGTACTGATTGACTGACTGATGGAGTGAGAGACTGACTGACTGACTGAGAGAAAGACTGACTGACTGACTGACTGAGAGAGAGACTGACTGACTGACTGACTGAGAGAGAGACTGACTGACTGAATGAGAGAGAGACTGACTGACTGACTGAGAGAGTGACTGACTGACTAGAGAGAGACTGACAGACTGACTGACTGACTGAGAGAGAGACTGACTGACTGACTGAGAGAAAGACTGACTGACTGACTGACTGAGAGAGAGACTGACTGACTGAGAGAGAGACTGACTGACTGAATGAGAGAGAGACTGACTGACTGAGAGAGAGACTGACTGACTGACTGACTGAGAGAGACTGACTGACTGACTGTCTGAGAGAGTGACTGACTGACTAGAGAGTGACTGACTGACTGAGAGAGAGACTGACTGACTGACTAGAGAGAGACTGACTGACAGACTGACTGATTGACTGAGAGAGAGACTGACTGACTGACTGAGAGAGAGACTGACTGACTGACTGACTGACTGAGAGAGAGACTGACTTACTGAATGAGAGAGAGACTGACTGACTGACTATGAGAGAGACTGACTGACTGTCTGACTGAGAGAGAGACTGACTGACTGACTGACTGAGAGAGAGACTTACTGACTGTATGAGAGAGAGACTGAATGACTGACTGACTGAGAGAGAGACTGACAGACTAACTGACTGACTGAGAGAGTGACTGACTGACTGACTGACTAAAAGAGAGACTGACTGACTGACAGACTGAATGAGAGAGAGACTGACTGACTGAGAGTGAGACTGACTGACTGAGAGAGAGACTGACTGACTGACTGACTGAGAGAGAGACTGACTGACTGAGAGAGAGACTGACTGACTAAATGAGTTAGAGACTGACTGACTGACTGACTGAGAGAGACTGACTGACTGACTGACTGACTGAGAGAGAGACTGACTGACTGACTGAATGAGAGAGAGACTGACTGACTGAGAGATAGACTGACTGAGGGAGAGACTGACTGACTGAGAGAGAGACTGACTGAAAGAGAGACTGACTGACTGACTGAGAGAGAGACTGACTGACTGACTGAGAGAGAGACTGACTGACTGAGAGAGAGACTGACTGACTGAGAGAGAAACTGACTGACTGACTGTCTGAGAGAGTGACTGACAGACTAGAGAGAGACTGACTGACTGACTGAGAGAGAGACTGATTGACTGACGGAGAGACTGACTGACTGACTGAAAGAGTGACTGATTGACTGACTGACTGAGAGAGAGACTGACTGACTGACTGACTGAGAGAGAGACTGACTGAATGAGAGAGAGACTGACTGACAGAGAGAGACTGACTGAGAGAGAGACTGACTGACTGACTGAGAGAGAGAGAGACTGACTGACTGACTGTCTGAGAGAGTGACTGACTGACTAAAGAGAGACTGACTGACTGACTAACTGACTGAGAGAGAGACTGACGTACTGATTGACTGACTGATGGAGTGAGAGACTGACTGACTGAGAGAGAGACTCACTGACTGACTGAATGAGAGAAAGACTGACTGACTGAGAGAGAGACTGACAGACTGACTGACTGAGAGAGAAACTGACTGACTGACTGACTGACTGACTGAAAGAGAGACTGACTGACTGACTGATTGAATGAGAGAGAGACTGACTGACTGAGAGAGAGACTGACTGACTGACTGACTGAGAGACTGACTGACTGACTGAGAGAGAGACTGACTGACTGACTGAGAGAGAGACTGACTGACTAAATGAGTGAGACACTGACTGACTGACTGAGAGAGACTGACTGACTGACTGACTGACTGACTGAGAGAGAGACTGACTGACTGACTGAATGAGAGAGAGACTGACTGACTGACTGAGAGAGAGACTGACTGACTGACTGTCTGAGAGAGTGACTGACTGACTAGAGAGAGACTGACTGACTGACTGACTGAGAGAGAAACTGACTGACTGACTGAGAGAGAGACTGACTGACTGACTGACTGACTGAGAGAGAGACTGACTGACTGACTGAGAGAGAGACTGACTGACTGAATGAGAGAGAGACTGACTGACTGACTGACTGTGAGAGAGACTGACTGACTGACTGACTGAGAGAGAGACTTACTGACTGAGAGAGAGACTGACTGACTAAATGAATTAGAGACTGACTGACTGACTGAGAGAGAGAGACTGACTGACTGACTGACTGAGAGAGAAACTGACTGACTGACTGAATGAGAGAGAGACTGACTGACTGAGAGATAGACTGACTGAAGGAGAGACTGACTGACTGAGAGAGAGACTGACTGAGAGAGAGACTGACTTAAAGACTGACTGAGAGATAGACTGACTGACTGACTGAGAGAGACTGACTGACTGAGAGAGAGACTGACTGACTGAGAGAGAGACTGACTGACTGAGAGAGAGAGACTGGCTGACTGACTGTCTGAGAGAGTGACTGACTGACTAGAGAGAGACTGACTGACTGACTGAGAGAGTGACTGATTGACTGACTGACTGACTGAGAGAGAGACTGACTGACTGAGAGAGAGACTGACTGACTGACTACCTGAGAGAGAGACTGACTGACTGAGAGAGAGACTGACTGACTAAATGAGTTAGAGACGGACTGACTGACTGAGAGAGACTGACTGACTGACTGAGAGAGAGACTGACTGACTGACTGAATGAGAGAGAGACTGACTGACTGAGAGATAGACTGACTGAGGGAGAGACTGACTGACTGAGAGAGAGACTGACTGAGAGTGTGACTGATTGACTGACTGACTGAGAGAGAGACTGACTGACTGACTGACTGAAAGAGAGACTGACTGACTGAATGAGAGAGAGACTGACTGACAGAGAGAGACTGACTGAGAGAGAGACTGACTGACTGAGAGAGAGAGAGACTGACTGACTGACTCACTGTCTGAGAGAGTGACTGACTGACTAAAGAGAGACTGACTGACTGACTAACTGACTGAGAGAGAGACTGACGTACTGATTGACTGACTGATGGAGTGAGAGACTGACTGACTGACTGAGAGAAAGACTGACTGACTGACTGACTGAGAGAGAGACTGACTGACTGACTGACTGAGAGAGAGACTGACTGACTGAATGAGAGAGAGACTGACTGACTGACTGAGAGAGTGACTGACTGACTAGAGAGAGACTGACTGACTGACTGACTGAGAGAGAGACTGACTGACTGACTGAGAGAAAGACTGACTGACTGACTGACTGAGAGAGAGAATGACTGACTGAGAGAGAGACTGACTGACTGAATGAGAGAGAGACTGACTGAGAGAGAGACTGACTGACTGAATGAGAGAGAGACTGACTGACTGACTGACTGTGAGAGAGACTGACTGACTGTCTGACTGAGAGAGAGACTGACTGACTGACTGACTGAGAGAGAGACGTACTGACTGAATGAGAGAGAGACTGAATGACTGACTGACTGACTGACTGAGAGAGAGACTGACAGACTAACTGACTGACTGAGAGAGTGACTGATTGACTGACTGAAAGAGAGACTGACTGACTGACAGACTAACTGAGAGAGAGACTGACTGACTGACTGAGAGAGAGACTGACTGACTAAATGAGTGAGACACTGACTGACTGACTGAGAGAGACTGACTGACTGACTGACTGACTGACTGACTGACTGACTGAGAGAGAGACTGACTGACTGACTGAATGAGAGAGAGACTGACTGACTGACTGAGAGAGAAACTGACTGACTGACTGTCTGAGAGAGTGACTGACTGACTAGAGAGAGACTGACTGACTGACTGACTGACTGAGAGAGAAACTGACTGACTGACTGAGAGAGAGACTGACTGACTGACTGACTGACTGACTGAGAGAGAGACTGACTGACTGACTGAGAGAGAGACTGACTGACTGAATGAGAGAGAGACTGACTGACTGACTGACTGTGAGAGAGACTGACTGACTGACTGACTGAGAGAGAGACTTACTGACTGAGAGAGAGACTGACTGACTAAATGAGTTAGAGACTGACTGACTGAGAGAGAGAGACTGACTGACTGACTGAGAGAGAGACTGACTGACTGACTGAATGAGAGAGAGACTGACTGACTGAGAGATAGACTGACTGAGGGAGAGACTGACTGACTGAGAGAGAGACTGACTGAGAGAGAGACTGACTGACTGAGAGAGAGAGACTGACTGACTGACTGACTGAGAGAGAGACTGACTGACTGAGAGAGAGACTGACTGACTGAGAGAGAGACTGACTGACTGAGAGAGAGAGACTGGCTGACTGACTGTCTGAGAGAGTGACTGACTGACTAGAGAGAGACTGACTGACTGACTGAGAGAGAGACTGACTGACTGACGGAGAGACTGACTGACTGACTGAGAGAGTGACTGATTGACTGACTGACTGAGAGAGAGACTGACTGACTGACTGAGAGAGAGACTGACTGACTGACTGAATGAGAGAGAGACTGACTGACTGAGAGATAGACTGACTGAGGGAGAGACTGACTGACTGAGAGAGAGACTGACTGAGAGAGAGACTGACTGACTGACTGAGAGAGAGACTGACTGACTGACTGAGAGAGAGACTGACTGACTGAGAGAGAGACTGACTGACTGAGAGAGAGACTGACTGACTGAGAGAGAGAGACTGGCTGACTGACTGTCTGAGAGAGTGACTGACTGACTAGAGAGAGACTGACTGACTGACTGAGAGAGAGACTGACTGACTGACGGAGAGACTGACTGACTGACTGAGAGAGTGACTGATTGACTGACTCACTGAGAGAGAGACTGACTGACTGAAAGAGAGACTGACTGACTGACTGACTGAGAGAGAGACTGACTGACTGAGAGAGAGACTGACTGACTAAATGAGTTAGAGACTGACTGACTGACTGAGAGAGAATGACTGACTGACTGAGAGAGAGACTGACTGACTGACTGAATGAGAGAGAGACTGACTGACTGAGAGATAGACTGACTGAGGGAGAGACTGACTGACTGAGAGAGAGACTGACTGAGAGAGTGACTGATTGACTGACTGACTGAGAGAGAGACTGACTGACTGACTGACTGACTGAAAGAGAGACTGACTGACTGAATGAGAGAGAGACTGACTGACAGAGAGAGACTGACTGAGAGAGAGACTGACTGACTGACTGAGAGAGAGAGAGACTGACTGACTGACTCACTGTCTGAGAGACTGACTGACTGACTAACTGACTGAGAGAGAGACTGACGTACTGATTGACTGACTGATGGAGTGAGAGACTGACTGACTGACTGAGAGAAAGACTGACTGACTGACTGACTGAGAGAGAGAGACTGACTGACTGACTGAGAGAGAGACTGACTGACTGAATGAGAGAGAGACTGACTGACTGACTGAGAGAGTGACTGTCTGACTAGAGAGAGACTGACTGACTGACTGACTGAGAGAGAGACTGACTGACTGACTGAGAGAAAGACTGACTGACTGACTGACTGACTGAGAGAGAGACTGAATGACTGACTGAGAGAGAGACTGACTGACTGAATGAGAGAGAGACTGACTGACTGAGAGAGAGACTGACTGACTGAATGAGAGAGAGACTGACTGACTGACTGACTGTGAGAGAGACTGACTGATTGTCTGACTGAGAGAGAGACTGACTGACTGACTGACTGAGAGAGAGACTGACTGACTGACTGAATGAGAGAGAGACTGACTGACTGAGAGATAGACTGACTGAGGGAGAGACTGACTGACTGAGAGAGAGACTGACTGAGAGAGAGACTGACTGACTGAGAGAGAGAGACTGACTGACTGACTTAGAGAGAGACTGACTGACTGAGAGAGAGACTGACTGACTGAGAGAGAGACTGACTGACTGAGAGAGAGAGACTGGCTGACTGACTGTCTGAGAGAGTGACTGACTGACTAGAGAGAGACTGATTGACTGACTGAGAGAGAGACTGACTGACTGACGGAGAGACTGACTGACTGACTGAGAGAGTGACTGATTGACTGACTGACTGAGAGAGAGACTGACTGACTGACTGACTGAGAGAGAGACTGACTGACTGACTGAATGAGAGAGAGACTGACTGACTGAGAGATAGACTGACTGAGGGAGAGACTGACTGACTGAGAGAGAGACTGACTGAGAGAGAGACTGACTGACTGACTGAGAGAGAGACTGACTGACTGACTGAGAGAGAGACTGACTGAGAGAGAGACTGACTGACTGAGAGAGAGACTGACTGACTGAGAGAGAGAGACTGGCTGACTGACTGTCTGAGAGAGTGACTGACTGACTAGAGAGAGACTGACTGACTGAGAGAGAGACTGACTGACTGACGGAGAGACTGACTGACTGACTGAGAGAGTGACTGATTGACTGACTCACTGAGAGAGAGACTGACTGACTGAAAGAGAGACTGACTGACTGACTGACTGAGAGAGAGACTGACTGACTGAGAGAGAGACTGCCTGACTAAATGTGTTAGAGACTGACTGACTGACTGAGAGAGACTGACTGACTGACTGAGAGAGAGACTGACTGACTGACTGAATGAGAGAGAGACTGACTGACTGAGAGATAGACTGACTGAGGGAGAGACTGACTGACTGAGAGAGAGACTGACTGAGAGAGTGACTGATTGACTGACTGACTGAGAGAGAGACTGACTGACTGACTGACTGACTGACTGAAAGAGAGACTGACTGACTGAATGAGAGAGAGACTGACTGACAGAGAGAGACTGACTGAGAGAGAGACTGACTGACTGACTGAGAGAGAGAGAGACTGACTGACTGACTCACTGTCTGAGAGACTGACTGACTGACTAACTGACTGAGAGAGAGACTGACGTACTGATTGACTGACTGATGGAGTGAGAGACTGACTGACTGACTGAGAGAAAGACTGACTGACTGACTGACTGAGAGAGAGACTGACTGACTGACTGACTGAGAGAGAGACTGACTGACTGAATGAGAGAGAGACTGACTGACTGACTGAGAGAGTGACTGACTGACTAGAGAGAGACTGACTGACTGACTGAGAGAGAGACTGACTGACTGACTGAGAGAAAGACTGACTGACTGACTGAATGAGAGAGAGACTGACTGACAGAGAGAGACTGACTGAGAGAGAGACTGACTGACTGACTGAGAGAGAGAGAGACTGACTGACTGACTCACTGTCTGAGAGACTGACTGACTGACTAACTGACTGAGAGAGAGACTGACGTACTGATTGACTGACTGATGGAGTGAGAGACTGACTGACTGACTGAGAGAAAGACTGACTGACTGACTGACTGAGAGAGAGACTGACTGACTGACTGAGAGAGAGACTGACTGACTGAATGAGAGAGAGACTGACTGACTGAGAGAGAGACTGACTGACTGAATGAGAGAGAGACTGACTGACTGACTGACTGTGAGAGAGACTGACTGATTGTCTGACTGAGAGAGAGACTGACTGACTGACTGACTGAGAGAGAGACTGACTGACTGAGAGAGAGACTGACTGAGAGAGAGACTGACTGACTGAGAGAGAGAGACTGACTGACTGACTTAGAGAGAGACTGACTGACTGAGAGAGAGACTGACTGACTGAGAGAGAAACTGACTGACTGAGAGAGAGAGACTGGCTGACTGACTGTCTGAGAGAGTGACTGACTGACTAGAGAGAGACTGACTGACTGACTGAGAGAGAGACTGACTGACTGACGGAGAGACTGACTGACTGACTGAGAGAGTGACTGATTGACTGACTGACTGAGAGAGAGACTGACTGACTGACTGACTGAGAGAGAGACTGACTGACTGACTGAATGAGAGAGAGACTGACTGACTGAGAGATAGACTGACTGAGGGAGAGACTGACTGACTGAGAGAGAGACTGACTGAGAGAGAGACTGACTGACTGACTGAGAGAGAGACTGACTGACTGACTGAGAGAGAGACTGACTGACTGAGAGAGAGACTGACTGACTGAGAGAGAGACTGACTGACTGAGAGAGAGAGACTGGCTGACTGACTGTCTGAGAGAGTGACTGACTGACTAGAGAGAGACTGACTGACTGACTGAATGAGAGAGAGACTGACTGACTGACTGAATGAGAGAGAGACTGACTGACTGAGAGATAGACTGACTGAAGGAGAGACTGACTGACTGAGAGAGAGACTGACTGAGAGAGAGACTGACTTACTGACTGACTGAGAGAGAGACTGACTGACTGACTGAGAGAGAGACTGACTGACTGAGAGAGAGACTGACTGACTGAGAGAGAGACTGACTGACTGAGAGAGAGAGACTGGCTGACTGACTGTCTGAGAGATTGACTGACTGACTAGAGAGAGACTGACTGACTGACTGAGAGAGTGACTGATTGACTGACTGACTGACTGAGAGAGAGACTGACTGACTGAGAGAGAGACTGACTGACTGACTACCTGAGAGAGAGACTGACTGACTGAGAGAGAGACTGACTGACTAAATGAGTTAGAGACGGACTGACTGACTGAGAGAGACTGACTGACTGACTGAGAGAGAGACTGACTGACTGACTGAATGAGAGAGAGACTGACTGACTGACTGAGAGATAGACTGACTGAGGGAGAGACTGACTGACTGAGAGAGAGACTGACTGAGAGTGTGACTGATTGACTGACTGACTGAGAGAGAGACTGACTGACTGACTGACTGAAAGAGAGACTGACTGACTGAATGAGAGAGAGACTGACTGACAGAGAGAGACTGACTGAGAGAGAGACTGACTGACTGAGAGAGAGAGAGACTGACTGACTGACTCACTGTCTGAGAGAGTGACTGACTGACTAAAGAGAGACTGACTGACTGACTAACTGACTGAGAGAGAGACTGACGTACTGATTGACTGACTGATGGAGTGAGAGACTGACTGACTGACTGAGAGAAAGACTGACTGACTGACTGACTGAGAGAGAGACTGACTGACTGACTGACTGAGAGAGAAAGACTGACTGACTGAATGAGAGAGAGACTGACTGACTGACTGAGAGAGTGACTGACTGACTAGAGAGAGACTGACTGACTGACTGACTGAGAGAGAGACTGACTGACTGACTGAGAGAAAGACTGACTGACTGACTGACTGAGAGAAAGACTGACTGACTGAGAGAGAGACTGACTGACTGAATGAGAGAGAGACTGACTGACTGAGAGAGAGACTGACTGACTGAATGAGAGAGAGACTGACTGACTGACTGACTGTGAGAGAGACTGACTAACTGTCTGACTGAGAGAGAGACTGACTGACTGACTGACTGAGAGAGAGACGTACTGACTGAATGAGAGAGAGACTGAATGACTGACTGAATGACTGACTGAGAGAGAGACTGACAGACTAACTGACTGACTGAGAGAGTGACTGATTGACTGACTGAAAGAGAGACTGACTGACTGACAGACTAACTGAGAGAGAGACTGACTGACTGACTGAGAGAGAGACTGACTGACTAAATGAGTGAGACACTGACTGACTGACTGAGAGAGACTGACTGACTGACTGACTGACTGACTGACTGAGAGAGAGACTGACTGACTGACTGAATGAGAGAGAGACTGACTGACTGACTGAGAGAGAAACTGACTGACTGACTGTCTGAGAGAGTGACTGACTGACTAGAGAGAGACTGACTGACTGACTGACTGAGAGAGAAACTGACTGACTGACTGAGAGAGAGACTGACTGACTGACTGACTGACTGAGAGAGAGACTGACTGACTGACTGAGAGAGAGACTGACTGACTGAATGAGAGAGAGACTGACTGACTGACTGACTGACTGACTGTGAGAGAGACTGACTGACTGACTGACTGAGAGAGAGACTTACTGACTGAGAGAGAGACTGACTGACTAAATGAGTTAGAGACTGACTGACTGAGAGAGAGAGACTGACTGACTGACTGAGAGAGAGACTGACTGACTGACTGAATGAGAGAGAGACTGACTGACTGAGAGATAGATTGACTGAGGGAGAGACTGACTGACTGAGAGAGAGACTGACTGAGAGAGAGACTGACTGACTGAGAGAGAGAGACTGACTGACTGACTGAGAGAGAGACTGACTGACTGAGAGAGAGACTGACTGACTGAGAGAGAGACTGACTGACTGAGAGAGAGAGAGACTGGCTGACTGACTGTCTGAGAGAGTGACTGACTGACTAGAGAGAGACTGACTGACTGACTGAGAGAGATACTGACTGACAGACGGAGAGACTGACTGACTGACTGAGAGAGTGACTGATTGACTGACTGACTGAGAGAGAGACTGACTGACTGACTGACTGAGAGAGAGACTGACTGACTGACTGAATGAGAGAGAGACTGACTGACTGAGAGATAGACTGACTGAGGGAGAGACTGACTGACTGAGAGAGAGACTGACTGAGAGAGAGACTGACTGACTGACTGAGAGAGAGACTGACTGACTGACTGACTGAGAGAGAGACTGACTGACTGAGAGAGAGACTGACTGACTGAGAGAGAGACTGACTGACTGAGAGAGAGAGACTGGCTGACTGACTGTCTGAGAGAGTGACTGACTGACTAGAGAGAGACTGACTGACTGACTGAGAGAGAGACTGACTGACTGACGGAGAGACTGACTGACTGACTGAGAGAGTGACTGATTGACTGAGAGAGAGACTGACTGACTGACTGAATGAGAGAGAGACTGACTGACTGAGAGATAGACTGACTGAGGGAGAGACTGACTGACTGAGAGAGAGACTGACTGAGAGAGTGACTGATTGACTGACTGACTGAGAGAGAGACTGACTGACTGACTGACTGACTGAAAGAGAGACTGACTGACTGAATGAGAGAGAGACTGACTGACAGAGAGAGACTGACTGAGAGAGAGACTGACTGACTGACTGAGAGAGAGAGAGACTGACTGACTGACTCACTGTCTGAGAGACTGACAGACTGACTAACTGACTGAGAGAGAGACTGACGTACTGATTGACTGACTGATGGAGTGAGAGACTGACTGACTGACTGAGAGAAAGACTGACTGACTGACTGACTGAGAGAGAGAGACTGACTGACTGACTGAGAGAGAGACTGACTGACTGAATGAGAGAGAGACTGACTGACTGACTGAGAGAGTGACTGACTGACTAGAGAGAGACTGACTGACTGACTGAGAGAGAGACTGACTGACTGACTGAGAGAAAGACTGACTGACTGACTGACTGACTGACTGAGAGAGAGACTGACTGACTGACTGAGAGAGAGACTGACTGACTGAATGAGAGAGAGACTGACTGACTGAGAGAGAGACTGACTGACTGAATGAGAGAGAGACTGACTGACTGACTGTGAGAGAGACTGACTGATTGTCTGACTGAGAGAGAGACTGACTGACTGACTGACTGAGAGAGAGACTGACTGACTGACTGAATGAGAGAGAGACTGACTGACTGAGAGATAGACTGACTGAGGGAGAGACTGACTGACTGAGAGAGAGACTGACTGAGAGAGAGACTGACTGACTGAGAGAGAGAGACTGACTGACTGACTTAGAGAGAGACTGACTGACTGAGAGAGAGACTGACTGACTGAGAGAGAGACTGACTGACTGAGAGAGAGAGACTGGCTGACTGACTGAGAGAGTGACTGACTGACTAGAGAGAGACTGACTGACTGACTGAGAGAGAGACTGACTGACTGACGGAGAGACTGACTGACTGACTGAGAGAGTGACTGATTGACTGACTGACTGAGAGAGAGACTGACTGACTGACTGACTGAGAGAGAGACTGACTGACTGACTGAATGAGAGAGAGACTGACTGACTGAGAGATAGACTGACTGAGGGAGAGACTGACTGACTGAGAGAGAGACTGACTGAGAGAGAGACTGACTGACTGACTGAGAGAGAGACTGACTGACTGACTTAGAGAGAGACTGACTGAGAGAGAGACTGACTGACTGAGAGAGAGACTGACTGACTGAGAGAGAGAGACTGGCTGACTGACTGTCTGAGAGAGTGACTGACTGACTAGAGAGAGACTGACTGACTGAGAGAGAGACTGACTGACTGACGGAGAGACTGACTGACTGACTGAGAGAGTGACTGATTGACTGACTCACTGAGAGAGAGACTGACTGACTGAAAGAGAGACTGACTGACTGACTGACTGAGAGAGAGACTGACTGACTGAGAGAGAGACTGCCTGACTAAATGAGTTAGAGACTGACTGACTGACTGAGAGAGACTGACTGACTGACTGAGAGAGAGACTGACTGACTGACTGAATGAGAGAGAGACTGACTGACTGAGAGATAGACTGACTGAGGGAGAGACTGACTGACTGAGAGAGAGACTGACTGAGAGAGTGACTGATTGACTGACTGACTGAGAGAGAGACTGACTGACTGACTGAATGAGAGAGAGACTGACTGACAGAGAGAGACTGACTGAGAGAGAGACTGACTGACTGACTGAGAGAGAGAGAGACTGACTGACTGACTCACTGTCTGAGAGACTGACTGACTGACTAACTGACTGAGAGAGAGACTGACGTACTGATTGACTGACTGATGGAGTGAGAGACTGACTGACTGACTGAGAGAAAGACTGACTGACTGACTGACTGAGAGAGAGACTGACTGACTGACTGACTGAGAGAGAGACTGACTGACTGAATGAGAGAGAGACTGACTGACTGACTGAGAGAGTGACTGACTGACTAGAGAGAGACTGACTGACTGACTGACTGAGAGAGAGACTGACTGACTGACTGAGAGAAAGACTGACTGACTGACTGACTGAGAGAGAGACTGACTGACTGACTGAGAGAGAGACTGACTGACTGAATGAGAGAGAGACTGACTGACTGAGAGAGAGACTGACTGACTGAATGAGAGAGAGACTGACTCACTGATTGACTGACTGTGAGAGAGACTGACTGACTGACTGACTGAGAGAGAGACTGACTGACTGACTGAATGAGAGAGAGACTGACTGACTGAGAGATAGACTGACTGAGGGAGAGACTGACTGACTGAGAGAGAGACTGACTGAGAGAGAGACTGACTGACTGAGAGAGAGAGACTGACTGACTGACTTAGAGAGAGACTGACTGACTGAGAGAGAGACTGACTGACTGAGAGAGAGACTGACTGACTGAGAGAGAGACTGACTGTCTGAGAGAGTGACTGACTGACTAGAGAGAGACTGACTGACTGACTGAGAGAGAGACTGACTGACTGACGGAGAGACTGACTGACTGACTGAGAGAGTGACTGATTGACTGACTGACTGAGAGAGAGACTGACTGACTGACTGACTGAGAGAGAGACTGACTGACTGACTGAATGAGAGAGAGACTGACTGACTGAGAGATAGACTGACTGAGGGAGAGACTGACTGACTGAGAGAGAGACTGACTGAGAGAGAGACTGACTGACTGACTGAGAGAGAGACTGACTGACTGACTGAGAGAGAGACTGACTGACTGAGAGAGAGACTGACTGACTGAGAGAGAGACTGACTGACTGAGAGAGAGAGACTGGCTGACTGACTGTCTGAGAGAGTGACTGACTGACTAGAGAGAGACTGACTGACTGACTGAGAGAGAGACTGACTGACTGACGGAGAGACTGACTGACTGACTGAGAGAGTGACTGATTGACTGACTCACTGAGAGAGAGACTGACTGACTGAAAGAGAGACTGACTGACTGACTGACTGAGAGAGAGACTGACTGACTGAGAGAGAGACTGCCTGACTAAATGAGTTAGAGACTGACTGACTGACTGAGAGAGACTGACTGACTGACTGAGAGAGAGACTGACTGACTGACTGAAAGAGAGAGACTGACTGACTGAGAGATAGACTGACTGAGGGAGAGACTGACTGACTGAGAGAGAGACTGACTGAGAGAGTGACTGATTGACTGACTGACTGAGAGAGAGACTGACTGACTGACTGACTGAAAGAGAGACTGACTGACTGAATGAGAGAGAGACTGACTGACAGAGAGAGACTGACTGAGAGAGAGACTGACTGACTGACTGAGAGAGAGAGAGACTGACTGACTGACTCACTGTCTGAGAGACTGACTGACTGACTAACTGACTGAGAGAGAGACTGACGTACTGATTGACTGACTGATGGAGTGAGAGACTGACTGACTGACTGAGAGAAAGACTGACTGACTGACTGACTGACTGAGAGAGAGACTGACTGACTGACTGACTGAGAGAGAGACTGACTGACTGAATGAGAGAGAGACTGACTGACTGACTGAGAGAGTGACTGACTGACTAGAGAGAGACTTACTGACTGACTGACTGAGAGAGAGACTGACTGACTGACTGAGAGAAAGACTGACTGACTGACTGACTGAGAGAGAGACTGACTGACTGACTGAGAGAGAGACTGACTGACTGAATGAGAGAGAGACTGACTGACTGAGAGAGAGACTGACTGACTGAATGAGAGAGAGACTGACTGACTGACTGACTGTGAGAGAGACTGACTGATTGTCTGACTGAGAGAGAGACTGACTGACTGACTGACTGAGAGAGAGACGTACTGACTGAATGAGAGAGAGACTGAATGACTGACTGACTGACTGACTGAGAGAGAGACTGACAGACTAACTGACTGACTGAGAGAGTGACTGACTGACTGACTGAAAGAGAGACTGACTGACTGACAGACTGAATGAGAGAGAGACTGACTGACTGAGAGAGAGACTGATTGACTGACTGAGAGACTGACTGACTGACTGACTGAGAGAGAGACTGACGGAGAGAGAGACTGACTGACTAAATGAGTTAGAGACTGTCTGACTGACTGACTGAATGAGAGACTGACTGACTGACTGACTGACTGACTGACTGAGAGAGAGACTGACTGACTGAGAGAGAGACTGACTGAGAGAGAGACTGACTGACTGAGAGAGAGACTGACTGACTGACTGAATGAGAGAGAGACTGACTGACTGACTGAGAGAGAGACTGACTGACTAACTGTCTGAGAGAGTGACTGACTGACTAGAGAGAGACTGACTGACTGACTGACTGAGAGAGAAACTGACTGACTGACTGAGAGAGAGACTGACTGACTGACTGACTGACTGACTGAGAGAGACAACTGACTGACTGAGAGAGAGACTGACTGACTGAATGAGAGAGAGACTGACTGACTGACTGACTGTGACAGAGACTGACTGACTGTCTGACTGAGAGAGAGACTGACTGACTGACTGACTGAGAGAGAGAATTACTGACTGAGAGAGAGACTGACTGACTAAATGAGTTAGAGACTGACTGACTGACTGAGAGAGACTGACTGACTGACTGACTGAGAGTGAGACTGACTGACTGACTGAATGAGAGAGAGACTGACTGACTGAGAGATAGACTGACTGAGGGAGAGACTGACTGACTGAGAGAGAGCCTGACTGAGAGAGAGACAGACTGACTGACTGAGAGAGAGACTGACTGACTGACTGAGAGAGAGACTGACTGACTGACTGAGAGAGAGACTGACTGACTGAGAGAGAGACTGACTGACTGACTGACTGAGAGAGAGACTGACTGACTGAGAGAGAGACTGACTGACTAAATGTGTTAGAGACTGACTGACTGATTGAGAGAGACTGACTGACTGACTGAGAGAGAGACTGACTGACTGACTGACTGACTGACTGAGAGAGAGACAACTGACTGACTGAGAGAGAGACTGACTGACTGAATGAGAGAGAGACTGACTGACTGACTGACTGACTGTGACAGAGACTGACTGACTGTCTGACTGAGAGAGAGACTGACTGACTGACTGACTGAGAGAGAGAATTACTGACTGAGAGAGAGACTGACTGACTAAATGAGTTAGAGACTGACTGACTGACTGAGAGAGACTGACTGACTGACTGACTGAGAGTGAGACTGACTGACTGACTGAATGAGAGAGAGACTGACTGACTGAGAGATAGACTGACTGAGGGAGAGACTGACTGACTGAGAGAGAGCCTGACTGAGAGAGAGACAGACTGACTGACTGAGAGAGAGACTGACTGACTGACTGAGAGAGAGACTGACTGACTGACTGAGAGAGAGACTGACTGACTGAGAGAGAGACTGACTGACTGACTGACTGAGAGAGAGACTGACTGACTGAGAGAGAGACTGACTGACTAAATGTGTTAGAGACTGACTGACTGATTGAGAGAGACTGACTGACTGACTGACTGAGAGAGAGACTGACTGACTGAGAGAGAGACTGACTGAGAGAGAGACTGACTGACTGAGAGAGAGACTGACTGACTGACTGAATGAGAGAGAGACTGACTGACTGACTGAGAGAGAGACTGACTGACTAACTGTCTGAGAGAGTGACTGACTGACTAGAGAGAGACTGACTGACTGACTGACTGACTGAGAGAGAAACTGACTGACTGACTGAGAGAGAGACTGACTGACTGACTGACTGACTGAGAGAGAGACTGACTGACTGACTGAGAGAGAGACTGACTGAATGTCTGACTGAGAGAGAGACTGACTGACTGACTGACTGAGAGAGAGACTTACTGACTGAGAGAGAGACTGACTGACTAAATGAGTTAGAGACTGACTGACTGACTGAGAGAGACTGACTGACTGACTGACTGAGAGAGAGACTGACTGACTGACTGAATGAGAGAGAGACTGACTGACTGAGAGATAGACTGACTGAGGGAGAGACTGACTGACTGAGAGAGAGACTGACTGAGAGAGAGACAGACTGACTGACTGAGAGAGAGACTGACTGACTGACTGACTGAGAGAGAGACTGACTGACTGACTGAGAGAGAGACTGACTGACTGACTGACTGAGAGAGAGACTGACTGACTGAGAGAGAGACTGACTGACTGACTGACTGACTGACTGAGAGAGAGACTGACTGACTGAGAGAGAGACTGACTGACTGACTGAATGAGAGAGAGACTGACTGACTGAGAGATAGACTGACTGAGGGAGTGACTGACTGACTGAGAGAGAGACTGACTGAGAGAGAGACAGACTGACTGACTGAGAGAAAGACTGACTGACTGACTGACTGAGAGAGAGACTGACTGACTGACTGAGAGAGAGACTGACTGAATGAGAGAGAGACTGTCTGACTGAGAGAGAGACTGACTGACTGACTGACTGAGAGAGAGACTTACTGACTGAGAGAGAGTCTGACTGACTAAATGAGTTAGAGACTGACTGACTGACTGAGAGAGACTGACTGACTGACTGACTGAAAGAGAGACTGACTGACTGACTGAATGAGAGAGAGACTGACTGACTGAGAGATAGACTGACTGAGGGAGAGACTGACTGACTGAGAGAGAGACTGACTGAGAGAGAGACAGACTGACTGACTGAGAGAGAGACTGACTGACTGACTGAGAGAGAGACTGACTGACTGACTGAGAGAGAGACTGACTGACTGACTGACTGAGAGAGAGACTGACTGACTGAGAGAGAGACTGACTGACTGACTGACTGAATGAGAGAGAGACTGACTGAGAGAGAGACTGACTGAGAGAGAGACTGACTGACTGAGAGAGAGACTGACTGACTGACAGACTGAGAGAGACTGACTGACTGACTGTCTGAGAGAGTGACTGACTGACAAGAGAGTGACTGACTAACTGACTGAGAGAGAGACTGACTGACTGACTAGAGAGAGACTGACTGACTGACTGACTGACTGACTGAGAGAGAGACTGACTGACTGACTGAGAGAGAGACTGACTGACTGACTGACTGACTGAGAGAGAGACTGACTGACTGAATGAGAGAGAGACTGACTGACTGACTATGAGAGAGACTAACTGACTGTCTGACTGAGAGAGAGACTGACTGACTGACTGACTGAGAGAGAGATTTACTGACTGTATGAGAGAGAGATTGAATGACTGACTGACTGAGAGAGAGACTGACAGACTAACTGACTGACTGAGAGAGTGACTGACTGACTGACTGACTGACTGACTAAAAGAGAGACTGACTGACTGACAGACTGAATGAGAGAGAGACTGACTGACTGAGAGTGAGACTGACTGACTGAGAGAGAGACTGACTGACTGACTGACTGAGAGAGAGACTGACTGACTGAGAGAGAGGCTGACTGACTAAATGAGTTAGAGACTGACTGACTGAGAGAGAAACTGACTGACTGACTGACTGAATGAGAGAGAGACTGACTGAGAGAGAGACTGACTGAGAGAGAGACCGACTGACTGAGAGTGACTGATTGACTGACTGACTGAGAGAGAGACTGACTGACTGACTGACTGACTGACTGACTGAAACAGAGACTGACTGACTGAATGAGAGAGAGACTGACTGACAGAGAGAGACTGACTGAGAGAGAGACTGACTGACTGACTGAGAGAGAGAGAGAGACTGACTGACTGACTCACTGTCTGAGAGACTGACTGACTGACTAACTGACTGAGAGAGAGACTGACGTACTGATTGACTGACTGATGGAGTGAGAGACTGACTGACTGACTGAGAGAAAGACTGACTGACTGACTGACTGAGAGAGAGACTGACTGACTGACTGACTGAGAGAGAGACTGACTGACTGAATGAGAGAGAGACTGACTGACTGACTGAGAGAGTGACTGACTGACTAGAGAGAGACTGACTGACTGACTGACTGAGAGAGAGACTGACTGAGAGAAAGACTGACTGACTGACTGACTGAGAGAGAGACTGACTGACTGACTGAGAGAGAGACTGACTGACTGAATGAGAGAGAGACTGACTGACTGAGAGAGAGACTGACTGACTGAATGAGAGAGAGACTGACTGACTGACTGACTGTGAGAGAGACTGACTGATTGTCTGACTGAGAGAGAGACTGACTGACTGACTGACTGACTGAGAGAGAGACGTACTGACTGAATGAGAGAGAGACTGAATGACTGACTGACTGACTGACTGAGAGAGAGACTGACAGACTAACTGACTGACTGAGAGAGTGACTGACTGACTGACTGAAAGAGAGACTGACTGACTGACAGACTGAATGAGAGAGAGACTGACTGACTGAGAGAGAGACTGATTGACTGACTGAGAGAGAGACTGACTGACTGACTGACTGAGAGAGAGGCTGACGGAGAGAGAGACTGACTGACTAAATGAGTTAGAGACTGTCTGACTGACTGACTGAATGAGAGACTGACTGACTGACTGACTGACTGACTGAGAGAGAGACTGACTGACTGAGAGAGAGACTGACTGAGAGAGAGACTGACTGACTGAGAGAGAGACTGACTGACTGACTGAATGAGAGAGAGACTGACTGACTGACTGAGAGAGAGACTGACTGACTAACTGTCTGAGAGAGTGACTGACTGACTAGAGAGAGACTGACTGACTGACTGACTGAGAGAGAAACTGACTGACTGACTGAGAGAGAGACTGACTGACTGACTGACTGACTGACTGAGAGAGAGACAGACTGACTGATTGAGAGAGAGACTGACTGAATGAGAGAGAGACTGACTGACTGACTGACTGACTGTGACAGAGACTGACTGACTGTCTGACTGAGAGAGAGACTGACTGACTGACTGACTGAGAGAGAGAATTACTGACTGAGAGAGAGACTGACTGACTAAATGAGTTAGAGACTGACTGACTGACTGAGAGAGACTGACTGACTGACTGACTGAGAGTGAGACTGACTGACTGACTGAATGAGAGAGAGACTGACTGAATGAGAGATAGACTGACTGAGGGAGAGACTGACTGACTGAGAGAGAGCCTGACTGAGAGAGAGACAGACTGACTGACTGAGAGAGAGACTGACTGACTGACTGAGAGAGAGACTGACTGACTGACT
Source organism: Ascaphus truei (assembly GCF_040206685.1). Classification (NCBI taxonomy): domain Eukaryota; kingdom Metazoa; phylum Chordata; class Amphibia; order Anura; family Ascaphidae; genus Ascaphus; species Ascaphus truei. Next base: position 183,615,892 of record NC_134486.1, on the reverse strand, counting down.
GAGAGAGAGACTGACTGACTGACTGAGAGAGAGACTGACTGACTGAGAGAGAGACTGACTGACTGACTGACTGAGAGAGAGACTGACTGACTGAGAGAGAGACTGACTGACTAAATGTGTTAGAGACTGACTGACTGATTGAGAGAGACTGACTGACTGACTGACTGAGAGAGAGACTGACTGACTGAGAGAGAGACTGACTGAGAGAGAGACTGACTGACTGAGAGAGAGACTGACTGACTGACTGAATGAGAGAGAGACTGACTGACTGACTGAGAGAGAGCCTGACTGACTAGCTGTCTGAGAGAGTGACTGACTGACTAGAGAGAGACTGACTGACTGACTGACTGACTGAGAGAGAAACTGACTGACTGACTGAGAGAGAGACTGACTGACTGACTGACTGACTGACTGAGAGAGAGACTGACTGACTGACTGACTGAGAGAGAGACTGACTGACTGTCTGACTGAGAGAGAGACTGACTGACTGACTGACTGACTGACTGAGAGAGAGACTTACTGACTGAGAGAGAGACTGACTGACTAAATGAGTTAGAGACTGACTGACTGACTGACTGAGAGAGACTGACTGACTGACTGACTGAGAGAGAGACTGACTGACTGACTGAATGAGAGAGAGACTGACTGACTGAGAGATAGACTGACTGAGGGAGAGACTGACTGACTGAGAGAGAGACTGACTGGGAGAGAGACAGACTGACTGACTGAGAGAGAGACTGACTGACTGACTGACTGAGAGAGAGACTGACTGACTGCCTGAGAGAGAGACTGACTGACTGACTGACTGAGAGAGAGACTGACTGACTGAGAGAGAGACTGACTGACTGACTGACTGACTGAGAGACTGACTGACTGAGAGAGAGACTGACTGACTAAATGAGTTAGAGACTGACTGACTGATTGAGAGAGACTGACTGACTGACTGACTGAGAGAGAGACTGACTGACTGACTGAATGAGAGAGAGACTGACTGACTGAGAGATAGACTGACTGAGGGAGTGACTGACTGACTGAGAGAGAGACTGACTGAGAGAGAGACAGACTGACTGACTGAGAGAAAGACTGACTGACTGACTGACTGACTGAGAGAGAGACTGACTGACTGACTGAGAGAGAGACTGACTGACTGAATGAGAGAGAGACTGTCTGACTGAGAGAGAGACTGACTGACTGACTGACTGACTGAGAGAGAGACTTACTGACTGAGAGAGAGACTGACTGACTAAATGAGTTAGAGACTGACTGACTGACTGAGAGAGACTGACTGACTGACTGACTGAAAGAGAGACTGACTGACTGAGAGATAGACTGACTGAGGGAGAGACTGACTGACTGAGAGAGAGACTGACTGAGAGAGAAACAGACTGACTGACTGAGAGAGAGACTGACTGACTGACTGAGAGAGAGACTGACTGACTGACTGAGAGAGAGACTGACTGACTGACTGACTGAGAGAGAGACTGACTGACTGAGAGAGAGACTGACTGACTGACTGACTGAATGAGAGAGAGACTGACTGAGAGAGAGACTGACTGAGAGAGAGACTGACTGACTGAGAGAGAGACTGACTGACTGACTGACTGAGAGAGACTGACTGACTGACTGTCTGAGAGAGTGACTGACTGACAAGAGAGTGACTGACTAACTGACTGAGAGAGAGACTGACTGACTGACTGACTAGAGAGAGACTGACTGACTGACTGACTGACTGACTGAGAGAGAGACTGACTGACTGACTGAGAGAGAGACTGACTGACTGACTGACTGACTGACTGAGAGAGAGACTGACTGACTGAATGAGAGAGAGACTGACTGACTGACTATGAGAGAGACTAACTGACTGTCTGACTGAGAGAGAGACTGACTGACTGACTGACTGAGAGAGAGACTTACTGACTGTATGAGAGAGAGATTGAATGACTGACTGACTGAGAGAGAGACTGACAGACTAACTGACTGACTGAGAGAGTGACTGACTGACTGACTGACTGACTAAAAGAGAGACTGACTGACTGACAGACTGAATGAGAGAGAGACTGACTGACTGAGAGTGAGACTGACTGACTGAGAGAGAGACTGACTGACTGACTGACTGAGAGAGAGACTGACTGACTGAGAGAGAGGCTGACTGACTAAATGAGTTAGAGACTGACTGACTGAGAGAGAAACTGACTGACTGACTGACTGAATGAGAGAGAGACTGACTGAGAGAGAGACTGACTGAGAGAGAGACTGACTGACTGAGAGAGAGACTGACTGACTGACTGAGAGAGACTGACTGACTGACTGTCTGAGAGAGTTACTGACTGACAAGAGAGTGACTGACTGACTGACTGAGAGAGAGACTGACTGACTGACTGACTAGAGAGAGACTGACTGACTGACTGACTGACTGACTGAGAGAGAGACTGACTGACTGACTGAGAGAGAGACTGACTGACTGACTGACTGACTGAGAGAGAGACTGACTGACTGAATGAGAGAGAGACTGACTGACTGACTATGAGAGAGACTAACTGACTGTCTGACTGAGAGAGAGACTGACTGACTGACTGACTGAGAGAGAGACTTACTGACTGTATGAGAGAGAGACTGAATGACTGACTGACTGAGAGAGAGACTGACAGACTAACTGACTGACTGAGTGAGTGACTGACTGACTGACTGACTGACTAAAAGAGAGACTGACTGACTGACAGACTGAATGAGAGAGAGACTGACTGACTGAGAGTGAGACTGACTGACTGAGAGAGAGACTGACTGACTGACTGACTGACTGACTGAGAGAGAGACTGACTGACTGAGAGAGAGACTGACTGACTAAATGAGTTAGAGACTGACTGACTGAGAGACTGACTGACTGACTGACTGACTGAGAGAGAGACTGACTGACTGACTGAATGAGAGAGAGACTGACTGACTGAGAGATAGACTGACTGAGGGAGAGACTGACTGACTGAGAGAGAGACTGACTGAAAGAGAGACTGACTGACTGACTGAGAGAGAGACTGACTGACTGACTGAGAGAGAGACTGACTGACTGACTGACTGACTGAGAGAGAGACTGACTGACTGAGAGAGAGACTGACTGACTGAGAGAGAAACTGACTGACTGACTGTCTGAGAGAGTGACTGACTGACTAGAGAGAGACTGACTGACTGACTGAGAGAGAGACTGACTGACTGACGGAGAGACTGACTGACTGACTGAAAGAGTGACTGATTGACTGACTGACTGAGAGAGAGACTGACTGACTGACTGTCTGAGAGAGTGACTGACTGACAAGAGAGTGACTGACTGACTGACTGAGAGAGGGACTGACTGACTGACTGACTAGAGAGAGACTGACTGACTGACTGACTGACTGACTGAGAGAGAGACTGACTGACTGACTGAGAGAGAGACTGACTGACTGACTGACTGACTGTGAGAGAGACTGACTGACTGAATGAGAGAGAGACTGACTGACTGACTATGAGAGAGACTAACTGACTGTCTGACTGAGAGAGAGACTGACTGACTGACTGACTGACTGAGAGAGACTGACTGACTGACTGTCTGAGAGAGTGACTGACTGACAAGAGAGTGACTGACTAACTGACTGAGAGAGAGACTGACTGACTGACTAGAGAGAAACTGACTGACTGATTGACTGACTGACTGAGAGAGAGACTGACTGACTGACTGAGAGAGAGACTGACTGACTGACTGACTGACTGACTGACTGAGAGAGAGACTGACTGAATGAGAGAGAGACTGACTGACTGACTATGAGAGAGACTAACTGACTGTCTGACTGAGAGAGAGACTGACTGACTGACTGAGAGAGAGACTTACTGACTGTATGAGAGAGAGATTGAATGACTGACTGACTGAGAGAGAGACTGACAGACTAACTGACTGACTGAGAGAGTGACTGACTGACTGACTGACTAAAAGAGAGACTGACTGACTGACAGACTGAATGAGAGAGAGACTGACTGACTGAGAGTGAGACTGACTGACTGAGAGAGAGACTGACTGACTGACTGACTGAGAGAGAGACTGACTGACTGAGAGAGAGGCTTACTGACTAAATGAGTTAGAGACTGACTGACTGAGAGAGAGACTGACTGACTGACTAACTGAATGAGAGAGAGACTGACTGAGAGAGAGACTGACTGAGAGAGAGACTGACTGACTGAGAGAGAGACTGACTGACTGAGAGAGACTGACTGACTGACTGTCTGAGAGAGTGACTGACTGACAAGAGAGTGACTGACTGACTGACTAGAGAGAGACTGACTGACTGACTGACTGACTGAGAGAGAGACTGACTGACTGACTGAGAGAGAGACTGACTGACTGACTGACTGACTGAGAGAGAGACTGACTGACTGAATGAGAGAGAGACTGACTGACTGACTGAGAGAGAGACTGACTGACTGACTGACTGAGAGAGAGACTTACTGACTGTATGAGAGAGAGACTGAATGACTGACTGACTGAGAGAGAGACTGACAGACTAACTGACTGACTGAGAGAGTGACTGACTGACTGACTGACTGACTAAAAGAGAGACTGACTGACTGACAGACTGAATGAGAGAGAGACTGACTGACTGAGTGTGAGACTGACTGACTGAGAGAGAAACTGACTGACTGACTGACTGACTGAGAGAGAGACTGACTGACTGAGAGAGAGACTGACTGACTAAATGAGTTAGAGACTGACTGACTGAGAGAGACTGACTGACTGACTGACTGACTGACTGAGAGAGAGACTGACTGACTGACTGAATGAGAGAGAGACTGACTGACTGAGAGATAGACTGACTGAGGGAGAAACTGACTGACTGAGAGAGAGACTGACTGAAAGAGAGACTGACTGACTGACTGAGAGAGAGACTTACTGACTGACTGAGAGAGAGACTGACTGACTGACTGAGAGAGAGACTGACTGACTGAGAGAGAGACTGACTGACTGTGAGAGAAACTGACTGACTGACTGTCTGAGAGAGTGACTGACTGACTAGAGAGAGACTGACTGACTGACTGAGAGAGAGACTGACTGACTGACGGAGAGACTGACTGACTGACTGAAAGAGTGACTGATTGACTGACTGACTGAGAGAGAGACTGACTGACTGACTGTCTGAGAGAGTGACTGACTGACAAGAGAGTGACTGACTGACTGACTGAGAGAGGGACTGACTGACTGACTGACTAGAGAGAGACTGACTGACTGACTGACTGACTGACTGACTGACTGAGAGAGAGACTGACTGACTGACTGAGAGAGAGACTGACTGACTGACTGACTGTGAGAGAGACTGACTGACTGAATGAGAGAGAGACTGACTGACTGACTATGAGAGAGACTAACTGACTGTCTGACTGAAAGAGAGACTGACTGACTGACTGACTGAGAGAGAGACTTACTGACTGTATGAGAGAGAGACTGAATGACTGACTGACTGAGAGAGAGACTGACAGACTAACTGACTGACTGAGAGAGTGACTGACTGACTGACTGACTGACTGAAAGAGAGACTGACTGACTGACAGACTGAATGAGAGAGAGACTGACTGACTGAGAGTGAGACTGACTGACTGAGAGAGAGACTGACTGACTGACTGACTGAGAGAGAGACTGACTGACTGAGAGAGAGACTGACTGACTAAATGAGTTAGAGACTGACTGACTGAGAGAGACTGACTGACTGACTGACTGACTGAGAGAGAGACTGACTGACTGACTGAATGAGAGGGAGACTGACTGACTGAGAGATAGACTGACTGAGGGAGAGACTGACTGACTGAGAGAGAGACTGACTGAAAGAGAGACAAACTGACTGACTGAGAGAGAGAGAGACTGACTGACTGACTGAGAGAGAGACTGACTGACTGACTGAGAGAGAGACTGACTGACTGAGAGAGAGACTGACTGACTGAGAGAGAAACTGACTGACTGACTGTCTGAGAGAGTGACTGACTGACTAGAGAGAGACTGACTGACTGACTGAGAGAGAGACTGACTGACTGAGGAGAGACTGACTGACTGACTGAAAGAGTGACTGATTGACTGACTGACTGAGAGAGAGACTGACTGACTGACTGACTGAGAGAGAGACTGACTGAATGAGAGAGAGACTGACTGACAGAGAGAGACTGACTGAGAGAGAGACTGACTGACTGACTGACTGACTGAGAGAGAGACTGACTGACTGACTGACTGAGAGAGAGAGAGACTGACTGACTGACTGTCTGAGAGAGTGACGGACTGACTAAAGAGAGACTGACTGACTGACTAACTGACTGAGAGAGAGACTGACGTACTGATTGACTGACTGATGGAGTGAGAGACTGACTGACTGAGAGAGAGACTCACTGACTGACTGAATGAGAGAAAGACTGACTGACTGAGAGAGAGACTGACAGACTGACTGACTGACTGACTGAGAGAGACTGACTGAGAGAGACTGACTGACTGACTGAGAGAGAGACTGACTAACTGACTGAGAGAGAGACTGACTGACTGACTGACTGAGAGAGTGACTGACTGACTAGAGAGAGACTGACTGACTGACTGAGAGAGAGACTGACTGACTGACGGAGAGACTGACTGACTGACTGAAAGAGTGACTGATTGACTGACTGACTGAGAGAGAGACTGACTGACTGACTGTCTGAGAGAGTGACTGACTGACAAGAGAGTGACTGACTGACTGACTGAGAGAGGGACTGACTGACTGACTGACTAGAGAGAGACTGACTGACTGACTGACTGACTGACTGAGAGAGAGACTGACTGACTGACTGAGAGAGAGACTGACTGACTGACTGACTGTGAGAGAGACTGACTGACTGAATGAGAGAGAGACTGACTGACTGACTATGAGAGAGACTAACTGACTGTCTGACTGAAAGAGAGACTGACTGACTGACTGACTGAGAGAGAGACTTACTGACTGTATGAGAGAGAGACTGAATGACTGACTGACTGAGAGAGAGACTGACAGACTAACTGACTGACTGAGAGAGTGACTGACTGACTGACTGACTGACTGAAAGAGAGACTGACTGACTGACAGACTGAATGAGAGAGAGACTGACTGACTGAGAGTGAGACTGACTGACTGAGAGAGAGACTGACTGACTGACTGACTGAGAGAGAGACTGACTGACTGAGAGAGAGACTGACTGACTAAATGAGTTAGAGACTGACTGACTGAGAGAGACTGACTGACTGACTGACTGACTGAGAGAGAGACTGACTGACTGACTGAATGAGAGGGAGACTGACTGACTGAGAGATAGACTGACTGAGGGAGAGACTGACTGACTGAGAGAGAGACTGACTGAAAGAGAGACAAACTGACTGACTGAGAGAGAGAGAGACTGACTGACTGACTGAGAGAGAGACTGACTGAAAGAGAGACAAACTGACTGACTGAGAGAGAGAGAGACTGACTGACTGACTGAGAGAGAGACTGACTGACTGACTGAGAGAGAGACTGACTGACTGAGAGAGAGACTGACTGACTGAGAGAGAAACTGACTGACTGACTGTCTGAGAGAGTGACTGACTGACTAGAGAGAGACTGACTGACTGACTGAGAGAGAGACTGACTGACTGAGGAGAGACTGACTGACTGACTGAAAGAGTGACTGATTGACTGACTGACTGAGAGAGAGACTGACTGACTGACTGACTGAGAGAGAGACTGACTGAATGAGAGAGAGACTGACTGACAGAGAGAGACTGACTGAGAGAGAGACTGACTGACTGACTGACTGAGAGAGAGAGAGACTGACTGACTGACTGTCTGAGAGAGTGACGGACTGACTAAAGAGAGACTGACTGACTGACTAACTGACTGAGAGAGAGACTGACGTACTGATTGACTGACTGATGGAGTGAGAGACTGACTGACTGAGAGAGAGACTCACTGACTGACTGAATGAGAGAAAGACTGACTGACTGAGAGAGAGACTGACAGACTGACTGACTGACTGACTGAGAGAGACTGACTGAGAGAGACTGACTGACTGACTGAGAGAGAGACTGACTAACTGACTGAGAGAGAGACTGACTGACTGACTGACTGAGAGAGAGACTGACTGAGAGAGAGTCTGAATGAGAGAGAGACTGACTGAGAGAGAGAGACTGACTGACTGACTAGAGAGAGACTGACTGACTGACTGACTGAGAGAGAGACTGACTGACTGACGGAGAGACTGACTGACAGACTGAGAGAGTGACTGATTGACTGACTTACTGAGAGAGAGACTGACTGACTGAGAGAGAGACTGACTGACTGAGAGAGAGACTGACTGACTGAGAGAGAGACTGACTGAGAGAGAGACTGACTGACAGAGAGAGAAACTGACTGACTGAGAGAGAGACTCACTGAGAGAAAGAGACTGACTGACTGACTGAGAGAGAGACAGACTGACTGACTGACTGACTGAGAGAGAGACTGACTTACTGACTGAGAGAGTGACTGACTGACTGAGAGAGACTGACTCACTGACTGACTGATTGAGAGAGAGACTGACTGACTGAGAGACTGACTGACTGACTGACTGAGAGAGTGACTGATTGACTGACTGACTGAGAGAGAGACTGACTGACTGAGAGAGAGACTGACTGACTGACTGAGAGAGAGACTGACAGACTGACTGACTGAGAGAGAGACTGACTGACTGACTGACTGACTGAGAGAGAGGCTGACTGACTGCCTGACTGACTGCATGAGAGAGAAACTGACTGACTGACTGACTGACTGAAAGAGAGACTGACTGACTGACTGATTGAATGAGAGAGAGACTGACTGACTGAGAGAGAGACTGACTGACTGACTGAGAGAGAGACTTACTGACTGTATGAGAGAGAGACTGAATGACTTACTGACTGAGAGAGAGACTGACAGACTAACTGACTGACTGAGAGAGTGACTGACTGACTGACAGACTGACTAAAAGAGAGACTGACTGACTGACAGACTGAATGAGAGAGAGACTGACTGACTGAGAGTGAGACTGACTGACTGAGAGAGAGACTGACTGACTGACTGACTGACTGACTGACTGAGAGAGAGACTGACTGACTGAGAGAGAGAGTGACTGACTAAATGAGTTAGAGACTGACTGACTGACTGACTGAGAGAGACTGACTGACTGACTGACTGAGAGAGAGACTGACTGACTGAGAGAGAGACTGACTGACTGAGAGAGAAACTGACTGACTGACTGTCTGAGAGAGTGACTGACTGACTAGAGAGAGACTGACTGACTGACTGAGAGAGAGACTGACTGACTGACGGAGAGACTGACTGACTGAAAGAGTGACTGATTGACTGACTGACTGAGAGAGAGACTGACTGACTGACTGACTGACTGAGAGACTGACTGAATGAGAGAGAGACTGACTGACAGAGAGAGACTGACTGAGAGAGAGACTGACTGACTGACTGAGAGAGAGAGAGACTGACTGACTGACTGTCTGAGAGAGTGACTGACTGACTAAAGAGAGACTGACTGACTAACTGACTGAGAGAGAGACTGACGTACTGATTGACTGACTGATGGAGTGAGAGACTGACTGACTGAGAGAGAGACTCACTGACTGACTGAATGAGAGAAAGACTGACTGACTGAGAGAGAGACTGACAGACTGACTGACTGACTGACTGAGAGAGACTGACTGAGAGAGACTGACTGACTGACTGAGAGAGAGACTGACTAACTGACTGAGAGAGAGTCTGACTGACTGACTGACTGAGAGAGAGACTGACTGAGAGAGAGTCTGACTGAGAGAGAGACTGACTGACTGAGAGAGAGAGACTGACTGACTGACTAGAGAGAGACTGACTGACTGACTGACTGAGAGAGAGACTGACTGACTGACGGAGAGACTGACTGACAGACTGAGAGAGTGACTGATTGACTGACTTACTGAGAGAGAGACTGACTGACTGAGAGAGAGACTGACTGACTGAGAGAGAGACTGACTGACTGAGAGAGAGACTGACTGAGAGAGAGACTGACTGACAGAGAGAGAAACTGACTGACTGAGAGAGAGACTGACTGAGAGAAAGAGACTGACTGACTGACTGAGAGAGAGACAGACTGACTGACTGACTGACTGAGAGAGAGACTGACTTACTGACTGAGAGAGTGACTGACTGACTGAGAGAGACTGACTCACTGACTGACTGATTGAGAGAGAGACTGACTGACTGAGAGACTGACCGACTGACTGACTGAGAGAGTGACTGATTGACTGACTGACTGAGAGAGAGACTGACTGACTGAGAGAGAGACTGACTGACTGACTGACTGAGAGAGAGACTGACAGACTGACTGACTGAGAGAGAGACTGACTGACTGACTGAGAGAGAGGCTGACTGACTGACTGACTGCATGAGAGAGAAACTGACTGACTGACTGACTGACTGACTGAAAGAGAGACTGACTGACTGACTGATTGAATGAGAGAGAGACTGACTGACTGAGAGAGAGACTGACTGACTGACTGAGAGAGAGACTTACTGACTGTATGAGAGAGAGACTGAATGACTTACTGACTGAGAGAGAGACTGACAGACTAACTGACTGACTGAGAGAGTGACTGACTGACTGACTGACTAAAAGAGAGACTGACTGACTGACAGACTGAATGAGAGAGAGACTGACTGACTGAGAGTGAGACTGACTGACTGAGAGAGAGACTGACTGACTGACTGACTGAGAGAGAGACTGACTGACTGAGAGAGAGAGTGACTGACTAAATGAGTTAGAGACTGACTGACTGACTGACTGACTGAGAGAGACTGACTGACTGACTGACTGAGAGAGAGACTGACTGACTGACTGAATGAGAGAGAGACTGACTGACTGAGAGATAGACTGACTGAGGGAGAGACTGACTGACTGAGAGAGAGACTGACTGAAAGAGAGACTGACTGACTGACTGAGAGAGAGACTGACTGACTGACTGAGAGAGAGACTGACTGACTGACTGAGAGAGAGACTGACTGACTGAGAGAGACTGACTGACTGAGAGAGAAACTGACTGACTGACTGTCTGAGAGAGTGACTGACTGACTGAGAGAGAGACTGACTGACTGACTGAGAGAGAGACTGACTGACTGAGAGAGACTGACTGACTGAGAGAGAAACTGACTGACTGACTGTCTGAGAGAGTGACTGACTGACTAGAGAGAGACTGACTGACTGACGGAGAGACTGACTGACTGACTGAAAGAGTGACTGATTGACTGACTGACTGAGAGAGAGACTGACTGACTGACTGACTGAGAGAGAGACTGACTGAATGAGAGAGAGACTGACTGACAGAGAGAGACTGAAAGAGAGAGAGACTGACTGACTGACTGAGAGAGAGAGAGACTGACTGACTGACTGTCTGAGAGAGTGACTGACTGACTAAAGAGAGACTGACTGACTGACTAACTGACTTAGAGAGAGACTGACGTACTGATTGACTGACTAATGGAGTGAGAGACTGACTGACTGAGAGAGAGACTCACTGACTGACTGAATGAGAGAAAGACTGACTGACTGAGAGAGAGACTGACAGACTGACTGACTGACTGACTGAGAGAGACTGACTGAGAGAGACTGACTGACTGACTGAGAGAGAGACTGACTAACTGACTGAGAGAGAGACTGACTGACTGACTGACTGAGAGAGAGACTGACTGAGAGAGAGTCTGACTGAGAGAGAGACTGACTGACTGAGAGAGAGAGACTGACTGACTGACTAGAGAGAGACTGACTGACTGACTGAAAGAGTGACTGATTGACTGACTGACTGAGAGAGTGACTGACTGACTGACTGACTGAGGGAGAGACTGACTGAATGAGAGAGAGACTGACTGACAGAGAGAGACTGACTGAGAGAGAGACTGACTGACTGACTGAGAGAGAGAGAGACTGACTGACTGACTGTCTGAGAGAGTGACTGACTGACTAAAGAGAGACTGACTGACTGACTAACTGACTGAGAGAGAGACTGACGTACTGATTGACTGACTGATGGAGTGAGAGACTGACTGACTGAGAGAGAGACTCACTGACTGACTGAATGAGAGAAAGACTGACTGACTGAGAGAGAGACTGACAGACTGACTGACTGACTGACTGAGAGAGACAGACTGAGAGAGACTGACTGACTGACTGACTGAGAGAGAGACTGACTAACTGACTGAGAGAGAGACTGACTGACTGACTGAGAGAGAGACTGACTGAGAGAGAGTCTGACTGAGAGAGAGACTGACTGACTGAGAGAGAGAGACTGACTGACTGACTAGAGAGAGACTGACTGACTGACTGACTGAGAGAGAGACTGACTGACTGACGGAGAGACTGACTGACAGACTGAGAGAGTGACTGATTGACTGACTTACTGAGAGAGAGACTGACTGACTGAGAGAGAGACTGACTGACTGAGAGAGAGACTGACTGACTGAGAGAGAGACTGACTGAGAGAGAGACTGACTGACAGAGAGAGAAACTGACTGACTGAGAGAGAGACTGACTGAGAGAAAGAGACTGACTGACTGACTGAGAGAGAGACAGACTGACTGACTGACTGACTGAGAGAGAGACTGACTTACTGACTGAGAGAGTGACTGACTGACTGAGAGAGACTGACTCACTGACTGACTGATTGAGAGAGAGACTGACTGACTGAGAGACTGACTGACTGACTGACTGAGAGAGTGACTGATTGACTGACTGACTGAGAGAGAGACTGACTGACTGAGAGAGAGACTGACTGACTGACTGACTGAGAGAGAGACTGACAGACTGACTGACTGAGAGAGAGACTGACTGACTGACTGAGAGAGAGGCTGACTGACTGACTGACTGCATGAGAGAGAAACTGACTGACTGACTGACTGACTGACTGAAAGAGAGACTGACTGACTGACTGATTGAATGAGAGAGAGACTGACTGACTGAGAGAGAGACTGACTGACTGACTGAGAGAGAGACTTACTGACTGTATGAGAGAGAGACTGAATGACTTACTGACTGAGAGAGAGACTGACAGACTAACTGACTGACTGAGAGAGTGACTGACTGACTGACTGACTGACTGACTAAAAGAGAGACTGACTGACTGACAGACTGAATGAGAGAGAGACTGACTGACTGAGAGTGAGACTGACTGACTGAGAGAGAGACTGACTGACTGACTGACTGACTGAGAGAGAGACTGACTGACTGAGAGAGAGAGTGACTGACTAAATGAGTTAGAGACTGACTGACTGACTGACTGAGAGAGACTGACTGACTGACTGACTGAGAGAGAGACTGACTGACTGAGAGAGAGACTGACTGAGAGAGAAACTGACTGACTGACTGTCTGAGAGAGTGACTGACTGACTAGAGAGAGACTGACTGACTGACTGAGAGAGAGACTGACTGACTGACGGAGAGACTGACTGACTGACTGAAAGAGTGACTGATTGACTGACTGACTGAGAGAGAGACTGACTGACTGACTGACTGAGAGAGAGACTGACTGAATGAGAGAGAGACTGACTGACAGAGAGAGACTGACTGAGAGAGAGACTGACTGACTGACTGAGAGAGAGAGAGACTGACTGACTGACTGTCTGAGAGAGTGACTGACTGACTAAAGAGAGACTGACTGACTGACTAACTGACTGAGAGAGAGACTGACGTACTGATTGACTGACTGATGGAGTAAGAGACTGACTGACTGAGAGAGAGACTCACTGACTGACTGAATGAGAGAAAGACTGACTGACTGAGAGAGAGACTGACAGACTGACTGACTGACTGACTGAGAGAGACTTACTGAGAGAGACTGACTGACTGACTGAGAGAGAGACTGACTAACTGACTGAGAGAGAGACTGACTGACAGACTGACTGAGAGAGAGACTGATTGAGAGAGAGTCTGACTGAGAGAGAGACTGACTGACTGAGAGAGAGAGACTGACTGACTGACTAGAGAGAGACTGACTGACTGACTGACTGAGAGAGAGACTGACTGACTGACGGAGAGACTGACTGACAGACTGAGAGAGTGACTGATTGACTGACTTACTGAGAGAGAGACTGACTGACTGAGAGAGAGACTGACTGACTGAGAGAGAGACTGACTGACTGAGAGAGAGACTGACTGAGAGAGAGACTGACTGACAGAGAGAGAAACTGACTGACTGAGAGAGAGACTGACTGAGAGAAAGAGACTGACTGACTGACTGAGAGAGAGACAGACTGATTGACTGACTGACTGAGAGAGAGACTGACTTACTGACTGAGAGAGTGACTGACTGACTGAGAGAGACTGACTCACTGACTGACTGATTGAGAGAGAGACTGACTGACTGAGAGACTGACTGACTGACTGACTGAGAGAGTGACTGATTGACTGACTGACTGAGAGAGAGACTGACTGACTGAGAGAGAGACTGACTGACTGACTGACTGAGAGAGAGACTGACAGACTGACTGACTGAGAGAGAGACTGACTGACTGACTGAGAGAGAGGCTGACTGACTAACTGACTGCATGAGAGAGAAACTGACTGACTGACTGACTGAAAGAGAGACTGACTGACTGATTGAATGAGAGAGAGACTGACTGACTGAGAGAGAGACTGACTGACTGACTGAGAGAGAGACTTACTGACTGTATGAGAGAGAGACTGAATGACTTACTGACTGAGAGAGAGACTGACAGACTAACTGACTGACTGAGAGAGTGACTGACTGACTGACTGACTGACTGACTAAAAGAGAGACTGACTGACTGACAGACTGAATGAGAGAGAGACTGACTGACTGAGAGTGAGACTGACTGACTGAGAGAGAGACTGACTGACTGACTGACTGAGAGAGAGACTGACTGACTGAGAGAGAGAGTGACTGACTAAATGAGTTAGAGACTGACTGACTGACTGACTGAGAGAGACTGACTAACTGACTGAGAGAGAGACTGACTGACTGACTGAATGAGAGAGAGACTGACTGACTGAGAGATAGACTGACTGAGGGAGAGACTGACTGACTGAGAGAGAGACTGACTGAAAGAGAGACTGACTGACTGACTGAGAGAGAGACTGACTGACTGACTGAGAGAGAGACTGACTGACTGACTGAGAGAGAGACTGACTTACTGACTGAGAGAGTGACTGACTGACTGAGAGAGACTGACTCACTGACTGACTGATTGAGAGAGAGACTGACTGACTGAGAGACTGACTGACTGACTGACTGAGAGAGTGACTGATTGACTGACTGACTGAGAGAGAGACTGACTGACTGAGAGAGAGACTGACTGACTGACTGACTGAGAGAGAGACTGACAGACTGACTGACTGAGAGAGAGACTGACTGACTGACTGAGAGAGAGGCTGACTGACTGACTGACTGCATGAGAGAGAAACTGACTGACTGACTGACTGAAAGAGAGACTGACTGACTGATTGAATGAGAGAGAGACTGACTGACTGAGAGAGAGACTGACTGACTGACTGAGAGAGAGACTTACTGACTGTATGAGAGAGAGACTGAATGACTTACTGACTGAGAGAGAGACTGACAGACTAACTGACTGACTGAGAGAGTGACTGACTGACTGACTGACTGACTAAAAGAGAGACTGACTGACTGACAGACTGAATGAGAGAGAGACTGACTGACTGAGAGTGAGACTGACTGACTGAGAGAGAGACTGACTGACTGACTGAGAGAGAGACTGACTGACTGAGAGAGAGAGTGACTGACTAAATGAGTTAGAGACTGACTGACTGACTGACTGAGAGAGACTGACTGACTGACTGAGAGAGAGACTGACTGACTGACTGAATGAGAGAGAGACTGACTGACTGAGAGATAGACTGACTGAGGGAGAGACTGACTGACTGAGAGAGAGACTGACTGAAAGAGAGATTGACTGACTGACTGAGAGAGAGACTGACTGACTGACTGAGAGAGAGACTGACTGACTGACTGAGAGAGAGACTGACTGACTGAGAGAGAGACTGACTGACTGAGAGAGAAACTGACTGACTGACTGTCTGAGAGAGTGACTGACTGACTAGAGAGAGACTGACTGACTGACTGAGAGAGAGACTGACTGACTGACGGAGAGACTGACTGACTGACTGAAAGAGTGACTGATTGACTGACTGACTGAGAGAGAGACTGACTGACTGACTGACTGAGAGAGAGACTGACTGAATGAGAGAGAGACTGACTGACAGTGAGAGACTGACAGAGAGAGAGACTGACTGACTGACTGAGAGAGAGAGAGAGACTGACTGACTGACTGTCTGAGAGAGTGACTGACTGACTAAAGAGAGACTGACTGACTGACTAACTGACTGAGAGAGAGACTGACGTACTGATTGACTGACTAATGGAGTGAGAGACTGACTGACTGAGAGAGAGACTCACTGACTGACTGAATGAGAGAAAGACTGACTGACTGAGAGAGAGACTGACAGACTGACTGACTGACTGACTGAGAGAGACTGACTGAGAGAGACTGACTGACTGACTGAGAGAGAGACTGACTAACTGACTGAGAGAGAGACTGACTGACTGACTGACTGAGAGAGAGACTGACTGAGAGAGAGTCTGACTGAGAGAGAGACTGACTGACTGAGAGAGAGAGACTGACTGACTGACTAGAGAGAGACTGACTGACTGACTGAAAGAGTGACTGATTGACTGACTGACTGAGAGAGAGACTGACTGACTGACTGACTGAGAGAGAGACTGACTGAATGAGAGAGAGACTGACTGACAGAGAGAGAATGACTGAGAGAGAGACTGACTGACTGACTGAGAGAGAGAGAGACTGACTGACTGACTGTCTGAGAGAGTGACTGACTGACTAAAGAGAGACTGACTGACTGACTAACTGACTGAGAGAGAGACTGACGTACTGATTGACTGACTGATGGAGTGAGAGACTGACTGACTGAGAGAGAGACTCACTGACTGACTGAATGAGAGAAAGACTGACTGACTGAGAGAGAGACTGACAGACTGACTGACTGACTGACTGAGAGAGACAGACTGAGAGAGACTGACTGACTGACTGACTGAGAGAGAGACTGACTAACTGACTGAGAGAGAGACTGACTGACTGACTGACTGAGAGAGAGACTGACTGAGAGAGAGTCTGACTGAGAGAGAGACTGACTGACTGAGAGAGAGAGACTGACTGACTGACTAGAGAGAGACTGACTGACTGACTGACTGAGAGAGAGACTGACTGACTGACGGAGAGACTGACTGACAGACTGAGAGAGTGACTGATTGACTGACTTACTGAGAGAGAGACTGACTGACTGAGAGAGAGACTGACTGACTGAGAGAGAGACTGACTGAGAGAGAGACTGACTGACAGAGAGAGAAACTGACTGACTGAGAGAGAGACTGACTGAGAGAAAGAGACTGACTGACTGACTGACTGAGAGAGAGACAGACTGACTGACTGACTGACTGAGAGAGAGACTGACTTACTGACTGAGAGAGTGACTGACTGACTGAGAGAGACTGACTCACTGACTGACTGAGAGAGAGACTGACTGAGAGAGAGTCTGACTGAGAGAGAGACTGACTGACTGAGAGAGAGAGACTGACTGACTGACTAGAGAGAGACTGACTGACTGACTGAAAGAGTGACTGATTGACTGACTGACTGAGAGAGAGACTGACTGACTGACTGACTGAGAGAGAGACTGACTGAATGAGAGAGAGACTGACTGACAGAGAGAGAATGACTGAGAGAGAGACTGACTGACTGACTGAGAGAGAGAGAGACTGACTGACTGACTGTCTGAGAGAGTGACTGACTGACTAAAGAGAGACTGACTGACTGACTAACTGACTGAGAGAGAGACTGACGTACTGATTGACTGACTGATGGAGTGAGAGACTGACTGACTGAGAGAGAGACTCACTGACTGACTGAATGAGAGAAAGACTGACTGACTGAGAGAGAGACTGACAGACTGACTGACTGACTGACTGAGAGAGACAGACTGAGAGAGACTGACTGACTGACTGACTGAGAGAGAGACTGACTAATTGACTGAGAGAGAGACTGACTGACTGACTGACTGAGAGAGAGACTGACTGAGAGAGTGTCTGACTGAGAGAGAGACTGACTGACTGACTGAGAGAGAGACTGACTGACTGACTAGAGAGAGACTGACTGACTGACTGACTGAGAGAGAGACTGACTGACTGACGGAGAGACTGACTGACAGACTGAGAGAGTGACTGATTGACTGACTTACTGAGAGAGAGACTGACTGACTGAGAGAGAGACTGACTGACTGAGAGAGAGACTGACTGAGAGAGAGACTGACTGACAGAGAGAGAAACTGACTGACTGAGAGAGAGACTGACTGAGAGAAAGAGACTGACTGACTGACTGAGAGAGAGACAGACTGACTGACTGACTGACTGAGAGAGAGACTGACTTACTGACTGAGAGAGTGACTGACTGACTGAGAGAGACTGACTCACTGACTGACTGATTGAGAGAGAGACCGACTGACTGAGAGACTGACTGACTGACTGACTGAGAGAGTGACTGATTGACTGACTGACTGAGAGAGAGACTGACTGACTGAGAGAGAGACTGACTGACTGACTGAGAGAGAGACTAACAGACTGACTGACTGAGAGAGAGACTGACTGACTGACTGAGAGAGAGGCTGACTGACTGACTGACTGCATGAGAGAGAAACTGACTGACTGACTGACTGAAAGAGAGACTGACTGACTGATTGAATGAGAGAGAGACTGACTGACTGAGAGAGAGACTGACTGACTGACTGAGAGAGAGACTTACTGACTGTATGAGAGAGAGACTGAATGACTTACTGACTGAGAGAGAGACTGACAGACTAACTGACTGACTGAGAGAGTGACTGACTGACTGACTGACTGACTAAAAGAGAGACTGACTGACTGACAGACTGAATGAGAGAGAGACTGACTGACTGAGAGTGAGACTGACTGACTGAGAGAGAGACTGACTGACTGACTGAGAGAGAGACTGACTGACTGAGAGAGAGAGAGTGACTGACTAAATGAGTTAGAGACTGACTGACTGACTGACTGAGAGAGACTGACTGACTGACTGAGAGAGAGACTGACTGACTGACTGAATGAGAGAGAGACTGACTGACTGAGAGATAGACTGACTGAGGGAGAGACTGACTGACTGAGAGAGAGACTGACTGAAAGAGAGACTGACTGACTGACTGAGAGAGAGACTGACTGACTGACTGAGAGAGAGACTGACTGACTGACTGAGAGAGAGACTGACTGACTGAGAGAGAGACTGACTGACTGAGAGAGAAACTGACTGACTGACTGTCTGAGAGAGTGACTGACTGACTAGAGAGAGACTGACTGACTGACTGAGAGAGAGACTGACTGACTGACGGAGAGACTGACTGACTGACTGAAAGAGTGACTGATTGACTGACTGACTGAGAGAGAGACTGACTGACTGACTGAGAGAGAGACTGACTGAATGAGAGAGAGACTGACTGACAGTGAGAGACTGACAGAGAGAGAGACTGACTGACTGACTGAGAGAGAGAGAGACTGACTGACTGACTGTCTGAGAGAGTGACTGACTGACTAAAGAGAAACTGACTGACTGACTAACTGACTGAGAGAGAGACTGACGTACTGATTGACTGACTAATGGAGTGAGAGACTGACTGACTGAGAGAGAGACTCACTGACTGACTGAATGAGAGAAAGACTGACTGACTGAGAGAGAGACTGACAGACTGACTGACTGACTGACTGAGAGAGACTGACTGAGAGAGACTGACTGACTGACTGAGAGAGAGACTGACTAACTGACTGAGAGAGAGACTGACTGACTGACTGACTGAGAGAGAGACTGACTGAGAGAGAGTCTGACTGAGAGAGAGACTGACTGACTGAGAGAGAGAGACTGACTGACTGACTAGAGAGAGACTGACTGACTGACTGAAAGAGTGACTGATTGACTGACTGACTGAGAGAGAGACTGACTGACTGACTGACTGAGAGAGAGACTGACTGAATGAGAGAGAGACTGACTGACAGAGAGAGAATGACTGAGAGAGAGACTGACTGACTGACTGAGAGAGAGAGAGACTGACTGACTGACTGTCTGAGAGAGTGACTGACTGACTAAAGAGAGACTGACTGACTGACTAACTGACTGAGAGAGAGACTGACGTACTGATTGACTGACTGATGGAGTGAGAGACTGACTGACTGAGAGAGAGACTCACTGACTGACTGAATGAGAGAAAGACTGACTGACTGAGAGAGAGACTGACAGACTGACTGACTGACTGAGAGAGACAGACTGAGAGAGACTGACTGACTGACTGACTGAGAGAGAGACTGACTAACTGACTGAGAGAGAGACTGACTGACTGACTGACTGAGAGAGAGACTGACTGAGAGAGAGTCTGACTGAGAGAGAGACTGACTGACTGAGAGAGAGAGACTGACTGACTGACTAGAGAGAGACTGACTGACTGACTGACTGAGAGAGAGACTGACTGACTGACGGAGAGACTGACTGACAGACTGAGAGAGTGACTGATTGACTGACTTACTGAGAGAGAGACTGACTGACTGAGAGAGAGACTGACTGACTGAGAGAGAGACTGACTGAGAGAGAGACTGACTGACAGAGAGAGAAACTGACTGACTGAGAGAGAGACTGACTGAGAGAAAGAGACTGACTGACTGACTGAGAGAGAGACAGACTGACTGACTGACTGACTGAGAGAGAGACTGACTTACTGACTGAGAGAGTGACTGACTGACTGAGAGAGACTGACTCACTGACTGACTGAGAGAGAGACTGACTGAGAGAGAGTCTGACTGAGAGAGAGACTGACTGACTGAGAGAGAGAGACTGACTGACTGACTAGAGAGAGACTGACTGACTGACTGAAAGAGTGACTGATTGACTGACTGACTGAGAGAGAGAGACTGACTGACTGACTGAGAGAGAGACTGACTGAATGAGAGAGAGACTGACTGACAGAGAGAGAATGACTGAGAGAGAGACTGACTGACTGACTGAGAGAGAGAGAGACTGACTGACTGACTGTCTGAGAGAGTGACTGACTGACTAAAGAGAGACTGACTGACTGACTAACTGACTGAGAGAGAGACTGACGTACTGATTGACTGACTGATGGAGTGAGAGACTGACTGACTGAGAGAGAGACTCACTGACTGACTGAATGAGAGAAAGACTGACTGACTGAGAGAGAGACTGACAGACTGACTGACTGACTGACTGACTGACTGAGAGAGACAGACTGAGAGAGACTGACTGACTGACTGACTGAGAGAGAGACTGACTAACTGACTGAGAGAGAGACTGACTGACTGACTGACTGAGAGAGAGACTGACTGAGAGAGAGTCTGACTGAGAGAGAGACTGACTGACTGAGAGAGAGAGACTGACTGACTGACTAGAGAGAGACTGACTGACTGACTGACTGAGAGAGAGACTGACTGACTGACGGAGAGACTGACTGACAGACTGAGAGAGTGACTGATTGACTGACTTACTGAGAGAGAGACTGACTGACTGAGAGAGAGACTGACTGACTGAGAGAGAGACTGACTGAGAGAGAGACTGACTGACAGAGAGAGAAACTGACTGACTGAGAGAGAGACTGACTGAGAGAAAGAGACTGACTGACTGACTGAGAGAGAGACAGACTGACTGACTGACTGACTGAGAGAGAGACTGACTTACTGACTGAGAGAGTGACTGACTGACTGAGAGAGACTGACTCACTGACTGACTGAGAGAGAGACTGACTGAGAGAGAGTCTGACTGAGAGAGAGACTGACTGACTGAGAGAGAGAGACTGACTGACTGACTAGAGAGAGACTGACTGACTGACTGAAAGAGTGACTGATTGACTGACTGACTGAGAGAGAGAGACTGACTGACTGACTGAGAGAGAGACTGACTGAATGAGAGAGAGACTGACTGACAGAGAGAGAATGACTGAGAGAGAGACTGACTGACTGACTGAGAGAGAGAGAGACTGACTGACTGACTGTCTGAGAGAGTGACTGACTGACTAAAGAGAGACTGACTGACTGACTAACTGACTGAGAGAGAGACTGACGTACTGATTGACTGACTGATGGAGTGAGAGACTGACTGACTGAGAGAGAGACTCACTGACTGACTGAATGAGAGAAAGACTGACTGACTGAGAGAGAGACTGACAGACTGACTGACTGACTGACTGACTGACTGAGAGAGACAGACTGAGAGAGACTGACTGACTGACTGACTGAGAGAGAGACTGACTAACTGACTGAGAGAGAGACTGACTGACTGACTGACTGAGAGAGAGACTGACTGAGAGAGAGTCTGACTGAGAGAGAGACTGACTGACTGAGAGAGAGAGATTGACTGACTGACTAGAGAGAGACTGACTGACTGACTGACTGACTGAGAGAGAGACTGACTGACTGACGGAGAGACTGACTGACAGACTGAGAGAGTGACTGATTGACTGACTTACTGAGAGAGAGACTGACTGACTGAGAGAGAGACTGACTGACTGAGAGAGAGACTGACTGAGAGAGAGACTGACTGACAGAGAGAGAAACTGACTGACTGAGAGAGAGACTGACTGAGAGAAAGAGACTGACTGACTGACTGAGAGAGAGACAGACTGACTGACTGACTGACTGAGAGAGAGACTGACTTACTGACTGAGAGAGTGACTGACTGACTGAGAGAGACTGACTCACTGACTGACTGATTGAGAGAGAGACCGACTGACTGAGAGACTGACTGACTGACTGACTGAGAGAGTGACTGATTGACTGACTGACTGAGAGAGAGACTGACTGACTGAGAGAGAGACTGACTGACTGACTGACTGAGAGAGATACTAACAGACTGACTGACTGAGAGAGAGACTGACTGACTGACTGAGAGAGAGGCTGACTGACTGACTGACTGCATGAGAGAGAAACTGACTGACTGACTGACTGACTGAAAGAGAGACTGACTGACTGACTGATTGAATGAGAGAGAGACTGACTGACTGAGAGAGAGACTGACTGACTGACTGACTGACTGAGAGACTGACTGACTGACTGAGAGAGAGACTGACTGACTGACTGAGAGAGAGACTGACTGACTAAATGAGTGAGACACTGACTGACTGACTGAGAGAGACTGACTGACTGACTGACTGAATGAGAGAGAGACTGACTGACTGACTGAGAGAGAGACTGACTGACTGACTGTCTGAGAGAGTGACTGACTGACTAGAGAGAGACTGACTGACTGACTGACTGAGAGAGAAACTGACTGACTGACTGAGAGAGAGACTGACTGACTGACTGACTGACTGAGAGAGAGACTGACTGACTGACTGAGAGAGAGACTGACTGACTGAATGAGAGAGAGACTGACTGACTGACTGACTGTGAGAGAGACTGACTGACTGACTGACTGAGAGAGAGACTTACTGACTGAGAGAGAGACTGACTGACTAAATGAATTAGAGACTGACTGACTGACTGAGAGAGAGAGACTGACTGACTGACTGACTGAGAGAGAGACTGACTGACTGACTGAATGAGAGAGAGACTGACTGACTGAGAGATAGACTGACTGAAGGAGAGACTGACTGACTGAGAGAGAGACTGACTGAGAGAGAGACTGACTGACTGACTGAGAGAGAGACTGACTGACTGACTGAGAGAGAGACTGACTGACTGAGAGAGAGACTGACTGACTGAGAGAGAGACTGACTGACTGAGAGAGAGAGACTGGCTGACTGACTGTCTGAGAGAGTGACTGACTGACTAGAGAGAGACTGACTGACTGACTGAGAGAGAGACTGACTGACTGACGGAGAGACTGACTGACTGACTGAGAGAGTGACTGATTGACTGACTGACTGAGAGAGAGACTGACTGACTGAGAGAGAGACTGACTGACTGACTACCTGAGAGAGAGACTGACTGACTGAGAGAGAGACTGACTGACTAAATGAGTTAGAGACTGACTGACTGACTGAGAGAGACTGACTGACTGACTGAGAGAGAGACTGACTGACTGACTGAATGAGAGAGAGACTGACTGACTGAGAGATAGACTGACTGAGGGAGAGACTGACTGACTGAGAGAGAGACTGACTGAGAGAGTGACTGATTGACTGACTGACTGAGAGAGAGACTGACTGACTGACTGACTGAAAGAGAGACTGACTGACTGAATGAGAGAGAGACTGACTGACAGAGAGAGACTGACTGAGAGAGAGACTGACTGACTGACTGAGAGAGAGAGAGACTGACTGACTGACTCACTGTCTGAGAGAGTGACTGACTGACTAAAGAGAGACTGACTGACTGACTAACTGACTGAGAGAGAGACTGACGTACTGATTGACTGACTGATGGAGTGAGAGACTGACTGACTGACTGAGAGAAAGACTGACTGACTGACTGACTGAGAGAGAGACTGACTGACTGACTGACTGAGAGAGAGACTGACTGACTGAATGAGAGAGAGACTGACTGACTGACTGAGAGAGTGACTGACTGACTAGAGAGAGACTGACTGACTGACTGACTGACTGAGAGAGAGACTGACTGACTGACTGAGAGAAAGACTGACTGACTGACTGACTGAGAGAGAGACTGACTGACTGACTGAGAGAGAGACTGACTGACTGAATGAGAGAGAGACTGACTGACTGAGAGAGAGACTGACTGACTGAATGAGAGAGAGACTGACTGACTGACTGTGAGAGAGACTGACTGACTGTCTGACTGAGAGAGAGACTGACTGACTGACTGACTGAGAGAGAGACGTACTGACTGAATGAGAGAGAGACTGAATGACTGACTGACTGACTGAGAGAGAGACTGACAGACTAAATGAGTTAGAGACTGACTGACTGACTGAGAGAGAGACTAACAGACTGACTGACTGAGAGAGAGACTGACTGACTGACTGAGAGAGAGGCTGACTGACTGACTGACTGCATGAGAGAGAAACTGACTGACTGACTGACTGAAAGAGAGACTGACTGACTGATTGAATGAGAGAGAGACTGACTGACTGACTGAGAGAAAGACTGACTGACTGACTGACTGAGAGAGAGACTGACTGACTGACTGAGAGAGAGACTGACTGACTGAATGAGAGAGAGACTGACTGACTGAGAGAGAGACTGACTGACTGAATGAGAGAGAGACTGACTGACTGACTGACTGTGAGAGAGACTGACTGACTGTCTGACTGAGAGAGAGACTGACTGACTGACTGAGAGAGAGACTGACTGACTGACTGAATGAGAGAGAGACTGACTGACTGAGAGATAGACTGACTGAGGGAGAGACTGACTGACTGAGAGAGAGACTGACTGAGAGAGTGACTGATTGACTGACTGACTGAGAGAGAGACTGACTGACTGGCTGACTGAAAGAGAGACTGACTGACTGAATGAGAGAGAGACTGACTGACAGAGAGAGACTGACTGAGAGAGAGACTGACTGACTGACTGAGAGAGAGAGAGACTGACTGACTGACTCACTGTCTGAGAGAGTGACTGACTGACTAAAGAGAGACTGACTGACTGACTAACTGACTGAGAGAGAGACTGACGTACTGATTGACTGACTGATGGAGTGAGAGACTGACTGACTGACTGAGAGAAAGACTGACTGACTGACTGAGAGAGAGACTGACTGACTGACTGACTGACTGACTGAGAGAGAGACTGACTGACTGAATGAGAGAGAGACTGACTGACTGAGAGAGTGACTGACTGACTAGAGAGAGACTGACTGACTGACTGACTGAGAGAGAGACTGACTGACTGACTGAGAGAAAGACTGACTGACTGACTGACTGAGAGAGAGACTGACGGACTGACTGAGAGAGAGACTGACTGACTGAATGAGAGAGAGACTGACTGACTGAGAGAGAGACTAACTGACTGAATGAGAGAGAGACTGACTGACTGACTGACTGTGAGAGAGACTGACTGACTGTCTGACTGAGAGAGAGACTGACTGACTGACTGACTGAGAGAGAGACGTACTGACTGAATGAGAGAGACTGAATGACTGACTGACTGACTGACTGACTGAGAGAGAGACTGACAGACTAACAGACTGACTGAGAGAGTGACTGACTGACTGACTGAAAGAGAGACTGACTGACTGACAGACTGAATGAGAGAGAGACTGACTGACTGAGAGAGAGACTGATTGACTGACTGAGAGAGAGACTGACTGACTGACTGACTGAGAGAGAGACTGACGGAGAGAGAGACTGACTGACTAAATGAGTTAGAGACTGTCGGACTGACTGACTGAATGAGAGACTGACTGACTGACTGAGAGAGAGACTGACTGACTGAGAGAGAGACTGACTGAGAGAGAGACTGACTGACTGAGAGAGAGACTGACTGACTGACTGAATGAGAGAGAGACTGACTGACTGACTGAGAGAGAGACTGACTGACTAACTGTCTGAGAGAGTGACTGACTGACTAGAGAGAGACTGACTGACTGACTGACTGACTGAGAGAGAAACTGACTGACTGACTGAGAGAGAGACTGACTGACTGACTGACTGACTGAGAGAGAGACTGACTGACTGACTGAGAGAGAGACTGGCTGACTGAATGAGAGAGAGACTGACTGACTGACTGACTGTGACAGAGACTGACTGACTGTCTGACTGAGAGAGAGACTGACTGACTGACTGACTGAGAGAGAGACTTACTGACTGAGAGAGAGACTGACTGACTAAATGAGTTAGAGACTGACTGACTGACTGAGAGAGACTGACTGACTGACTGACTGAGAGAGAGACTGACTGACTGACTGAATGAGAGAGAGACTGACTGACTGAGAGATAGACTGACTGAGGGAGAGACTGACTGACTGAGAGAGAGACTGACTGAGAGAGAGACAGACTGACTGACTGAGAGAGAGACTGACTGACTGACTGAGAGAGAGACTGACTGACTGACTGAGAGAGAGACTGACTGACTGACTGAGAGAGAGACTGACTGACTGAGAGAGAGACTGACTGACTGACTGACTGAGAGAGAGACTGACTGACTGAGAGAGAGACTGACTGACTAAATGAGTTAGAGACTGACTGACTG
The DNA here is from genome assembly GCF_040206685.1 of Ascaphus truei. Taxonomy (NCBI): domain Eukaryota; kingdom Metazoa; phylum Chordata; class Amphibia; order Anura; family Ascaphidae; genus Ascaphus; species Ascaphus truei. Next base: position 183,588,655 of record NC_134486.1, on the reverse strand, counting down.
ATTGAGAGAGACTGACTGACTGACTGACTGAGAGAGAGACTGACTGACTGAGAGAGAGACTGACTGAGAGAGAGACTGACTGACTGAGAGAGAGACTGACTGACTGAATGAGAGAGAGACTGACTGACTGAGAGAGAGACTGACTGACTAACTGTCTGAGAGAGTGACTGACTGACTAGAGAGACACTGACTGACTGACTGACTGACTGAGAGAGAAACTGACTGACTGACTGAGAGAGAGACTGACTGACTGACTGACTGAGCGAGAGACTGACTGACTGACTGAGAGAGAGACTGACTGACTGAATGAGAGAGAGACGGACTGACTGACTGACTGTGACAGAGACTGACTGACTGTCTGACTGAGAGAGAGACTGACTGACTGACTGACTGAGAGAGAGACTTACTGACTGAGAGAGAGAGACTGACTGACTAAATGAGTTAGAGACTGACTGACTGACTGAGAGAGACTGACTGACTGACTGACTGAGAGAGAGACTGACTGACTGACTGAATGAGAGAGAGACTGACTGACTGAGAGATAGACTGACTGAGGGAGAGACTGACTGACTGAGAGAGAGACTGACTGAGAGAGAGACAGACTGACTGACTGAGAGAGAGACTGACTGACTGACTGAGAGAGAGACTGACTGACTGACTGAGAGAGAGACTGACTGACTGACTGAGAGAGAGACTGACTGGCTGAGAGAGAGACTGACTGACTGACTGACTGAGAGAGAGACTGACTGACTGAGAGAGAGACTGACTGACTAAATGAGTTAGAGACTGACTGACTGATTGAGAGAGACTGACTGACTAACTGACTGAGAGAGAGACTGACTGACTGAGAGAGAGACTGACTGAGAGAGAGACTGACTGACTGAGAGAGACTGACTGACTGACTGAATGAGAGAGAGACTGACTGACTGACTGAGAGAGAGACTGACTGACTAACTGTCTGAGAGAGTGACTGACTGACTAGAGAGAGACTGACTGACTGACTGACTGACTGAGAGAGAAACTGACTGACTGACTGAGAGAGAGACTGACTGACTGACTGACTGAGAGAGAGACTGACTGACTGACTGAGAGAGAGACTGACTGACTGAATGAGAGAGAGACGGACTGACTGACTGACTGTGACAGAGACTGACTGACTGTCTGACTGAGAGAGAGACTGACTGACTGACTGACTGAGAGAGAGACTTACTGACTGAGAGAGAGACTGACTGACTAAATGAGTTAGAGACTGACTGACTGACTGAGAGAGACTGACTGACTGACTGACTGAGAGAGAGACTGACTGACTGACTGAGAGAGAGACTGACTGACTAAATGAGTGAGACACTGACTGACTGACTGAGAGAGACTGACTGACTGACTGACTGACTGAGAGAGAGACTGACTGACTGACTGAATGAGAGAGAGACTGACTGACTGACTGAGAGAGAGACTGACTGACTGACTGTCTGAGAGAGTGACTGACTGACTAGAGAGAGACTGACTGACTGACTGACTGAGAGAGAAACTGACTGACTGACTGAGAGAGAGACTGACTGACTGACTGACTGACTGAGAGAGAGACTGACTGACTGACTGACTGAGAGAGAGACTGACTGACTGAATGAGAGAGAGACTGACTGACTGACTGACTGTGAGAGAGACTGACTGACTGACTGACTGAGAGAGAGACATACTGACTGAGAGAGAGACTGACTGACTAAATGAGTTAGAGACTGACTGACTGACTGAGAGAGAGAGACTGACTGACTGACTGACTGAGAGAGAGACTGACTGACTGACTGAATGAGAGAGAGACTGACTGACTGAGAGATAGACTGACTGAGGGAGAGACTGACTGACTGAGAGAGAGACTGACTGAGAGAGAGACTGACTGACTGAGAGAGAGACTGACTGACTGAGAGAGAGAGACTGGCTGACTGACTGTCTGAGAGAGTGACTGACTGACTAGAGAGAGACTGACTGACTGAGAGAGAGACTGACTGACTGACGGAGAGACTGACTGACTGACTGAGAGAGTGACTGATTGACTGACTGACTGAGAGAGAGACTGACTGACTGACTGACTGAGAGAGAGACTGACTGACTGAATGAGAGAGAGACTGACTGACTGAGAGATAGACTGACTGAGGGAGAGACTGACTGACTGAGAGAGAGACTGACTGAGAGAGAGACTGACTGACTGACTGAGAGAGAGACTGACTGACTGACTGAGAGAGAGACTGACTGACTGAGAGAGAGACTGACTGACTGAGAGAGAGACTGACTGACTGAGAGAGAGAGACTGGCTGACTGACTGTCTGAGAGAGTGACTGACTGACTAGACAGAGACTGACTGACTGACTGAGAGAGAGACTGACTGACTGACGGAGAGACTGACTGACTGACTGAGAGAGTGACTGATTGACTGACTCACTGAGAGAGAGACTGACTGACTGAGAGAGAGACTGACTGACTGACTGACTGAGAGAGAGACTGACTGACTGAGAGAGAGACTGACTGACTAAATGAGTTAGAGACTGACTGACTGACTGAGAGAGACTGACTGACTGACTGAGAGAGAGACTGACTGACTGACTGAATGAGAGAGAGACTGACTGACTGAGAGATAGACTGACTGAGGGAGAGACTGACTGACTGAGAGAGAGACTGACTGAGAGAGTGACTGATTGACTGACTGACTGAGAGAGAGACTGACTGACTGGCTGACTGAAAGAGAGACTGACTGACTGAATGAGAGAGAGACTGACTGACAGAGAGAGACTGACTGAGAGAGAGACTGACTGACTGACTGAGAGAGAGAGAGAGACTGACTGACTGACTCACTGTCTGAGAGAGTGACTGACTGACTAAAGAGAGACTGACTGACTGACTAACTGACTGAGAGAGAGACTGACGTACTGATTGACTGACTGATGGAGTGAGAGACTGACTGACTGACTGAGAGAAAGACTGACTGACTGACTGACTGAGAGAGAGACTGACTGACTGAATGAGAGAGAGACTGACTGACTGACTGACTGACTGTGAGAGAGACTGACTGACTGTCTGACTGAGACAGAGACTGACTGACTGACTGACTGAGAGAGAGACGTACTGACTGAATGAGAGAGACTGAATGACTGACTGACTGACTGACTGACTGAGAGAGAGACTGACAGACTAACTGACTGACTGAGAGAGTGACTGACTGACTGACTGAAAGAGAGACTGACTGACTGACAGACTGAATGAGAGAGAGACTGACTGACTGAGAGAGAGACTGATTGACTGACTGAGAGAGAGACTGACTGACTGACTGACTGAGAGAGAGACTGACGGAGAGAGAGACTGACTGACTAAATGAGTTAGAGACTGTCGGACTGACTGACTGAATGAGAGACTGACTGACTGACTGAGAGAGAGACTGACTGACTGAGAGAGAGACTGACTGAGAGAGAGACTGACTGACTGAGAGAGAGACTGACTGACTGACTGAATGAGAGAGAGACTGACTGACTGACTGAGAGAGAGACTGACTGACTAACTGTCTGAGAGAGTGACTGACTGACTAGAGAGAGACTGACTGACTGACTGACTGACTGAGAGAGAAACTGACTGACTGACTGAGAGAGAGACTGACTGACTGACTGACTGACTGAGAGAGAGACTGACTGACTGACTGAGAGAGAGACTGGCTGACTGAATGAGAGAGAGACTGACTGACTGACTGACTGTGACAGAGACTGACTGACTGTCTGACTGAGAGAGAGACTGACTGACTGACTGACTGAGAGAGAGACTTACTGACTGAGAGAGAGACTGACTGACTAAATGAGTTAGAGACTGACTGACTGACTGAGAGAGACTGACTGACTGACTGACTGAGAGAGAGACTGACTGACTGACTGAATGAGAGAGAGACTGACTGACTGAGAGATAGACTGACTGAGGGAGAGACTGACTGACTGAGAGAGAGACTGACTGAGAGAGAGACAGACTGACTGACTAAGAGAGAGACTGACTGACTGACTGAGAGAGAGACTGACTGACTGACTGAGAGAGAGACTGACTGACTGACTGAGAGAGAGACTGACTGACTGAGAGAGAGACTGACTGACTGACTGACTGAGAGAGAGACTGACTGACTGAGAGAGAGACTGACTGACTAAATGAGTTAGAGACTGACTGACTGATTGAGAGAGACTGACTGACTGACTGACTGAGAGAGAGACTGACTGACTGAGAGAGAGACTGACTGAGAGAGAGACTGACTGACTGAGAGAGAGACTGACTGACTGAATGAGAGAGAGACTGACTGACTGAGAGAGAGACTGACTGACTAACTGTCTGAGAGAGTGACTGACTGACTAGAGAGACACTGACTGACTGACTGACTGACTGAGAGAGAAACTGACTGACTGACTGAGAGAGAGACTGACTGACTGACTGACTGAGAGAGAGACTGACTGACTGACTGAGAGAGAGACTGACTGACTGAATGAGAGAGAGACGGACTGACTGACTGACTGTGACAGAGACTGACTGACTGTCTGACTGAGAGAGAGACTGACTGACTGACTGACTGAGAGAGAGACTTACTGACTGAGAGAGAGACTGACTGACTAAATGAGTTAGAGACTGACTGACTGACTGAGAGAGACTGACTGACTGACTGACTGAGAGAGAGACTGACTGACTGACTGAATGAGAGAGAGACTGACTGACTGAGAGATAGACTGACTGAGGGAGAGACTGACTGACTGAGAGAGAGACTGACTGAGAGAGAGACAGACTGACTGACTGAGAGAGAGACTGACTGACTGACTGAGAGAGAGACTGACTGACTGACTGAGAGAGAGACTGACTGACTGACTGAGAGAGAGACTGACTGGCTGAGAGAGAGACTGACTGACTGACTGACTGAGAGAGAGACTGACTGACTGAGAGAGAGACTGACTGACTAAATGAGTTAGAGACTGACTGACTGATTGAGAGAGACTGACTGACTGACTGACTGAGAGAGAGACTGACTGACTGAGAGAGAGACTGACTGAGAGAGAGACTGACTGACTGAGAGAGACTGACTGACTGACTGAATGAGAGAGAGACTGACTGACTGACTGAGAGAGAGACTGACTGACTAACTGTCTGAGAGAGTGACTGACTGACTAGAGAGAGACTGACTGACTGACTGACTGACTGAGAGAGAAACTGACTGACTGACTGAGAGAGAGACTGACTGACTGACTGACTGAGAGAGAGACTGACTGACTGACTGAGAGAGAGACTGACTGACTGAATGAGAGAGAGACGGACTGACTGACTGACTGTGACAGAGACTGACTGACTGTCTGACTGAGAGAGAGACTGACTGACTGACTGACTGACTGAGAGAGAGACTTACTGACTGAGAGAGAGACTGACTGACTAAATGAGTTAGAGACTGACTGACTGACTGAGAGAGACTGACTGACTGACTGACTGAATGAGAGAGAGACTGACTGACTGACTGAATGAGAGAGAGAGACTGACTGACTGAGAGATAGACTGACTGAGGGAGAGACTGACTGACTGAGAGATAGACTGACTGAGAGAGAGACAGACTGACTGACTGAGAGAGAGAGAGACTGACTGACTGACTGAGAGAGAGACTGACTGACTGACTGAGAGAGAGACTGACTGACTGACTGACTGAGAGAGAGACTGACTGACTGAGAGAGAGACTGACTGACTGACTGACTGAGAGAGAGACTGACTGACTGAGAGAGAGCCTGACTGACTAAATGAGTTAGAGACTGACTGACTGATTGAGAGAGACTGACTGACTGACTGACTGAGAGAGAGACTGACTGACTGACTGAATGAGAGAGAGACTGACTGACTGAGAGATAGACTGACTGAGGGAGAGACTGACTGACTGAGAGAGAGACTGACTGAGAGAGAGACAGACTGACTGACTGAGAGAAAGACTGACTGACTGACTGACTGAGAGAGAGACTGACTGACTGACTGAGAGAGAGACTGACTGACTGAATGAGAGAGAGACAGTCTGACTGAGAGAGAGACTGACTGACTGACTGACTGAGAGAGAGACTTACTGACTGAGAGAGAGACTGACTGACTAAATGAGTTAGAGACTGACTGACTGACTGAGAGAGACTGACTGACTGACTGACTGAGAGAGAGACTGACTGACTGACTGAATGAGAGAGAGACTGACTGACTGAGAGATAGACTGACTGAGGGAGAGACTGACTGACTGAGAGAGAGACTGACTGAGAGAGAGACAGACTGACTGACTGAGAGAGAGACTGACTGACTGACTGAGAGAGAGACTGACTGACTGACTGAGAGAGAGACTGACTGACTGACTGAGAGAGAGACTGACTGACTGAGAGAGAGACTGACTGACTGACTGACTGAGAGAGAGACTGACTGACTGAGAGAGAGACTGACTGACTAAATGAGTTAGAGACTGACTGACTGATTGAGAGAGACTGACTGACTGACTGACTGAGAGAGAGACTGACTGACTGAGAGAGAGACTGATTGAGAGAGAGACTGACTGACTGAGAGAGAGACTGACTGACTGAATGAGAGAGAGACTGACTGACTGAGAGAGAGACTGACTGACTAACTGTCTGAGAGAGTGACTGACTGACTAACTGTCTGAGAGAGTGACTGACTGACTAGAGAGACACTGACTGACTGACTGACTGACTGAGAGAGAAACTGACTGACTGACTGAGAGAGAGACTGACTGACTGACTGACTGAGAGAGAGACTGACTGACTGACTGAGAGAGAGACTGACTGACTGAATGAGAGAGAGACGGACTGACTGACTGACTGTGACAGAGACTGACTGACTGTCTGACTGAGAGAGAGACTGACTGACTGACTGACTGAGAGAGAGACTTACTGACTGAGAGAGAGACTGACTGACTAAATGAGTTAGAGACTGACTGACTGACTGAGAGAGACTGACTGACTGACTGACTGAGAGAGAGACTGACTGACTGACTGAATGAGAGAGAGACTGACTGACTGAGAGATAGACTGACTGAGGGAGAGACTGACTGACTGAGAGAGAGACTGACTGAGAGAGAGACAGACTGACTGACTGAGAGAGAGACTGACTGACTGACTGAGAGAGAGACTGACTGACTGACTGAGAGAGAGACTGACTGACTGACTGAGAGAGAGACTGACTGGCTGAGAGAGAGACTGACTGACTGACTGACTGAGAGAGAGACTGACTGACTGAGAGAGAGACTGACTGACTAAATGAGTTAGAGACTGACTGACTGATTGAGAGAGACTGACTGACTGACTGAGAGAGAGACTGACTGACTGAGAGAGAGACTGACTGAGAGGGAGACTGACTGACTGAGAGAGACTGACTGACTGACTGAATGAGAGAGAGACTGACTGACTGACTGAGAGAGAGACTGACTGACTAACTGTCTGAGAGAGTGACTGACTGACTAGAGAGAGACTGACTGACTGACTGACTGACTGAGAGAGAAACTGACTGACTGACTGAGAGAGAGACTGACTGACTGACTGACTGAGAGAGAGACTGACTGACTGACTGAGAGAGAGACTGACTGACTGAATGAGAGAGAGACGGACTGACTGACTGTGACAGAGACTGACTGACTGTCTGACTGAGAGAGAGACTGACTGACTGACTGACTGACTGACTGAGAGAGAGACTTACTGACTGAGAGAGAGACTGACTGACTAAATGAGTTAGAGACTGACTGACTGACTGAGAGAGACTGACTGACTGACTGACTGAATGAGAGAGAGACTGACTGACTGACTGAATGAGAGAGAGAGACTGACTGACTGAGAGATAGACTGACTGAGGGAGAGACTGACTGACTGAGAGATAGACTGACTGAGAGAGAGACAGACTGACTGACTGAGAGAGAGACTGACTGACTGACTGAGAGAGAGACTGACTGACTGACTGAGAGAGAGACTGACTGACTGACTGACTGAGAGAGAGACTGACTGACTGAGAGAGAGACTGACTGACTGACTGACTGAGAGAGAGACTGACTGACTGAGAGAGAGACTGACTGACTAAATGAGTTAGAGACTGACTGACTGATTGAGAGAGACTGACTGACTGACTGACTGAGAGAGAGACTGACTGACTGACTGAATGAGAGAGAGACTGACTGACTGAGATATAGACTGACTGAGGGAGAGACTGACTGACTGAGAGAGAGACTGACTGAGAGAGAGACAGACTGACTGACTGAGAGAAAGACTGACTGACTGACTGACTGACTGAGAGAGAGACTGACTGACTGACTGAGAGAGAGACTGACTGACTGAATGAGAGAGAGACAGTCTGACTGAGAGAGAGACTGACTGACTGACTGACTGACTGAGAGAGAGACTTACTGACTGAGAGAGTGACTGACTGACTAAATGAGTTAGAGACTGACTGACTGACTGAGAGAGACTGACTGACTGACTGAGAGAGAGACTGACTGACTGACTGAATGAGAGAGAGACTGACTGACTGAGAGATAGACTGACTGAGGGAGAGACTGACTGACTGAGAGAGAGACTGACTGAGAGAGAGACAGACTGACTGACTGAGAGAGAGACTGACTTACTGACTGAGAGAGAGACTGACTGACTGACTGAGAGAGAGACTGACTGAATGACTGACTGAGAGAGAGACTGACTGACTGAGAGAGAGACTGACTGACTGACTGACTGAGAGAGAGACTGACTGACTGAGAGAGAGACTGACTGACTAAATGAGTTAGAGACTGACTGACTGATTGAGAGAGACTGACTGACTGACTGACTGAGAGAGAGACTGACTGACTGACTGAATGAGAGAGAGACTGACTGACTGAGAGATAGACTGACTGAGGGAGAGACTGACTGACTGAGAGAGAGACTGACTGAGAGAGAGACAGACTGACTGACTGAGAGAAAGACTGACTGACTGACTGACTGACTAAGAGAGAGACTGACTGACTGACTGAGAGAGAGACTGACTGACTGAATGAGAGAGAGACTGACTGACTGAGAGAGAGACTGACTGACTAAATGAGTTAGAGACTGACTGACTGACTGAGAGAGACTGACTGACTGACTGAGAGAGAGACTGACTGACTGACTGAATGAGAGAGAGACTGACTGACTGAGAGATAGACTGACTGAGTTAGAGACTGACTGACTGAGAGAGAGACTGACTGAGAGAGTGACTGATTGACTGACTGACTGAGAGAGAGACTGACTGACTGACTGACTGACTGAAAGAGAGACTGACTGACTGAATGAGAGAGAGACTCACTGACAGAGAGAGACTGACTGAGAGAGAGACTGACTGACTGACTGAGAGAGAGAGAGAGACTGACTGACTGACTCACTGTCTGAGAGAGTGACTGACTGACTAAAGAGAGACTTACTGACTGACTAACTGACTGAGAGAGAGACTGACGTACTGATTGACTGACTGATGGAGTGAGAGACTGACTGACTGACTGAGAGAAAGACTGACTGACTGACTGACTGACTGAGAGAGAGACTGACTGACTGACTGACTGAGAGAGAAACTGACTGACTGAATGAGAGAGAGACTGACTGACTGACTGAGAGAGTGACTGACTGACAAGAGAGAGACTGACTGACTGACTGACTGACTGACTGAGAGAGAGACTGACTGACTGAGAGAAAGACTGACTGACTGACTGACTGACTGAGAGAGAGACTGACTGACTGACTGAGAGAGAGACTGACTGACTGAATGAGAGAGAGACTGACTGACTGAGAGAGAGACTGACTGACTGACAGACTGAATGAGAGAGAGACTGACTGACTGAGAGAGAGACTGATTGACTGACTGAGAGAGAGACTGACTGACTGACTGACTGAGAGAGAGACTGACGGAGAGAGAGACTGACTGACTAAATGAGTTAGAGACTGTCTGACTGACTGACTGAATGAGAGACTGACTGACTGACTGACTGACTGACTGAGAGAGAGACTGACTGACTGAGAGAGAGACTGACTGAGAGAGAGACTGACTGACTGAGAGAGAGACTGACTGAGAGAGACTGACTGACTGACTGACTGAGAGAGAGACTGACTGACTGACTGAGAGAGACTGACTGACTGAATGAGAGACTGACTGACTGACTGAGAGAGAGACTGACTGACTGAATGAGAGAGAGACTGACTGACTGACTGAGAGAGAGACTGACTGACTGAATGAGAGAGAGACTGACTGACTGAGAGAGAGACTGACTGACTGACAGACTGAATGAGAGAGAGACTGACTGACTGAGAGAGAGACTGACTGACTGACTGTGAGAGAGACTGACTGACTGTCTGACTGAGAGAGAGACTGACTGACTGACTGACTGAGAGAGAGACTTACTGACTGAATGAGAGAGAGACTGAATGACTGACTGACTGACTGACTGACTGACTGACTGAGAGAGAGACTGACAGACTAACTGACTGACTGAGAGAGTGACTGACTGACTGAGAGAGAGACTGACTGACTGAATGAGAGACTGACTGACTGACTGACTGAGAGAGAGACTGACTGACTGAATGAGAGAGAGACTGACTGACTGACTGAGAGAGAGACTGACTGACTGAATGAGAGAGAGACTGACTGACTGAGAGAGAGACTGACTGACTGACAGACTGAATGAGAGAGAGACTGACTGACTGAGAGAGAGACTGACTGACTGACTGTGAGAGAGACTGACTGACTGTCTGACTGAGAGAGAGACTGACTGACTGACTGACTGACTGAGAGAGAGACTTACTGACTGAATGAGAGAGAGACTGAATGACTGACTGACTGAGAGAGAGACTGACTGACTGACTGACGGAGAGAGAGACTGACAGACTAACTGACTGACTGAGAGAGTGACTGACTGACTGACTGAAAGAGAGACTGACTGACTGACAGACTGAATGAGAGAGAGACTGACTGACTGAGAGAGAGACTGATTGACTGACTGAGAGAGAGACTGACTGACTGACTGACTGAGAGAGAGACTGACGGAGAGAGAGACTGACTGACTAAATGAGTTAGAGACTGTCTGACTGACTGACTGAATGAGAGACTGACTGACTGACTGACTGAGAGAGAGACTGACTGACTGAGAGAGAGACTGACTGAGAGAGAGACTGACTGACTGAGAGAGAGACTGACTGAGAGAGACTGACTGACTGACTGACTGAGAGAGAGACTGACTGACTGAATGAGAGAGAGACTGACTGACTGACTGAGAGAGAGACTGACTGACAAACTGTCTGAGAGAGTGACTGACTGACTAGAGAGAGACTGACTGACTGACTGACTGACTGAGAGAGAAACTGACTGACTGACTGAGAGAAAGACTGACTGACTGACTGAGAGAAAGACTGACTGACTGAATGAGAGAGAGACTGACTGACTGACTGTGACAGAGACTGACTGACTGTCTGACTGAGAGAGAGACTGACTGACTGACTGACTGAGAGAGAGACTTACTGACTGAGAGAGAGACTGACTGACTAAATGAGTTAGAGACTGACTGACTGACTGAGAGAGACTGACTGACTGACTGAGAGAGAGACTGACTGACTGACTGAATGAGAGAGAGACTGACTGACTGAGAGATAGACTGACTGAGGGAGAGACTGACTGACTGAGAGAGAGACTGACTGAGAGAGAGACAGACTGACTGACTGAGAGAGAGACTGACTGACTGACTGAGAGAGAGACTGACTGACTGACTGAGAGAGAGACTGACTGACTGACTGAGAGAGAGACTGACTGACTGACTGACTGACTGAGAGAGAGACTGACTGACTGAGAGAGAGACTGACTGACTGACTGAGAGAGAGACTGACTGACTGAGAGTGAGACTGACTGACTAAATGAGTTAGAGACTGACTGACTGATTGAGAGAGACTGACTGACTGACTGACTGACTGAGAGAGAGACTGACTGACTGAATGAGAGAGAGACTGACTGACTGAGAGATAGACTGACTGAGGGAGAGACTGACTGACTGAGAGAGAGACTGACTGAGAGAGAGACAGACTGACTGACTGAGAGAGACACTGACTGACTGACTGAGAGAGAGACTGACTGACTGACTGAGAGAGAGACTGACTGACTGAGAGAGAGACTGACTGACTGAGAGAGAGAGACTGACTGACTGACTGTCTGAGAGAGTGACTGACTGACTAGAGAGAGACTGACTGATTGACTGAGAGAGAGAATGACTGACTGACGGAGAGACTGACTGACTGACTGAGAGAGTGACTGATTGACTGACTGACTGAGAGAGAGATTGACTGACTGACTGACTGAAAGAGAGACTGACTGACTGAATGAGAGAGAGACTGACTGACAGAGAGAGACTGACTGAGAGAGAGACTGACTGACTGACTGACTGAGAGAGAGAGAGAGAGACTGACTGACTGACTGACTGACTGTCTGAGAGAGTGACTGACTGACTAAAGAGAGACTGACTGACTGACTAACTGACTGAGAGAGAGACTGACGTACTGATTGACTGACTGATGGAGTGAGAGACTGACTGACTGACTGAGAGAAAGACTGACTGACTGACTGACTGAGAGAGAAACTGACTGACTGACTGAGAGAGAGACTGACTGACTGACTGAGAGAGTGACTGACTGACTAGAGAGAGACTGACTGACTGACTGAGAGAGAGACTGACTGACTGACTGAGAGAAAGACTGACTGACTGACTGACTGACTGACTGAGAGAGAGACTGACTGACTGACTGAGAGAGAGTCTGACTAACTGAATGAGAGAGAGACTGACTGACTGACTGTGAGAGAGACTGACTGACTGTCTGACTGAGAGAGAGACTGACTGACTGACTGACTGAGAGAGAGACTTACTGACTGAATGAGAGAGAGACTGAATGACTGACTGACTGACTGAGAGAGAGACTGACAGACTAACTGACTGACTGAGAGAGTGACTGACTGACTGACTGAAAGAGAGACTGACTGACTGACAGACTGAATGAGAGAGAGACTGACTGACTGAGAGAGAGACTGATTGACTGACTGAGAGAGAGACTGACTAACTGACTGACTGAGAGAGAGACTGACGGAGAGAGAGACTGACTGACTAAATGAGTTAGAGACTGTCTGACTGACTGACTGAGAGAGACTGACTGACTAACTGACTGAGAGAGAGACTGACTGACTGAGAGAGAGACTGACTGAGAGAGAGACTGACTGACTGAGAGAGAGACTGACTGAGAGAGAGACTGACTGACTGACTGAGAGAGAGACTGACTGACTGACTGAGAGAGAGACTGACTGACTGACTGACTGAGAGAGAGACTGACTGACTGAGAGAGAGACTGACTGACTGAGAGAGAGAGACTGACTGACTGACTGTCTGAGAGAGTGACTGACTGACTAGAGAGAGACTGACTGACTGACTGAGAGAGAGACTGACTGACTGGCGGAGAGACTGACTGACTGACTGAGAGAGTGACTGATTGACTGACTGACTGAGAGAGAGACTGACTGACTGTGACAGAGAATGACTGACTGTCTGACTGAGAGAGAGACTGACTGTCTGACTGAGAGAGAGACTGACTGACTGACTGACTGACTGACTGAGAGAGAGACTTACTGACTGAGAGAGAGACTGACTGACTAAATGAGTTAGAGACTGACTGACTGACTGAGAGAGACTGACTGACTGACTGACTGAGAGAGAGACTGACTGACTGACTGAATGAGAGAGAGACTGACTGACTGAGAGATAGACTGACTGAGGGAGAGACTGACTGAATGAGAGAGAGACTGACTGAGAGAGAGACAGACTGACTGACTGAGAGAGAGACTGACTGACTGACTGAGAGAGAGACTGACTGACTGACTGAGAGAGAGACTGACTGACTGACTGACTGAGAGAGAGTCTGACTGACTGAGAGAGAGACTGACTGACTGACTGAGAGAGAGACTGACTGACTGAGAGTGAGACTGACTGACTAAATGAGTTAGAGACTGACTGACTGATTGAGAGAGACTGACTGACTGACTGAGAGAGAGACTGACTGACTGACTGAATGAGAGAGAGACTGACTGACTGAGAGATAGACTGACTGAGGGAGAGACTGACTGACTGAGAGAGAGACTGACTGAGAGAGAGACAGACTGACTGACTGAGAGAGAGATTGACTGACTGACTGACTGAGAGAGAGACTGACTGACTGACTGAGAGAGAGACTGACTGACTCAGAGAGAGACTGACTGACTGAGAAAGAGAGACAGACTGACTGACTGTCTGAGAGAGTGACTGACTGACTAGAGAGAGACTGTCTGACTGACTGAGAGAGAGACTGACTGACTGATGGAGAGACTGACTGACTGACTGAGAGAGTGACTGATTGACTGACTGACTGAGAGAGTGACTGATTGACTGACTGACTGAGAGAGAGACTGACTGACTGACTGACTGAAAGAGAGACTGACTGACTGAATGAGAGAGAGACTGACTGACAGAGAGAGACTGACTGAGAGAGAGACTGACTGACTGACTGACTGACTGAGAGAGAGAGAGACTGACTGACTGACTGACTGTCTGAGAGAGTGACTGACTGACTAAAGAGAGACTGACTGACTGACTGACTAACTGACTGAGAGAGAGACTGACGTACTGATTGACTGACTGATGGAGTGAGAGACTGACTTACTGACTGACTGAGAGAAAGACTGACTGACTGACTGAGAGAGAGACTGACTGACTGACTGAGAGAGAGACTGACTGACTGAATGAGAGAGAGACTGACTGACTGACTGAGAGAGTGACTGACTGACTAGAGAGAGACTGACTGACTGACTGAGAGAGAGACTGACTGACTGACTGAGAGAAAGACTGACTGACTGACTGACTGAGAGAGAGACTGACTGACTGACTGAGAGAGAGACTGACTGACTGAATGAGAGACTGACTGACTGACTGAGAGAGAGACTGACTGACTGAATTAGAGAGAGACTGACTGACTGACTGTGAGAGAGACTGACTGACTGTCTGACTGAGAGAGAGACTGACTGACTGACTGACTGAGAGAGAGACTTACTGACTGAATGAGAGAGAGACTGAATGACTGACTGACTGACTGACTGAGAGAGAGACTGACAGACTAACTGACTGACTGTGACAGAGACTGACTGACTGTCTGACTGAGAGAGAGACTGACTGACTGACTGACTGACTGAGAGAGAGACTTACTGACTGAGAGAGAGACTGACTGACTAAATGAGTTAGAGACTGACTGACTGACTGAGAGAGACTGACTGACTGACTGACTGAGAGAGAGACTGACTGACTGACTGAATGAGAGAGAGACTGACTGACTGAGAGATAGACTGACTGAGGGAGAGACTGACTGACTGAGAGAGAGACTGACTGAGAGAGAGACAGACTGACTGACTGAGAGAGAGACTGACTGACTGACTGAGAGAGAGACTGACTGACTGACTGACTGAGAGAGAGGCTGACTGACTGACTGACTGAGAGAGAGTCTGACTGACTGAGAGAGAGACTGACTGACTGACTGAGAGAGAGACTGACTGACTGAGAGTGAGACTGACTGACTAAATGAGTTAGAGACTGACTGACTGATTGAGAGAGACTGACTGACTGACTGACTGAGAGAGAGACTGACTGACTGACTGAATGAGAGAGAGACTGACTGACTGAGAGATAGACTGACTGAGGGAGAGACTGACTGACTGAGAGAGAGACTGACTGAGAGAGAGACAGACTGACTGACTGAGAGAGAGACTGACTGACTGACTGAGAGAGAGACTGACTGACTGACTGAGAGAGAGACTGACTGACTGAGAGAGAGACTGACTGACTGAGAAAGAGAGACTGACTGACTGACTGTCTGAGAGAGTGACTGACTGACTAGAGAGAGACTGACTGACTGACTGACTGAGAGAGAGACTGACTGACTGACGGAGAGACTGACTGACTGACTGAGAGAGTGACTGATTGACTGACTGACTGAGAGAGAGACTGACTGACTGACTGACTGAAAGAGAGACTGACTGACTGAATGAGAGAGAGACTGACTGACAGAGAGAGACTGACTGAGAGAGAGACTGACTGACTGACTGACTGAGAGAGAGACTGACTGACTGACTGACTGTCTGAGAGAGTGACTGACTGACTAAAGAGAGACTGACTGACTGACTAACTGACTGAGAGAGAGACTGACGTACTGATTGACTGACTGATGGAGTGAGAGACTGACTTACTGACTGACTGAGAGAAAGACTGACTGACTGACTGAGAGAGAGACTGACTGACTGACTGAGAGAGAGACTGACTGACTGAATGAGAGAGAGACTGACTGACTGACTGAGAGAGTGACTGACTGACTAGAGAGAGACTGACTGACTGACTGAGAGAGAGACTGACTGACTGACTGAGAGATAGACTGACTGACTGACTGACTGAGAGAGAGACTGACTGACTGACTGACTGAGAGAGAGACTGACTGACTGACTGAATGAGAGACTGACTGACTGACTGAGAGAGAGACTGACTGACTGAATTAGAGAGAGACTGACTGACTGACTGTGAGAGAGACTGACTGACTGTCTGACTGAGAGAGAGACTGACTGACTGACTGACTGAGAGAGAGACTGACTGACTGACTGAGAGAGAGACTGACTGACTGACTGAGAGAGAGACTGACTGACTGAATGAGAGAGAGACTGTCTGACTGACTGAGAGAGAGACTGACTGATTGACTGACTGACTGAGAGAGAGACTGACTGACTGACTGACTGTGAGAGAGACTGACTGACTGTCTGACTGAGAGAGAGACTGACTGACTGAGAGAGAGACTGACTGAGAGAGAGACTGACTGAGAGAGAGAGACTGACTGACTGACTGAGAGAGAGACTGACTTACTGACTGAGAGAGTGACTGACTGACTGAGAGAGACTGACTGATAGACTGACTGACAGAGAGACTGACTGACTGAGAGAGAGACTGATTGACTGACTGAGAGACTGACTGAGAGAGAGACAGACTGACTGACTGAGAGAGAGACTGACTGACTGACTGAGAGAGAGACTGACTGACTGACTGAGAGAGAGACTGACTGACTGAGAGAGAGACTGACTGACTGAGAAAGAGAGACTGACTGACTGACTGTCTGAGAGAGTGACTGACTGACTAGAGAGAGACTGACTGACTGACTGACTGAGAGAGAGACTGACTGACTGACGGAGAGACTGACTGACTGACTGAGAGAGTGACTGATTGACTGACTGACTGAGAGAGAGACTGACTGACTGACTGACTGAAAGAGAGACTGACTGACTGAATGAGAGAGAGACTGACTGACAGAGAGAGACTGACTGAGAGAGAGACTGACTGACTGACTGACTGAGAGAGAGACTGACTGACTGACTGACTGTCTGAGAGAGTGACTGACTGACTAAAGAGAGACTGACTGACTGACTAACTGACTGAGAGAGAGACTGACGTACTGATTGACTGACTGATGGAGTGAGAGACTGACTTACTGACTGACTGAGAGAAAGACTGACTGACTGACTGAGAGAGAGACTGACTGACTGACTGAGAGAGAGACTGACTGACTGAATGAGAGAGAGACTGACTGACTGACTGAGAGAGTGACTGACTGACTAGAGAGAGACTGACTGACTGACTGAGAGAGAGACTGACTGACTGACTGAGAGATAGACTGACTGACTGACTGACTGAGAGAGAGACTGACTGACTGACTGACTGAGAGAGAGACTGACTGACTGACTGAATGAGAGACTGACTGACTGACTGAGAGAGAGACTGACTGACTGAATTAGAGAGAGACTGACTGACTGACTGTGAGAGAGACTGACTGACTGTCTGACTGAGAGAGAGACTGACTGACTGACTGACTGAGAGAGAGACTGACTGACTGACTGAGAGAGAGACTGACTGACTGACTGAGAGAGAGACTGACTGACTGAATGAGAGAGAGACTGTCTGACTGACTGAGAGAGAGACTGACTGATTGACTGACTGACTGAGAGAGAGACTGACTGACTGAGAGAGAGACTGACTGACTGAGAGAGAGACTGACTGAGAGAGAGACTGACTGAGAGAGAGAGACTGACTGACTGACTGACTGAGAGAGAGACTGACTTACTGACTGAGAGAGTGACTGACTGACTGAGAGAGACTGACTGATAGACTGACTGAGAGAGAGACTGACTGACTGAGAGAGAGACTGATTGACTGACTGAGAGACTGACTGAGAGAGTGACTGATTGACTGACTGACTGAGAGAGAGACTGACTGACTGAGAGAGAGACTGACTGACTGAGAGAGAGACTGACAGACTGACTGACTGAGAGAGAGACTGACTGACTGACTGTCTGAGAGAGTGACTGACTGACTAGAGAGAGACTGACTGACTGACTGAGAGAGAGACTGACTGACTGGCGGAGAGACTGACTGACTGACTGAGAGAGTGACTGATTGACTGACTGACTGAGAGAGAGACTGACTGACTGACTGTGACAGAGAATGACTGACTGTCTGACTGAGAGAGAGACTGACTGACTGACTGACTGAGAGAGAGACTTACTGACTGAGAGAGAGACTGACTGACTAAATGAGTTAGAGACTGACTGACTGACTGAGAGAGACTGACTGACTGACTGACTGAGAGAGAGACTGACTGACTGACTGAATGAGAGAGAGACTGACTGACTGAGAGATAGACTGACTGAGGGAGAGACTGACTGAATGAGAGAGAGACTGACTGAGAGAGAGACAGACTGACTGACTGAGAGAGAGACTGACTGACTGACTGAGAGAGAGACTGACTGACTGACTGAGAGAGAGACTGACTGACTGACTGACTGAGAGAGAGTCTGACTGACTGAGAGAGAGACTGTCTGACTGACTGAGAGAGAGACTGACTGACTGAGAGTGAGACTGACTGACTAAATGAGTTAGAGACTGACTGACTGATTGAGAGAGACTGACTGACTGACTGAGAGAGAGACTGACTGACTGACTGAATGAGAGAGAGACTGACTGACTGAGAGATAGACTGACTGAGGGAGAGACTGACTGACTGAGAGAGAGACTGACTGAGAGAGAGACAGACTGACTGACTGAGAGAGAGATTGACTGACTGACTGACTGAGAGAGAGACTGACTGACTGACTGAGAGAGAGACTGACTGACTGAGAGAGAGACTGACTGACTGAGAAAGAGAGACAGACTGACTGACTGTCTGAGAGAGTGACTGACTGACTAGAGAGAGACTGTCTGACTGACTGAGAGAGAGACTGACTGACTGACGGAGAGACTGACTGACTGACTGAGAGAGTGACTGATTGACTGACTGAAAGAGAGACTGACTGACTGAATGAGAGAGAGACTGACTGACAGAGAGAGACTGACTGAGAGAGAGACTGACTGACTGACTGACTGAGAGAGAGAGAGACTGACTGACTGACTGACTGTCTGAGAGAGTGACTGACTGACTAAAGAGAGACTGACTGACTGACTAACTGACTGAGAGAGAGACTGACGTACTGATTGACTGACTGATGGAGTGAGAGAAAGACTGACTGACTGACTGAGAGAGAGACTGACTGACTGACTGAGAGAGAGACTGACTGACTGAATGAGAGAGAGACTGACTGACTGACTGAGAGAGTGACTGACTGACTAGAGCGAGACTGACTGACTGACTGAGAGAGAGACTGACTGACTGACTGAGAGAAAGACTGACTGACTGACTGACTGAGAGAGAGACTGACTGACTGACTGAGAGAGAGACTGACTGACTGAATGAGAGACTGACTGACTGACTGAGAGAGAGACTGACTGACTGAATTAGAGAGAGACTGACTGACTGACTGTGAGAGAGACTGACTGACTGTCTGACTGAGAGAGAGACTGACTGACTGACTGACTGAGAGAGAGACTTACTGACTGAATGAGAGAGAGACTGAATGACTGACTGACTGACTGACTGAGAGAGAGACTGACAGACTAACTGACTGACTGTGACAGAGACTGACTGACTGTCTGACTGAGAGAGAGACTGACTGACTGACTGACTGAGAGAGAGACTTACTGACTGAGAGAGAGACTGACTGACTAAATGAGTTAGAGACTGACTGACTGACTGAGAGAGACTGACTGACTGACTGACTGAGAGAGAGACTGACTGACTGACTGAATGAGAGAGAGACTGACTGACTGAGAGATAGACTGACTGAGGGAGAGACTGACTGACTGAGAGAGAGACTGACTGAGAGAGAGACAGACTGACTGACTGAGAGAGAGACTGACTGACTGACTGAGAGAGAGACTGACTGACTGACTGACTGAGAGAGTGACTGACTGACTGACTGACTGAGAGAGAGTCTGACTGACTGAGAGAGAGACTGACTGACTGACTGACTGAGAGAGAGACTGACTGACTGACTGACTGAGAGAGAGAGACTGACTGACTGAGAGAGAGACTGACTGACTGAGAGACTGACTGACTGACTGACTGATTGAGAGAGTGACTGATTGACTGACTGAAAGAGAGACTGACTGACTGAGAGAGAGACTGACTGACTGAGAGAGAGACTGACAGACTGACTGACTGAGAGAGAGACTGACTGACTGACTGTCTGAGAGAGTGACTGACTGACTAGAGAGAGACTGACTGACTGACTGAGAGAGAGACTGACTGACTGGCGGAGAGACTGACTGACTGACTGAGAGAGTGACTGATTGACTGACTGACTGACTGAGAGAGAGACTGACTGACTGACTGTGACAGAGAATGACTGACTGTCTGACTGAGAGAGAGACTGACTGGCTGACTGACTGAGAGAGAGACTTACTGACTGAGAGAGAGACTGACTGACTAAATGAGTTAGAGACTGACTGACTGACTGAGAGAGACTGACTGACTGACTGACTGAGAGAGAGACTGACTGACTGACTGAATGAGAGAGAGACTGACTGACTGAGAGATAGACTGACTGAGGGAGAGACTGACTGAATGAGAGAGAGACTGACTGAGAGAGAGACAGACTGACTGACTGAGAGAGAGACTGACTGACTGACTGAGAGAGAGACTGACTGACTGACTGAGAGAGAGACTGACTGACTGACTGACTGAGAGAGAGTCTGACTGACTGAGAGAGAGACTGTCTGACTGACTGAGAGAGAGACTGACTGACTGAGAGTGAGACTGACTGACTAAATGAGTTAGAGACTGACTGACTGATTGAGAGAGACTGACTGACTGACTGAGAGAGAGACTGACTGACTGACTGAATGAGAGAGAGACTGACTGACTGAGAGATAGACTGACTGAGGGAGAGACTGACTGACTGAGAGAGAGACTGACTGAGAGAGAGACAGACTGACTGACTGAGAGAGAGATTGACTGACTGAATGACTGAGAGAGAGACTGACTGACTGACTGAGAGAGAGACTGACTGACTGAGAGAGAGACTGACTGACTGAGAAAGAGAGACAGACTGACTGACTGTCTGAGAGAGTGACTGACTGACTAGAGAGAGACTGTCTGACTGACTGAGAGAGAGACTGACTGACTGACGGAGAGACTGACTGACTGAGAGAGTGACTGATTGACTGACTGACTGAGAGAGAGACTGACTGACTGACTGACTGAAAGAGAGACTGACTGACTGAATGAGAGAGAGACTGACTGACAGAGAGAGACTGACTGAGAGAGAGACTGACTGACTGACTGACTGAGAGAGAGAGAGACTGACTGACTGACTGACTGTCTGAGAGAGTGACTGACTGACTAAAGAGAGACTGACTGACTGACTAACTGACTGAGAGAGAGACTGACGTACTGATTGACTGACTGATGGAGTGAGAGAAAGACTGACTGACTGACTGAGAGAGAGACTGACTGACTGACTGAGAGAGAGACTGACTGACTGAATGAGAGAGAGACTGACTGACTGACTGAGAGAGTGACTGACTGACTAGAGCGAGACTGACTGACTGACTGAGAGAGAGACTGACTGACTGACTGAGAGAAAGACTGACTGACTGACTGACTGAGAGAGAGACTGACTGACTGACTGAGAGAGAGACTGACTGACTGAATGAGAGACTGACTGACTGACTGAGAGAGAGACTGACTGACTGAATTAGAGAGAGACTGACTGACTGACTGTGAGAGAGACTGACTGACTGTCTGACTGAGAGAGAGACTGACTGACTGACTGAGAGAGAGACTGACTGACTGACTGAGAGAGAGACTGACTGACTGACTGAGAGAGAGACTGACTGACTGAATGAGAGAGAGACTGTCTGACTGACTGAGAGAGAGACTGACTGATTGACTGACTGACTGAGAGAGAGACTGACTGACTGAGAGAGAGACTGACTGACTGAGAGAGAGACTGACTGAGAGAGAGACTGACTGAGAGAGAGAGACTGACTGACTGACTGACTGAGAGATAGACCGACTTACTGACTGAGAGAGTGACTGACTGACTGAGAGAGACTGACTGATAGACTGACTGAGAGAGAGACTGACTGACTGAGAGAGAGACTGATTGACTGACTGAGAGACTGACTGAGAGAGTGACTGATTGACTGACTGACTGAGAGAGAGACTGACTGACTGAGAGAGAGACTGACTGACTGACTGACTGAGAGAGAGAGACTGACTGACTGAGAGAGAGACTGACTGACTGAGAGACTGACTGACTGACTGACTGATTGAGAGAGTGACTGATTGACTGACTGAAAGAGAGACTGACTGACTGAGAGAGAGACTGACTGACTGAGAGAGAGACTGACAGACTGACTGACTGAGAGACTGACTGACTGACTGAGAGAGAGGCTGACTGACTGACTGAATGAGAGAGAGACTGACTGACTGACTGACTGAAAGAGAGACTGACTGACTGACTGACTGAATGAGAGACAGACTGACTGACTGAGAGAGAAACTGACTGACTGAGAGAGAGACTGACTGACTGACTGAGAGACTGACTGAGAGAGAGACTGACAGACTGACTGAGAGAGTGACTGACTGACTGAGAGAGAACGACTGACTGACTGACTGACTGAGAGAGAGAGACTGACTGACTGAGAGAGAGACTGACTGACTGAGAGACTGACTGACTGACTGACTGATTGAGAGAGTGACTGATTGACTGACTGAAAGAGAGACTGACTGACTGAGAGAGAGACTGACTGACTGAGAGAGAGACTGACAGACTGACTGACTGAGAGATTGACTGACTGACTGACTGAGAGAGAGGCTGACTGACTGACTGACTGACTGACTGAATGAGAGAGAGACTGACTGACTGACTGACTGACTGAAAGAGAGACTGACTGACTGACTGAATGAGAGACAGACTGACTGACTGAGAGAGAAACTGACTGACTGACTGACTGAGAGAGAGACTGACTGACTGACTGAGAGAGAGACTGACTGACTGACTGACTGAGAGAGAGACTGACTGACTAAATGAGTGAGAGACTGACTGACTGACTGACTGACTGAGAGAGACTGACTGACTGACTGACTGACTGAATGAGAGAGAGACTGACTGACTGACTGAGAGAGAGACTGACTGAGAGAGAGACTGACTGACTGAGAGAGAGACTGACTGACTGACTGACTGAGAGAGAGACTGACTGACTGTCTGAGAGAGTGACTGACTGACTAGAGAGAGACTGACTGACTGACTGAAAGAGAGACTGACTGACTGTCTGAGAGAGTGACTGACTGACTAGAGAGAGACTGACTGACTGACTGAGAGAGAGACTGAATGACTGACTGAGAGAGAGACTGACTGACTGACTGAGAGAGAGACTGACTGACTGAATGAGAGAGAGACTGACTGACTGAATGAGATAGAGACTGACTGACTGACTGAGAGAGAGACTTACTGACTGAATGAGAGAGAGACTGAATGACTGACTGACTGAGAGAGAGACTGACAGACTAACTGACTGACTGAGAGACTGACTGACTGACTGACTGAATGAATGAGAGAGAGACTGACTGACTGAGAGACAGACTGACTGAGAGAGAGACTGACTGACTGAGAGAGAGACTGACTGACTGACTGAGAGAGAGACTGACTGACTGACTGTCTGAGAGAGTGAGTGACTGACTAGAGAGAAACTGACTGACTGACTGAGAGAGAGACTGACTGACTGACTTTCTGAGAGAGTGACTGACTGACTAGAGAGAGACTGACTGACTGACTGACTGACTGAGAGAGAGACTGACTGACTGACTGACTGAGAGAAAGACTGACTGACTGACTGACTGACTGAGAGAGAGACTGACTGACTGACTGAGAGAGAGACTGACTGACTGAATGAGAGAGAGACTGACTGACTGTGAGAGAGACTGACTGACTGACTGAGAGAAAGACTGACTGACTGACTGGAAGAGAGAGACTTACTGACTGAATGAGAGAGAGACTGAATGACTGACTGACTGAGAGAGAGACTGACAGACTAACTAACTGACTGAGAGAGTGACTGACTGACTGACTGACTGACTGAGAGAGAGACTGAATGACTGACTGAGAGAGAGACTGACTGACTGACTGAGAGAGAGACTGACTGACTGACTGAATGAATGAGAGAGAGACTGACTGACTGAGAGACAGACTGACTGAGAGAGAGACTGACTGACTGAGAGAGAGACTGACTGACTGACTGAGAGAGAGACTGACTGACTGACTGTCTGAGAGAGTGAGTGACTGACTAGAGAGAAACTGACTGACTGACTGACTGAGAGAGAGACTGACTGACTGACTTTCTGAGAGAGTGACTGACTGACTAGAGAGAGACTGACTGACTGACTGACTGACTGAGAGAGAGACTGACTGACTGACTGACTGAGAGAAAGACTGACTGACTGACTGACTGACTGAGAGAGAGACTGACTGACTGACTGAGAGAGAGACTGACTGACTGAATGAGAGAGAGACTGACTGACTGTGAGAGAGACTGACTGACTGACTGAGAGAGAGACAGACTGACTGACTGGAAGAGAGAGACTTACTGACTGAATGAGAGAGAGACTGAATGACTGACTGACTGAGAGAGAGACTGACAGACTAACTAACTGACTGAGAGAGTGACTGACTGACTGACTGACTGAGAGAGAGACTGAATGACTGACTGAGAGAGAGACTGACTGACTGACTGAGAGAGAGACTGACTGACTGAATGAGAGAGAGACTGACTGACTGAATGAGAAAGAGACTGAATGACTGACTGACTGAGAGAGAGACTGACAGACTAACTGACTGACTGAGAGAGTGACTGACTGACTGACTGAATGAATGAATGAGAGAGAGACTGACTGACTGAGAGACAGACTGACTGAGAGAGAGACTGACTGACTGAGAGAGAGACTGACTGACTGACTGATAGAGAGACTGACTGACTGACTGTCTGAGAGATTGAGTGACTGACTAGAGAGAGACTGACTGACTGACTGAGAGAGAGACTGACTGACTGACTTTCTGAGAGAGTGACTGACTGACTAGAGAGAGACTGACTGACTGACTGACTGAGAGAGAGACTGACTGACTGACTGACTGAGAGAAAGACTGACTGACTGACTGACTGACTGACTGAGAGAGAGACTGACTGACTGACTGAGAGAGAGACTGACTGACTGAATGAGAGAGAGACTGACTGACTGACTGTGAGAGAGACTGACTGACTGACTGAGAGAGAGACTGACTGACTGACTGGAAGAGAGAGACTTACTGACTGAATGAGAGAGAGACTGAATGACTGACTGACTGAGAGAGAGACTGACAGACTAACTGACTGACTGAGAGAGTGACTGACTGACTGACAGACTGAATGAGAGAGAGACTGACTGAGAGAGAGACTGACTGACTGACTGAGAGAGAGTGACTGACTGACTGAGAGAGAGACTGACTTACTGACTGAGAGACTGACTGACTAAATGAGTTAGAGACTGACTGACTGACTGACTGACTGATAGAGACTGACTGACTGACTGAGAGAGAGACTGACTGAGTGACTGAATGAGAGAGAGACTGACCGACTGAGAGAGAGACTGACTGAGAGAGAAACTGACTGACTGAGAGAGAGACTGACTGAGAGAGAAACTGACTGACTGACTGACTGAGAGAGAGACTGACTGACTGACTGAGAGAGAGACTGACTGACTGACTGACTGACTGAGAGAGAGACTGACTGACTGAGAGACTGACTGACTGAGAGAGAGAGACTGACTGACTGACTGTCTGACAGAGTGACTGACTGACTAGAGAGAGTCTGACTGACTGACTGAGAGAGAGACTGACTGACTGACGGAGAGACTGACTGACTGAGAGAGTGACTGATTGACTGACTGACTGAGAGAGAAACTGACTGACTGACTGACTGAGAGAGAGACTGAATGACTGAATGAGAGAGAGACTGACTGACAGAGAGAGACTGACTGACTGAATGAGAGAGAGACTGACTGACTGACTGAGAGAGAGACAGACTGACTGACAGACTGACTGAGAGAGAGACTGACTTACTGACTGAGAGAGTGACTGACTGACTGAGAGAGACTGACTGACTGACTGACTGACTGACTGACTGACTGACTGACTGAGAGAGAGACTGACTGACTGAGAGAGAGACTGACTGACTGACTGACTGAGAGACTGACTGAGAGAGTGACTGATTGACTGACTGTCAGAGAGTGACTGACTGACTAGAGAGACACTGACTGACTGACTGAGAGAGAGACTGACTGACTGACTGAGAGAGAGACTGAATGACTGAATGAGAGAGAGACTGACTGACTGACTGAGAGAGAATTTGGTTTCAGCTGAGAAGTGAAAGCATATTTATTGCTAACACTTAGCAACTAGAAGCTCATTTCGTAGTGCACTCCTAGGCTTTTAAAACTTAACATTTAATTATTAATGGAGATAAAATAAGTTCTTAACACAAAGTGATAGTAATAAATACATATAATGTACAGTGGCGGGAGGGAATGAGGAGATGATAGATGGCCAAGGTATATAGTCTGATATACTGATGCTTAATTATACAGATCAAAAGCAGTGATACCTATTAGGCCTTGGTGGGAGAGTGGGTTACTCAGCTGGGAAAGCTCAAAAAATGCTTGCCCTGTGTATGTGTATTGTGTGTCATGTGGCATAGCGTACCGAGCACCCAACCTGTATTGATAAATAGCCCAAATCAGTGTGCTAGTCCTAAGTTTAATAAATATGATGTTATGGCTAATAAATGTAACCTACCATATTGAAACTGGTAGATATAATCACTGTATGTGCAACTCAATAACAGGTTGGTGGTACGTGGATTGATCCTGCGCCCAATGACATTTAACAATCACTCTACACAGATAGTATATACGGCAAGCTATTAATTAATAAAAGACCAGAATAAGCTGATGCTAAACACTCTGCTAAGTATTAAAGCAGTAAACAGATTTTTACTGTGGTTGTAAAGTAAGCCGTCAACAAATAATCAATACTGTAAATAATTGTCCTTAGCAAAGATCCCTGCACACATAACCTTTTAACAAGTCATTGAACTATAAGTGCATGAATGGGTTTCAGTGTGTAGCAGATGCTAGCAGACTAGCAGTGTGGGATAGAGCATACATGGAATCGCAACTAATTGCTACAAAATCCCTGCTAGCTGCAGGACAGAGTAACACAATGTATCACAGTATAGAGGCAGGCTGTAACAAAAAACCACTGAGCGAGTAGAGCCAGTTAACCCTGGACACGATCGCATTTAAAAGGAGCACCAGCAGAGACCACAAGCACAAAATGTTGATACTACCCGTCTCTCTCAATTCTCTCGCGCTGACGTCACCACGCCAAAACGCCCTACGCGTTTCCCTCCTTGACGGAGATTCTTCAGGGGCGAGTGATAACCAGCTGATCTCAGAAGCATGTTTATATAGCGTCATGGGCTGCCATAGCAACCCGCGGGCCAATAGAAAACTTACTCAATGCTTATACTGATCAGTAGGGAACTGTATGTTTAGAACAGCAATGGTTAAAGGGGTACACACTAATTACAACAATAATAATGGCTAATAAAGGTTTAAAAGACTCACCAGCATATGGGACATGAGCTCATGTATGAGGGCATGTATTAGACTTATTTGGCCCATACCAAATTAACAGATACTGATTGGCTGTTCAGTGATATGTGGCAAAACTTGATCATAGTGGGCTGGAGGTATTTAAACATGTACTGATGTAAATGCATATTAAACTTTGCTAGGTTCACGATTAAAGATGTATTTGCTTGCTTGCCAGTAAGATAGGGAGACAGTAAATAACAGATATATAGTTTATAACAGCATGAGACAAATTGTAGATAATTTGAACATAATGTCGATCTCCACAGATGATCAAATAAATGGAGTATATGTAAAACCCTCATTTAACCCTTGAGGGTATAGAGTTTTTAGTTTATATATCCATTCTGCCTCACGTTTTAATAGTCTGTTATTTATATCACCACCACGTATATTGTTTTTAAGGTGGTCAATGCCTATAAAAGATAGGCACTTAATGTCTCCCTGATGAATATTATTTACATGACGTGCAACTGGTGTTTCTAATTTGTTGTGGACCGAGTTTATATGTTCAAGTACTCGTTTTTTAAACTCCCTGATGGTTTTACCAACATATCTGAGGCCACACTCACAACTGATCAAATATATTACATTGATGGTTTTGCAACTTATATGGTGTCTGATATCAAATGTCACTGATTTGTCGTGAGATAAGAAGAATTTGGCAGGGTTGATATATTGACATGCTTTGCAGTTCTTGCACTTGTGCATGCCCATTGGTGGAGGTGTTAACCAAGTAGATGATATGGCGCGTTTAAAGTGACTGTGCACAAGGCCGTCCTGCAGATTAGCTGATCTCCTGCTAGTGATACTTGGAGTATCTTTTAGGATTTTAACAAGGTCATCATCAGATCTTAAGATGTACCAATGTTTCATGAAAATCTTCTTGATCTCATGCCACCTATAATTATAAGTTCCAATGCAACGAACCTGTGTATTAGGTGATTTCATATTAGGACCCAGTAATTGTGCTCTGTCACTATCTCTTGCACGATGATATGCGTGTTTCAATGTAGACATTGGGTATCCCCTATCTAAGAACCGATCTTTCAGGTCTTGAGCCTGTATGTAAAATTCTCTCAATGTGGAGCAATTGCGACGTAGTCGCAGATATTGCCCAATGGGGATGCTTTTGACTAAAGATGGAGGGTGGTGGCTGGTAGCCGCCAAAAGACTGTTGGTGGCCGTCTTTTTTCTAAAGATCGTGGTTTGCACATTACCATCTGGGTCCTTGCTAATTTTCAGGTCCAAAAATGTTATCTCAGTTGCATTGTACTCAAATGTCAATTTTAGGTTCAAATCATTAGCATTCAATAGAGACACGAATTCAACCAATATATTTACTGGACCATGCCAGATCAATAGTATGTCGTCTATAAAACGAATCCACAAATCAATGTATTGTGTGTATTGCACCAATTTGTCACTGAACACATGTTGATCTTCCCACCAGCCCAGGTATAGATTAGCGTATGTTGGTGCACAGGATGTGCCCATCGCTGTTCCCTGGGTCTGGTGGTACAGTGTTCCGTCAAATAGAAAGAAGTTGTGACAAAGGACAAATTGCAGAAGGTCTATCATAAATTTGTTATGTTCAATGTAACCAGAGCCCCTTGTAGAGAGAAAATGGCTACATGCTTTAACACCATTACAATGGATGATACTGGAATAGAGAGATTCCACATCCATTGTGACAAACAGGGTTTGGTTATCACAATTGATGCCATCTAGTCTTCGTAAGGTGTCTTTCGTGTCCTTAATGTGAGATGGTAAATTTGACACGAAAGGACGCATGATTTGATCCAGGTATACACTACAGTGTTCAGTAAGGTTATTATTGCCGGAGACAATAGGCCTACCTGGCGGTCTTTTTTGATCTTTATGAATTTTAGGCAATGTATAAAATGTTGCCACTGTAGGTGTCCTGGGTAACAAATAATCATGCTCATTTTGGTCAATGATGTTGTTGGTGAGGGCACTTTTCAAGATGGATTGAAGTTCTTTAATGAACCTCATAGTAGGATTGCAATCCAGTATCTTATATGTTGTTCTATCTTTTAAGATACGTTTGCATTCCTTGACATAAAATTCAGTGTCCATAACAACAACATTCCCACCTTTGTCTGAAGGTTTGATTGTGATTTCTTGTTGTGTCATTAATTCCCTGAATGCCACATTTTCTTTTTTTGTGATGTTATGTCGCATGTGTTTTTTAATTTTCATTTTCTCTAGGTCCCGAGTAACTAGGTTGGTAAAGACTTCAACCTGGGGACATAATGACATAAAGGGGGTAAATTTACTTTTTGGTTTACAACTAGAGAACGGACCTTCTCTCTTATCAGGTGGACTTTCGTTTTCATCTAATAGTGACATAAGGTTCTGTACATTTGTCTGATCGGATGCGGCGAGGCCAATAGTGTCAATTTCACGTCTAGATTTTTTAGCGTGAAATTTATGCAGTAGCAGTTTACGGGAAAACAGATTTAGATCCTTTACCCACTCAAACAGATTAAAATCATTGGTGGGTGAAAAGGATAGTCCCTTCTCTAATAGTGAGATGTGATCGCCAGTTAGATTAATTTTTGACAGATTAAAGATCTTTAATTTCCCGTCTTCTACTGCTATGGAGTTTATTTTCTGCGTTGGCTTTTGCCTGCTTTTTCCTTGGTCAATTGTTTTTTTGTTATTGCCCCCTCGTCTTGTTGGTCTCTTGCGAGGGGGTATTCCAAAAAAGCAATAGTATTGGTATCAGTTTGAGAGATCCCACTTGTAGAGGGAGATGGGGCAGACATTCTGGTTTCTGAACCACTAGCTGTTTCAGACTCTGAATTCTCAGCCTCCGAGGAGGAGTAATTGATCGTGGGCTGTCTTCTCTTCTGGGATTTTTTATAACTGTACACCTGATGTAGACTGTAATCTAGAGCATCCCTCTGAAATTTTCTGTGTTTCCTTTCTTTGATTTCATTTCTAAACTTATCAACTTCTCTTTGTAGTTTAGATTCCATATCATCAAAATCTTTGTGGGCTCTAAAGTCATCCAGTTTGCGTAATTGGATATCAAGTTCCTTTTGTATATTCACATTTTTGGACCTGAAAATTAGCAAGGACCCAGATGGTAATGTGCAAACCACGATCTTTAGAAAAAAGACGGCCACCAACAGTCTTTTGGCGGCTACCAGCCACCACCCTCCATCTTTAGTCAAAAGCATCCCCATTGGGCAATATCTGCGACTACGTCGCAATTGCTCCACATTGAGAGAATTTTACATACAGGCTCAAGACCTGAAAGATCGGTTCTTAGATAGGGGATACCCAATGTCTACATTGAAACACGCATATCATCGTGCAAGAGATAGTGACAGAGCACAATTACTGGGTCCTAATATGAAATCACCTAATACACAGGTTCGTTGCATTGGAACTTATAATTATAGGTGGCATGAGATCAAGAAGATTTTCATGAAACATTGGTACATCTTAAGATCTGATGATGACCTTGTTAAAATCCTAAAAGATACTCCAAGTATCACTAGCAGGAGATCAGCTAATCTGCAGGACGGCCTTGTGCACAGTCACTTTAAACGCGCCATATCATCTACTTGGTTAACACCTCCACCAATGGGCATGCACAAGTGCAAGAACTGCAAAGCATGTCAATATATCAACCCTGCCAAATTCTTCTTATCTCACGACAAATCAGTGACATTTGATATCAGACACCATATAAGTTGCAAAACCATCAATGTAATATATTTGATCAGTTGTGAGTGTGGCCTCAGATATGTTGGTAAAACCATCAGGGAGTTTAAAAAACGAGTACTTGAACATATAAACTCGGTCCACAACAAATTAGAAACACCAGTTGCACGTCATGTAAATAATATTCATCAGGGAGACATTAAGTGCCTATCTTTTATAGGCATTGACCACCTTAAAAACAATATACGTGGTGGTGATATAAATAACAGACTATTAAAACGTGAGGCAGAATGGATATATAAACTAAAAACTCTATACCCTCAAGGGTTAAATGAGGGTTTTACATATACTCCATTTATTTGATCATCTGTGGAGATCGACATTATGTTCAAATTATCTACAATTTGTCTCATGCTGTTATAAACTATATATCTGTTATTTACTGTCTCCCTATCTTACTGGCAAGCAAGCAAATACATCTTTAATCGTGAACCTAGCAAAGTTTAATATGCATTTACATCAGTACATGTTTAAATACCTCCAGCCCACTATGATCAAGTTTTGCCACATATCACTGAACAGCCAATCAGTATCTGTTAATTTGGTATGGGCCAAATAAGTCTAATACATGCCCTCATACATGAGCTCATGTCCCATATGCTGGTGAGTCTTTTAAACCTTTATTAGCCATTATTATTGTTGTAATTAGTGTGTACCCCTTTAACCATTGCTGTTCTAAACATACAGTTCCCTACTGATCAGTATAAGCATTGAGTAAGTTTTCTATTGGCCCGCGGGTTGCTATGGCAGCCCATGACGCTATATAAACATGCTTCTGAGATCAGCTGGTTATCACTCGCCCCTGAAGAATCTCCGTCAAGGAGGGAAACGCGTAGGGCGTTTTGGCGTGGTGACGTCAGCGCGAGAGAATTGAGAGAGACGGGTAGTATCAACATTTTGTGCTTGTGGTCTCTGCTGGTGCTCCTTTTAAATGCGATCGTGTCCAGGGTTAACTGGCTCTACTCGCTCAGTGGTTTTTTGTTACAGCCTGCCTCTATACTGTGATACATTGTGTTACTCTGTCCTGCAGCTAGCAGGGATTTTGTAGCAATTAGTTGCGATTCCATGTATGCTCTATCCCACACTGCTAGTCTGCTAGCATCTGCTACACACTGAAACCCATTCATGCACTTATAGTTCAATGACTTGTTAAAAGGTTATGTGTGCAGGGATCTTTGCTAAGGACAATTATTTACAGTATTGATTATTTGTTGACGGCTTACTTTACAACCACAGTAAAAATCTGTTTACTGCTTTAATACTTAGCAGAGTGTTTAGCATCAGCTTATTCTGGTCTTTTATTAATTAATAGCTTGCCGTATATACTATCTGTGTAGAGTGATTGTTAAATGTCATTGGGCGCAGGATCAATCCACGTACCACCAACCTGTTATTGAGTTGCACATACAGTGATTATATCTACCAGTTTCAATATGGTAGGTTACATTTATTAGCCATAACATCATATTTATTAAACTTAGGACTAGCACACTGATTTGGGCTATTTATCAATACAGGTTGGGTGCTCGGTACGCTATGCCACATGACACACAATACACATACACAGGGCAAGCATTTTTTGAGCTTTCCCAGCTGAGTAACCCACTCTCCCACCAAGGCCTAATAGGTATCACTGCTTTTGATCTGTATAATTAAGCATCAGTATATCAGACTATATACCTTGGCCATCTATCATCTCCTCATTCCCTCCCGCCACTGTACATTATATGTATTTATTACTATCACTTTGTGTTAAGAACTTATTTTATCTCCATTAATAATTAAATGTTAAGTTTTAAAAGCCTAGGAGTGCACTACGAAATGAGCTTCTAGTTGCTAAGTGTTAGCAATAAATATGCTTTCACTTCTCAGCTGAAACCAAATTCTGTCTAGTGCAGCTCATCAGTTGCACCCACCGCCAATCTTGACGGCTCAGGCACCACCATATTATCATCACATTATTTGATTTAGAGAGCATTATATACTTTTCTTTGGTTTTCATTTAGTGTTTACTATAGGGGAACGTAAGAATCCTCTTCTTTATTTTGCTCCTACCTCTATTAAGAGATTATTAGTTAAATTCATCTAAATATGACAGGTTTTTTGTCCACCAGCTGGGATACCAGCTCCTGGCATGATGAGGCAAAAAAAGTCTTCTCTGTGGAGAACACGTACACACCCTACAACAACACAGATAATATCACTGATTTTTTCAGAATCCTTAATCGCCTATTCAAGTCTCAAGCACAGACTTGGTGGGAGGTCTCTAGTTTGCAGAATTATGATACACAAGATATGATTCCACGGGGCTTACGGATAGGCCTCTCTCCAGCGTATCATATAACCACTGTTGAGTTTACCCAGCAATGGGAGAACATACTATCAACATGTTCACAGTCCCTAATAAAATTATTGGTTGAAACTCAACAGACCAGGTTACTGAATATACAAAAGGAACTTGATATCCAATTACGCAAACTGGATGACTTTAGAGCCCACAAAGATTTTGATGATATGGAATCTAAACTACAAAGAGAAGTTGATAAGTTTAGAAATGAAATCAAAGAAAGGAAACACAGAAAATTTCAGAGGGATGCTCTAGATTACAGTCTACATCAGGTGTACAGTTATAAAAAATCCCAGAAGAGAAGACAGCCCACGATCAATTACTCCTCCTCGGAGGCTGAGAATTCAGAGTCTGAAACAGCTAGTGGTTCAGAAACCAGAATGTCTGCCCCATCTCCCTCTACAAGTGGGATCTCTCAAACTGATACCAATACTATTGCTTTTTTGGAATACCCCCTCGCAAGAGACCAACAAGACGAGGGGGCAATAACAAAAAAACAATTGACCAAGGAAAAAGCAGGCAAAAGCCAACGCAGAAAATAAACTCCATAGCAGTAGAAGACGGGAAATTAAAGATCTTTAATCTGTCAAAAATTAATCTAACTGGCGATCACATCTCACTATTAGAGAAGGGACTATCCTTTTCACCCACCAAGGATTTTAATCTGTTTGAGTGGGTAAAGGATCTAAATCTGTTTTCCCGTAAACTGCTACTGCATAAATTTCACGCTAAAAAATCTAGACGTGAAATTGACACTATTGGCCTCGCCGCATCCGATCAGACAAATGTACAGAACCTTATGTCACTATTAGATGAAAACGAAAGTCCACCTGATAAGAGAGAAGGTCCGTTCTCTAGTTGTAAACCAAAAAGTAAATTTACCCCCTTTATGTCATTATGTCCCCAGGTTGAAGTCTTTACCAACCTAGTTACTCGGGACCTAGAGAAAATGAAAATTAAAAAACACATGCGACATAACATCACAAAAAAAGAAAATGTGGCATTCAGGGAATTAATGACACAACAAGAAATCACAATCAAACCTTCAGACAAAGGTGGGAATGTTGTTGTTATGGACACTGAATTTTATGTCAAGGAATGCAAACGTATCTTAAAAGATAGAACAACATATAAGATACTGGATTGCAATCCTACTATGAGGTTCATTAAAGAACTTCAATCCATCTTGAAAAGTGCCCTCACCAACAACATCATTGACCAAAATGAGCATGATTATTTGTTACCCAGGACACCTACAGTGGCAACATTTTATACATTGCCTAAAATTCATAAAGATCAAAAAAGACCGCCAGGTAGGCCTATTGTCTCCGGCAATAATAACCTTACTGAACACTGTAGTGTATACCTGGATCAAATCATGCGTCCTTTCGTGTCAAATTTACCATCTCACATTAAGGACACGAAAGACACCTTACGAAGACTAGATGGCATCAATTGTGATAACCAAACCCTGTTTGTCACAATGGATGTGGAATCTCTCTATTCCAGTATCATCCATTGTAATGGTGTTAAAGCATGTAGCCATTTTCTCTCTACAAGGGGCTCTGGTTACATTGAACATAACAAATTTATGATAGACCTTCTGCAATTTGTCCTTTGTCACAACTTCTTTCTATTTGACGGAACACTGTACCACCAGACCCAGGGAACAGCGATGGGCACATCCTGTGCACCAACATACGCTAATCTATACCTGGGCTGGTGGGAAGATCAACATGTGTTCAGTGACAAATTGGTGCAATACACACAATACATTGATTTGTGGATTCGTTTTATAGACGACATACTATTGATCTGGCATGGTCCAGTAAATATATTGGTTGAATTCGTGTCTCTATTGAATGCTAATGATTTGAACCTAAAATTGACATTTGAGTACAATGCAACTGAGATAACATTTTTGGACCTGAAAATTAGCAAGGACCCAGATGGTAATGTGCAAACCACGATCTTTAGAAAAAAGACGGCCACCAACAGTCTTTTGGCGGCTACCAGCCACCACCCTCCATCTTTAGTCAAAAGCATCCCCATTGGGCAATATCTGCGACTACGTCGCAATTGCTCCACATTGAGAGAATTTTACATACAGGCTCAAGACCTGAAAGATCGGTTCTTAGATAGGGGATACCCAATGTCTACATTGAAACACGCATATCATCGTGCAAGAGATAGTGACAGAGCACAATTACTGGGTCCTAATATGAAATCACCTAATACACAGGTTCGTTGCATTGGAACTTATAATTATAGGTGGCATGAGATCAAGAAGATTTTCATGAAACATTGGTACATCTTAAGATCTGATGATGACCTTGTTAAAATCCTAAAAGATACTCCAAGTATCACTAGCAGGAGATCAGCTAATCTGCAGGACGGCCTTGTGCACAGTCACTTTAAACGCGCCATATCATCTACTTGGTTAACACCTCCACCAATGGGCATGCACAAGTGCAAGAACTGCAAAGCATGTCAATATATCAACCCTGCCAAATTCTTCTTATCTCACGACAAATCAGTGACATTTGATATCAGACACCATATAAGTTGCAAAACCATCAATGTAATATATTTGATCAGTTGTGAGTGTGGCCTCAGATATGTTGGTAAAACCATCAGGGAGTTTAAAAAACGAGTACTTGAACATATAAACTCGGTCCACAACAAATTAGAAACACCAGTTGCACGTCATGTAAATAATATTCATCAGGGAGACATTAAGTGCCTATCCTTTATAGGCATTGACCACCTTAAAAACAATATACGTGGTGGTGATATAAATAACAGACTATTAAAACGTGAGGCAGAATGGATATATAAACTAAAAACTCTATACCCTCAAGGGTTAAATGAGGGTTTTACATATACTCCATTTATTTGATCATCTGTGGAGATCGACATTATGTTCAAATTATCTACAATTTGTCTCATGCTGTTATAAACTATATATCTGTTATTTACTGTCTCCCTATCTTACTGGCAAGCAAGCAAATACATCTTTAATCGTGAACCTAGCAAAGTTTAATATGCATTTACATCAGTACATGTTTAAATACCTCCAGCCCACTATGATCAAGTTTTGCCACATACTGCACCGACACACTTTATTCGAGCAAATACCCGGTATGTACCTGGCAGATACCTGGAATGCGCCACTCCTAACCTCTGACAAGCCCCGTTGCATTTGCCTTCCCAGCCTGGGTTCATGCCTGGCTGATGGGCGGCTGATCTGTTAAATGATAATGATTAGGATTTAATAGGCTGCAATGCTTCGCGTGTCTACCAGATGGCATAAATTCATGAATTGTAATGCAGTTTATATATATATACTGTGCAGTATTGCAGCCAGCGGGAATAAAATGCTTCAATCCCTGCTTGGAAAATAACTCAATGTACTCGGGCAGAAAACAGTCACAAACCTCAATACACCCGGGTATACCCGAATTCGTGGCACTAGCCAAGCTCGAATAAAGTGTGTCGCCAGTGTATCACTGAACAGCCAATCAGTATCTGTTAATTTGGTATGGGCCAAATAAGTCTAATACATGCCCTCATACATGAGCTCATGTCCCATATGCTGGTGAGTCTTTTAAACCTTTATTAGCCATTATTATTGTTGTAATTAGTGTGTACCCCTTTAACCATTGCTGTTCTAAACATACAGTTCCCTACTGATCAGTATAAGCATTGAGTAAGTTTTCTATTGGCCCGCGGGTTGCTATGGCAGCCCATGACGCTATATAAACATGCTTCTGAGATCAGCTGGTTATCACTCGCCCCTGAAGAATCTCCGTCAAGGAGGGAAACGCGTAGGGCGTTTTGGCGTGGTGACGTCAGCGCGAGAGAATTGAGAGAGACGGGTAGTATCAACATTTTGTGCTTGTGGTCTCTGCTGGTGCTCCTTTTAAATGCGATCGTGTCCAGGGTTAACTGGCTCTACTCGCTCAGTGGTTTTTTGTTACAGCCTGCCTCTATACTGTGATACATTGTGTTACTCTGTCCTGCAGCTAGCAGGGATTTTGTAGCAATTAGTTGCGATTCCATGTATGCTCTATCCCACACTGCTAGTCTGCTAGCATCTGCTACACACTGAAACCCATTCATGCACTTATAGTTCAATGACTTGTTAAAAGGTTATGTGTGCAGGGATCTTTGCTAAGGACAATTATTTACAGTATTGATTATTTGTTGACGGCTTACTTTACAACCACAGTAAAAATCTGTTTACTGCTTTAATACTTAGCAGAGTGTTTAGCATCAGCTTATTCTGGTCTTTTATTAATTAATAGCTTGCCGTATATACTATCTGTGTAGAGTGATTGTTAAATGTCATTGGGCGCAGGATCAATCCACGTACCACCAACCTGTTATTGAGTTGCACATACAGTGATTATATCTACCAGTTTCAATATGGTAGGTTACATTTATTAGCCATAACATCATATTTATTAAACTTAGGACTAGCACACTGATTTGGGCTATTTATCAATACAGGTTGGGTGCTCGGTACGCTATGCCACATGACACACAATACACATACACAGGGCAAGCATTTTTTGAGCTTTCCCAGCTGAGTAACCCACTCTCCCACCAAGGCCTAATAGGTATCACTGCTTTTGATCTGTATAATTAAGCATCAGTATATCAGACTATATACCTTGGCCATCTATCATCTCCTCATTCCCTCCCGCCACTGTACATTATATGTATTTATTACTATCACTTTGTGTTAAGAACTTATTTTATCTCCATTAATAATTAAATGTTAAGTTTTAAAAGCCTAGGAGTGCACTACGAAATGAGCTTCTAGTTGCTAAGTGTTAGCAATAAATATGCTTTCACTTCTCAGCTGAAACCAAATTCTGTCTAGTGCAGCTCATCAGTTGCACCCACCGCCAATCTTGACGGCTCAGGCACCACCATATTATCATCACATTATTTGATTTAGAGAGCATTATATACTTTTCTTTGGTTTTCACTGACTGAGAGAGAGACTGACTGACTGTCTGACTGAGAGAGAGACTGACTGACTGACTGACTGACTGAGAGAGAGACTTACTGACTGAATGAGAGAGAGACTGACTGACTGAGAGAGAGACTGACTGACTGACTGAGAGAGAGACTGACTGACTGACTGAGAGAGAGACTGACTGACTGAATGAGAGAGAGACTATCTGACTGACTGAGAGAGAGACTGACTGACTGACTGTCTGACTGAGAGAGAGACTGACTGACTGACTGACTGACTGACTGAGAGAGAGACTTACTGACTGAATGAGAGAGAGACTGAATGACTGACTGACTGATAGAGAGACTGACAGACTAACTGACTGACTGAGAGAGTGACTGACTGACTGACTGTCTGAGAGAGAGACTGACTGACTGAGAGAGAGACTGACTGACTGATGGAGAGACTGACTGACTGACTGAGAGAGTGACTGATTGACTGACTGACTGAGAGAGAGACTGACTAACTGACTGACTGAGAGAGAGACTGACTGACTAAATGAGAGAGAGACTGACTGACAGAGAGAGACTGACTGAGAGAGAGACTGACTGACTGAGAGAGAGAGAGACTGACTGACTGACTGTCTGAGAGAGTGACTTACTGACTAGAGAGAGACTGACTGACTGAGAGAGAGACTGACGTACTGACTGACTGACTGACTGACTGACTGACTGACGGAGTGAGAGACTGACAGACTGAGAGAGAGACTGACTGACTGACTGAATGAGAGAAAGATTGACTGACTGAGAGAGAAACTGACAGACTGACTGACAGACTGACTGAGAGAGACTGACTGAGAGAGACTGACTGACTGAGAGAGAAACTGACTAACTGACTGAGAGAGAGACTGACTGACTGACTGACTGAGAGAGAGACTGACTGAGAGAGAGACTGACTGACTGAGAGAGAGACTGACTGACTGAGAGACTGACTGACTGAGAGAGAGAGACTGACTGACTGACTGTCTGACAGAGTGACTGACTGACTAGAGAGAGACTGACTGACTGACTGAGAGAGAGACTGACTGACTGACGGAGAGACTGACTGACTGAGAGAGTGACTGATTGACTGACTGACTGAGAGAGAAACTGACTGACTGACTGACTGAGAGAGAGACTGAATGACTGAATGAGAGAGAGACTGACTGACAGAGAGAGACTGACTGACTGAATGAGAGAGAGACTGACTGACTGACTGAGAGAGAGACAGACTGACTGACAGACTGACTGAGAGAGAGACTGACTTACTGACTGAGAGAGTGACTGACTGACTGAGAGAGACTGACTGACTGACTGACTGACTGACTGAGAGAGAGACTGACTGACTGAGAGAGAGACTGACTGACTGACTGAGAGACTGACTGAGAGAGTGACTAATTGACTGACTGTCAGAGAGTGACTGACTGACTAGAGAGACACTGACTGACTGACTGAGAGAGAGACTGACTGACTGACTGAGAGAGAGACTGACTGACTGAATGAGAGAGAGACTGACTGACTGACTGAGAGAGAGACTGACTGACTGTCTGACTGAGAGAGAGACTGACTGACTGACTGACTGACTGAGAGAGAGACTTACTGACTGAATGAGAGAGAGACTGACTGACTGAGAGAGAGACTGACTGACTGACTGAGAGAGAGACTGAATGACTGACTGAGAGAGAGACTGACTGACTGAATGAGAGAGAGACTGTCTGACTGACTGAGAGAGAGACTGACTGACTGTCTGACTGAGAGAGAGACTGACTGACTGACTGACTGACTGAGAGAGAGACTTACTGACTGAATGAGAGAGAGACTGAATGACTGTCTGACTGAGAGAGAGACTGACAGACTAACTGACTGACTGAGAGAGTGACTGACTGACTGACTGTCTGAGAGAGACTGACTGACTGACTGAGAGAGAGACTGACTGACTGACGGAGAGACTGACTGACTGACTGAGAGAGTGACTGATTGACTGACTGACTGAGAGAGAGACTGACTAACTGACTGACTGAGAGAGAGACTGACTGACTAAATGAGAGAGAGACTGACTGACAGAGAGAGACTGACTGAGAGAGAGACTGACTGACTGACTGAGAGAGAGAGAGACTGACTGACTGACTGTCTGAGAGAGTGACTTACTGACTAGAGAGAGACTGACTGACTGAGAGAGAGACTGACGTACTGACTGACTGACTGACTGACTGACAGACGGAGTGAGAGACTGACTGACTGAGAGAGAGACTGACTGACTGACTGAATGAGAGAAAGATTGACTGACTGAGAGAGAAACTGACAGACTGACTGACTGACTGACTGAGAGAGACTGACTGAGAGAGACTGACTGACTGACTGAGAGAGAGACTGACTAACTGACTGAGATAGAGACTGACTGACTGACTGACTGAGAGAGAGACTGACTGAGAGTGAGACTGACTGACTGAGAGAGAGACTGACTGACTGACAGAGAGACTGACTGACAGACTGAGAGAGTGACTGATTGACTGACTGACTGAGAGAGAGACTGACTGACTGAGAGAGAGACTGACTGACTGAGAGAGAGACTGACTGAGAGAGAGACTGACTGACTGAGAGAGAGATTGACTGACTGAGAGAGAGACTGACTGAGAGAGAGAGACTGAATGACTGACTGAGAGAGAGACAGACTGACTGACTGACTGACTGAGAGAGAGACTGACTAACTGACTGAGAGAGTGACTGACTGACTGAGAGACTGACTGAGAGAGTGACTGATTGACTGACTGACTGACTGAGAGAGAGACTAACTGACTGAGAGAGAGACTGACTGACTGAGAAAGTGACTGACTGACTGAGAGAGAACGACTGACTGTCTGACTGACTGAGAGAGAAAAACTGACTGACTGAGAGAGAGACTGACTGACTGAGAGATTGATTGACTGACTGAGAGAGTGACTGATTGACTGATTGACTGACTGACTGAGAGAGAGACTGACTGACTGAGAGAGAGACTGACAGACTGACTGACTGAGAGAGAGACTGACTGACTGACTGAGAGAGAGGCTGACTGACTGACTGAGAGAGAGACTGACTGACTGACTGACTGACTGACTGAGAGAGAGACTGACTGACTGACTGAATGAGAGAGAGACTGACTGGCTGAGAGAGAGACTGACTGACTGACTGAGAGAGAGACTGACTGACTGACTGAGAGAGAGACTGACTGACTGACTGAGAGAGAGAGACTGACTGACTAAATAAGTGAGAGACTGACTGACTGACTGACTGACTGAGAGAGACTGACTGACTGACTGAGAGAGAGACTGACTGACTGACTGACTGACTGACTGAATGAGAGAGAGACTGACTGACTGAGAGAGAGACTGACTCAGGGAGAGACTGAGTGACTGAGAGAGAGACTGACTGACTGACTGACTGAGAGAGAGACCGACTGACTGAATGAGAGAGAGACTGACTGACTGACTGTCTGAGAGAGTGACTGACTGACTTGAGAGAGACTGACTGACAGACTGACTGAGAGAGAGACTGATGTACTGACTGACTTTCTGACTGACGGAGTGAGAAACTGACTGACTGAGAGAGAGACTGACTGACTAACTGAATGAGAGA
Source organism: Ascaphus truei (assembly GCF_040206685.1). Classification (NCBI taxonomy): domain Eukaryota; kingdom Metazoa; phylum Chordata; class Amphibia; order Anura; family Ascaphidae; genus Ascaphus; species Ascaphus truei. The sequence goes on along the minus strand of NC_134486.1, from coordinate 183,545,710 downwards.
AAGACTGACATACTGAGAGAGAGACTGACAGACTGACTGACTGACTGAGAGAGACTGACTGAGAGACCCTGACTGACTGAGAGAGAGACTGACAGACTGACTGACTGACTGAGAGAGACTGACTGAGAGAGACTGACTGACTGAGAGAGAGACTGACTGACTGACTGAGAGAGAGACTGACTGACTGACTGACTGACTGAGAGACTGACTGAGAAAGAGACTGACTGACTGAGAGAGAGACTGACTGACTGAGAGAGAGAGACTGATTGACTGACTGACTGACTGTCTGACAGAGTGACTGACTGACTAGAGAGAGACTGACTGACTGACTGAGAGAGAGACTGACTGACTGACAGAGAGACTGACTGACTGACTGAGAGAGTGACTGATTGACTGACTGACTGAGAGAGAGACTGACTGACTGACTGACTGAGAGAGAGACTGACTGACTAAATGAGAGAGAGACTGACTGACAGAGAGAGACTGACTGAGAGAGAGACTGACTGACTGACTGAGAGAGAGAGAGACTGACTGACTGTCTGAGAGAGTGACTTACTGACTAGAGAGAGACTGACTGACTGACTGACTGAGAGAGAGACTGACGTACTGACTGACTGACTGACGGAGTGAGAGACTGACTGACTGAGAGAGAGACTGACTGACTGACTGAATGAGAGAAAGACTGACTGACTGAGAGAGAGACTGACAGACTGACTGACTGACTGACTGACTGAGAGAGACTGACTGAGAGAGACTGACTGACTGACTGAGAGAGAGACTGACTAACTGACTGAGAGAGAGACTGACTGACTGACTGACTGACTGAGAGAGAGACTGACTGAGAGAGAGACTGACTGACTGAGCGAGAGACTGACAGACTGAGAGAGAGAGACTGACTGACTGACTGTCTGAGAGAGTGACTGACTGACTAGAGTGAGACTGACTGACTGACTGACTGACTGACTGAGAGAGAGACTGACTGACTGACGGAGAGACTGACTGACAGACTGAGAGAGTGACTGATTGACTGACTGACTGAGAGAGAGACTGACTGACTGAGAGAGAGACTGACTGACTGAGAGAGAGACTGACTGAGAGAGAGACTGACTGACTGAGAGAGAGATTGACTGACTGAGAGAGAGACTGACTGAGAGAGAGAGAGAGAGTGACTGACTGACTGAGAGAGAGACAGACTGACTGAATGACTGACTGACTGAGAGAGAGACTGACTAACTGACTGAGAGAGTGACTGACTGACTGAGAGACGGACTGAGAGAGTGACTGATTGACTGACTGACTGTCTGACTGAAAGAGAGACTAACTGACTGAGAGAGAGACTGACTGACTGAGAAAGTGACTGACTGACTGAGAAAGAACGACTGACTGTCTGACTGACTGAGAGAGAGAGACTGACAGACTGAGAGAGAGACTGACTGACTGAGAGATTGATTGACTGACTGAGAGAGTGACTGATTGACTGACTGACTGAGAGAGAGACTGACTGACTGAGAGAGAGACTGACTGACTGACTGACTGACTGAGAGAGAGACTGACAGACTGACTGACTGAGAGAGAGACTGACTGACTGACGGAGAGAGAGACTGACTGACTGATTGAATGAGAGAGAGACTGACTGACTGACTGACTGACTGAAAGAAAGACTGACTGACTGACTGACTGACTGAATGAGAGAGAGACTGACTGACTGAGAGAGAGACTGACTGACTGACTGACTGAGAGAGAGACTGACTGACTGACTGAGAGAGAGACTGACTGACTGACGGAGAGAGAGACTGACTGACTGATTGAATGAGAGAGAGACTGACTGACTGACTGACTGACTGACTGACTGAAAGAGAGACTGACTGACTGACTGACTGACTGACTGAATGAGAGAGAGACTGACTGACTGAGAGAGAGACTGACTGACTGACTGACTGAGAGAGAGACTGACTGACTGACTGAAAGAGAGACTGACTGACTAAATGAGTGAGAAACTGACTGACTGACTGGCTGACTGACTGACTGACTGAGAGAGACTGACTGACTGAGAGAGAGACTGACTGACTGACTGACTGAGAGAGAAACTGACTGACTGACTGTCTGAGAGAAAGACTGACTGACTAGAGAGAGACTGACTGACTGACTGACTGACTGACTGAGAGAGAAACTGACTGACTGACTGAGAGAGAGAATGACTGACTGACTGACTGAGAGAGACACTGACTGACTGACTGAGAGAGAGACTGACTGACTGAATGAGAGAGAGACTGACTGACTGACTGACTGTGAGAGAGACTGAATGACTGTCTGACTGAGAGAGAGACTGACTGACTGACTGACTGAGAGAGAGACTTACTGACTGAATGAGAGAGAGACTGAATGACTGACTGACTGACTGAGAGAGAGACTGACAGACTAACTGACTGACTGAGAGAGTGACTGACTGACTGACTGACTGACTGACTGACTGAAAGAGAGACTGACTGACTGACAGACTCAATGAGAGAGAGACTGACTGACTGAGAGACAGACTGACTTACTGACTGAGAGAGAGACTGACTGACTGACTGACTGAGAGAGAGACTGACTGAGAGAGAGACTGACTGACTAAATGAGTTAGAGACTGACTGACTGACTGAGAGAGAGACTGACTGACTGACTGAGAGAGAGGCTGACTGACTGACTGAGAGAGACTGACTGACTGACTGACTGACTGACTGACTGAGAGAGAGATTTACTGACTGAATGAGAGAGAGACTGAATGACTGACTGACTGAGAGAGACTGACTGACTGACTGACTGAGAGAGAGACTGACTGAGAGAGAGACTGACTGAGAGAGAGACTGACTGACTGAGAGAGAGACTGACTGAGAGAGAGACCGACTGACATCCTAGACCTTCCCATAAGAAGTTAGCCAAAAAGTAGCTTCGAAAAACGCTTAGGTTAAGTTTCAGAGTTGCTTCTAATGTACCGAAGCTGGACTTAGACATAATTTCACTCTCACAACATTATGGCTGGTTGGAGACAGTCCGAACCACAAATACCGTGTCCATGGTTCTGGGCATATACTGGGGGGACGGGGACGACTCCCATTAACCCCTGACTATACCGGGGATACGTGTATCACAATGCCTTACTGGTCTGTGCTGAAGCAGGGCATTCTGGCAGCCAAGTGGCTTGACCTTTATTAGTGGCCTGGTTACCCCCTCTCGGAACCACAGACTTAGAAATCGCCAGCTCATATACAGTGCATAAAATATATTTATATATATACCCTTATACACAATTTTAATAAAAAATATCACAAAATTCTTCTAAGTCCCTCGGGAAGAGTGAAAGACGCGCACGTTCATTTTCAGAGCTCCTAGACCTTCCTATAAGAAGTTAGCCAAAAAGTAGCTTCGAAAAACGCTTAGGTTAAGTTTCAGAGTTGCTTCTTATGTACCAAAGCTGGACTTACACTGGCGACACACTTTATTCGAGCTTGGCTAGTCCCACGAATTCGGGTATACCCGGGTGTATTGAGGTTTGTGACTGTTTTCTGCCCGAGTGCATTGAGGTATTTTCCAAGCAGGGATTGAAGCATTTTATTCCCGCTGGCTGCAATACTGCACAGTATATATATATATATACTGCATTACAATTCATGAATTTATGCCATCTGGTAGACACGCGAAGCATTGCAGCCTATTAAATCCTAATCATTATCATTTAACAGATCAGCCGCCCATCAGCCAGGCATGAACCCAGGCTGGGAAGGCAAATGCAACGGGGCTTGTCAGAGGTGAGGAGCGGCGCATTCCAGGTATCTGCCAGGTACATACCGGGTATTTGCTCGAATAAAGTGTGTCGGTGCAGTAGACATAATTTCACTCTCACAACATTATGGCTGGTTGGAGACAGTCCGAACCACAAATATCAGGTCCATGGTTCTGGGCATATACTGGGGGGACGGGGACAACTCCCATTAACCCCTGACTATACCGGGGATACGTGTATCACAATGCCTTACTGGTCTGTGCTGAAGCAGGGCATTCTGGCAGCCAAGTGGCTTGACCTTTATTAGTGGCCTGGTTACCCCCTCTCGGAACCACAGACTTAGAAATCGCCAGCTCATATACAGTGCATAAAATATATTTATATATATACCCTTATACACAATTTTAATAAAAAATATCACAAAATTCTTCTAAGTCCCTTGGGAAGAGTGAAAGACGCGTACGTTCATTTTCAGAGCTCCTAGAACTTCCTATAAGAAGTTAGCCAAAACGTAGCTTCGAAAAACGCTTAGGTTAAGTTTCAGAGTTGCTTCTAATGTAATGAAGCTGGACTTAGACATAATTTCACTCTCAGAACATTATGGCTGGTTGGAGACAGTCCGAACCACAAATACCGGTTCCATGGTTCTGGGCATATACTGGGGGGACGGGGACAACTCCCATTAACCCCTGACTATACCGGGGATACGTGTATCACAATGCCTTACTGGTCTGTGCTGAAGCAGGGCATTCTGGCAGCCAAGTGGCTTGACCTTTATTAGTGGCCTGGTTACCCCCTCTCAGAACCACAGACTTAGAAATCGCCAGCTCATATAAAGTACAGTGCATAAAATATATTTATATATATACCCTTATACACCATTTTAATAAAAAATATCACAAAATTCTTCTAAGTCCCTTGGGAAGAGTGAAAGACGCGTACGTTCATTTTCAGAGCTCCTAGAACTTCCTATAAGAAGTTAGCCAAAACGTAGCTTCGAAAAACGCTTAGGTTAAGTTTCAGAGTTGCTTCTAATGTACCGAAGCTGGACTTAGACATAATTTCACTCTCACAACATTATGGCTGGTTGGAAACAGTCCGAACCACAAATACCGGGTCCATGGTTCTGGGCATATACTGGGGGGACGGGGACGACTCCCATTAACCCCTGACTATACCGGGGATGCGCGTATCACAATGCCTTACTGGTCTGTGCTAAAGCAGGGCATTCTGGCAGCCAAGTGGCTTGACCTTTATTAGTGAGCCTGGTTACCCCCTCTCGGAACCACAGACTTAGAAATCGCCAGCTCATATACAGTGCATAAAATATATTTATATATACTGTATACCCTTATACACCATTTTAATAAAAAATATCACAAAATTCTTCTAAGTCCCTCGGGAAGAGTGAAAGACGCGCACATTCATTTTCAGAGCTCCTAGACCTTCCTATAAGAAGTTAGCCAAAAAGTAGCTTCGAAAAACGCTTAGGTTAAGTTTCAGAGTTGCTTCTAATGTACCAAAGCTGGACATAGACATAATTTCACTCTCACAACATTATGGCTGGTTGGTGACAGTCCGAACCACAAATACCGGGTCCATGGTTCTGGGCGTATACTGGGGGGATGGGGACGACTCCCATTAACCCCTGACTATACCGGGGATACGCGTATCACAATGCCTTACTGGTCTGTGCTGAAGCAGGGCATTCTGGCAGCCAAGTGGCTTGACCTTTATTAGTGGCCTGGTTACCCCCTCTCGGAACCACAGACTTAGAAATCGCCAGCTCAAATACAGTGCATAAAATATATTTATATATATACCCTTATACACCATTTTAATAAAAAATATCACAAAATTCTTCTAAGTCCCTCGGGAAGAGTGAAAGACGCGCACGTTCATTTTCAGAGCTCCTAGACCTTCCTATAAGAAGTTAGCTAAAAAGTAGCTTCGAAAAACGCTTAGGTTAAGTTTCAGAGTTGCTTCTAATGTACCGAAGCTGGACTTAGACATAATTTCACTCTCACAACATTATGGCTTGTTGGAGACAGTCCGAACCACAAATATCAGGTCCATGGTTCTGGGCATATACTGGGGGGACAGGGACGACTCCCATTAACCCCTGACTATACCGGGGATACGCGTATCACAATGCCTTACTGGTCTGTGCTGAAGCAGGGCATTCTGGCAGCCAAGTGGCTTGACCTTTATTAGTGAGCCTGGTTACCCCCTCTCGGAACCACAGACTTAGAAATCGCCAGCTCATATACAGTGCATTAAATATATTTATATATATATATACCCTTATACACCATTTTAATAAAATATATCACAAAATTCTTCTAAGTACCTCGGGAAGAGTGAAAGACGTGCACGTTCATTTTCAGAGCTCCTAGACCTTTTTATAAGAAGTTAGCCAAAAAGTAGCTTCGAAAAACGCTTATGTTAAGTTTCAGAGTTGCTTCTAATGTACCGAAGCTGGACTTAGACATAATTTCACTCTCACAACATTATGGCTGGTTGGAGACAGTCCGAACCACAAATACCGGGTCCATGGTTCTGGGCATATACTGGGGGGACGGGGACGACTCCCATTAACCCCTGACTATACCGGGGATACGCGTATCACAATGCGTTACTGGTCTGTGCTGAAGCAGGGCATTCTGGCAGCCAAGTGGCTTGACCTTTATTAGTGAGCCTGGTTACCCCCTCTCAGAACCAGAGGCTTAGAAATCGCCAGCTCATATACAGTGCATAAAATATATTTATATATATACCCTTATACACCATTTTAATAAAAAATATCACAAAATTCTTCTAAGTCCCTCGGGAAGAGTGAAAGACGCGCACATTCATTTTCAGAGCTCCTAGACCTTTTTATAAGAAGTTAGCCAAAAAGTAGCTTCGAAAAACGCTTAGGTTAAGTTTCACAGTTGCTTCTAATGTACCAAAGCTGGACTTAGACATAATTTCACTCTCACAACATTATGGCTGGTTGGAGACAGTCCGAACCACAAATACCGGGTCCATGGTTCTGGGCATATACTGGGGGGACGGGGACGACTCCCATTAACCCCTGACTATACCGGGGATACGCGTATCACAATGCGTTACTGGTCTGTGCTGAAGCAGGGCATTCTGGCAGCCAAGTGGCTTGACCTTTATTAGTGAGCCTGGTTACCCCCTCTCGGAACCACAGGCTTAGAAATCGCCAGCTCATATACAGTGCATAAAATATATTTATATATATACCCTTATACACCATTTTAATAAAAAATATCACAAAATTCTTCTAAGTCCCTCGGGAAGAGTGAAAGACGCGCACGTTCATTTTCAGAGCTCCTAGACCTTCCCATAAGAAGTTAGCCAAAAAGTAGCTTCGAAAAACGCTTAGGTGAAGTTTCAGAGTTGCTTCTAATGTACCAAAGCTGGACTTAGACATAATTTCACTCTCACAACATTATGGCTGGTTGGAGACAGTCCGAACCACAAGTACCGGGTCCATGGTTCTGGGCGTATACTGGGGGGACGGGGACGACTCCCATTAACCCCTGACTATACCGGGGATACGCTTATCACAATGCCTTTCTGGTCTGTGCTGAAGCAGGGCATTCTGGCAGCCAAGTGGCTTGACCTTAATTAGTGAGCCTGGTTACCCCCTCTCGGAACCACAGACTTAGAAATCGCCAGCTCATATACAGTGCATAAAATATATTTATATATATACCCTTATACACCATTTTAATAAAAAATATCACAAAATTCTTCTAAGTCCCTCGGGAAGAGTGAAAGACGCGCACGTTCATTTTCAGAGCTCCTAGACCTTCTAATAAGAAGTTAGCCAAAAAATAGCTTCGAAAAACGCTTAGGTGAAGTTTCAGAGTTGCTTCTAATGTACCAAAGCTGGAATTAGACATAATTTCACTCTCACAACATTATGGCTGGTTGGAGACAGTCCGAACCACAAGTACCGGGTCCATGGTTCTGGGCGTATACTGGGGGGACGGGGACGACTCCCATTAACCCCTGACTATACCGGGGATACACTTATCACAATGCCTTTCTGGTCTGTGCTGAAGCAGGGCATTCTGGCAGCCAAGTGGCTTGACCTTTATTAGTGAGCCTGGTTACCCCCTCTCGGAACAACAGACTTAGAAATCGCCAGCTCATATACAGTGCATAAAATATATTTATATATATACCCTTATACACCATTTTAATAAAAAATATCACAAAATTCTTCTAAGTCCCTCGGGAAGAGTGAAAGACGCGCACGTTCATTTTCAGAGCTCCTAGACCTTCCTATAAAAAGTTAGCCAAAAAGTAGCTTCGAAAAACGCTTAGGTTAAGTTTCAGAGTTGCTTCTAATGTACCGAAGCTGGACTTAGACATAATTTCACTCTCACAACATTATGGCTGGTTGGAGACAGTCCGAACCACAAGTACCGGGTCCATGGTTCTGGGCGTATACTGGGGGGACGGGGGGGACTCCCATTAACCCCTGACTATACCGGGGATACGCTTATCACAATGCCTTTCTGGTCTGTGCTGAAGCAGGGCATTCTGGCAGCCAAGTGGCTTGACCTTAATTAGTGAGCCTGGTTACCCCCTCTCGGAACCACAGACTTAGAAATCGCCAGCTCATATACAGTGCATAAAATATATTTATATATATACCCTTATACACCATTTTAATAAAAAAGATCACAAAATTCTTCTAAGTCCCTCGGGAAGAGTGAAAGACGCGCACGTTCATTTTCAGAGCTCCTAGACCTTCCTATAAGAAGTTAGCCAAAAAGTAGCTTCGAAAAACGCTTAGGTTAAGTTTCAGAGTTGCTTCTAATGTACCGAAGCTGGACTTAGACATAATTTCACTCTCACAACATTATGGCTGGTTGGAGACAGTCCGAACCACAAATACCGGGTCCATGGTTCTGGGCATATACTGGGGGGACGGGGACGACTCCCATTAACCCCTGACTATACCGGGGATACGCGTATCACAATGCGTTACTGGTCTGTGCTGAAGCAGGGCATTCTGGCAGCCAAGTGGCTTGACCTTTATTAGTGAGCCTGGTTACCCCCTCTCGGAACCAGAGGCTTAGAAATCGCCAGCTCATATACAGTGCATAAAATATATTTATATATATACCCTTATACACCATTTTAATAAAAAATATCACAAAATTCTTCTAAGTCCCTCGGGAAGAGTGAAAGACGCGCACGTTCATTTTCAGAGCTCCTAGACCTTCTAATAAGAAGTTAGCCAAAAAATAGCTTCGAAAAACGCTTAGGTGAAGTTTCAGAGTTGCTTCTAATGTACCAAAGCTGGAATTAGACATAATTTCACTCTCACAACATTATGGCTGGTTGGAGACAGTCCGAACCACAAGTACCGGGTCCATGGTTCTGGGCGTATACTGGGGGGACGGGGACGACTCCCATTAACCCCTGACTATACCGGGGATACACTTATCACAATGCCTTTCTGGTCTGTGCTGAAGCAGGGCATTCTGGCAGCCAAGTGGCTTGACCTTTATTAGTGAGCCTGGTTACCCCCTCTCGGAACAACAGACTTAGAAATCGCCAGCTCATATACAGTGCATAAAATATATTTATATATATACCCTTATACACCATTTTAATAAAAAATATCACAAAATTCTTCTAAGTCCCTCGGGAAGAGTGAAAGACGCGCACGTTCATTTTCAGAGCTCCTAGACCTTCCTATAAAAAGTTAGCCAAAAAGTAGCTTCGAAAAACGCTTAGGTTAAGTTTCAGAGTTGCTTCTAATGTACCGAAGCTGGACTTAGACATAATTTCACTCTCACAACATTATGGCTGGTTGGAGACAGTCCGAACCACAAGTACCGGGTCCATGGTTCTGGGCGTATACTGGGGGGACGGGGGGGACTCCCATTAACCCCTGACTATACCGGGGATACGCTTATCACAATGCCTTTCTGGTCTGTGCTGAAGCAGGGCATTCTGGCAGCCAAGTGGCTTGACCTTAATTAGTGAGCCTGGTTACCCCCTCTCGGAACCACAGACTTAGAAATCGCCAGCTCATATACAGTGCATAAAATATATTTATATATATACCCTTATACACCATTTTAATAAAAAAGATCACAAAATTCTTCTAAGTCCCTCGGGAAGAGTGAAAGACGCGCACGTTCATTTTCAGAGCTCCTAGACCTTCCTATAAGAAGTTAGCCAAAAAGTAGCTTCGAAAAACGCTTAGGTTAAGTTTCAGAGTTGCTTCTAATGTACCGAAGCTGGACTTAGACATAATTTCACTCTCACAACATTATGGCTGGTTGGAGACAGTCCGAACCACAAATACCGGGTCCATGGTTCTGGGCATATACTGGGGGGACGGGGACGACTCCCATTAACCCCTGACTATACCGGGGATACGCGTATCACAATGCGTTACTGGTCTGTGCTGAAGCAGGGCATTCTGGCAGCCAAGTGGCTTGACCTTTATTAGTGAGCCTGGTTACCCCCTCTCGGAACCACAGACTTAGAAATCGCCAGCTCATATACAGTGCATTAAATATATTTATATATATATACCCTTATACACCATTTTAATAAAAAATATCACAAAATTCTTCTAAGTCCCTCGGGAAGGATGAAAGACGTGCACGTTCATTTTCAGAGCTCCTAGACCTTTTTATAAGAAGTTAGCCAAAAAGTAGCTTCGAAAAACGCTTAGGTTAAGTTTCAGAGTTGCTTCTAATGTACCGAAGCTGGACTTAGACATAATTTCACTCTCACAACATTATGGCTGGTTGGAGACAGTCCGAACCACAAATACCGGGTCCATGGTTCTGGACATATACTGGGGGGACAGGGACGACTCCCATTAACCCCTGACTATACCGGGGATACGCGTATCACAATGCCTTACTGGTCTGTGCTGAAGCAGGGCATTCTGGCAGCCAAGTGGCTTGACCTTTATTAGTGAGCCTGGTTACCCCCTCTCGGAACCAGAGGCTTAGAAATCGCCAGCTCATATACAGTGCATAAAATATATTTATATATATACCCTTATACACCATTTTAATAAAAAATATCACAAAATTCTTCTAAGTCCCTCGGGAAGAGTGAAAGACGCGCACATTCATTTTCAGAGCTCCTAGACCTTTTTATAAGAAGTTAGCCAAAAAGTAGCTTCGAAAAACGCTTAGGTTAAGTTTCACAGTTGCTTCTAATGTACCAAAGATGGACTTAGACATAATTTCACTCTCACAACATTATGGCTGGTTGGAGACAGTCCGAACCACAAATACCGGGTCCATGGTTCTGGGCATATACTGGGGGGACGGGGACGACTCCCATTAACCCCTGACTATACCGGGGATACGCGTATCACAATGCCTTACTGGTCTGTGCTGAAGCAGGGCATTCTGGCAGCCAAGTGTCTTGACCTTTATTAGTGAGCCTGGTTAACCCCTCTCGGAACCACAGACTTAGAAATCGCCAGCTCATATACAGTGCATAAAATATATTTATATACAGTATATACCCTTATACACCATTTTAATAAAAAATATCACAAAATTCTTCTAAGTCCCTCTGGAAGAGTGAAAGACGCGCACGTTCATTTTCAGAGCTCCTAGACCTTCCTATAAGAAGTTAGCCAAAAAGTAGCTTCGAAAAACGCTTAGGTTAAGTTTCAGAGTTGCTTCTAATGTACCGAAGCTGGACTTAGACATAATTTCACTCTCACAACATTATGGCTGGTTGGAGACAGTCCGAACCACAAGTACCGGGTCCATGGTTCTGGGCGTATACTGGGGGGACGGGGACGACTCCCATTAACCCTTACTATACCGGGGATACGCTTATCACAATGCCTTTCTGGTCTGTGCTGAAGCAGGGCATTCTGGCAGCCAAGTGGCTTGACCTTTATTAGTGAGCCTGGTTACCCCCTCTCGGAACAATAGACTTAGAAATCGCCAGCTCATATACAGTGCATAAAATATATTTATATATATACCCTTATACACCATTTTAATAAAAAATATCACAAAATTCTTCTAAGTCCCTCGGGAAGAGTGAAAGACGCGCACGTTCATTTTCAGAGCTCCTAGACCTTCCCATAAGAAGTTAGCCAAAAAGTAGCTTCGAAAAACGCTTAGGTGAAGTTTCAGAGTTGCTTCTAATGTACCAAAGCTGGACTTAGACATAATTTCACTCTCACAACATTATGGCTGGTTGGAGACAGTCCGAACCACAAGTACCGGGTCCATGGTTCTGGGCGTATACTGGGTGGACGGGGACGACTCCCATTAACCCCTGACTATACCGGGGATACGCTTATCACAATGCCTTTCCTGTCTGTGCTGAATCAGGGCATTCTGGCAGCCAAGTGGCTTGACCTTTATTAGTGAGCCTGGTTACCCCCTCTCGGAACCACAGACTTAGAAATCGCCAGCTCATATACAGTGCATAAAATATATTTATATATATACCCTTATACACCATTTTAATAAAAAATATCACAAAATTCTTCTAAGTCCCTCGGGAAGAGTGAAAGACGCGCACGTTCATTTTCAGAGCTCCTAGACCTTCCCATAAGAAGTTAGCCAAAAAGTAGCTTCGAAAAACGCTTAGGTGAAGTTTCAGAGTTGCTTCTAATGTACCAAAGCTGGACTTAGACATAATTTCACTCTCACAACATTATGGCTGGTTGGAGACAGTCCGAACCACAAGTACCGGGTCCATGGTTCTGGGCGTATACTGGGGGGACGGGGACGACTCCCATTAACCCCTGACTATACCGGGGATACGCTTATCACAATGCCTTTCTGGTCTGTGCTGAAGCAGGGCATTCTGGCAGCCAAGTGGCTTGACCTTTATTAGTGAGCCTGGTTACCCCCTCTCGGAACAACAGACTTAGAAATCGCCAGCTCATATACAGTGCATAAAATATATTTATATATATACCCTTATACACCATTTTAATAAAAAAATCACAAAATTCTTCTAAGTCCCTCGGGAAGAGTGAAAGACGCGCACGTTCATTTTCAGAGCTCCTAGACCTTCCCATAAGAAGTTAGCCAAAAAGTAGCTTCGAAAAACGCTTAGGTGAAGTTTCAGAGTTGCTTCTAATGTACCAAAGCTGGACTTAGACATAATTTCACTCTCACAACATTATGGCTGGTTGGAGACAGTCCGAACCACAAGTACCGGGTCCATGCTTCTGGGCGTATACTGGGGGGACGGGGACGACTCCCATTAACCCCTGACTATACCGGGGATACGCTTATCACAATGCCTTTCTGGTCTGTGCTGAAGCAGGGCATTCTGGCAGCCAAGTGGTTTGACCTTTATTAGTGAGCCTGGTTACCCCCTCTCGGAACAACAGACTTAGAAATCGCCAGCTCATATACAGTGCATAAAATATATTTATATATATACCCTTATACACCATTTTAATAAAAAAATCACAAAATTCTTCTAAGTCCCTCGGGAAGAGTGAAAGACGCGCACGTTCATTTTCAGAGCTCCTAGACCTTCCCATAAGAAGTTAGCCAAAAAGTAGCTTCGAAAAACGCTTAGGTGAAGTTTCAGAGTTGCTTCTAATGTACCAAAGCTGGACTTAGACATAATTTCACTCTCACAACATTATGGCTGGTTGGAGACAGTCCGAACCACAAGTACCGGGTCCATGGTTCTGGGCGTATACAGGGGGGACGGGGACGACTCCAATTAACCCCTGACTATACCGGGGATACACTTATCACAATGCCTTTCCTGTCTGTGCTGAAGCAGGGCATTCTGGCAGCCAAGTGGCTTGACCTTTATTAGTGAGCCTGGTTACCCCCTCTCGGAACCACAGACTTAGAAATCGCCAGCTCATATACAGTGCATAAAATATATTTATATATATACCCATATACACCATTTTAATAAAAAATATCACAAAATTCTTCTAAGTCCCTCGGGAAGAGTGAAAGACGCGCACGTTCATTTTCAGAGCTCCTAGACCTTCCCATAAGAAGTTAGCCAAAAAGTAGCTTCGAAAAACGCTTAGGTGAAGTTTCAGAGTTGCTTCTAATGTACCAAAGCTGGAATTAGACATAATTTCACTCTCACAACATTATGGCTGGTTGGAGACAGTCCGAACCACAAGTACCGGGTCCATGGTTCTGGGCGTATACTGGGGGGACGGGGACGACTCCCATTAACCCCTGACTATACCGGGGATACGCTTATCACAATGCCTTTCTGGTCTGTGCTGAAGCAGGGCATTCTGGCAGCCAAGTGGCTTGACCTTTATTAGTGAGCCTGGTTACCCCCTCTCGGAACAACAGACTTAGAAATCGCCAGCTCATATACAGTGCATAAAATATATTTATATATATACCCTTATACACCATTTTAATAAAAAAATCACAAAATTCTTCTAAGTCCCTCGGGAAGAGTGAAAGACGCGCACGTTCATTTTCAGAGCTCCTAGACCTTCCCATAAGAAGTTAGCCAAAAAGTAGCTTCGAAAAACGCTTAGGTGAAGTTTCAGAGTTGCTTCTAATGTACCGAAGCTGGACTTAGACATAATTTCACTCTCACAACATTATGGCTGGTTGGAGACAGTCCGAACCACAAGTACCGGGTCCATGGTTCTGGGCGTATACTGGGGGGACGGGGACGACTCCCATTAACCCCTGACTATACCGGGGATACACTTATCACAATGCCTTTCCTGTCTGTGCTGAAGCAGGGCATTCTGGCAGCCAAGTGGCTTGACCTTTATTAGTGAGCCTGGTTACCCCCTCTCGGAACCACAGACTTAGAAATCGCCAGCTCATATACAGTGCATAAAATATATTTATATATATACCCTTATACACCATTTTAATAAAAAATATCACAAAATTCTTCTAAGTCCCTCGGGAAGAGTGAAAGACGCGCACGTTCATTTTCAGAGCTCCTAGACCTTCCCATAAGAAGTTTGCCAAAAAGTAGCTTCGAAAAACGCTTAGGTGAAGTTTCAGAGTTGCTTCTAATGTACCAAAGCTGGACTTGGACATAATTTCACTCTCACAACATTATGGCTGGTTGGAGACAGTCCGAACCACAAGTACCGGGTCCATGGTTCTGGGCGTATACTGGGGGGACGGGGACGACTCCCATTAACCCATGACTATACCGGGGATACGCTTATCACAATGCCTTTCTGGTCTGTGCTGAAGCAGGGCATTCTGGCAGCCAAGTGGCTTGACCTTTATTAGTGAGCCTGGTTACCCCCTCTCGGAACAACAGACTTAGAAATCGCCAGCTCATATACAGTGCATAAAATATATTTATATATATACCCTTATACACCATTTTAATAAAAAATATCACAAAATTCTTCTAAGTCCCTCGGGAAGAGTGAAAGACGCGCACGTTCATTTTCATGGCTCCTAGACCTTCCTATAAGAAGTTAGGCAAAAAAAGTAGCTTCGAAAAACGCTTAGGTTAAGTTTCAGAGTTGCTTCTAATGTACCGAAGCTGGACTTAGACATAATTTCACTCTCACAACATTATGGCTGGTTGGAGACAGTCCGAACCACAAGTACCGGGTCCATGGTTCTGGGCGTATACTGGGGGGATGGGGGGGACTCCCATTAACCCCTGACTATACCGGGGATACGCTTATCACAATGCCTTTCTGGTCTGTGCTGAAGCAGGGCATTCTGGCAGCCAAGTGGCTTGACCTTTATTAGTGAGCCTGGTTACCCCCTCTCGGAACCACAGACTTAGAAATCGCCAGCTCATATACAGTGCATAAAATATATTTATATATATACCCTTATACACCATTTTAATAAAAAATATCACAAAATTCTTCTAAGTCCCTCGGGAAGAGTGAAAGATGCGCACGTTCATTTTCAGAGCTCCTAGACCTTCCCATAAGAAGTTAGCCAAAAAGTAGCTTCGAAAAACGCTTAGGTGAAGTTTCAGAGTTGCTTCTAATGTACCAAAGCTGGAATTAGACATAATTTCACTCTCACAACATTATGGCTGGTTGGAGACAGTCCGAACCACAAGTACCGGGTCCATGGTTCTGGGCGTATACTGGGGGGACGGGGACGACTCCCATTAACCCCTGACTATACCGGGGATACGCTTATCACAATGCCTTTCTGGTCTGTGCTGAAGCAGGGCATTCTGGCAGCCAAGTGGCTTGACCTTTATTAGTGAGCCTGGTTACCCCCTCTCGGAACAACAGACTTAGAAATCGCCAGCTCATATACAGTGCATAAAATATATTTATATATATACCCTTATACACCATTTTAATAAAAAAATCACAAAATTCTTCTAAGTCCCTCGGGAAGAGTGAAAGACGCGCACGTTCATTTTCAGAGCTCCTAGACCTTCCCATAAGAAGTTAGCCAAAAAGTAGCTTCGAAAAACGCTTAGGTGAAGTTTCAGAGTTGCTTCTAATGTACCGAAGCTGGACTTAGACATAATTTCACTCTCACAACATTATGGCTGGTTGGAGACAGTCCGAACCACAAGTACCGGGTCCATGGTTCTGGGCGTATACTGGGGGGACGGGGACGACTCCCATTAACCCCTGACTATACCGGGGATACACTTATCACAATGCCTTTCCTGTCTGTGCTGAAGCAGGGCATTCTGGCAGCCAAGTGGCTTGACCTTTATTAGTGAGCCTGGTTACCCCCTCTCGGAACCACAGACTTAGAAATCGCCAGCTCATATACAGTGCATAAAATATATTTATATATATACCCTTATACACCATTTTAATAAAAAATATCACAAAATTCTTCTAAGTCCCTCGGGAAGAGTGAAAGACGCGCACGTTCATTTTCAGAGCTCCTAGACCTTCCCATAAGAAGTTTGCCAAAAAGTAGCTTCGAAAAACGCTTAGGTGAAGTTTCAGAGTTGCTTCTAATGTACCAAAGCTGGACTTGGACATAATTTCACTCTCACAACATTATGGCTGGTTGGAGACAGTCCGAACCACAAGTACCGGGTCCATGGTTCTGGGCGTATACTGGGGGGACGGGGACGACTCCCATTAACCCATGACTATACCGGGGATACGCTTATCACAATGCCTTTCTGGTCTGTGCTGAAGCAGGGCATTCTGGCAGCCAAGTGGCTTGACCTTTATTAGTGAGCCTGGTTACCCCCTCTCGGAACAACAGACTTAGAAATCGCCAGCTCATATACAGTGCATAAAATATATTTATATATATACCCTTATACACCATTTTAATAAAAAATATCACAAAATTCTTCTAAGTCCCTCGGGAAGAGTGAAAGACGCGCACGTTCATTTTCATGGCTCCTAGACCTTCCTATAAGAAGTTAGGCAAAAAAAGTAGCTTCGAAAAACGCTTAGGTTAAGTTTCAGAGTTGCTTCTAATGTACCGAAGCTGGACTTAGACATAATTTCACTCTCACAACATTATGGCTGGTTGGAGACAGTCCGAACCACAAGTACCGGGTCCATGGTTCTGGGCGTATACTGGGGGGATGGGGGGGACTCCCATTAACCCCTGACTATACCGGGGATACGCTTATCACAATGCCTTTCTGGTCTGTGCTGAAGCAGGGCATTCTGGCAGCCAAGTGGCTTGACCTTTATTAGTGAGCCTGGTTACCCCCTCTCGGAACCACAGACTTAGAAATCGCCAGCTCATATACAGTGCATAAAATATATTTATATATATACCCTTATACACCATTTTAATAAAAAATATCACAAAATTCTTCTAAGTCCCTCGGGAAGAGTGAAAGATGCGCACGTTCATTTTCAGAGCTCCTAGACCTTCCCATAAGAAGTTAGCCAAAAAGTAGCTTCGAAAAACGCTTAGGTGAAGTTTCAGAGTTGCTTCTAATGTACCAAAGCTGGACTTAGACATAATTTCACTCTCACAACATTATGGCTGGTTGGAGACAGTCCGAACCACAAGTACCGGGTCCATGGTTCTGGGCGTATACTGGGGGGACGGGGACGACTCCCATTAACCCCTGACTATACCGGGGATACGCTTATCACAATGCCTTTCTGGTCTGTGCTGAAGCAGGGCATTCTGGCAGCCAAGTGGCTTGACCTTTATTAGTGAGCCTGGTTACCCCCTCTCGGAACCACAGACTTAGAAATCGCCAGCTCATATACAGTGCATAAAATATATTTATATATATACCCTTATACACCATTTTAATAAAAAATATCACAAAATTCTTCTAAGTCCCTCGGGAAGAGTGAAAGACGCGCACGTTCATTTTCAGAGCTCCTAGACCTTCCCATAAGAAGTTAGCCAAAAAGTAGCTTCGAAAAACGCTTAGGTGAAGTTTCAGAGTTGCTTCTAATGTACCAAAGCTGGACTTAGACATAATTTCACTCTCACAACATTATGGCTGGTTGGAGACAGTCCGAACCACAAGTACCGGGTCCATGGTTCTGGGCGTATACTGGGGGGACGGGGACGACTCCCATTAACCCCTGACTATACCGGGGATACACTTATCACAATGCCTTTCCTGTCTGTGCTGAAGCAGGGCATTCTGGCAGCCAAGTGGCTTGACCTTTATTAGTGAGCCTGGTTACCCCCTCTCGGAACCACAGACTTAGAAATCGCCAGCTCATATACAGTGCATAAAATATATTTATATATATACCCTTATACACCATTTTAATAAAAAATATCACAAAATTCTTCTAAGTCCCTCGGGAAGAGTGAAAGACGCGCACGTTCATTTTCAGAGCTCCTAGACCTTCCCATAAGAAGTTTGCCAAAAAGTAGCTTCGAAAAACGCTTAGGTGAAGTTTCAGAGTTGCTTCTAATGTACCAAAGCTGGACTTGGACATAATTTCACTCTCACAACATTATGGCTGGTTGGAGACAGTCCGAACCACAAGTACCGGGTCCATGGTTCTGGGCGTATACTGGGGGGACGGGGACGACTCCCATTAACCCATGACTATACCGGGGATACGCTTATCACAATGCCTTTCTGGTCTGTGCTGAAGCAGGGCATTCTGGCAGCCAAGTGGCTTGACCTTTATTAGTGAGCCTGGTTACCCCCTCTCGGAACAACAGACTTAGAAATCGCCAGCTCATATACAGTGCATAAAATATATTTATATATATACCCTTATACACCATTTTAATAAAAAATATCACAAAATTCTTCTAAGTCCCTCGGGAAGAGTGAAAGACGCGCACGTTCATTTTCATGGCTCCTAGACCTTCCTATAAGAAGTTAGGCAAAAAAAGTAGCTTCGAAAAACGCTTAGGTTAAGTTTCAGAGTTGCTTCTAATGTACCGAAGCTGGACTTAAACATAATTTCACTCTCACAACATTATGGCTGGTTGGAGACAGTCCGAACCACAAGTACCGGGTCCATGGTTCTGGGCGTATACTGGGGGGATGGGGGGGACTCCCATTAACCCCTGACTATACCGGGGATACGCTTATCACAATGCCTTTCTGGTCTGTGCTGAAGCAGGGCATTCTGGCAGCCAAGTGGCTTGACCTTTATTAGTGAGCCTGGTTACCCCCTCTCGGAACCACAGACTTAGAAATCGCCAGCTCATATACAGTGCATAAAATATATTTATATATATACCCTTATACACCATTTTAATAAAAAATATCACAAAATTCTTCTAAGTCCCTCGGGAAGAGTGAAAGACGCGCACGTTGATTTTCAGAGCTCCTAGACCTTCCTATAAGAAGTTAGCCAAAAAGTAGCTTCGAAAAACGCTTAGGTTATGTTTCAGAGTTGCTTCTAATGTACCAAAGCTGGACTTAGACATAATTTCACTCTCACAACATTATGGCTGGTTGGAGACAGTCCGAACCACAAGTACCGGGTCCATGGTTCTGGGCGTATACTGGGGGGACGGGGGGGACTCCCATTAACCCCTGACTATACCGGGGATACGCTTATCACAATGCCTTTCTGGTCTGTGCTGAAGCAGGGCATTCTAGCAGCCAAGTGGCTTGACCTTTATTAGTGAGCCTGGTTACCCCCTCTCGGAACAACAGACTTAGAAATCGCCAGCTCATATACAGTGCATAAAATATATTTATATATATACCCTTATACACCATTTTAATAAAAAATATCACAAAATTCTTCTAAGTCCCTCGGGAAGAGTGAAAGACGCGCACGTTCATTTTCAGAGCTCCTAGACCTTCCCATAAGAAGTTAGCCAAAAAGTAGCTTCGAAAAACGCTTAGGTGAAGTTTCAGAGTTGCTTCTAATGTACCAAAGCTGGACTTAGACATAATTTCACTCTCACAACATTATGGCTGGTTGGAGACAGTCCGAACCACAAGTACCGGGTCCATGGTTCTGGGCGTATACTGGGGGGACGGGGACGACTCCCATTAACCCCTGACTATACCGGGGATACGCTTATCACAATGCCTTTCTGGTCTGTGCTGAAGCAGGGCATTCTGGCAGCCAAGTGGCTTGACCTTTATTAGTGAGCCTGGTTACCCCCTCTCGGAACAACAGACTTAGAAATCGCCAGCTCATATACAGTGCATAAAATATATTTATATATATACCCTTATACACCATTTTAATAAAAAATATCACAAAATTCTTCTAAGTCCCTCGGGAAGAGTGAAAGACGCGCACGTTCATTTTCAGAGCTCCTAGACCTTCCCATAAGAAGTTAGCCAAAAAGTAGCTTCGAAAAACGCTTAGGTGAAGTTTCAGAGTTGCTTCTAATGTACCAAAGCTGGACTTAGACATAATTTCACTCTCACAACATTATGGCTGGTTGGAGACAGTCCGAACCACAAGTACCGGGTCCATGGTTCTGGGCGTATACTGGGGGGACGGGGGGGACTCCCATTAACCCC
The DNA here is from genome assembly GCF_040206685.1 of Ascaphus truei. NCBI lineage: Eukaryota > Metazoa > Chordata > Amphibia > Anura > Ascaphidae > Ascaphus > Ascaphus truei. The sequence goes on along the minus strand of NC_134486.1, from coordinate 183,525,087 downwards.
TGACTATACCTGGGATACGCTTATCACAATGCCTTTCTGGTCTGTGCTGAAGCAGGGCATTCTGGCAGCCAAGTGGCTTGACCTTTATTAGTGAGCCTGGTTACCCCCTCTCGGAACAACAGACTTAGAAATCGCCAGCTCATATACAGTGCATAAAATATATTTATATATATACCCTTATACACCATTTTAATAAAAAATATCACAAAATTCTTCTAAGTCCCTCGGGAAGAGTGAAAGACGCGCACGTTCATTTTCATGACTCCTAGACCTTCCTATAAGAAGTTAGGCAAAAAAAGTAGCTTCGAAAAACGCTTAGGTTAAGTTTCAGAGTTGCTTCTAATGTACCAAAGCTGGACTTAGACATAATTTCACTCTCACAACATTATGGCTGGTTGGAGACAGTCCGAACCACAAGTACCGGGTCCATGGTTCTGGGCGTATACTGGGGGGACGGGGGGGACTCCCATTAACCCCTGACTATACCGGGGATACGCTTATCACAATGCCTTTCTGGTCTGTGCTGAAGCAGGGCATTCTGGCAGCCAAGAGCCTTGACCTTTATTAGTGAGCCTGGTTACCCCCTCTCGGAACAACAGACTTAGAAATCGCCAGCTCATATACAGTGCATAAAATATATTTATATATATACCCTTATACACCATTTTTATAAAAAATATCACAAAATTCTTCTAAGTCCCTCAGGAAGAGTGAAAGACGCGCACGTTCATTTTCAGAGCTTCTAGACCTTCCTATAAGAAGTTAGGCAAAAAAAGTAGCTTCGAAAAACGCTTAGGTTAAGTTTCAGAGTTGCTTCTAATGTACCGAAGCTGGACTTAGACATAATTTCACTCTCACAACATTATGGCTGGTTGGAAACAGTCCGAACCACAAGTACCGGGTCCATGGTTCTGGGCGTATACTGGGGGGACGGGGGGGACTCCCATTAACCCCTGACTATACCGGGGATACGCTTATCACAATGCCTTTCTGGTCTGTGCTGAAGCAGGGCATTCTGGCAGCCAAGTGGCTTGACCTTAATTAGTGAGCCTGGTTACCCCCTCTCGGAACCACAGACTTAGAAATCGCCAGCTTATATACAGTGCATAAAATATATTTATATATATACCCTTATACACCATTTTAATAAAAAATATCACAAAATTCTTCTAAGTCCCTCGGGAAGAGTGAAAGACGCGCACGTTCATTTTCAGAGCTCCTAGACCTTCCCATAAAAAGTTAGCCAAAAAGTAGCTTCGAAAAACGCTTAGGTGAAGTTTCAGAGTTGCTTCTAATGTACCAAAGCTGGACTTAGACATAATTTCACTCTCACAACATTATGGCTGGTTGGAGACAGTCCGAACCACAAGTACCGGGTCCATGGTTCTGGGCGTATACTGGGGGGACGGGGACGACTCCCATTAACCCCTGACTATACCGGGGATACGCTTATCACAATGCCTATCCTCTCTGTGCTGAAGCAGGGCATTCTGGCAGCCAAGTGGCTTGACCTTTATTAGTGAGCCTGGTTACCCCCTCTCGGAACCACAGACTTAGAAATCGCCAGCTCATATACAGTGCATAAAATATATTTATATATATACCCTTATACACCATTTTTATAAAAAATATCACAAAATTCTTCTAAGTCCCTCGGGAAGAGTGAAAGACGCGCACGTTCATTTTCAGAGCTCCTAGACATTCCCATAAGAAGTTAGCCAAAAAGTAGCTTCGAAAAACGCTTAGGTGAAGTTTCAGAGTTGCTTCTAATGTACCAAAGCTGGACTTAGACATAATTTCACTCTCACAACATTATGGCTGGTTGGAGACAGTCCGAACCACAAGTACCGGGTCCATGGTTCTGGGCGTATACTGGGGGGACGGGGACGACTCCCATTAACCCCTGACTATACCGGGGATACGCTTATCACAATGCCTTTCTGGTCTGTGCTGAAGCAGGGCATTCTGGCAGCCAAGTGGCTTGACCTTTATTAGTGAGCCTGGTTACCCCCTCTCGGAACAACAGACTTAGAAATCGCCAGCTCATATACAGTGCATAAAATATATTTATATATATACCCTTATACACCATTTTAATAAAAAAAATCACAAAATTCTTCTAAGTCCCTCGGGAAGAGTGAAAGTAGCGCACGTTCATTTTCATGGCTCCTAGACCTTCCTATAAGAAGTTAGGCAAAAAAAGTAGCTTCGAAAAACGCTTAGGTTAAGTTTCAGAGTTGCTTCTAATGTACCGAAGCTGGACTTAGACATAATTTCACTCTCACAACATTATGGCTGGTTGGAGACAGTCCGAACCACAAGTACCGGGTCCATGGTTCTGGGCGTATACTGGGGGGACGGGGGGGACTCCCATTAACCCCTGACTATACCGGGGATACGCTTATCACAATGCCTTTCTGGTCTGTGCTGAAGCAGGGCATTCTGGCAGCCAAGTGGCTTGACCTTAATTAGTGAGCCTGGTTACCCCCTCTCGGAACCACAGACTTAGAAATCGCCAGCTTATATACAGTGCATAAAATATATTTATATATATACCCTTATACACCATTTTAATAAAAAATATCACAAAATTCTTCTAAGTCCCTCGGGAAGAGTGAAAGACGCGCACGTTCATTTTCAGAGCTCCTAGACCTTCCCATAAGAAGTTAGCCAAAAAGTAGCTTCGAAAAACGCTTAGGTGAAGTTTCAGAGTTGCTTCTAATGTACCAAAGCTGGACTTAGACATAATTTCACTCTCACAACATTATGGCTGGTTGGAGACAGTCCGAACCACAAGTACCGGGTCCATGGTTCTGGGCGTATACTGGGGGGACGGGGGGGACTCCCATTAACCCCTGACTATACCGGGGATACGCTTATCACAATGCCTTTCTGGTCTGTGCTGAAGCAGGGCATTCTGGCAGCCAAGAGGCTTGACCTTAATTAGTGAGCCTGGTTACCCCCTCTCGGAACCACAGACTTAGAAATCGCCAGCTTATATACAGTGCATAAAATATATTTATATATATACCCTTATACACCATTTTAATAAAAAATATCACAAAATTCTTCTAAGTCCCTCGGGAAGAGTGAAAGACGCGCACGTTCATTTTCAGAGCTCCTAGACCTTCCCATAAGAAGTTAGCCAAAAAGTAGCTTCGAAAAACGCTTAGGTGAAGTTTCAGAGTTGCTTCTAATGTACCAAAGCTGGACTTAGACATAATTTCACTCTCACAACATTATGGCTGGTTGGAGACAGTCCGAACCACAAGTACCGGGTCCATGGTTCTGGGCGTATACTGGGGGGACGGGGACGACTCCCATTAACCCCTGACTATACCGGGGATACGCTTATCACAATGCCTTTCCTCTCTGTGCTGAAGCAGGGCATTCTGGCAGCCAAGTGGCTTGACCTTTATTAGTGAGCCTGGTTACCCCCTCTCGGAACCACAGACTTAGAAATCGCCAGCTCATATACAGTGCATAAAATATATTTATATATATACCCTTATACACCATTTTAATAAAAAATATCACAAAATTCTTCTAAGTCCCTCGGGAAGAGTGAAAGACGCGCACGTTCATTTTCAGAGCTCCTAGACCTTCCTATAAGAAGTTAGGCAAAAAAAGTAGCTTCGAAAAACGCTTAGGTTAAGTTTCAGAGTTGCTTCTAATGTACCGAAGCTGGACTTAGACATAATTTCACTCTCACAACATTATGGCTGGTTGGAAACAGTCCGAACCACAAGTACCGGGTCCATGGTTCTGGGCGTATACTGGGGGGACGGGGGGGACTCCCATTAACCCCTGACTATACCGGGGATACGCTTATCACAATGCCTTTCTGGTCTGTGCTGAAGCAGGGCATTCTGGCAGCCAAGTGGCTTGACCTTTATTAGTGAGCCTGGTTACCCCCTCTCGGAACCACAGACTTAGAAATCGCCAGCTCATATACAGTGCATAAAATATATTTATATATATACCCTTATACACCATTTTAATAAAAAATATCACAAAATTCTTCTAAGTCCCTCGGGAAGAGTGAAAGACGCGCACGTTCATTTTCAGAGCTCCTAGACATTCCCATAAGAAGTTAGCCAAAAAGTAGCTTCGAAAAATGCTTAGGTGAAGTTTCAGAGTTGCTTCTAATGTACCAAAGCTGGACTTAGACATAATTTCACTCTCACAACATTATGGCTGGTTGGAGACAGTCCGAACCACAAGTACCGGGTCCATGGTTCTGGGCGTATACTGGGGGGACGGGGACGACTCCCATTAACCCCTGACTATACCGGGGATACGCTTATCACAATGCCTTTCTGGTCTGTGCTGAAGCAGGGCATTCTGGCAGCCAAGTGGCTTGACCTTTATTAGTGAGCCTGGTTACCCCCTCTCGGAACCACAGACTTAGAAATCGCCAGCTCATATACAGTGCATAAAATATATTTATATATATACCCTTATACACCATTTTAATAAAAAAAATCACAAAATTCTTCTAAGTCCCTCGGGAAGAGTGAAAGTAGCGCACGTTCATTTTCATGGCTCCTAGACCTTCCTATAAGAAGTTAGGCAAAAAAAGTAGCTTCGAAAAACGCTTAGGTTAAGTTTCAGAGTTGCTTCTAATGTACCGAAGCAGGACTTAGACATAATTTCACTCTCACAACATTATGGCTGGTTGGAGACAGTCCGAACCACAAGTACCGGGTCCATGGTTCTGGGCGTATACTGGGGGGACGGGGGGGACTCCCATTAACCCCTGACTATACCGGGGATACGCTTATCACAATGCCTTTCTGGTCTGTGCTGAAGCAGGGCATTCTGGCAGCCAAGTGGCTTGACCTTAATTAGTGAGCCTGGTTACCCCCTCTCGGAACCACAGACTTAGAAATCGCCAGCTTATATACAGTGCATAAAATATATTTATATATATACCCTTATACACCATTTTAATAAAAAATATCACAAAATTCTTCTAAGTCCCTCGGGAAGAGTGAAAGACGCGCACGTTGATTTTCAGAGCTCCTAGACCTTCCTATAAGAAGTTAGCCAAAAAGTAGCTTCGAAAAACGCTTAGGTTAAGTTTCAGAGTTGCTTCTAATGTACCAAAGCTGGACTTAGACATAATTTCACTCTCACAACATTATGGCTGGTTGGAGACAGTCCGAACCACAAGTACCGGGTCCATGGTTCTGGGCGTATACTGGGGGGACGGGGACGACTCCCATTAACCCCTGACTATACCGGGGATACGCTTATCACAATGCCTATCCTCTCTGTGCTGAAGCAGGGCATTCTGGCAGCCAAGTGGCTTGACCTTTATTAGTGAGCCTGGTTACCCCCTCTCGGAACCACAGACTTAGAAATCGCCAGCTCATATACAGTGCATAAAATATATTTATATATATACCCTTATACACCATTTTAATAAAAAATATCACAAAATTCTTCTAAGTCCCTCGGGAAGAGTGAAAGTAGCGCACGTTCATTTTCATGGCTCCTAGACCTTCCTATAAGAAGTTAGGCAAAAAAAAGTAGCTTCGAAAAACGCTTAGGTTAAGTTTCAGAGTTGCTTCTAATGTACCGAAGCTGGACTTAGACATAATTTCACTCTCACAACATTATGGCTGGTTGGAGACAGTCCGAACCACAAGTACCGGGTCCATGGTTCTGGGCGTATACTGGGGGGACGGGGGGGACTCCCATTAACCCCTGACTATACCGGGGATACGCTTATCACAATGCCTTTCTGGTCTGTGCTGAAGCAGGGCATTCTGGCAGCCAAGTGGCTTGACCTTAATTAGTGAGCCTGGTTACCCCCTCTCGGAACCACAGACTTAGAAATCGCCAGCTTATATACAGTGCATAAAATATATTTATATATATACCCTTATACACCATTTTAATAAAAAATATCACAAAATTCTTCTAAGTCCCTCGGGAAGAGTGAAAGACGCGCACGTTCATTTTCAGAGCTCCTAGACCTTCCCATAAGAAGTTAGCCAAAAAGTAGCTTCGAAAAACGCTTAGGTGAAGTTTCAGAGTTGCTTCTAATGTACCAACGCTGGACTTAGACATAATTTCACTCTCACAACATTATGGCTGGTTGGAGACAGTCCGAACCACAAGTACCGGGTCCATGGTTCTGGGCGTATACTGGGGGGACGGGGACGACTCCCATTAACCCCTGACTATACCGGGGATACGCTTATCACAATGCCTTTCTGGTCTGTGCTGAAGCAGGGCATTCTGGCAGCCAAGTGGCTTAACCTTTATTAGTGAGCCTGGTTACCCCCTCTCGGAACAACAGACTTAGAAATCGCCAGCTCATATACAGTGCATAAAATATATTTATATATATACCCTTATACACCATTTTAATAAAAAAAATCACAAAATTCTTCTAAGTCCCTCGGGAAGAGTGAAAGTAGCGCACGTTCATTTTCATTTCTCCTAGACCTTCCTATAAGAAGTTAGGCAAAAAAAGTAGCTTCGAAAAACGCTTAGGTTAAGTTTCAGAGTTGCTTCTAATGTACCGAAGCAGGACTTAGACATAATTTCACTCTCACAACATTATGGCTGGTTGGAGACAGTCCGAACCACAAGTACCGGGTCCATGGTTCTGGGCGTATACTGGGGGGACGGGGGGGACTCCCATTAACCCCTGACTATACCGGGGATACGCTTATCACAATGCCTTTCTGGTCTGTGCTGAAGCAGGGCATTCTGGCAGCCAAGTGGCTTGACCTTAATTAGTGAGCCTGGTTACCCCCTCTCGGAACCACAGACTTAGAAATCGCCAGCTTATATACAGTGCATAAAATATATTTATATATATACCCTTATACACCATTTTAATAAAAAATATCACAAAATTCTTCTAAGTCCCTCGGGAAGAGTGAAAGACGCGCACGTTGATTTTCAGAGCTCCTAGACCTTCCTATAAGAAGTTAGCCAAAAAGTAGCTTCGAAAAACGCTTAGGTTAAGTTTCAGAGTTGCTTCTAATGTACCAAAGCTGGACTTAGACATAATTTCACTCTCACAACATTATGGCTGGTTGGAGACAGTCCGAACCACAAGTACCGGGTCCATGGTTCTGGGCGTATACTGGGGGGACGGGGACGACTCCCATTAACCCCTGACTATACCGGGGATACGCTTATCACAATGCCTATCCTCTCTGTGCTGAAGCAGGGCATTCTGGCAGCCAAGTGGCTTGACCTTTATTAGTGAGCCTGGTTACCCCCTCTCGGAACCACAGACTTAGAAATCGCCAGCTCATATACAGTGCATAAAATATATTTATATATATACCCTTATACACCATTTTAATAAAAAATATCACAAAATTCTTCTACTGTAAGTCCCTCGGGAAGAGTGAAAGTAGCGCACGTTCATTTTCATGGCTCCTAGACCTTCCTATAAGAAGTTAGGCAAAAAAAAGTAGCTTCGAAAAACGCTTAGGTTAAGTTTCAGAGTTGCTTCTAATGTACCGAAGCTGGACTTAGACATAATTTCACTCTCACAACATTATGGCTGGTTGGAGACAGTCCGAACCACAAGTACCGGGTCCATGGTTCTGGGCGTATACTGGGGGGACGGGGGGGACTCCCATTAACCCCTGACTATACCGGGGATACGCTTATCACAATGCCTTTCTGGTCTGTGCTGAAGCAGGGCATTCTGGCAGCCAAGTGGCTTGACCTTAATTAGTGAGCCTGGTTACCCCCTCTCGGAACCACAGACTTAGAAATCGCCAGCTTATATACAGTGCATAAAATATATTTATATATATACCCTTATACACCATTTTAATAAAAAATATCACAAAATTCTTCTAAGTCCCTCGGGAAGAGTGAAAGACGCGCACGTTCATTTTCAGAGCTCCTAGACCTTCCCATAAGAAAATAGCCAAAAAGTAGCTTCGAAAAACGCTTAGGTGAAGTTTCAGAGTTGCTTCTAATGTACCAAAGCTGGACTTAGACATAATTTCACTCTCACAACATTATGGCTGGTTGGAGACAGTCCGAACCACAAGTACCGGGTCCATGGTTCTGGGCGTATACTGGGGGGACGGGGGGGACTCCCATTAACCCCTGACTATACCGGGGATACGCTTATCACAATGCCTTTCTGGTCTGTGCTGAAGCAGGGCATTCTGGCAGCCAAGAGGCTTGACCTTAATTAGTGAGCCTGGTTACCCCCTCTCGGAACCACAGACTTAGAAATCGCCAGCTTATATACAGTGCATAAAATATATTTATATATATACCCTTATACACCATTTTAATAAAAAATATCACAAAATTCTTCTAAGTCCCTCGGGAAGAGTGAAAGACGCGCACGTTCATTTTCAGAGCTCCTAGACCTTCCCATAAGAAGTTAGCCAAAAAGTAGCTTCGAAAAACGCTTAGGTGAAGTTTCAGAGTTGCTTCTAATGTACCAAAACTGGACTTAGACATAATTTCACTCTCACAACATTATGGCTGGTTGGAGACAGTCCGAACCACAAGTACCGGGTCCATGGTTCTGGGCGTATACTGGGGGGACGGGGACGACTCCCATTAACCCCTGACTATACCGGGGATACGCTTATCACAATGCCTTTCCTCTCTGTGCTGAAGCAGGGCATTCTGGCAGCCAAGTGGCTTGACCTTTATTAGTGAGCCTGGTTACCCCCTCTCGGAACCACAGACTTAGAAATCGCCAGCTCATATACAGTGCATAAAATATATTTATATATATACCCTTATACACCATTTTAATAAAAAATATCACAAAATTCTTCTAAGTCCCTCGGGAAGAGTGAAAGACGCGCACGTTCATTTTCAGAGCTCCTAGACCTTCCTATAAGAAGTTAGGCAAAAAAAGTAGCTTCGAAAAACGCTTAGGTTAAGTTTCAGAGTTGCTTCTAATGTACCGAAGCTGGACTTAGACATAATTTCACTCTCACAACATTATGGCTGGTTGGAAACAGTCCGAACCACAAGTACCGGGTCCATGGTTCTGGGCGTATACTGGGGGGACGGGGGGGACTCCCATTAACCCCTGACTATACCGGGGATACGCTTATCACAATGCCTTTCTGGTCTGTGCTGAAGCAGGGCATTCTGGCAGCCAAGTGGCTTGACCTTTATTAGTGAGCCTGGTTACCCCCTCTCGGAACCACAGACTTAGAAATCGCCAGCTCATATACAGTGCATAAAATATATTTATATATATACCCTTATACACCATTTTAATAAAAAATATCACAAAATTCTTCTAAGTCCCTCGGGAAGAGTGAAAGACGCGCACGTTCATTTTCAGAGCTCCTAGACATTCCCATAAGAAGTTAGCCAAAAAGTAGCTTCGAAAAATGCTTAGGTGAAGTTTCAGAGTTGCTTCTAATGTACCAAAGCTGGACTTAGACATAATTTCACTCTCACAACATTATGGCTGGTTGGAGACAGTCCGAACCACAAGTACCGGGTCCATGGTTCTGGGCGTATACTGGGGGGACGGGGACGACTCCCATTAACCCCTGACTATACCGGGGATACGCTTATCACAATGCCTTTCTGGTCTGTGCTGAAGCAGGGCATTCTGGCAGCCAAGTGGCTTGACCTTTATTAGTGAGCCTGGTTACCCCCTCTCGGAACCACAGACTTAGAAATCGCCAGCTCATATACAGTGCATAAAATATATTTATATATATACCCTTATACACCATTTTAATAAAAAAAATCACAAAATTCTTCTAAGTCCCTCGGGAAGAGTGAAAGTAGCGCACGTTCATTTTCATGGCTCCTAGACCTTCCTATAAGAAGTTAGGCAAAAAAAGTAGCTTCGAAAAACGCTTAGGTTAAGTTTCAGAGTTGCTTCTAATGTACCGAAGCAGGACTTAGACATAATTTCACTCTCACAACATTATGGCTGGTTGGAGACAGTCCGAACCACAAGTACCGGGTCCATGGTTCTGGGCGTATACTGGGGGGACGGGGGGGACTCCCATTAACCCCTGACTATACCGGGGATACGCTTATCACAATGCCTTTCTGGTCTGTGCTGAAGCAGGGCATTCTGGCAGCCAAGTGGCTTGACCTTAATTAGTGAGCCTGGTTACCCCCTCTCGGAACCACAGACTTAGAAATCGCCAGCTTATATACAGTGCATAAAATATATTTATATATATACCCTTATACACCATTTTAATAAAAAATATCACAAAATTCTTCTAAGTCCCTCGGGAAGAGTGAAAGACGCGCACGTTGATTTTCAGAGCTCCTAGACCTTCCTATAAGAAGTTAGCCAAAAAGTAGCTTCGAAAAACGCTTAGGTTAAGTTTCAGAGTTGCTTCTAATGTACCAAAGCTGGACTTAGACATAATTTCACTCTCACAACATTATGGCTGGTTGGAGACAGTCCGAACCACAAGTACCGGGTCCATGGTTCTGGGCGTATACTGGGGGGACGGGGACGACTCCCATTAACCCCTGACTATACCGGGGATACGCTTATCACAATGCCTATCCTCTCTGTGCTGAAGCAGGGCATTCTGGCAGCCAAGTGGCTTGACCTTTATTAGTGAGCCTGGTTACCCCCTCTCGGAACCACAGACTTAGAAATCGCCAGCTCATATACAGTGCATAAAATATATTTATATATATACCCTTATACACCATTTTAATAAAAAATATCACAAAATTCTTCTAAGTCCCTCGGGAAGAGTGAAAGTAGCGCACGTTCATTTTCATGGCTCCTAGACCTTCCTATAAGAAGTTAGGCAAAAAAAAGTAGCTTCGAAAAACGCTTAGGTTAAGTTTCAGAGTTGCTTCTAATGTACCGAAGCTGGACTTAGACATAATTTCACTCTCACAACATTATGGCTGGTTGGAGACAGTCCGAACCACAAGTACCGGGTCCATGGTTCTGGGCGTATACTGGGGGGACGGGGGGGACTCCCATTAACCCCTGACTATACCGGGGATACGCTTATCACAATGCCTTTCTGGTCTGTGCTGAAGCAGGGCATTCTGGCAGCCAAGTGGCTTGACCTTAATTAGTGAGCCTGGTTACCCCCTCTCGGAACCACAGACTTAGAAATCGCCAGCTTATATACAGTGCATAAAATATATTTATATATATACCCTTATACACCATTTTAATAAAAAATATCACAAAATTCTTCTAAGTCCCTCGGGAAGAGTGAAAGACGCGCACGTTCATTTTCAGAGCTCCTAGACCTTCCCATAAGAAGTTAGCCAAAAAGTAGCTTCGAAAAACGCTTAGGTGAAGTTTCAGAGTTGCTTCTAATGTACCAACGCTGGACTTAGACATAATTTCACTCTCACAACATTATGGCTGGTTGGAGACAGTCCGAACCACAAGTACCGGGTCCATGGTTCTGGGCGTATACTGGGGGGACGGGGACGACTCCCATTAACCCCTGACTATACCGGGGATACGCTTATCACAATGCCTTTCTGGTCTGTGCTGAAGCAGGGCATTCTGGCAGCCAAGTGGCTTAACCTTTATTAGTGAGCCTGGTTACCCCCTCTCGGAACAACAGACTTAGAAATCGCCAGCTCATATACAGTGCATAAAATATATTTATATATATACCCTTATACACCATTTTAATAAAAAAAATCACAAAATTCTTCTAAGTCCCTCGGGAAGAGTGAAAGTAGCGCACGTTCATTTTCATTTCTCCTAGACCTTCCTATAAGAAGTTAGGCAAAAAAAGTAGCTTCGAAAAACGCTTAGGTTAAGTTTCAGAGTTGCTTCTAATGTACCGAAGCAGGACTTAGACATAATTTCACTCTCACAACATTATGGCTGGTTGGAGACAGTCCGAACCACAAGTACCGGGTCCATGGTTCTGGGCGTATACTGGGGGGACGGGGGGGACTCCCATTAACCCCTGACTATACCGGGGATACGCTTATCACAATGCCTTTCTGGTCTGTGCTGAAGCAGGGCATTCTGGCAGCCAAGTGGCTTGACCTTAATTAGTGAGCCTGGTTACCCCCTCTCGGAACCACAGACTTAGAAATCGCCAGCTTATATACAGTGCATAAAATATATTTATATATATACCCTTATACACCATTTTAATAAAAAATATCACAAAATTCTTCTAAGTCCCTCGGGAAGAGTGAAAGACGCGCACGTTGATTTTCAGAGCTCCTAGACCTTCCTATAAGAAGTTAGCCAAAAAGTAGCTTCGAAAAACGCTTAGGTTAAGTTTCAGAGTTGCTTCTAATGTACCAAAGCTGGACTTAGACATAATTTCACTCTCACAACATTATGGCTGGTTGGAGACAGTCCGAACCACAAGTACCGGGTCCATGGTTCTGGGCGTATACTGGGGGGACGGGGACGACTCCCATTAACCCCTGACTATACCGGGGATACGCTTATCACAATGCCTATCCTCTCTGTGCTGAAGCAGGGCATTCTGGCAGCCAAGTGGCTTGACCTTTATTAGTGAGCCTGGTTACCCCCTCTCGGAACCACAGACTTAGAAATCGCCAGCTCATATACAGTGCATAAAATATATTTATATATATACCCTTATACACCATTTTAATAAAAAATATCACAAAATTCTTCTAAGTCCCTCGGGAAGAGTGAAAGTAGCGCACGTTCATTTTCATGGCTCCTAGACCTTCCTATAAGAAGTTAGGCAAAAAAAAGTAGCTTCGAAAAACGCTTAGGTTAAGTTTCAGAGTTGCTTCTAATGTACCGAAGCTGGACTTAGACATAATTTCACTCTCACAACATTATGGCTGGTTGGAGACAGTCCGAACCACAAGTACCGGGTCCATGGTTCTGGGCGTATACTGGGGGGACGGGGGGGACTCCCATTAACCCCTGACTATACCGGGGATACGCTTATCACAATGCCTTTCTGGTCTGTGCTGAAGCAGGGCATTCTGGCAGCCAAGTGGCTTGACCTTAATTAGTGAGCCTGGTTACCCCCTCTCGGAACCACAGACTTAGAAATCGCCAGCTTATATACAGTGCATAAAATATATTTATATATATACCCTTATACACCATTTTAATAAAAAATATCACAAAATTCTTCTAAGTCCCTCGGGAAGAGTGAAAGACGCGCACGTTCATTTTCAGAGCTCCTAGACCTTCCCATAAGAAGTTAGCCAAAAAGTAGCTTCGAAAAACGCTTAGGTGAAGTTTCAGAGTTGCTTCTAATGTACCAACGCTGGACTTAGACATAATTTCACTCTCACAACATTATGGCTGGTTGGAGACAGTCCGAACCACAAGTACCGGGTCCATGGTTCTGGGCGTATACTGGGGGGACGGGGACGACTCCCATTAACCCCTGACTATACCGGGGATACGCTTATCACAATGCCTTTCTGGTCTGTGCTGAAGCAGGGCATTCTGGCAGCCAAGTGGCTTAACCTTTATTAGTGAGCCTGGTTACCCCCTCTCGGAACAACAGACTTAGAAATCGCCAGCTCATATACAGTGCATAAAATATATTTATATATATACCCTTATACACCATTTTAATAAAAAAAATCACAAAATTCTTCTAAGTCCCTCGGGAAGAGTGAAAGTAGCGCACGTTCATTTTCATTTCTCCTAGACCTTCCTATAAGAAGTTAGGCAAAAAAAGTAGCTTCGAAAAACGCTTAGGTTAAGTTTCAGAGTTGCTTCTAATGTACCGAAGCTGGACTTAGACATAATTTCACTCTCACAACATTATGGCTGGTTGGAGACAGTCCGAACCACAAGTACCGGGTCCATGGTTCTGGGCGTATACTGGGGGGACGGGGGGGACTCCCATTAACCCCTGACTATACCGGGGATACGCTTATCACAATGCCTTTCTGGTCTGTGCTGAAGCAGGGCATTCTGGCAGCCAAGTGGCTTGACCTTAATTAGTGAGCCTGGTTACCCCCTCTCGGAACCACAGACTTAGAAATCGCCAGCTTATATACAGTGCATAAAATATATTTATATATATACCCTTATACACCATTTTAATAAAAAATATCACAAAATTCTTCTAAGTCCCTCGGGAAGAGTGAAAGACGCGCACGTTCATTTTCAGAGCTCCTAGACCTTCCCATAAGAAGTTAGCCAAAAAGTAGCTTCGAAAAAAGCTTAGGTGAAGTTTCAGAGTTGCTTCTAATGTACCAAAGCTGGACTTAGACATAATTTCACTCTCACAACATTATGGCTGGTTGGAGACAGTCCGAACCACAAGTACCGGGTCCATGGTTCTGGGCGTATACTGGGGGGACGGGGACGACTCCCATTAACCCCTGACTATACCGGGGATACGCTTATCACAATGCCTTTCCTCTCTGTGCTGAAGCAGGGCATTCTGGCAGCCAAGTGGCTTGACCTTTATTAGTGAGCCTGGTTACCCCCTCTCGGAACCACAGACTTAGAAATCGCCAGCTCATATACAGTGCATAAAATATATTTATATATATACCCTTATACACCATTTTAATAAAAAATATCACAAAATTCTTCTAAGTCCCTCGGGAAGAGTGAAAGACGCGCACGTTGATTTTCAGAGCTCCTAGACCTTCCTATAAGAAGTTAGCCAAAAAGTAGCTTCGAAAAACGCTTAGGTTAAGTTTCAGAGTTGCTTCTAATGTACCAAAGCTGGACTTAGACATAATTTCACTCTCACAACATTATGGCTGGTTGGAGACAGTCCGAACCACAAGTACCGGGTCCATGGTTCTGGGCGTATTCTGGGGGGACGGGGGGGACTCCCATTAACCCCTGACTATACCGGGGATACGCTTATCACAATGCCTTTCTGGTCTGTGCTGAAGCAGGGCATTCTGGCAGCCAAGTGGCTTGACCTTTATTAGTGAGCCTGGTTACCCCCTCTCGGAACAACAGACTTAGAAATCGCCAGCTCATATACAGTGCATAAAATATATTTATATATATACCCTTATACACCATTTTTATAAAAAATATCACAAAATTCTTCTAAGTCCCTCAGGAAGAGTGAAAGACGCGCACGTTCATTTTCAGAGCTCCTAGACCTTCCCATAAGAAGTTAGCCAAAAAGTAGCTTCGAAAAACGCTTAGGTGAAGTTTCAGAGTTGCTTCTAATGTACCAAAGCTGGACTTAGACATAATTTCACTCTCACAACATTATGGCTGGTTGGAGACAGTCCGAACCACAAGTACCGGGTCCATGGTTCTGGGCGTATACTGGGGGGACGGGGACGACTCCCATTAACCCCTGACTATACCGGGGATACGCTTATCACAATGCCTTTCCTCTCTGTGCTGAAGCAGGGCATTCTGGCAGCCAAGTGGCTTGACCTTTATTAGTGAGCCTGGTTACCCCCTCTCGGAACCACAGACTTAGAAATCGCCAGCTCATATACAGTGCATAAAATATATTTATATATATACCCTTATACACCATTTTAATAAAAAATATCACAAAATTCTTCTAAGTCCCTCGGGAAGAGTGGAAGACACGCACGTTGATTTTCAGTGCTCCTAGACCTTCCTATAAGAAGTTAGCCAAAAAGTAGCTTCGAAAAACGCTTAGGTTAAGTTTCAGAGTTGCTTCTAATGTACCGAAGCTGGACTTAGACATAATTTCACTCTCACAACATTATGGCTGGTTGGAGACAGTCCGAACCACAAGTACCGTGTCCATGGTTCTGGGCGTATACTGGGGGGACGGGGGGGACTCCCATTAACCCCTGACTATACCGGGGATACGCTTATCACAATGCCTTTCTGGTCTGTGCTGAAGCAGGGCATTCTGGCAGCCAAGAGGCTTGACCTTAATTAGTGAGCCTGGTTACCCCCTCTCGGAACCACAGACTTAGAAATCGCCAGCTTATATACAGTGCATAAAATATATTTATATATATACCCTTATACACCATTTTAATAAAAAATATCACAAAATTCTTCTAAGTCCCTCGGGAAGAGTGAAAGACGCGCACGTTCATTTTCAGAGCTCCTAGACCTTCCCATAAGAAGTTAGCCAAAAAGTAGCTTCGAAAAACGCTTAGGTGAAGTTTCAGAGTTGCTTCTAATGTACCAAAGCTGGACTTAGACATAATTTCACTCTCACAACATTATGGCTGGTTGGAGACAGTCCGAACCACAAGTACCGGGTCCATGGTTCTGGGCGTATACTGGGGGGACGGGGACGACTCCCATTAACCCCTGACTATACCGGGGATACGCTTATCACAATGCCTTTCCTCTCTGTGCTGAAGCAGGGCATTCTGGCAGCCAAGTGGCTTGACCTTTATTAGTGAGCCTGGTTACCCCCTCTCGGAACCACAGACTTAGAAATCGCCAGCTCATATACAGTGCATAAAATATATTTATATATATACCCTTATACACCATTTTAATAAAGAATATCACAAAATTCTTCTAAGTCCCTCGGGAAGAGTGAAAGACGCGCACGTTCATTTTCAGAGCTCCTAGACCTTCCTATAAGAAGTTAGGCAAAAAAAGTAGCTTCGAAAAACGCTTAGGTTAAGTTTCAGAGTTGCTTCTAATGTACCGAAGCTGGACTTAGACATAATTTCACTCTCACAACATTATGGCTGGTTGGAAACAGTCCGAACCACAAGTACCGGGTCCATGGTTCTGGGCGTATACTGGGGGGACGGGGGGGACTCCCATTAACCCCTGACTATACCGGGGATACGCTTATCACAATGCCTTTCTGGTCTGTGCTGAAGCAGGGCATTCTGGCAGCCAAGTGGCTTGACCTTTATTAGTGAGCCTGGTTACCCCCTCTCGGAACAACAGACTTAGAAATCGCCAGCTCATATACAGTGCATAAAATATATTTATATATATACCCTTATACACCATTTTTATAAAAAATATCACAAAATTCTTCTAAGTCCCTCGGGAAGAGTGAAAGACGCGCACGTTCATTTTCAGAGCTCCTAGACCTTCCCATAAGAAGTTAGCCAAAAAGTAGCTTCGAAAAACGCTTAGGTGAAGTTTCAGAGTTGCTTCTAATGTACCAAAGCTGGACTTAGACATAATTTCACTCTCACAACATTATGGCTGGTTGGAGACAGTCCGAACCACAAGTACCGGGTCCATGGTTCTGGGCGTATACTGGGGGGACGGGGACGACTCCCATTAACCCCTGACTATACCGGGGATACGCTTATCACAATGCCTTTCCTCTCTGTGCTGAAGCAGGGCATTCTGGCAGCCAAGTGGCTTGACCTTTATTAGTGAGCCTGGTTACCCCCTCTCGGAACCACAGACTTAGAAATCGCCAGCTCATATACAGTGCATAAAATATATTTATATATATACCCTTATACACCATTTTAATAAAAAATATCACAAAATTCTTCTAAGTCCCTCGGGAAGAGTGAAAGACGCGCACGTTCATTTTCAGAGCTCCTAGACCTTCCTATAAGAAGTTAGGCAAAAAAAGTAGCTTCGAAAAACGCTTAGGTTAAGTTTCAGAGTTGCTTCTAATGTACCGAAGCTGGACTTAGACATAATTTCACTCTCACAACATTATGGCTGGTTGGAAACAGTCCGAACCACAAGTACCGGGTCCATGGTTCTGCGCGTATACTGGGGGGACGGGGGGGACTCCCATTAACCCCTGACTATACCGGGGATACGCTTATCACAATGCCTTTCTGGTCTGTGCTGAAGCAGGGCATTCTGGCAGCCAAGTGGCTTGACCTTTATTAGTGAGCCTGGTTACCCCCTCTCGGAACAACAGACTTAGAAATCGCCAGCTCATATACAGTGCATAAAATATATTTATATATATACCCTTATACACCATTTTTATAAAAAATATCACAAAATTCTTCTAAGTCCCTCGGGAAGAGTGAAAGACGCGCACGTTCATTTTCAGAGCTCCTAGACCTTCCCATAAGAAGTTAGCCAAAAAGTAGCTTCGAAAAACGCTTAGGTGAAGTTTCAGAGTTGCTTCTAATGTACCAAAGCTGGACTTAGACATAATTTCACTCTCACAACATTATGGCTGGTTGGAGACAGTCCGAACCACAAGTACCGGGTCCATGGTTCTGGGCGTATACTGGGGGGACGGGGACGACTCCCATTAACCCCTGACTATACCGGGGATACGCTTATCACAATGCCTTTCCTCTCTGTGCTGAAGCAGGGCATTCTGGCAGCCAAGTGGCTTGACCTTTATTAGTGAGCCTGGTTACCCCCTCTCGGAACCACAGACTTAGAAATCGCCAGCTCATATACAGTGCATAAAATATATTTATAAATATACCCTTATACACCATTTTAATAAAAAATATCACAAAATTCTTCTAAGTCCCTCGGGAAGAGTGAAAGACACGCACGTTGATTTTCAGTGCTCCTAGACCTTCCTATAAGAAGTTAGCCAAAAAGTAGCTTCGAAAAACGCTTAGGTTAAGTTTCAGAGTTGCTTCTAATGTACCAAAGCTGGACTTAGACATAATTTCACTCTCACAACATTATGGCTGGTTGGAGACAGTCCGAACCACAAGTACCGGGTCCATGGTTCTGGGCGTATACTGGGGGGACGGGGGGGACTCCCATTAACCCCTGACTATACCGGGGATACGCTTATCACAATGCCTTTCTGGTCTGTGCTGAAGCAGGGCATTCTGGCAGCCAAGTGGCTTGACCTTTATTAGTGAGCCTGGTTACCCCCTCTCGGAACCACAGACTTAGAAATCGCCAGCTCATATACAGTGCATAAAATATATTTATATATATACCCTTATACACCATTTTAATAAAAAATATCACAAAATTCTTCTAAGTCCCTCGGAAAGAGTGAAAGACGCGCACGTTGATTTTCAGAGCTCCTAGACCTTCCTATAAGAAGTTAGCCAAAAAGTAGCTTCGAAAAACGCTTAGGTTAAGTTTCAGAGTTGCTTCTAATGTACCAAAGCTGGACTTAGACATAATTTCACTCTCACAACATTATGGCTGGTTGGAGACAGTCCGAACCACAAGTACCGGGTCCATGGTTCTGGGCGTATACTGGGGGGACGGGGACGACTCCCATTAACCCCTGACTATACCGGGGATACGCTTATCACAATGCCTATCCTCTCTGTGCTGAAGCAGGGCATTCTGGCAGCCAAGTGGCTTGACCTTTATTAGTGAGCCTGGTTACCCCCTCTCGGAACCACAGACTTAGAAATCGCCAGCTCATATACAGTGCATAAAATATATTTATATATATACCCTTATACACCATTTTAATAAAAAATATCACAAAATTCTTCTAAGTCCCTCGGGAAGAGTGAAAGTAGCGCACGTTCATTTTCATGGCTCCTAGACCTTCCTATAAGAAGTTAGGCATAAAAAGTAGCTTCGAAAAACGCTTAGGTTAAGTTTCAGAGTTGCTTCTAATGTACCGAAGCTGGACTTAGACATAATTTCACTCTCACAACATTATGGCTGGTTGGAGACAGTCCGAACCACAAGTACCGGGTCCATGGTTCTGGGCGTATACTGGGGGGACGGGGGGGACTCCCATTAACCCCTGACTATACCGGGGATACGCTTATCACAATGCCTTTCTGGTCTGTGCTGAAGCAGGGCATTCTGGCAGCCAAGTGGCTTGACCTTTATTAGTGAGCCTGGTTACCCCCTCTCGGAACAACAGACTTAGAAATCGCCAGCTCATATACAGTGCATAAAATATATTTATATATATACCCTTATACACCATTTTTATAAAAAATATCACAAAATTCTTCTAAGTCCCTCGGGAAGAGTGAAAGACGCGCACGTTGATTTTCAGAGCTCCTAGACCTTCCTATAAGAAGTTAGCCAAAAAGTAGCTTCGAAAAACGCTTAGGTTAAGTTTCAGAGTTGCTTCTAATGTACCAAAGCTGGACTTAGACATAATTTCACTCTCACAACATTATGGCTGGTTGGAGACAGTCCGAACCACAAGTACCGGGTCCATGGTTCTGGGCGTATACTGGGGGGACGGGGGGGACTCCCATTAACCCCTGACTATACCGGGGATACGCTTATCACAATGCCTTTCTGGTCTGTGCTGAAGCAGGGCATTCTGGCAGCCAAGTGGCTTGACCTTTATTAGTGAGCCTGGTTACCCCCTCTCGGAACCACAGACTTAGAAATCGCCAGCTCATATACAGTGCATAAAATATATTTATATATATACCCTTATACACCATTTTAATAAAAAATATCACAAAATTCTTCTAAGTCCCTCGGGAAGAGTGAAAGTAGCGCACGTTCATTTTCATGGCTCCTAGACCTTCCTATAAGAAGTTAGGCATAAAAAGTAGCTTCGAAAAACGCTTAGGTTAAGTTTCAGAGTTGCTTCTAATGTACCGAAGCTGGACTTAGACATAATTTCACTCTCACAACATTATGGCTGGTTGGAGACAGTCCGAACCACAAGTACCGGGTCCATGGTTCTGGGCGTATACTGGGGGGACGGGGGGGACTCCCATTAACCCCTGACTATACCGGGGATACGCTTATCACAATGCCTTTCTGGTCTGTGCTGAAGCAGGGCATTCTGGCAGCCAAGTGGCTTGACCTTTATTAGTGAGCCTGGTTACCCCCTCTCGGAACAACAGACTTAGAAATCGCCAGCTCATATACAGTGCATAAAATATATTTATATATATACCCTTATACACCATTTTTATAAAAAATATCACAAAATTCTTCTAAGTCCCTCGGGAAGAGTGAAAGACGCGCACGTTCATTTTCAGAGCTCCTAGACCTTCCCATAAGAAGTTAGCCAAAAAGTAGCTTCGAAAAACGCTTAGGTGAAGTTTCAGAGTTGCTTCTAATGTACCGAAGCTGGACTTAGACATAATTTCAATCTCACAACATTATGGCTGGTTGGAGACAGTCCGAACCACAAGTACCGGGTCCATGGTTCTGGGCGTATACTGGGGGGACGGGGACGACTCCCATTAACCCCTGACTATACCGGGGATACGCTTATCACAATGCCTTTCCTCTCTGTGCTGAAGCAGGGCATTCTGGCAGCCAAGTGGCTTGACCTTTATTAGTGAGCCTGGTTACCCCCTCTCGGAACCACAGACTTAGAAATCGCCAGCTCATATACAGTGCATAAAATATATTTATATATATACCCTTATACACCATTTTAATAAAAAATATCACAAAATTCTTCTAAGTCCCTCGGGAAGAGTGAAAGACGCGCACGTTGATTTTCAGAGCTCCTAGACCTTCCTATAAGAAGTTAGCCAAAAAGTAGCTTCGAAAAACGCTTAGGTTAAGTTTCAGAGTTGCTTCTAATGTACCAAAGCTGGACTTAGACATAATTTCACTCTCACAACATTATGGCTGGTTGGAGACAGTCCGAACCACAAGTACCGGGTCCATGGTTCTGGGCGTATACTGGGGGGACGGGGGGGACTCCCATTAACCCCTGACTATACCGGGGATACGCTTATCACAATGCCTTTCTGGTCTGTGCTGAAGCAGGGCATTCTGGCAGCCAAGTGGCTTGACCTTTATTAGTGAGCCTGGTTACCCCCTCTCGGAACAACAGACTTAGAAATCGCCAGCTCATATACAGTGCATAAAATATATTTATATATATACCCTTATACACCATTTTTATAAAAAATATCACAAAATTCTTCTAAGTCCCTCAGGAAGAGTGAAAGACGCGCACGTTCATTTTCAGAGCTCCTAGACCTTCCTATAAGAAGTTAGGCAAAAAAAGTAGCTTCGAAAAACGCTTAGGTTAAGTTTCAGAGTTGCTTCTAATGTACCGAAGCTGGACTTAGACATAATTTCACTCTCACAACATTATGGCTGGTTGGAAACAGTCCGAACCACAAGTACCGGGTCCATGGTTCTGGGCGTATACTGGGGGGACGGGGGGGACTCCCATTAACCCCTGACTATACCGGGGATACGCTTATCACAATGCCTTTCTGGTCTGTGCTGAAGCAGGGCATTCTGGCAGCCAAGTGGCTTGACCTTTATTAGTGAGCCTGGTTACCCCCTCTCGGAACCACAGACTTAGAAATCGCCAGCTCATATACAGTGCATAAAATATATTTATATATATACCCTTATACACCATTTTAATAAAAAATATCACAAAATTCTTCTAAGTCCCTCGGGAAGAGTGAAAGTAGCGCACGTTCATTTTCATGGCTCCTAGACCTTCCTATAAGAAGTTAGGCATAAAAAGTAGCTTCGAAAAACGCTTAGGTTAAGTTTCAGAGTTGCTTCTAATGTACCGAAGCTGGACTTAGACATAATTTCACTCTCACAACATTATGGCTGGTTGGAGACAGTCCGAACCACAAGTACCGGGTCCATGGTTCTGGGCGTATACTGGGGGGACGGGGGGGACTCCCATTAACCCCTGACTATACCGGGGATACGCTTATCACAATGCCTTTCTGGTCTGTGCTGAAGCAGGGCATTCTGGCAGCCAAGTGGCTTGACCTTTATTAGTGAGCCTGGTTACCCCCTCTCGGAACAACAGACTTAGAAATCGCCAGCTCATATACAGTGCATAAAATATATTTATATATATACCCTTATACACCATTTTTATAAAAAATATCACAAAATTCTTCTAAGTCCCTCGGGAAGAGTGAAAGACGCGCACGTTCATTTTCAGAGCTCCTAGACCTTCCCATAAGAAGTTAGCCAAAAAGTAGCTTCGAAAAACGCTTAGGTGAAGTTTCAGAGTTGCTTCTAATGTACCGAAGCTGGACTTAGACATAATTTCAATCTCACAACATTATGGCTGGTTGGAGACAGTCCGAACCACAAGTACCGGGTCCATGGTTCTGGGCGTATACTGGGGGGACGGGGACGACTCCCATTAACCCCTGACTATACCGGGGATACGCTTATCACAATGCCTTTCCTCTCTGTGCTGAAGCAGGGCATTCTGGCAGCCAAGTGGCTTGACCTTTATTAGTGAGCCTGGTTACCCCCTCTCGGAACCACAGACTTAGAAATCGCCAGCTCATATACAGTGCATAAAATATATTTATATATATACCCTTATACACCATTTTAATAAAAAATATCACAAAATTCTTCTAAGTCCCTCGGGAAGAGTGAAAGACGCGCACGTTGATTTTTAGAGCTCCTAGACCTTCCTATAAGAAGTTAGCCAAAAAGTAGCTTCGAAAAACGCTTAGGTTAAGTTTCAGAGTTGCTTCTAATGTACCAAAGCTGGACTTAGACATAATTTCACTCTCACAACATTATGGCTGGTTGGAGACAGTCCGAACCACAAGTACCGGGTCCATGGTTCTGGGCGTATACTGGGGGGACGGGGGGGACTCCCATTAACCCCTGACTATACCGGGGATACGCTTATCACAATGCCTTTCTGGTCTGTGCTGAAGCAGGGCATTCTGGCAGCCAAGTGGCTTGACCTTTATTAGTGAGCCTGGTTACCCCCTCTCGGAACAACAGACTTAGAAATCGCCAGCTCATATACAGTGCATAAAATATATTTATATATATACCCTTATACACCATTTTTATAAAAAATATCACAAAATTCTTCTAAGTCCCTCAGGAAGAGTGAAAGACGCGCACGTTCATTTTCAGAGCTCCTAGACCTTCCTATAAGAAGTTAGGCAAAAAAAGTAGCTTCGAAAAACGCTTAGGTTAAGTTTCAGAGTTGCTTCTAATGTACCGAAGCTGGACTTAGACATAATTTCACTCTCACAACATTATGGCTGGTTGGAAACAGTCCGAACCACAAGTACCGGGTCCATGGTTCTGGGCGTATACTGGGGGGACGGGGGGGACTCCCATTAACCCCTGACTATACCGGGGATACGCTTATCACAATGCCTTTCTGGTCTGTGCTGAAGCAGGGCATTCTGGCAGCCAAGTGGCTTGACCTTTATTAGTGAGCCTGGTTACCCCCTCTCGGAACAACAGACTTAGAAATCGCCAGCTCATATACAGTGCATAAAATATATTTATATATATACCCTTATACACCATTTTTATAAAAAATATCACAAAATTCTTCTACAGTAAGTCCCTCGGGAAGAGTGAAAGACGCGCACGTTCATTTTCAGAGCTCCTAGACCTTCCCATAAGAAGTTAGCCAAAAAGTAGCTTCGAAAAACGCTTAGGTGAAGTTTCAGAGTTGCTTCTAATGTACCAAAGCTGGACTTAGACATAATTTCACTCTCACAACATTATGGCTGGTTGGAGACAGTCCGAACCACAAGTACCGGGTCCATGGTTCTGGGCGTATACTGGGGGGACGGGGACGACTCCCATTAACCCCTGACTATACCGGGGATACGCTTATCACAATGCCTTTCTGGTCTGTGCTGAAGCAGGGCATTCTGGCAGCCAAGTGGCTTGACCTTTATTAGTGAGCCTGGTTACCCCCTCTCGGAACCACAGACTTAGAAATCGCCAGCTCATATACAGTGCATAAAATATATTTATATATATACCCTTATACACCATTTTTATAAAAAATATCACAAAATTCTTCTAAGTCCCTCAGGAAGAGTGAAAGACGCGCACGTTCATTTTCAGAGCTCCTAGACCTTCCTATAAGAAGTTAGGCAAAAAAAGTAGCTTCGAAAAACGCTTAGGTTAAGTTTCAGAGTTGCTTCTAATGTACCGAAGCTGGACTTAGACATAATTTCACTCTCACAACATTATGGCTGGTTGGAAACAGTCCGAACCACAAGTACCGGGTCCATGGTTCTGGGCGTATACTGGGGGGACGGGGGGGACTCCCATTAACCCCTGACTATACCGGGGATACGCTTATCACAATGCCTTTCTGGTCTGTGCTGAAGCAGGGCATTCTGGCAGCCAAGTGGCTTGACCTTTATTAGTGAGCCTGGTTACCCCCTCTCGGAACAACAGACTTAGAAATCGCTAGCTCATATACAGTGCATAAAATATATTTATATATATACCCTTATACACCATTTTTATAAAAAATATCACAAAATTCTTCTACACTGGCGACACACTTTATTCGAGCTTGGCTAGTCCCACGAATTCGGGTATACCCGGGTGTATTGAGGTTTGTGACTGTTTTCTGCCCGAGTGCATTGAGTTATTTTCCAAGCAGGGATTGAAGCATTTTATTCCCGCTGGCTGCAATACTGCACAGTATATATATATATACTGCATTACAATTCATGAATTTATGCCATCTGGTAGACACGCGAAGCATTGCAGCCTATTAAATCCTAATCATTATCATTTAACAGATAAGCCGCCCATCAGCCAGGCATGAACCCAGGCTGGGAAGGCAAATGCAACGGGGCTTGTCAGAGGTGAGGAGTGGCGCATTCCAGGTATCTGCCAGGTACATACCGGGTATTTGCTCGAATAAAGTGTGTCGGTGCAGTAAGTCCCTCGGGAAGAGTGAAAGACGCGCACGTTCATTTTCAGAGCTCCTAGACCTTCCCATAAGAAGTTAGCCAAAAAGTAGCTTCGAAAAACGCTTAGGTGAAGTTTCAGAGTTGCTTCTAATGTACCAAAGCTGGACTTAGACATAATTTCACTCTCACAACATTATGGCTGGTTGGAGACAGTCCGAACCACAAGTACCGGGTCCATGGTTCTGGGTGTATACTGGGGGGACGGGGACGACTCCCATTAACCCCTGACTATACCGGGGATACGCTTATCACAATGCCTTTCCTCTCTGTGCTGAAGCAGGGCATTCTGGCAGCCAAGTGGCTTGACCTTTATTAGTGAGCCTGGTTACCCCCTCTCGGAACCACAGACTTAGAAATCGCCAGCTCATATACAGTGCATAAAATATATTTATATATATACCCTTATACACCATTTTAATAAAAAATATCACAAAATTCTTCTAAGTCCCTCGGGAAGAGTGAAAGACGCGCACGTTGATTTTCAGTGCTCCTAGACCTTCCTATAAGAAGTTAGGCAAAAAAAGTAGCTTCGAAAAACGCTTAGGTTAAGTTTCAGAGTTGCTTCTAATGTACCGAAGCTGGACTTAGACATAATTTCACTCTCACAACATTATGGCTGGTTGGAAACAGTCCGAACCACAAGTACCGGGTCCATGGTTCTGGGCGTATACTGGGGGGACGGGGGGGACTCCCATTAACCCCTGACTATACCGGGGATACGCTTATCACAATGCCTTTCTGGTCTGTGCTGAAGCAGGGCATTCTGGCAGCCAAGTGGCTTGACCTTTATTAGTGAGCCTGGTTACCCCCTCTCGGAACAACAGACTTAGAAATCGCTAGCTCATATACAGTGCATAAAATATATTTATATATATACCCTTATACACCATTTTTATAAAAAATATCACAAAATTCTTCTACAGTAAGTCCCTCGGGAAGAGTGAAAGACGCGCACGTTCATTTTCAGAGCTCCTAGACCTTCCCATAAGAAGTTAGCCAAAAAGTAGCTTCGAAAAACGCTTAGGTGAAGTTTCAGAGTTGCTTCTAATGTACCAAAGCTGGACTTAGACATAATTTCACTCTCACAACATTATGGCTGGTTGGAGACAGTCCGAACCACAAGTACCGGGTCCATGGTTCTGGGCGTATACTGGGGGGACGGGGACGACTCCCATTAACCCCTGACTATACCGGGGATACGCTTATCACAATGCCTTTCTGGTCTGTGCTGAAGCAGGGCATTCTGGCAGCCAAGTGGCTTGACCTTTATTAGTGAGCCTGGTTACCCCCTCTCGGAACCACAGACTTAGAAATCGCCAGCTCATATACAGTGCATAAAATATATTTATATATATACCCTTATACACCATTTTAATAAAAAATATCACAAAATTCTTCTAAGTCCCTCGGGAAGAGTGAAAGACGCGCACGTTGATTTTCAGTGCTCCTAGACCTTCCTATAAGAAGTTAGCCAAAAAGTAGCTTCGAAAAACGCTTAGGTTAAGTTTCAGAGTTGCTTCTAATGTACCAAAGCTGGACTTAGACATAATTTCACTCTCACAACATTATGGCTGGTTGGAGACAGTCCGAACCACAAGTACCGGGTCCATGGTTCTGGGTGTATACTGGGGGGACGGGGACGACTCCCATTAACCCCTGACTATACCGGGGATACGCTTATCACAATGCCTTTCCTCTCTGTGCTGAAGCAGGGCATTCTGGCAGCCAAGTGGCTTGACCTTTATTAGTGAGCCTGGTTACCCCCTCTCGGAACCACAGACTTAGAAATCGCCAGCTCATATACAGTGCATAAAATATATTTATATATATACCCTTATACACCATTTTAATAAAAAATATCACAAAATTCTTCTAAGTCCCTCGGGAAGAGTGAAAGACGCGCACGTTGATTTTCAGTGCTCCTAGACCTTCCTATAAGAAGTTAGGCAAAAAAAGTAGCTTCGAAAAACGCTTAGGTTAAGTTTCAGAGTTGCTTCTAATGTACCGAAGCTGGACTTAGACATAATTTCACTCTCACAACATTATGGCTGGTTGGAAACAGTCCGAACCACAAGTACCGGGTCCATGGTTCTGGGCGTATACTGGGGGGACGGGGGGGACTCCCATTAACCCCTGACTATACCGGGGATACGCTTATCACAATGCCTTTCTGGTCTGTGCTGAAGCAGGGCATTCTGGCAGCCAAGTGGCTTGACCTTTATTAGTGAGCCTGGTTACCCCCTCTCGGAACAACAGACTTAGAAATCGCTAGCTCATATACAGTGCATAAAATATATTTATATATATACCCTTATACACCATTTTTATAAAAAATATCACAAAATTCTTCTACAGTAAGTCCCTCGGGAAGAGTGAAAGACGCGCACGTTCATTTTCAGAGCTCCTAGACCTTCCCATAAGAAGTTAGCCAAAAAGTAGCTTCGAAAAACGCTTAGGTGAAGTTTCAGAGTTGCTTCTAATGTACCAAAGCTGGACTTAGACATAATTTCACTCTCACAACATTATGGCTGGTTGGAGACAGTCCGAACCACAAGTACCGGGTCCATGGTTCTGGGCGTATACTGGGGGGACGGGGACGACTCCCATTAACCCCTGACTATACCGGGGATACGCTTATCACAATGCCTTTCTGGTCTGTGCTGAAGCAGGGCATTCTGGCAGCCAAGTGGCTTGACCTTTATTAGTGAGCCTGGTTACCCCCTCTCGGAACCACAGACTTAGAAATCGCCAGCTCATATACAGTGCATAAAATATATTTATATATATACCCTTATACACCATTTTAATAAAAAATATCACAAAATTCTTCTAAGTCCCTCGGGAAGAGTGAAAGACGCGCACGTTGATTTTCAGTGCTCCTAGACCTTCCTATAAGAAGTTAGCCAAAAAGTAGCTTCGAAAAACGCTTAGGTTAAGTTTCAGAGTTGCTTCTAATGTACCAAAGCTGGACTTAGACATAATTTCACTCTCACAACATTATGGCTGGTTGGAGACAGTCCGAACCACAAGTACCGGGTCCATGGTTCTGGGCGTATACTGGGGGGACGGGGGGGACTCCCATTAACCACTGACTATACCGGGGATACGCTTATCACAATGCCTTTCTGGTCTGTGCTGAAGCAGGGCATTCTGGCAGCCAAGTGGCTTGACCTTAATTAGTGAGCCTGGTTACCCCCTCTCGGAACCACAGACTTAGAAATCGCCAGCTTATATACAGTGCATAAAATATATTTATATATATACCCTTATACACCATTTTAATAAAAAATATCACAAAATTCTTCTAAGTCCCTCGGGAAGAGTGAAAGACGCGCACGTTGATTTTCAGAGCTCCTAGACCTTCCTATAAGAAGTTAGCCAAAAAGTAGCTTCGAAAAACGCTTAGGTTAAGTTTCAGAGTTGCTTCTAATGTACCAAAGCTGGACTTAGACATAATTTCACTCTCACAACATTATGGCTGGTTAGAGACAGTCCGAACCAAAAGTACCGGGTCCATGGTTCTGGGCGTATACTGGGGGGACGGGGGGGACTCCCATTAACCCCTGACTATACCGGGGATACGCTTATCACAATGCCTTTCTGGTCTGTGCTGAAGCAGGGCATTCTGGCAGCCAAGTGGCTTGACCTTTATTAGTGAGCCTGGTTACCCCCTCTCGGAACAACAGACTTAGAAATCGCCAGCTCATATACAGTGCATAAAATATATTTATATATATACCCTTATACACCATTTTTATAAAAAATATCACAAAATTCTTCTAAGTCCCTCAGGAAGAGTGAAAGACGCGCACGTTCATTTTCAGAGCTCCTAGACCTTCCTATAAGAAGTTAGGCAAAAAAAGTAGCTTCGAAAAACGCTTAGGTTAAGTTTCAGAGTTGCTTCTAATGTACCGAAGCTGGACTTAGACATAATTTCACTCTCACAACATTATGGCTGGTTGGAAACAGTCCGAACCACAAGTACCGGGTCCATGGTTCTGGGCGTATACTGGGGGGACGGGGGGGACTCCCATTAACCCCTGACTATACCGGGGATACGCTTATCACAATGCCTTTCTGGTCTGTGCTGAAGCAGGGCATTCTGGCAGCCAAGTGGCTTGACCTTTATTAGTGAGCCTGGTTACCCCCTCTCGGAACAACAGACTTAGAAATCGCTAGCTCATATACAGTGCATAAAATATATTTATATATATACCCTTATACACCATTTTTATAAAAAATATCACAAAATTCTTCTACACTGGCGACACACTTTATTCGAGCTTGGCTAGTCCCACGAATTCGGGTATACCCGGGTGTATTGAGGTTTGTGACTGTTTTCTGCCCGAGTGCATTGAGTTATTTTCCAAGCAGGGATTGAAGCATTTTATTCCCGCTGGCTGCAATACTGCACAGTATATATATATATACTGCATTACAATTCATGAATTTATGCCATCTGGTAGACACGCGAAGCATTGCAGCCTATTAAATCCTAATCATTATCATTTAACAGATAAGCCGCCCATCAGCCAGGCATGAACCCAGGCTGGGAAGGCAAATGCAACGGGGCTTGTCAGAGGTGAGGAGTGGCGCATTCCAGGTATCTGCCAGGTACATACCGGGTATTTGCTCGAATAAAGTGTGTCGGTGCAGTAAGTCCCTCGGGAAGAGTGAAAGACGCGCACGTTCATTTTCAGAGCTCCTAGACCTTCCCATAAGAAGTTAGCCAAAAAGTAGCTTCGAAAAACGCTTAGGTGAAGTTTCAGAGTTGCTTCTAATGTACCAAAGCTGGACTTAGACATAATTTCACTCTCACAACATTATGGCTGGTTGGAGACAGTCCGAACCACAAGTACCGGGTCCATGGTTCTGGGTGTATACTGGGGGGACGGGGACGACTCCCATTAACCCCTGACTATACCGGGGATACGCTTATCACAATGCCTTTCCTCTCTGTGCTGAAGCAGGGCATTCTGGCAGCCAAGTGGCTTGACCTTTATTAGTGAGCCTGGTTACCCCCTCTCGGAACCACAGACTTAGAAATCGCCAGCTCATATACAGTGCATAAAATATATTTATATATATACCCTTATACACCATTTTAATAAAAAATATCACAAAATTCTTCTAAGTCCCTCGGGAAGAGTGAAAGACGCGCACGTTGATTTTCAGTGCTCCTAGACCTTCCTATAAGAAGTTAGGCAAAAAAAGTAGCTTCGAAAAACGCTTAGGTTAAGTTTCAGAGTTGCTTCTAATGTACCGAAGCTGGACTTAGACATAATTTCACTCTCACAACATTATGGCTGGTTGGAAACAGTCCGAACCACAAGTACCGGGTCCATGGTTCTGGGCGTATACTGGGGGGACGGGGGGGACTCCCATTAACCCCTGACTATACCGGGGATACGCTTATCACAATGCCTTTCTGGTCTGTGCTGAAGCAGGGCATTCTGGCAGCCAAGTGGCTTGACCTTTATTAGTGAGCCTGGTTACCCCCTCTCGGAACAACAGACTTAGAAATCGCTAGCTCATATACAGTGCATAAAATATATTTATATATATACCCTTATACACCATTTTAATAAAAAATATCACAAAATTCTTCTAAGTCCCTCGGGAAGAGTGAAAGACACGCACGTTGATTTTCAGTGCTCCTAGACCTTCCTATAAGAAGTTAGCCAAAAAGTAGCTTCGAAAAACGCTTAGGTTAAGTTTCAGAGTTGCTTCTAATGTACCAAAGCTGGACTTAGACATAATTTCACTCTCACAACATTATGGCTGGTTGGAGACAGTCCGAACCACAAGTACCGGGTCCATGGTTCTGGGCGTATACTGGGGGGACGGGGGGGACTCCCATTAACCCCTGACTATACCGGGGATACGCTTATCACAATGCCTTTCTGGTCTGTGCTGAAGCAGGGCATTCTGGCAGCCAAGTGGCTTGACCTTTATTAGTGAGCCTGGTTACCCCCTCTCGGAACAACAGACTTAGAAATCACCAGCTCATATACAGTGCATAAAATATATTTATATATATACCCTTATACACAATTTTAATAAAAAATATCACAAAATTCTTCTAAGTCCCTCGGGAAGAGTGAAAGACGCGCACGTTCATTTTCAGAGCTCCTAGACCTTCCTATAAGAAGTTAGGCAAAAAAAGTAGCTTCGAAAAACGCTTAGGTTAAGTTTCAGAGTTGCTTCTAATGTACCGAAGCTGGACTTAGACATAATTTCACTCTCACAACATTATGGCTGGTTGGAGACAGTCCGAACCACAAGTACCGGGTCCATGGTTCTGGGCGTATACTGGGGGGACGGGGACGACTCCCATTAACCCCTGACTATACCGGGGATACGCTTATCACAATGCCTTTCCTCTCTGTGCTGAAGCAGGGCATTCTGGCAGCCAAGTGGCTTGACCTTTATTAGTGAGCCTGGTTACCCCCTCTCGGAACCACAGACTTAGAAATCGCCAGCTCATATACAGTGCATAAAATATATTTATATATATACCCTTATACACCATTTTAATAAAAAATATCACAAAATTCTTCTAAGTCCCTCGGGAAGAGTGAAAGACACGCACGTTGATTTTCAGTGCTCCTAGACCTTCCTATAAGAAGTTAGCCAAAAAGTAGCTTCGAAAAACGCTTAGGTGAAGTTTCAGAGTTGCTTCTAATGTACCAAAGCTGGACTTAGACATAATTTCACTCTAACAACATTATGGCTGGTTGGAGACAGTCCGAACCACAAGTACCGGGTCCATGGTTCTGGGCGTATACTGGGGGGACGGGGGGGACTCCCATTAACCCCTGACTATACCGGGGATACGCTTATCACAATGCCTTTCTGGTCTGTGCTGAAGCAGGGCATTCTGGCAGCCAAGTGGCTTGACCTTTATTAGTGAGCCTGGTTTCCCCCTCTCGGAACAACAGACTTAGAAATCGCCAGCTCATATACAGTGCATAAAATATATTTATATATATACCCTTATACACCATTTTTATAAAAAATATCACAAAATTCTTCTAAGTCCCTCAGGAAGAGTGAAAGACGCGCACGTTCATTTTCAGAGTTCATAGACCTTCCTATAAGAAGTTAGGCAAAAAAAGTAGCTTCGAAAAACGCTTAGGTTAAGTTTCAGAGTTGCTTCTAATGTACCGAAGCTGGACTTAGACATAATTTCACTCTCACAACATTATGGCTGGTTGGAAACAGTCCGAACCACAAGTACCGGGTCCATGGTTCTGGGCGTATACTGGGGGGACGGGGGGGACTCCCATTAACCCCTGACTATACCGGGGATACGCTTATCACAATGCCTTTCTGGTCTGTGCTGAAGCAGGGCATTCTGGCAGCCAAGTGGCTTGACCTTAATTAGTGAGCCTGGTTACCCCCTCTCGGAACCACAGACTTAGAAATCGCCAGCTTATATACAGTGCATAAAATATATTTATATATATACCCTTATACACCATTTTAATAAAAAAAATCACAAAATTCTTCTAAGTCCCTCGGGAAGAGTGAAAGACGCGCACGTTCATTTTCATGGCTCCTAGACCTTCCTATAAGAAGTTAGGCAAAAAAAGTAGCTTCGAAAAACGCTTAGGTTAAGTTTCAGAGTTGCTTCTAATGTACCGAAGCTGGACTTAGACATAATTTCACTCTCACAACATTATGGCTGGTTGGAGACAGTCCGAACCACAAGTACCGGGTCCATGGTTCTGGGCGTATACTGGGGGGACGGGGGGGACTCCCATTAACCCCTGACTATACCGGGGATACGCTTATCACAATGCCTTTCCTCTCTGTGCTGAAGCAGGGCATTCTGGCAGCCAAGTGGCTTGACCTTTATTAGTGAGCCTGGTTACCCCCTCTCGGAACCACAGACTTAGAAATCGCCAGCTCATATACAGTGCATAAAATATATTTATATATATACCCTTATACACCATTTTAATAAAAAATATCACAAAATTCTTCTAAGTCCCTCGGGAAGAGTGAAAGACACGCACGTTGATTTTCAGTGCTCCTAGACCTTCCTATAAGAAGTTAGCCAAAAAGTAGCTTCGAAAAACGCTTAGGTTAAGTTTCAGAGTTGCTTCTAATGTACCAAAGCTGGACTTAGACATAATTTCACTCTCACAACATTATGGCTGGTTGGAGACAGTCCGAACCACAAGTACCGGGTCCATGGTTCTGGGCGTATACTGGGGGGATGGGGGGGACTCCCATTAACCCCTGACTATACCGGGGATACGCTTATCACAAAGCCTTTCTGGTCTGTGCTGAAGCAGGGCATTCTGGCAGCCAAGTGGCTTGACCTTTATTAGTGAGCCTGGTTACCCCCTCTCGGAACAACAGACTTAGAAATCGCCAGCTCATATACAGTGCATAAAATATATTTATATATATACCCTTATACACCATTTTTATAAAAAATATCACAAAATTCTTCTAAGTCCCTCAGGAAGAGTGAAAAACGCGCACGTTCATTTTCAGAGCTCCTAGACCTTCCTATAAGAAGTTAGGCAAAAAAAGTAGCTTCGAAAAACGCTTAGGTTAAGTTTCAGAGTTGCTTCTAATGTACCGAAGCTGGACTTAGACATAATTTCACTCTCACAACATTATGGCTGGTTGGAAACAGTCCGAACCACAAGTACCGGGTCCATGGTTCTGGGCGTATACTGGGGGGACGGGGGGGACTCCCATTAACCCCTGACTATACCGGGGATACGCTTATCACAATGCCTTTCTGGTCTGTGCTGAAGCAGGGCATTCTGGCAGCCAAGTGGCTTGACCTTAATTAGTGAGCCTGGTTACCCCCTCTCGGAACCACAGACTTAGAAATCGCCAGCTTATATACAGTGCATAAAATATATTTATATATATACCCTTATACACCATTTTAATAAAAAATATCACAACATTCTTCTAAGTCCCTCGGGAAGAGTGAAAGACACGCACGTTGATTTTCAGTGCTCCTAGACCTTCCTATAAGAAGTTAGCCAAAAAGTAGCTTCGAAAAACGCTTAGGTTAAGTTTCAGAGTTGCTTCTAATGTACCAAAGCTGGACTTAGACATAATTTCACTCTCACAACATTATGGCTGGTTGGAGACAGTCCGAACCACAAGTACCGGGTCCATGGTTCTGGGCGTATACTGGGGGGACGGGGGGGACTCCCATTAACCCCTGACTATACCGGGGATACGCTTATCACAATGCCTTTCTGGTCTGTGCTGAAGCAGGGCATTCTGGCAGCCAAGTGGCTTGACCTTTATTAGTGAGCCTGGTTACCCCCTCTCGGAACAACAGACTTAGAAATCGCCAGCTCATATACAGTGCATAAAATATATTTATATATATACCCTTATACACCATTTTAATAAAAAAAATCACAAAATTCTTCTAAGTCCCTCGGGAAGAGTGAAAGTAGCGCACGTTCATTTTCATGGCTCCTAGACCTTCCTATAAGAAGTTAGGCAAAAAAAGTAGCTTCGAAAAACGCTTAGGTTAAGTTTCAGAGTTGCTTCTAATGTACCAAAGCTGGACTTAGACATAATTTCACTCTCACAACATTATGGCTGGTTGGAGACAGTCCGAACCACAAGTACCGGGTCCATGGTTCTGGGCGTATACTGGGGGGACGGGGGGGACTCCCATTAACCCCTGACTATACCGGGGATACGCTTATCACAATGCCTTTCTGGTCTGTGCTGAAGCAGGGCATTCTGGCAGCCAAGTGGCTTGACCTTAATTAGTGAGCCTGGTTACCCCCTCTCGGAACCACAGACTTAGAAATCGCCAGCTTATATACAGTGCATAAAATATATTTATATATATACCCTTATACACCATTTATTAAAAAATATCACAAAATTCTTCTAAGTCCCTCGGGAAGAGTGAAAGACGCGCACGTTCATTTTCAGAGCTCCTAGACTTTCCCATAAGAAGTTAGCCAAAAAGTAGCTTCGAAAAACGCTTAGGTGAAGTTTCAGAGTTGCTTCTAATGTACCAAAGCTGGACTTAGACATAATTTCACTCTCACAACATTATGGCTGGTTGGAGACAGTCCGAACCACAAGTACCGGGTCCATGGTTCTGGGCGTATACTGGGGGGACGGGGACGACTCCCATTAACCCCTGACTATACCGGGGATACGCTTATCACAATGCCTTTCTGGTCTGTGCTGAAGCAGGGCATTCTGGCAGCCAAGTGGCTTGACCTTTATTAGTGAGCCTGGTTACCCCCTCTCGGAACAACAGACTTAGAAATCGCCAGCTCATATACAGTGCATAAAATATATTTATATATATACCCTTATACACCATTTTAATAAAAAAAATCACAAAATTCTTCTAAGTCCCTCGGGAAGAGTGAAAGTAGCGCACGTTCATTTTCATGGCTCCTAGACCTTCCTATAAGAAGTTAGGCAAAAAAAGTAGCTTCGAAAAACGCTTAGGTTAAGTTTCAGAGTTGCTTCTAATGTACCGAAGCTGGACTTAGACATAATTTCACTCTCACAACATTATGGCTGGTTGGAGACAGTCCGAACCACAAGTACCGGGTCCATGGTTCTGGGCGTATACTGGGGGGACGGGGGGGACTCCCATTAACCCCTGACTATACCGGGGATACGCTTATCACAATGCCTTTCTGGTCTGTGCTGAAGCAGGGCATTCTGGCAGCCAAGTGGCTTGACCTTAATTAGTGAGCCTGGTTACCCCCTCTCGGAACCACAGACTTAGAAATCGCCAGCTTATATACAGTGCATAAAATATATTTATATATATACCCTTATACACCATTTTAATAAAAAATATCACAAAATTCTTCTAAGTCCCTCGGGAAGAGTGAAAGACGCGCACGTTCATTTTCAGAGCTCCTAGACCTTCCCATAAGAAGTTAGCCAAAAAGTAGCTTCGAAAAACGCTTAGGTGAAGTTTCAGAGTTGCTTCTAATGTACCAAAGCTGGACTTAGACATAATTTCACTCTCACAACATTATGGCTGGTTGGAGACAGTCCGAACCACAAGTACCGGGTCCATGGTTCTGGGCGTATACTGGGGGGACGGGGACGACTCCCATTAACCCCTGACTATACCGGGGATACGCTTATCACAATGCCTTTCCTCTCTGTGCTGAAGCAGGGCATTCTGGCAGCCAAGTGGCTTGACCTTTATTAGTGAGCCTGGTTACCCCCTCTCGGAACAACAGACTTAGAAATCGCCAGCTCATATACAGTGCATAAAATATATTTATATATATACCCTTATACACCATTTTAATAAAAAAAATCACAAAATTCTTCTAAGTCCCTCGGGAAGAGTGAAAGTAGCGCACGTTCATTTTCATGGCTCCTAGACCTTCCTATAAGAAGTTAGGCAAAAAAAGTAGCTTCGAAAAACGCTTAGGTTAAGTTTCAGTGTTGCTTCTAATGTACCGAAGCTGGACTTAGACATAATTTCACTCTCACAACATTATGGCTGGTTGGAGACAGTCCGAACCACAAGTACCGGGTCCATGGTTCTGGGCGTATACTGGGGGGACGGGGGGGACTCCCATTAACCCCTGACTATACCGGGGATACGCTTATCACAATGCCTTTCTGGTCTGTGCTGAAGCAGGGCATTCTGGCAGCCAAGTGGCTTGACCTTAATTAGTGAGCCTGGTTACCCCCTCTCGGAACAACAGACTTAGAAATCGCCAGCTCATATACAGTGCATAAAATATATTTATATATATACCCTTATACACCATTTTAATAAAAAAAATCACAAAATTCTTCTAAGTCCCTCGGGAAGAGTGAAAGTAGCGCACGTTCATTTTCATGGCTCCTAGACCTTCCTATAAGAAGTTAGGCAAAAAAAGTAGCTTCGAAAAACGCTTAGGTTAAGTTTCAGAGTTGCTTCTAATGTACCAAAGCTGGACTTAGACATAATTTCACTCTCACAACATTATGGCTGGTTGGAGACAGTCCGAACCACAAGTACCGGGTCCATGGTTCTGGGCGTATACTGGGGGGACGGGGGGGACTCCCATTAACCCCTGACTATACCGGGGATACGCTTATCACAATGCCTTTCTGGTCTGTGCTGAAGCAGGGCATTCTGGCAGCCAAGTGGCTTGACCTTAATTAGTGAGCCTGGTTACCCCCTCTCGGAACCACAGACTTAGAAATCGCCAGCTTATATACAGTGCATAAAATATATTTATATATATACCCTTATACACCATTTTAATAAAAAAAATCACAAAATTCTTCTAAGTCCCTCGGGAAGAGTGAAAGTAGCGCACGTTCATTTTCATGGCTCCTAGACCTTCCTATAAGAAGTTAGGCAAAAAAAGTAGCTTCGAAAAACGCTTAGGTTAAGTTTCAGAGTTGCTTCTAATGTACCGAAGCTGGACTTAGACATAATTTCACTCTCACAACATTATGGCTGGTTGGAGACAGTCCGAACCACAAGTACCGGGTCCATGGTTCTGGGCGTATACTGGGGGGACGGGGGGGACTCCCATTAACCCCTGACTATACCGGGGATATGCTTATCACAATGCCTTTCTGGTCTGTGCTGAAGCAGGGCATTCTGGCAGCCAAGTGGCTTGACCTTAATTAGTGAGCCTGGTTACCCCCTCTCGGAACCACAGACTTAGAAATCGCCAGCTTATATACAGTGCATAAAATATATTTATATATATACCCTTATACACCATTTTAATAAAAAATATCACAAAATTCTTCTAAGTCCCTCGGGAAGAGTGAAAGACGCGCACGTTCATTTTCAGAGCTCCTAGACCTTCCCATAAGAAGTTAGCCAAAAAGTAGCTTCGAAAAACGCTTAGGTGAAGTTTCAGAGTTGCTTCTAATGTACCAAAGCTGGACTTAGACATAATTTCACTCTCACAACATTATGGCTGGTTGGAGACAGTCCGAACCACAAGTACCGGGTCCATGGTTCTGGGCGTATACTGGGGGGACGGGGACGACTCCCATTAACCCCTGACTATACCGGGGATACGCTTATCACAATGCCTTTCCTCTCTGTGCTGAAGCAGGGCATTCTGGCAGCCAAGTGGCTTGACCTTTATTAGTGAGCCTGGTTACCCCCTCTCGGAACAACAGACTTAGAAATCGCCAGCTCATATACAGTGCATAAAATATATTTATATATATACCCGTATACACCATTTTAATAAAAAAAATCACAAAATTCTTCTAAGTCCCTCGGGAAGAGTGAAAGTAGCGCACGTTCATTTTCATGGCTCCTAGACCTTCCTATAAGAAGTTAGGCAAAAAAAGTAGCTTCGAAAAACGCTTAGGTTAAGTTTCAGAGTTGCTTCTAATGTACCGAAGCTGGACTTAGACATAATTTCACTCTCACAACATTATGGCTGGTTGGAGACAGTCCGAACCACAAGTACCGGGTCCATGGTTCTGGGCGTATACTGGGGGGACGGGGGGGACTCCCATTAACCCCTGACTATACCGGGGATACGCTTATCACAATGCCTTTCTGGTCTGTGCTGAAGCAGGGCATTCTGGCAGCCAAGTGGCTTGACCTTTATTAGTGAGCCTGGTTACCCCCTCTCGGAACAACAGACTTAGAAATCGCCAGCTCATATACAGTGCATAAAATATATTTATATATATACCCTTATACACCATTTTTATAAAAAATATCACAAAATTCTTCTAAGTCCCTCGGGAAGAGTGAAAGACGCGCACGTTCATTTTCAGAGCTCCTAGACCTTCCCATAAGAAGTTAGCCAAAAAGTAGCTTCGAAAAACGCTTAGGTGAAGTTTCAGAGTTGCTTCTAATGTACCAAAGCTGGACTTAGACATAATTTCAATCTCACAACATTATGGCTGGTTGGAGACAGTCCGAACCACAAGTACCGGGTCCATGGTTCTGGGCGTATACTGGGGGGACGGGGACGACTCCCATTAACCCCTGACTATACCGGGGATACGCTTATCACAATGCCTTTCCTCTCTGTGCTGAAGCAGGGCATTCTGGCAGCCAAGTGGCTTGACCTTAATTAGTGAGCCTGGTTACCCCCTCTCGGAACCACAGACTTAGAAATCGCCAGCTTATATACAGTGCATAAAATATATTTATATATACTGTATACCCTTATACACCATTTATTAAAAAATATCACAAAATTCTTCTAAGTCCCTCAGGAAGAGTGAAAGACGCGCACGTTCATTTTCAGAGCTCCTAGACCTTCCCATAAGAAGTTAGCCAAAAAGTAGCTTCGAAAAACGCTTAGGTTAAGTTTCAGAGTTGCTTCTAATGTACCGAAGCTGGACTTAGACATAATTTCACTCTCACAACATTTTGGCTGGTTGGAGACAGTCCGAACCACAAGTACCGGGTCCATGGTTCTGGGCGTATACTGGGGGGACGGGGGGGACTCCCATTAACCCCTGACTATACCGGGGATACGCTTATCACAATGCCTTTCTGGTCTGTGCTGAAGCAGGGCATTCTGGCAGCCAAGTGGCTTGACCTTAATTAGTGAGCCTGGTTACCCCCTCTCGGAACCACAGACTTAGAAATCGCCAGCTTATATACAGTGCATAAAATATATTTATATATATACCCTTATACACCATTTTAATAAAAAATATCACAAAATTCTTCTAAGTCCCTCGGGAAGAGTGAAAGACGCGCACGTTCATTTTCAGAGCTCCTAGACCTTCCCATAAGAAGTTAGCAAAAAAGTAGCTTCGAAAAACGCTTAGGTGAAGTTTCAGAGTTGCTTCTAATGTACCAAAGCTGGACTTAGACATAATTTCACTCTCACAACATTATGGCTGGTTGGAGACAGTCCGAACCACAAGTACCGGGTCCATGGTTCTGGGCGTATACTGGGGGGACGGGGACGACTCCCATTAACCCCTGACTATACCGGGGATACGCTTATCACAATGCCTTTCCTCTCTGTGCTGAAGCAGGGCATTCTGGCAGCCAAGTGGCTTGACCTTTATTAGTGAGCCTGGTTACCCCCTCTCGGAACAACAGACTTAGAAATCGCCAGCTCATATACAGTGCATAAAATATATTTATATATATACCCTTATACACCATTTTAATAAAAAAAATCACAAAATTCTTCTAAGTCCCTCGGGAAGAGTGAAAGTAGCGCACGTTCATTTTCATGGCTCCTAGACCTTCCTATAAGAAGTTAGGCAAAAAAAGTAGCTTCGAAAAACGCTTAGGTTAAGTTTCAGTGTTGCTTCTAATGTACCGAAGCTGGACTTAGACATAATTTCACTCTCACAACATTATGGCTGGTTGGAGACAGTCCGAACCACAAGTACCGGGTCCATGGTTCTGGGCGTATACTGGGGGGACGGGGGGGACTCCCATTAACCCCTGACTATACCGGGGATACGCTTATCACAATGCCTTTCTGGTCTGTGCTGAAGCAGGGCATTCTGGCAGCCAAGTGGCTTGACCTTTATTAGTGAGCCTGGTTACCCCCTCTCGGAACCACAGACTTAGAAATCGCCAGCTCATATACAGTGCATAAAATATATTTATATATATACCCTTATACACCATTTTAATAAAAAATATCACAAAATTCTTCTAAGTCCCTCGGGAAGAGTGAAAGACGCGCACGTTCATTTTCAGAGCTCCTAGACCTTCCTATAAGAAGTTAGCCAAAAAGTAGCTTCGAAAAACGCTTAGGTTAAGTTTCAGAGTTGCTTCTAATGTACCAAAGCTGGACTTAGACATAATTTCACTCTCACAACATTATGGCTGGTTGGAGACAGTCCGAACCACAAGTACCGGGTCCATGGTTCTGGGCGTATACTGGGGGGACGGGGGGGACTCCCATTAACCCCTGACTATACCGGGGATACGCTTATCACAATGCCTTTCTGGTCTGTGCTGAAGCAGGGCATTCTGGCAGCCAAGTGGCTTGACCTTTATTAGTGAGCCTGGTTACCCCCTCTCGGAACAACAGACTTAGAAATCGCCAGCTCATATACAGTGCATAAAATATATTTATATATATACCCTTATACACCATTTTTATAAAAAATATCACAAAATTCTTCTAAGTCCCTCAGGAAGAGTGAAAGACGCGCACGTTCATTTTCAGAGCTCCTAGACCTTCCTATAAGAAGTTAGGCAAAAAAAGTAGCTTCGAAAAACGCTTAGGTTAAGTTTCAGAGTT
This sequence comes from Ascaphus truei, assembly GCF_040206685.1. Taxonomy (NCBI): domain Eukaryota; kingdom Metazoa; phylum Chordata; class Amphibia; order Anura; family Ascaphidae; genus Ascaphus; species Ascaphus truei. The sequence continues at coordinate 183,483,478 of NC_134486.1, read as the reverse complement.
GCTTCTAATGTACCGAAGCTGGACTTAGACATAATTTCACTCTCACAACATTATGGCTGGTTGGAGACAGTCCGAACCACAAGTACCGGGTCCATGGTTCTGGGCGTATACTGGGGGGACGGGGGGGACTCCCATTAACCCCTGACTATACCGGGGATACGCTTATCACAATGCCTTTCTGGTCTGTGCTGAAGCAGGGCATTCTGGCAGCCAAGTGGCTTGACCTTTATTAGTGAGCCTGGTTACCCCCTCTCGGAACAACAGACTTAGAAATCGCCAGCTCATATACAGTGCATAAAATATATTTATATATATACCCTTATACACCATTTTTATAAAAAATATCACAAAATTCTTCTAAGTCCCTCGGGAAGAGTGAAAGACGCGCACGTTCATTTTCAGAGCTCCTAGAACTTCCCATAAGAAGTTAGCCAAAAAGTAGCTTCGAAAAACGCTTAGGTGAAGTTTCAGAGTTGCTTCTAATGTACCAAAGCTGGACTTAGACATAATTTCAATCTCACAACATTATGGCTGGTTGGAGACAGTCCGAACCACAAGTACCGGGTCCATGGTTCTGGGCGTATACTGGGGGGACGGGGACGACTCCCATTAACCCCTGACTATACCGGGGATACGCTTATCACAATGCCTTTCCTCTCTGTGCTGAAGCAGGGCATTCTGGCAGCCAAGTGGCTTGACCTTTATTAGTGAGCCTGGTTACCCCCTCTCGGAACCACAGACTTAGAAATCGCCAGCTCATATACAGTGCATAAAATATATTTATATATATACCCTTATACACCATTTTAATAAAAAATATCACAAAATTCTTCTAAGTCCCTCGGGAAGAGTGAAAGACGCGCACGTTGATTTTCAGAGCTCCTAGACCTTCCTATAAGAAGTTAGCCAAAAAGTAGCTTCGAAAAACGCTTAGGTTAAGTTTCAGAGTTGCTTCTAATGTACCAAAGCTGGACTTAGACATAATTTCACTCTCACAACATTATGGCTGGTTGGAGACAGTCCGAACCACAAGTACCGGGTCCATGGTTCTGGGCGTATACTGGGGGGACGGGGGGGACTCCCATTAACCCCTGACTATACCGGGGATACGCTTATCACAATGCCTTTCTGGTCTGTGCTGAAGCAGGGCATTCTGGCAGCCAAGTGGCTTGACCTTTATTAGTGAGCCTGGTTACCCCCTCTCGGAACAACAGACTTAGAAATCGCCAGCTCATATACAGTGCATAAAATATATTTATATATATACCCTTATACACCATTTTTATAAAAAATATCACAAAATTCTTCTAAGTCCCTCAGGAAGAGTGAAAGACGCGCACGTTCATTTTCAGAGCTCCTAGACCTTCCTATAAGAAGTTAGGCAAAAAAAGTAGCTTCGAAAAACGCTTAGGTTAAGTTTCAGAGTTGCTTCTAATGTACCGAAGCTGGACTTAGACATAATTTCACTCTCACAACATTATGGCTGGTTGGAAACAGTCCGAACCACAAGTACCGGGTCCATGGTTCTGGGCGTATACTGGGGGGACGGGGGGGACTCCCATTAACCCCTGACTATACCGGGGATACGCTTATCACAATGCCTTTCTGGTCTGTGCTGAAGCAGGGCATTCTGGCAGCCAAGTGGCTTGACCTTTATTAGTGAGCCTGGTTACCCCCTCTCGGAACAACAGACTTAGAAATCGCCAGCTCATATACAGTGCATAAAATATATTTATATATATACCCTTATACACCATTTTTATAAAAAATATCACAAAATTCTTCTAAGTCCCTCGGGAAGAGTGAAAGACGCGCACGTTCATTTTCAGAGCTCCTAGACCTTCCCATAAGAAGTTAGCCAAAAAGTAGCTTCGAAAAACGCTTAGGTGAAGTTTCAGAGTTGCTTCTAATGTACCAAAGCTGGACTTAGACATAATTTCAATCTCACAACATTATGGCTGGTTGGAGACAGTCCGAACCACAAGTACCGGGTCCATGGTTCTGGGCGTATACTGGGGGGACGGGGACGACTCCCATTAACCCCTTACTATACCGGGGATACGCTTATCACAATGCCTTTCCTCTCTGTGCTGAAGCAGGGCATTCTGGCAGCCAAGTGGCTTGACCTTTATTAGTGAGCCTGGTTACCCCCTCTCGGAACCACAGACTTAGAAATCGCCAGCTCATATACAGTGCATAAAATATATTTATATATATACCCTTATACACCATTTTAATAAAAAATATCACAAAATTCTTCTAAGTCCCTCGGGAAGAGTGAAAGACGCGCACGTTGATTTTCAGAGCTCCTAGACCTTCCTATAAGAAGTTAGCCAAAAAGTAGCTTCGAAAAACGCTTAGGTTAAGTTTCAGAGTTGCTTCTAATGTACCAAAGCTGGACTTAGACATAATTTCACTCTCACAACATTATGGCTGGTTGGAGACAGTCCGAACCACAAGTACCGGGTCCATGGTTCTGGGCGTATACTGGGGGGACGGGGGGGACTCCCATTAACCCCTGACTATACCGGGGATACGCTTATCACAATGCCTTTCTGGTCTGTGCTGAAGCAGGGCATTCTGGCAGCCAAGTGGCTTGACCTTTATTAGTGAGCCTGGTTACCCCCTCTCGGAACAACAGACTTAGAAATCGCTAGCTCATATACAGTGCATAAAATATATTTATATATATACCCTTATACACCATTTTTATAAAAAATATCACAAAATTCTTCTAAGTCCCTCGGGAAGAGTGAAAGACGCGCACGTTCATTTTCAGAGCTCCTAGACCTTCCCATAAGAAGTTAGCCAAAAAGTAGCTTCGAAAAACGCTTAGGTGAAGTTTCAGAGTTGCTTCTAATGTACAGTACCAAAGCTGGACTTAGACATAATTTCAATCTCACAACATTATGGCTGATTGGAGACAGTCCGAACCACAAGTACCGGGTCCATGGTTCTGGGCGTATACTGGGGGGACGGGGACGACTCCCATTAACCCCTGACTATACCGGGGATACGCTTATCACAATGCCTTTCCTCTCTGTGCTGAAGCAGGGCATTCTGGCAGCCAAGTGGCTTGACCTTTATTAGTGAGCCTGGTTACCCCCTCTCGGAACCACAGACTTAGAAATCGCCAGCTCATATACAGTGCATAAAATATATTTATATATATACCCTTATACACCATTTTAATAAAAAATATCACAAAATTCTTCTAAGTCCCTCGGGAAGAGTGAAAGACGCGCACGTTGATTTTCAGAGCTCCTAGACCTTCCTATAAGAAGTTAGCCAAAAAGTAGCTTCGAAAAACGCTTAGGTTAATTTTCAGAGTTGCTTCTAATGTTCCAAAGCTGGACTTAGACATAATTTCACTCTCACAACATTATGGCTGGTTGGAGACAGTCCGAACCACAAGTACCGGGTCCATGGTTCTGGGCGTATACTGGGGGGACGGGGGGGGACTCCCATTAACCCCTGACTATACCGGGGATACGCTTATCACAATGCCTTTCTGGTCTGTGCTGAAGCAGGGCATTCTGGCAGCCAAGTGGCTTGACCTTTATTAGTGAGCCTGGTTACCCCCTCTCGGAACAACAGACTTAGAAATCGCCAGCTCATATACAGTGCATAAAATATATTTATATATATACCCTTATACACCATTTTTATAAAAAATATCACAAAATTCTTCTAAGTCCCTCGGGAAGAGTGAAAGACGCGCACGTTCATTTTCAGAGCTCCTAGACCTTCCCATAAGAAGTTAGCAAAAAAGTAGCTTCGAAAAACGCTTAGGTGAAGTTTCAGAGTTGCTTCTAATGTACCAAAGCTGGACTTAGACATAATTTCACTCTCACAACATTATGGCTGGTTGGAGACAGTCCGAACCACAAGTACCGGGTCCATGGTTCTGGGCGTATACTGGGGGGACGGGGACGACTCCCATTAACCCCTGACTATACCGGGGATACGCTTATCACAATGCCTTTCCTCTCTGTGCTGAAGCAGGGCATTCTGGCAGCCAAGTGGCTTGACCTTTATTAGTGAGCCTGGTTACCCCCTCTCGGAACCACAGACTTAGAAATCGCCAGCTCATATACAGTGCATAAAATATATTTATATATATACCCTTATACACCATTTTAATAAAAAATATCACAAATTTCTTCTAAGTCCCTCGGAAAGAGTGAAAGACGCGCACGTTGATTTTCAGTGCTCCTAGACCTTCCTATAAGAAGTTAGCCAAAAAGTAGCTTCGAAAAACGCTTAGGTTAAGTTTCAGAGTTGCTTCTAATGTACCAAAGCTGGACTTAGACATAATTTCACTCTCACAACATTATGGCTGGTTGGAGACAGTCCGAACCACAAGTACCGGGTCCATGGTTCTGGGCATATACTGGGGGGACGGGGGGGACTCCCATTAACCCCTGACTATACCGGGGATACGCTTATCACAATGCCTTTCTGGTCTGTGCTGAAGCAGGGCATTCTGGCAGCCAAGTGGCTTGACCTTTATTAGTGAGCCTGGTTACCCCCTCTCGGAACAACAGACTTAGAAATCGCCAGCTCATATACAGTGCATAAAATATATTTATATATATACCCTTATACACCATTTTTATAACAAATATCACAAAATTCTTCTAAGTCCCTCAGGAAGAGTGAAAGACGCGCACGTTCATTTTCAGAGCTCCTAGACCTTCCTATAAGAAGTTAGGCAAAAAAAGTAGCTTCGAAAAACGCTTAGGTTAAGTTTCAGAGTTGCTTCTAATGTACCGAAGCTGGACTTAGACATAATTTCACTCTCACAACATTATGGCTGGTTGGAAACAGTCCGAACCACAAGTACCGGGTCCATGGTTCTGGGCGTATACTGGGGGGACGGGGGGGACTCCCATTAACCCCTGACTATACCGGGGATACGCTTATCACAATGCCTTTCTGGTCTGTGCTGAAGCAGGGCATTCTGGCAGCCAAGTGGCTTGACCTTAATTAGTGAGCCTGGTTACCCCCTCTCGGAACCACAGACTTAGAAATCGCCAGCTTATATACAGTGCATAAAATATATTTATATATACCCTTATACACCATTTTAATAAAAAATATCACAAAATTCTTCTAAGTCCCTCGGGAAGAGTGAAAGACGCGCACGTTCATTTTCAGAGCTCCTAGACCTTCCCATAAGAAGTTAGCCAAAAAGTAGCTTCGAAAAACGCTTAGGTGAAGTTTCAGAGTTGCTTCTAATGTACCAAAGCTGGACTTAGACATAATTTCACTCTCACAACATTATGGCTGGTTGGAGACAGTCCGAACCACAAGTACCGGGTCCATGGTTCTGGGCGTATACTGGGGGGACGGGGACGACTCCCATTAACCCCTGACTATACCGGGGATACGCTTATCACAATGCCTTTCCTCTCTGTGCTGAAGCAGGGCATTCTGGCAGCCAAGAGGCTTGAACTTTATTAGTGAGCCTGGTTACCCCCTCTCGGAACCACAGACTTAGAAATCGCCAGCTCATATACAGTGCATAAAATATATTTATATATATACCCTTATACACCATTTTAATAAAAAATATCACAAATTTCTTCTAAGTCCCTCGGAAAGAGTGAAAGACGCGCACGTTGATTTTCAGTGCTCCTAGACCTTCCTATAAGAAGTTAGCCAAAAAGTAGCTTCGAAAAACGCTTAGGTTAAGTTTCAGAGTTGCTTCTAATGTACCAAAGCTGGACTTAGACATAATTTCACTCTCACAACATTATGGCTGGTTGGAGACAGTCCGAACCACAAGTACCGGGTCCATGGTTCTGGGCATATACTGGGGGGACGGGGGGGACTCCCATTAACCCCTGACTATACCGGGGATACGCTTATCACAATGCCTTTCCTCTCTGTGCTGAAGCAGGGCATTCTGGCAGCCAAGTGGCTTGACCTTTATTAGTGAGCCTGGTTACCCCCTCTCGGAACCACAGACTTAGAAATCGCCAGCTCATATACAGTGCATAAAATATATTTATATATATACCCTTATACACCATTTTAATAAAAAATATCACAAAATTCTTCTAAGTCCCTCGGGAAGAGTGAAAGACGCGCACGTTCATTTTCATGGCTCCTAGACCTTCCTATAAGAAGTTAGGCAAAAAAAGTAGCTTCGAAAAACGCTTAGGTTAAGTTTCAGAGTTGCTTCTAATGTACCGAAGCTGGACTTAGACATAATTTCACTCTCACAACATTACTGTATGGCTGGTTGGAAACAGTCCGAACCACAAGTACCGTGTCCATGGTTCTGGGCGTATACTGGGGGGACGGGGGGGACTCCCATTAACCCCTGACTATACCGGGGATACGCTTATCACAATGCCTTTCTGGTCTGTGCTGAAGCAGGGCATTCTGGCAGCCAAGTGGCTTGACCTTAATTAGTGAGCCTGGTTACCCCCTCTCGGAACCACAGACTTAGAAATCGCCAGCTCATATACAGTGCATAAAATATATTTATATATATACCCTTATACACCATTTTAATAAAAAATATCACAAAATTCTTCTAAGTCCCTCGGGAAGAGTGAAAGACGCGCACGTTCATTTTCAGAGCTCCTAGACCTTCCCATAAGAAGTTAGCCAAAAAGTAGCTTCGAAAAACGCTTAGGTGAAGTTTCAGAGTTGCTTCTAATGTACCAAAGCTGGACTTAGACATAATTTCACTCTCACAACATTATGGCTGGTTGGAGACAGTCCGAACCACAAGTACCGGGTCCATGGTTCTGGGCGTATACTGGGGGGACGGGGACGACTCCCATTAACCCCTGACTATACCGGGGATACGCTTATCACAATGCCTTTCCTCTCTGTGCTGAAGCAGGGCATTCTGGCAGCCAAGTGGCTTGACCTTTATTAGTGAGCCTGGTTACCCCCTCTCGGACCCACAGACTTAGAAATCGCCAGCTCATATACAGTGCATAAAATATATTTATATATATACCCTTATACACCATTTTAATAAAAAATATCACAAAATTCTTCTAAGTCCCTCGGGAAGAGTGAAAGACGCGCACGTTGATTTTCAGAGCTCCTAGACCTTCCTATAAGAAGTTAGCCAAAAAGTAGCTTCGAAAAACGCTTAGGTTAAGTTTCAGAGTTGCTTCTAATGTACCAAAGCTGGACTTAGACATAATTTCACTCTCACAACATTATGGCTGGTTGGAGACAGTCCGAACCACAAGTACCGGGTCCATGGTTCTGGGCGTATACTGGGGGGACGGGGACGACTCCCATTAACCCCTGACTATACCGGGGATACGCTTATCACAATGCCTTTCTGGTCTGTGCTGAAGCAGGGCATTCTGGCAGCCAAGTGGCTTGACCTTTATTAGTGAGCCTGGTTACCCCCTCTCGGAACAACAGACTTAGAAATCGCCAGCTCATATACAGTGCATAAAATATATTTATATATATACCCTTATACACCATTTTTATAAAAAATATCACAAAATTCTTCTAAGTCCCTCAGGAAGAGTGAAAGACGCGCACGTTCATTTTCAGAGCTCCTAGACCTTCATATAAGAAGTTAGGCAAAAAAAGTAGCTTCGAAAAACGCTTAGGTTAAGTTTCAGAGTTGCTTCTAATGTACCAAAGCTGGACTTAGACATAATTTCACTCTCACAACATTATGGCTGGTTGGAAACAGTCCGAACCACAAGTACCGGGTCCATGGTTCTGGGCGTATACTGGGGGGACGGGGGGGACTCCCATTAACCCCTGACTATACCGGGGATACGCTTATCACAATGCCTTTCTGGTCTGTGCTGAAGCAGGGCATTCTGGCAGCCAAGTGGCTTGACCTTAATTAGTGAGCCTGGTTACCCCCTCTCGGAACCACAGACTTAGAAATCGCCAGCTCATATACAGTGCATAAAATATATTTATATATATACCCTTATACACCATTTTAATAAAAAATATCACAAAATTCTTCTAAGTCCCTCGGGAAGAGTGAAAGACGCGCACGTTCATTTTCAGAGCTCCTAGACCTTCCCATAAGAAGTTAGCCAAAAAGTAGCTTCGAAAAACGCTTAGGTGAAGTTTCAGAGTTGCTCTAATGTACCAAAGCTGGACTTAGACATAATTTCACTCTCACAACATTATGGCTGGTTGGAGACAGTCCGAACCACAAGTACCGGGTCCATGGTTCTGGGCGTATACTGGGGGGACGGGGGGGACTCCCATTAACCCCTGACTATACCGGGGATACGCTTATCACAATGCCTTTCTGGTCTGTGCTGAAGCAGGGCATTCTGGCAGCCAAGTGGCTTGACCTTAATTAGTGAGCCTTGTTACCCCCTCTCGGAACCACAGACTTAGAAATCGCCAGCTCATATACAGTGCATAAAATATATTTATATATATACCCTTATACACCATTTTAATAAAAAATATCACAAAATTCTTCTAAGTCCCTCTGGAAGAGTGAAAGACGCGCACGTTCATTTTCAGAGCTCCTAGACCTTCCCATAAGAAGTTAGCCAAAAAGTAGCTTCGAAAAACGCTTAGGTGAAGTTTCAGAGTTGCTTCTAATGTACCAAAGCTGGACTTAGACATAATTTCACTCTCACAACATTATGGCTGGTTGGAGACAGTCCGAACCACAAGTACCGGGTCCATGGTTCTGGGCGTATACTGGGGGGACGGGGACGACTCCCATTAACCCCTGACTATACCGGGGATACGCTTATCACAATGCCTTTCCTGTCTGTGCTGAAGCAGGGCATTCTGGCAGCCAAGTGGCTTGACCTTTATTAGTGAGCCTGGTTACCCCCTCTCGGAACCACAGACTTAGAAATCGCCAGCTCATATACAGTGCATAAAATATATTTATATATATACCCTTATACACCATTTTAATAAAAAATATCACAAAATTCTTCTAAGTCCCTCGGGAAGAGTGAAAGACGCGCACGTTCATTTTCAGAGCTCCTAGACCTTCCTATAAGAAGTTAGCCAAAAAGTAGCTTCGAAAAACGCTTAGGTTAAGTTTCAGAGTTGCTTCTAATGTACCGAAGCAGGAATTAGACATAATTTCACTCTCACAACATTATGGCTGGTTGGAGACAGTCCGAACCACAAGTACCGGGTCCATGGTTCTGGGCGTATGCTGGGGGGACGGGGACGACTCCCATTAACCCCTGACTATACCGGGGATACACTTATCTCAATGCCTTTCTGGTCTGTGCTGAAGCAGGGCATTCTGGCAGCCAAGTGGCTTGACCTTTATTAGTGAGCCTGGTTACCCCCTCTCGGAACAACAGACTTAGAAATCGCCAGCTCATATACAGTGCATAAAATATATTTATATATATACCCTTATACACCATTTTAATAAAAAATATCACAAAATTCTTCTAAGTCCCTCGGGAAGAGTGAAAGACGCGCACGTTCATTTTCAGAGCTCCTAGACCTTCCTATAAGAAGTTAGCCAAAAAGTAGCTTCGAAAAACGCTTAGGTTAAGTTTCAGAGTTGCTTCTAATGTACCGAAGCTGGACTTAGACATAATTTCACTCTCACAACATTATGGCTGGTTGGAGACAGTCCGAACCACAAGTACCGGGTCCATGGTTCTGGGCGTATACTGGGGGGACGGGGACGACTCCCATTAACCCCTGACTATACCGGGGATACGCTTATCACAATGCCTTTCCTGTCTGTGCTGAAGCAGGGCATTCTGGCAGCCAAGTGGCTTGACCTTTATTAGTGAGCCTGGTTACCCCCTCTCGGAACCACAGACTTAGAAATCGCCAGCTCATATACAGTGCATTAAATATATTTATATATATACCCTTATACACCATTTTAATAAAAAATATCACAAAATTCTTCTAAGTCCCTCGGGAAGAGTGAAAGACGCGCACGTTCATTTTCAGAACTCCTAGACCTTCCTATAAGAAGTTAGCCAAAAAGTAGCTTCGAAAAACGCTTAGGTTAAGTTTCAGAGTTGCTTCTAATGTACCGAAGCTGGAATTAGACATAATTTCACTCTCACAACATTATGGCTGGTTGGAGACAGTCCGAACCACAAGTACCGGGTCCATGGTTCTGGGCGTATACTGGGGGGACGGGGACGACTCCCATTAACCCCTGACTATACCGGGGATACACTTATCTCAATGCCTTTCTGGTCTGTGCTGAAGCAGGGCATTCTGGCAGCCAAGTGGCTTGACCTTTATTAGTGAGCCTGGTTACCCCCTCTCGGAACAACAGACTTAGAAATCGCCAGCTCATATACAGTGCATAAAATATATTTATATATATACCCTTATACACCATTTTAATAAAAAATATCACAAAATTCTTCTAAGTCCCTCGGGAAGAGTGAAAGACGCGCACGTTCATTTTCAGAGCTCCTAGACCTTCCTATAAGAAGTTAGCCAAAAAGTAGCTTCGAAAAACGCTTAGGTTAAGTTTCAGAGTTGCTTCTAATGTACCGAAGCTGGACTTAGACATAATTTCACTCTCACAACATTATGGCTGGTTGGAGACAGTCCGAACCACAAGTACCGGGTCCATGGTTCTGGGCGTATACTGGGGGGACGGGGACGACTCCCATTAACCCCTGACTATACCGGGGATACACTTATCACAATGCCTTTCTGGTCTGTGCTGAAGCAGGGCATTCTGGCAGCCAAGTGGCTTGACCTTTATTAGTGAGCCTGGTTACCCCCTCTCGGAACAACAGACTTAGAAATCGCCAGCTCATATACAGTGCATAAAATATATTTATATATATACCCTTATACACCATTTTAATAAAAAATATCACAAAATTCTTCTAAGTCCCTCGGGAAGAGTGAAAGACGCGCACGTTCATTTTCAGAGCTCCTAGACCTTCCTATAAGAAGTTAGCCAAAAAGTAGCTTCGAAAAACGCTTAGGTTAAGTTTCAGAGTTGCTTCTAATGTACCGAAGCTGGACTTAGACATAATTTCACTCTCACAACATTATGGCTGGTTGGAGACAGTCCGAACCACAAGTACCGGGTCCATGGTTCTGGGCGTATACTGGGGGGACGGGGACGACTCCCATTAACCCCTGACTATACCGGGGATACGCTTATCACAATGCCTTTCCTGTCTGTGCTGAAGCAGGGCATTCTGGCAGCCAAGTGGCTTGACCTTTATTAGTGAGCCTGGTTACCCCCTCTCGGAACCACAGACTTAGAAATCGCCAGCTCATATACAGTGCATAAAATATATTTATATATATACCCTTATACACCATTTTAATAAAAAATATCACAAAATTCTTCTAAGTCCCTCGGGAAGAGTGAAAGACGCGCACGTTCATTTTCAGAGCTCCTAGACCTTCCTATAAGAAGTTAGCCAAAAAGTAGCTTCGAAAAACGCTTAGGTTAAGTTTCAGAGTTGCTTCTAATGTACCGAAGCTGGAATTAGACATAATTTCACTCTCACAACATTATGGCTGGTTGGAGACAGTCCGAACCACAAGTACCGGGTCCATGGTTCTGGGCGTATACTGGGGGGACGGGGACGACTCCCATTAACCCCTGACTATACCGGGGATACACTTATCTCAATGCCTTTCTGGTCTGTGCTGAAGCAGGGCATTCTGGCAGCCAAGTGGCTTGACCTTTATTAGTGAGCCTGGTTACCCCCTCTCGGAACAACAGACTTAGAAATCGCCAGCTCATATACAGTGCATAAAATATATTTATATATATACCCTTATACACCATTTTAATAAAAAATATCACAAAATTCTTCTAAGTCCCTCGGGAAGAGTGAAAGACGCGCACGTTCATTTTCAGAGCTCCTAGACCTTCCTATAAGAAGTTAGCCAAAAAGTAGCTTCGAAAAACGCTTAGGTTAAGTTTCAGAGTTGCTTCTAATGTACCGAAGCTGGACTTAGACATAATTTCACTCTCACAACATTATGGCTGGTTGGAGACAGTCCGAACCACAAGTACCGGGTCCATGGTTCTGGGCGTATACTGGGGGGACGGGGACGACTCCCATTAACCCCTGACTATACCGGGAATACACTTATCACAATGCCTTTCTGGTCTGTGCTGAAGCAGGGCATTCTGGCAGCCAAGTGGCTTGACCTTTATTAGTGAGCCTGGTTACCCCCTCTCGGAACAACAGACTTAGAAATCGCCAGCTCATATACAGTGCATAAAATATATTTATATATATACCCTTATACACCATTTTAATAAAAAATATCACAAAATTCTTCTAAGTCCCTCGGGAAGAGTGAAAGACGCGCACGTTCATTTTCAGAGCTCCTAGACCTTCCTATAAGAAGTTAGCCAAAAAGTAGCTTCGAAAAACGCTTAGGTTAAGTTTCAGAGTTGCTTCTAATGTACCGAAGCTGGACTTAGACATAATTTCACTCTCACAACATTATGGCTGGTTGGAGACAGTCCGAACCACAAGTACCGGGTCCACGGTTCTGGGCGTATACTGGGGGGACGGGGGGGACTCCCATTAACCCCTGACTATACCGGGGATACGCTTATCACAATGCCTTTCTGGTCTGTGCTGAAGCAGGGCATTCTGGCAGCCAAGTGGCTTGACCTTAATTAGTGAGCCTGGTTACCCCCTCTCGGAACCACAGACTTAGAAATCGCCAGCTCATATACAGTGCATAAAATATATTTATATATATACCCTTATACACCATTTTAATCAAAAATATCACAAAATTCTTCTAAGTCCCTAGGGAAGAGTAAAAGACGCGCACGTTCATTTTCAGATCTCCTAGACCTTCCTATAAGAAGTTAACCAAAAAGTAGCTTCGAAAAACGCTTAGGTTAAGTTTCAGAGTTGCTTCTAATGTACCGAAGCTGGACTTAGACAAAATTTCACTCTCACAACATTATGGCTGGTTGGAGACAGTCCGAACCACAAGTACCGGGTCCATGGTTCTGGGCATATACTGGGGGGACGGGGACGACTCTCATTAACCCCTGACTATACCGGGGATACACTTATCTCAATGCCTTTCTGGTCTGTGCTGAAGCAGGGCATTCTGGCAGCCAAGTGGCTTGACCTTTATTAGTGAGCCTGGTTACCCCCTCTCGGAACCACAGACTTAGAAATCGCCAGCTCATATACAGTGCATAAAATATATTTATATATATACCCTTATACACCATTTTAATAAAAAATATCACAAAATTCTTCTAAGTCCCTCGGGAAGAGTGAAAGACGCGCACGTTCATTTTCAGAGCTCCTAGACCTTCCTATAAGAAGTTAGCCAAAAAGTAGCTTCGAAAAACGCTTAGGTTAAGTTTCAGAGTTGCTTCTAATGTACCGAAGCTGGACTTAGACATAATTTCACTCTCACAACATTATGGCTGGTTGGAGACAGTCCGAACCACAAGTACCGGGTCCATGGTTCTGGGCGTATACTGGGGGGACGGGGACGACTCCCATTAACCCCTGACTATACCGGGAATACACTTATCACAATGCCTTTCTGGTCTGTGCTGAAGCAGGGCATTCTGGCAGCCAAGTGGCTTGACCTTTATTAGTGAGCCTGGTTACCCCCTCTCGGAACAACAGACTTAGAAATCGCCAGCTCATATACAGTGCATAAAATATATTTATATATATACCCTTATACACCATTTTAATAAAAAATATCACAAAATTCTTCTAAGTCCCTCGGGAAGAGTGAAAGACGCGCACGTTCATTTTCAGAGCTCCTAGACCTTCCTATAAGAAGTTAGCCAAAAAGTAGCTTCGAAAAACGCTTAGGTTAAGTTTCAGAGTTGCTTCTAATGTACCGAAGCTGGACTTAGACATAATTTCACTCTCACAACATTATGGCTGGTTGGAGACAGTCCGAACCACAAGTACCGGGTCCACGGTTCTGGGCGTATACTGGGGGGACGGGGGGGACTCCCATTAACCCCTGACTATACCGGGGATACGCTTATCACAATGCCTTTCTGGTCTGTGCTGAAGCAGGGCATTCTGGCAGCCAAGTGGCTTGACCTTAATTAGTGAGCCTGGTTACCCCCTCTCGGAACCACAGACTTAGAAATCGCCAGCTCATATACAGTGCATAAAATATATTTATATATATACCCTTATACACCATTTTAATCAAAAATATCACAAAATTCTTCTAAGTCCCTCGGGAAGAGTAAAAGACGCGCACGTTCATTTTCAGATCTCCTAGACCTTCCTATAAGAAGTTAACCAAAAAGTAGCTTCGAAAAACGCTTAGGTTAAGTTTCAGAGTTGCTTCTAATGTACCGAAGCTGGACTTAGACATAATTTCACTCTCACAACATTATGGCTGGTTGGAGACAGTCCGAACCACAAGTACCGGGTCCATGGTTCTGGGCATATACTGGGGGGACGGGGACGACTCTCATTAACCCCTGACTATACCGGGGATACACTTATCTCAATGCCTTTCTGGTCTGTGCTGAAGCAGGGCATTCTGGCAGCCAAGTGGCTTGACCTTTATTAGTGAGCCTGGTTACCCCCTCTCGGAACCACAGACTTAGAAATCGCCAGCTCATATACAGTGCATAAAATATATTTATATATATACCCTTATACACCATTTTAATAAAAAATATCACAAAATTCTTCTAAGTCCCTCGGGAAGAGTGAAAGACGCGCACGTTCATTTTCAGAGCTCCTAGACCTTCCTATAAGAAGTTAGCCAAAAAGTAGCTTCGAAAAACGCTTAGGTTAAGTTTCAGAGTTGCTTCTAATGTACCGAAGCTGGACTTAGACATAATTTCACTTTCACAACATTATGGCTGGTTGGAGACAGTCCGAACCACAAGTACCGGGTCCATGGTTCTGGGCGTATACTGGGGGGACGGGGACGACTCCCATTAACCCCTGACTATACCGGGGATACACTTATCACAATGCCTTTCTGGTCTGTGCTGAAGCAGGGCATTCTGGCAGCCAAGTGGCTTGACCTTTATTAGTGAGCCTGGTTACCCCCTCTCGGAACAACAGACTTAGAAATCGCCAGCTCATATACAGTGCATAAAATATATTTATATATATACCCTTATACACCATTTTAATAAAAAATATCACAAAATTCTTCTAAGTCCCTCAGGAAGAGTGAAAGACGCGCACGTTCATTTTCAGATCTCCTAGACCTTCCTATAAGAAGTTAACCAAAAAGTAGCTTCGAAAAACGCTTAGGTTAAGTTTCAGAGTTGCTTCTAATGTACCGAAGCTGGACTTAGACATAATTTCACTCTCACAACATTATGGCTGGTTGGAGACAGTCCGAACCACAAGTACCGGGTCCATGGTTCTGGGCATATACTGGGGGGACGGGGACGACTCTCATTAACCCCTGACTATACCGGGGATACACTTATCTCAATGCCTTTCTGGTCTGTGCTGAAGCAGGGCATTCTGGCAGCCAAGTGGCTTGACCTTTATTAGTGAGCCTGGTTACCCCCTCTCGGAACCACAGACTTAGAAATCGCCAGCTCATATACAGTGCATAAAATATATTTATATATATACCCTTATACACCATTTTAATAAAAAATATCACAAAATTCTTCTAAGTCCCTCGGGAAGAGTGAAAGACGCGCACGTTCATTTTCAGAGCTCCTAGACCTTCCTATAAGAAGTTAGCCAAAAAGTAGCTTCGAAAAACGCTTAGGTTAAGTTTCAGAGTTGCTTCTAATGTACCGAAGCTGGACTTAGACATAATTTCACTTTCACAACATTATGGCTGGTTGGAGACAGTCCGAACCACAAGTACCGGGTCCATGGTTCTGGGCGTATACTGGGGGGACGGGGACGACTCCCATTAACCCCTGACTATACCGGGGATACACTTATCACAATGCCTTTCTGGTCTGTGCTGAAGCAGGGCATTCTGGCAGCCAAGTGGCTTGACCTTTATTAGTGAGCCTGGTTACCCCCTCTCGGAACAACAGACTTAGAAATCGCCAGCTCATATACAGTGCATAAAATATATTTATATATATACCCTTATACACCATTTTAATAAAAAATATCACAAAATTCTTCTAAGTCCCTCGGGAAGAGTGAAAGACGCGCACGTTCATTTTCAGAGCTCCTAGACCTTCCTATAAGAAGTTAGCCAAAAAGTAGCTTCGAAAAACGCTTAGGTTAAGTTTCAGAGTTGCTTCTAATGTACCGAAGCTGGACTTAGACATAATTTCACTCTCACAACATTATGGCTGGTTGGAGACAGTCCGAACCACAAGTACCGGGTCCATGGTTCTGGGCGTATACTGGGGGGACGGGGGGGACTCCCATTAACCCCTGACTATACCGGGGATACGCTTATCACAATGCCTTTCTGGTCTGTGCTGAAGCAGGGCATTCTGGCAGCCAAGTGGCTTGACCTTAATTAGTGAGCCTGGTTACCCCCTCTCAGAACCACAGACTTAGAAATCGCCAGCTCATATACAGTGCATAAAATATATTTATATATATACCCTTATACACCATTTTAATCAAAAATATCACAAAATTCTTCTAAGTCCCTCGGGAAGAGTAAAAGATGCGCACGTTCATTTTCAGAGCTCCTAGACCTTCCTATAAGAAGTTAACCAAAAAGTAGCTTCGAAAAACGCTTAGGTTAAGTTTCAGAGTTGCTTCTAATGTACCAAAGCTGGACTTAGACATAATTTCACTCTCACAACATTATGGCTGGTTGGAGACAGTCCGAACCACAAGTACCGGGTCAATGGTTCTGGGCGTATACTGGGGGGACGGGGACGACTCCCATTAACCCCTGACTATACCGGGGATACACTTATCACAATGCCTTTCTGGTCTGTGCTGAAGCAGGGCATTCTGGCAGCCAAGTGGCTTGACCTTTATTAGTGAGCCTGGTTACCCCCTCTCGGAACAACAGACTTAGAAATCGCCAGCTCATATACAGTGCATAAAATATATTTATATATATACCCTTATACACCATTTTAATAAAAAATATCACAAAATTCTTCTAAGTCCCTCGGGAAGAGTGAAAGACGCGCACGTTCATTTTCAGAGCTCCTAGACCTTCCTATAAGAAGTTAGCCAAAAAGTAGCTTCGAAAAACGCTTAGGTTAAGTTTCAGAGTTGCTTCTAATGTACCGAAGCTGGACTTAGACATAATTTCACTCTCACAACATTATGGCTGGTTGGAGACAGTCCGAACCACAAGTACCGGGTCCATGGTTCTGGGCGTATACTGGGGGGACGGGGGGGACTCCCATTAACCCCTGACTATACCGGGGATACGCTTATCACAATGCCTTTCTGGTCTGTGCTGAAGCAGGGCATTCTGGCAGCCAAGTGGCTTGACCTTAATTAGTGAGCCTGGTTACCCCCTCTCAGAACCACAGACTTAGAAATCGCCAGCTCATATACAGTGCATAAAATATATTTATATATATACCCTTATACACCATTTTAATCAAAAATATCACAAAATTCTTCTAAGTCCCTCGGGAAGAGTAAAAGATGCGCACGTTCATTTTCAGAGCTCCTAGACCTTCCTATAAGAAGTTAACCAAAAAGTAGCTTCGAAAAACGCTTAGGTTAAGTTTCAGAGTTGCTTCTAATGTACCGAAGCTGGACTTAGACATAATTTCACTCTCACAACATTATGGCTGGTTGGAGACAGTCCGAACCACAAGTACCGGGTCAATGGTTCTGGGCGTATACTGGGGGGACGGGGACGACTCCCATTAACCCCTGACTATACCGGGGATACACTTATCACAATGCCTTTCTGGTCTGTGCTGAAGCAGGGCATTCTGGCAGCCAAGTGGCTTGACCTTTATTAGTGAGCCTGGTTACCCCCTCTCGGAACAACAGACTTAGAAATCGCCAGCTCATATACAGTGCATAAAATATATTTATATATATACCCTTATACACCATTTTAATAAAAAATATCACAAAATTCTTCTAAGTCCCTCGGGAAGAGTGAAAGACGCGCACGTTCATTTTCAGAGCTCCTAGACCTTCCTATAAGAAGTTAGCCAAAAAGTAGCTTCGAAAAACGCTTAGGTTAAGTTTCAGAGTTGCTTCTAATGTACCGAAGCTGGACTTAGACATAATTTCACTCTCACAACATTATGGCTGGTTGGAGACAGTCCGAACCACAAGTACCGGGTCCACGGTTCTGGGCGTATACTGGGGGGACGGGGGGGACTCCCATTAACCCCTGACTATACCGGGGATACGCTTATCACAATGCCTTTCTGGTCTGTGCTGAAGCAGGGCATTCTGGCAGCCAAGTGGCTTGACCTTAATTAGTGAGCCTGGTTACCCCCTCTCGGAACCACAGACTTAGAAATCGCCAGCTCATATACAGTGCATAAAATATATTTATATATATACCCTTATACACCATTTTAATCAAAAATATCACAAAATTCTTCTAAGTCCCTCGGGAAGAGTAAAAGACGCGCACGTTCATTTTCAGATCTCCTAGACCTTCCTATAAGAAGTTAACCAAAAAGTAGCTTCGAAAAACGCTTAGGTTAAGTTTCAGAGTTGCTTCTAATGTACCGAAGCTGGACTTAGACATAATTTCACTCTCACAACATTATGGCTGGTTGGAGACAGTCCGAACCACAAGTACCGGGTCCATGGTTCTGGGCATATACTGGGGGGACGGGGACGACTCCCATTAACCCCTGACTATACCGGGGATACACTTATCTCAATGCCTTTCTGGTCTGTGCTGAAGCAGGGCATTCTGGCAGCCAAGTGGCTTGACCTTTATTAGTGAGCCTGGTTACCCCCTCTCGGAACCACAGACTTAGAAATCGCCAGCTCATATACAGTGCATAAAATATATTTATATATATACCCTTATACACCATTTTAATAAAAAATATCACAAAATTCTTCTAAGTCCCTCGGGAAGAGTGAAAGACGCGCACGTTCATTTTCAGAGCTCCTAGACCTTCCTATAAGAAGTTAGCCAAAAAGTAGCTTCGAAAAACGCTTAGGTTAAGTTTCAGAGTTGCTTCTAATGTACCGAAGCTGGACTTAGACATAATTTCACTTTCACAACATTATGGCTGGTTGGAGACAGTCCGAACCACAAGTACCGGGTCCATGGTTCTGGGCGTATACTGGGGGGACGGGGACGACTCCCATTAACCCCTGACTATACCGGGGATACACTTATCACAATGCCTTTCTGGTCTGTGCTGAAGCAGGGCATTCTGGCAGCCAAGTGGCTTGACCTTTATTAGTGAGCCTGGTTACCCCCTCTCGGAACAACAGACTTAGAAATCGCCAGCTCATATACAGTGCATAAAATATATTTATATATATACCCTTATACACCATTTTAATAAAAAATATCACAAAATTCTTCTAAGTCCCTCGGGAAGAGTGAAAGACGCGCACGTTCATTTTCAGAGCTCCTAGACCTTCCTATAAGAAGTTAGCCAAAAAGTAGCTTCGAAAAACGCTTAGGTTAAGTTTCAGAGTTGCTTCTAATGTACCGAAGCTGGACTTAGACATAATTTCACTCTCACAACATTATGGCTGGTTGGAGACAGTCCGAACCACAAGTACCGGGTCCATGGTTCTGGGCGTATACTGGGGGGACGGGGGGGACTCCCATTAACCCCTGACTATACCGGGGATACGCTTATCACAATGCCTTTCTGGTCTGTGCTGAAGCAGGGCATTCTGGCAGCCAAGTGGCTTGACCTTAATTAGTGAGCCTGGTTACCCCCTCTCAGAACCACAGACTTAGAAATCGCCAGCTCATATACAGTGCATAAAATATATTTATATATATACCCTTATACACCATTTTAATCAAAAATATCACAAAATTCTTCTAAGTCCCTCGGGAAGAGTAAAAGATGCGCACGTTCATTTTCAGAGCTCCTAGACCTTCCTATAAGAAGTTAACCAAAAAGTAGCTTCGAAAAACGCTTAGGTTAAGTTTCAGAGTTGCTTCTAATGTACCGAAGCTGGACTTAGACATAATTTCACTCTCACAACATTATGGCTGGTTGGAGACAGTCCGAACCACAAGTACCGGGTCAATGGTTCTGGGCGTATACTGGGGGGACGGGGGGGACTCCCATTAACCCCTGACTATACCGGGGATACGCTTATCACAATGCCTTTCTGGTCTGTGCTGAAGCAGGGCATTCTGGCAGCCAAGTGGCTTGACCTTAATTAGTGAGCCTGGTTACCCCCTCTCGGAACCACAGACTTAGAAATCGCCAGCTCATATACAGTGCATAAAATATATTTATATATATACCCTTATACACCATTTTAATCAAAAATATCACAAAATTCTTCTAAGTCCCTCGGGAAGAGCAAAAGACGCGCACGTTCATTTTCAGATCTCCTAGACCTTCCTATAAGAAGTTAACCAAAAAGTAGCTTCGAAAAACGCTTAGGTTAAGTTTCAGAGTTGCTTCTAATGTACCGAAGCTGGACTTAGACATAATTTCACTCTCACAACATTATGGCTGGTTGGAGACAGTCCGAACCACAAGTACCGGGTCCATGGTTCTGGGCATATACTGGGGGGACGGGGACGACTCCCATTAACCCCTGACTATACCGGGGATACACTTATCTCAATGCCTTTCTGGTCTGTGCTGAAGCAGGGCATTCTGGCAGCCAAGTGGCTTGACCTTTATTAGTGAGCCTGGTTACCCCCTCTCGGAACCACAGACTTAGAAATCGCCAGCTCATATACAGTGCATAAAATATATTTATATATATACCCTTATACACCATTTTAATAAAAAATATCACAAAATTCTTCTAAGTCCCTCGGGAAGAGTGAAAGACGCGCACGTTCATTTTCAGAGCTCCTAGACCTTCCTATAAGAAGTTAGCCAAAAAGTAGCTTCGAAAAACGCTTAGGTTAAGTTTCAGAGTTGCTTCTAATGTACCGAAGCTGGACTTAGACATAATTTCACTTTCACAACATTATGGCTGGTTGGAGACAGTCCGAACCACAAGTACCGGGTCCATGGTTCTGGGCGTATACTGGGGGGACGGGGACGACTCCCATTAACCCCTGACTATACCGGGGATACACTTATCACAATGCCTTTCTGGTCTGTGCTGAAGCAGGGCATTCTGGCAGCCAAGTGGCTTGACCTTTATTAGTGAGCCTGGTTACCCCCTCTCGGAACAACAGACTTAGAAATCGCCAGCTCATATACAGTGCATAAAATATATTTATATATATACCCTTATACACCATTTTAATAAAAAATATCACAAAATTCTTCTAAGTCCCTCGGGAAGAGTGAAAGACGCGCACGTTCATTTTCAGAGCTCCTAGACCTTCCTAT
The DNA here is from genome assembly GCF_040206685.1 of Ascaphus truei. Classification (NCBI taxonomy): domain Eukaryota; kingdom Metazoa; phylum Chordata; class Amphibia; order Anura; family Ascaphidae; genus Ascaphus; species Ascaphus truei. The sequence goes on along the minus strand of NC_134486.1, from coordinate 183,462,141 downwards.
AAGAAGTTAGCCAAAAAGTAGCTTCGAAAAACGCTTAGGTTAAGTTTCAGAGTTGCTTCTAATGTACCGAAGCTGGACTTAGACATAATTTCACTCTCACAACATTATGGCTGGTTGGAGACAGTCCGAACCACAAGTACCGGGTCCATGGTTCTGGGCGTATACTGGGGGGACGGGGGGGACTCCCATTAACCCCTGACTATACCGGGGATACGCTTATCACAATGCCTTTCTGGTCTGTGCTGAAGCAGGGCATTCTGGCAGCCAAGTGGCTTGACCTTAATTAGTGAGCCTGGTTACCCCCTCTCAGAACCACAGACTTAGAAATCGCCAGCTCATATACAGTGCATAAAATATATTTATATATATACCCTTATACACCATTTTAATCAAAAATATCACAAAATTCTTCTAAGTCCCTCGGGAAGAGTAAAAGATGCGCACGTTCATTTTCAGAGCTCCTAGACCTTCCTATAAGAAGTTAACCAAAAAGTAGCTTCGAAAAACGCTTAGGTTAAGTTTCAGAGTTGCTTCTAATGTACCGAAGCTGGACTTAGACATAATTTCACTCTCACAACATTATGGCTGGTTGGAGACAGTCCGAACCACAAGTACCGGGTCAATGGTTCTGGGCGTATACTGGGGGGACGGGGGGGACTCCCATTAACCCCTGACTATACCGGGGATACGCTTATCACAATGCCTTTCTGGTCTGTGCTGATGCAGGGCATTCTGGCAGCCAAGTGGCTTGACCTTAATTAGTGAGCCTGGTTACCCCCTCTCGGAACCACAGACTTAGAAATCGCCAGCTCATATACAGTGCATAAAATATATTTATATATATACCCTTATACACCATTTTAATAAAAAATATCACAAAATTCTTCTAAGTCCCTCGGGAAGAGTGAAAGACGCGCACGTTCATTTTCAGAGCTCCTAGACCTTCCTATAAGAAGTTAGCCAAAAAGTAGCTTCGAAAAACGCTTAGGTTAAGTTTCAGAGTTGCTTCTAATGTACCGAAGCTGGACTTAGACATAATTTCACTTTCACAACATTATGGCTGGTTGGAGACAGTCCGAACCACAAGTACCGGGTCCATGGTTCTGGGCGTATACTGGGGGGACGGGGACGACTCCCATTAACCCCTGACTATACCGGGGATACACTTATCACAATGCCTTTCTGGTCTGTGCTGAAGCAGGGCATTCTGGCAGCCAAGTGGCTTGACCTTTATTAGTGAGCCTGGTTACCCCCTCTCGGAACAACAGACTTAGAAATCGCCAGCTCATATACAGTGCATAAAATATATTTATATATATACCCTTATACACCATTTTAATAAAAAATATCACAAAATTCTTCTAAGTCCCTCGGGAAGAGTGAAAGACGCGCACGTTCATTTTCAGAGCTCCTAGACCTTCCTATAAGAAGTTAGCCAAAAAGTAGCTTCGAAAAACGCTTAGGTTAAGTTTCAGAGTTGCTTCTAATGTACCGAAGCTGGACTTAGACATAATTTCACTCTCACAACATTATGGCTGGTTGGAGACAGTCCGAACCACAAGTACCGGGTCCATGGTTCTGGGCGTATACTGGGGGGACGGGGGGGACTCCCATTAACCCCTGACTATACCGGGGATACGCTTATCACAATGCCTTTCTGGTCTGTGCTGAAGCAGGGCATTCTGGCAGCCAAGTGGCTTGACCTTAATTAGTGAGCCTGGTTACCCCCTCTCAGAACCACAGACTTAGAAATCGCCAGCTCATATACAGTGCATAAAATATATTTATATATATACCCTTATACACCATTTTAATCAAAAATATCACAAAATTCTTCTAAGTCCCTCGGGAAGAGTAAAAGATGCGCACGTTCATTTTCAGAGCTCCTAGACCTTCCTATAAGAAGTTAACCAAAAAGTAGCTTCGAAAAACGCTTAGGTTAAGTTTCAGAGTTGCTTCTAATGTACCGAAGCTGGACTTAGACATAATTTCACTCTCACAACATTATGGCTGGTTGGAGACAGTCCGAACCACAAGTACCGGGTCAATGGTTCTGGGCGTATACTGGGGGGACGGGGGGGACTCCCATTAACCCCTGACTATACCGGGGATACGCTTATCACAATGCCTTTCTGGTCTGTGCTGATGCAGGGCATTCTGGCAGCCAAGTGGCTTGACCTTAATTAGTGAGCCTGGTTACCCCCTCTCGGAACCACAGACTTAGAAATCGCCAGCTCATATACAGTGCATAAAATATATTTATATATATACCCTTATACACCATTTTAATAAAAATATCACAAAATTCTTCTAAGTCCCTCGGGAAGAGTGAAAGACGCGCACGTTCATTTTCAGAGCTCCTAGACCTTCTAATAAGAAGTTAGCCAAAAAGTAGCTTCGAAAAACGCTTAGGTGAAGTTTCAGAGTTGCTTCTAATGTACCAAAGCTGGAATTAGACATAATTTCACTCTCACAACATTATGGCTGGTTGGAGACAGTCCGAACCACAAGTACCGGGTCCATGGTTCTGGGCGTATACTGGGGGGACGGGGACGACTCCCATTAACCCCTGACTATACCGGGGATACGCTTATCACAATGCCTTTCTGGTCTGTGCTGAAGCAGGGCATTCTGGCAGCCAAGTGGCTTGACCTTTATTAGTGAGCCTGGTTACCCCCTCTCGGAACAACAGACTTAGAAATCGCCAGCTCATATACAGTGCATAAAATATATTTATATATATACCCTTATACACCATTTTAATAAAAAATATCACAAAATTCTTCTAAGTCCCTCGGGAAGAGTAAAAGACACGCACGTTCATTTTCAGAGCTCCTAGACCTTCCTATAAGAAGTTAGCCAAAAAGTAGCTTCGAAAAACGCTTAGGTTAAGTTTCAGAGTTGCTTCTAATGTACCGAAGCTGGACTTAGACATAATTTCACTCTCACAACATTATGGCTGGTTGGAGACAGTCCGAACCACAAGTACCGGGTCCATGGTTCTGGGCGTATACTGGGGGGACGGGGGGGACTCCCATTAACCCCTGACTATACCGGGGATACGCTTATCACAATGCCTTTCCTGTCTGTGCTGAAGCAGGGCATTCTGGCAGCCAAGTGGCTTGACCTTTATTAGTGAGCCTGGTTACCCCCTCTCGGAACCACAGACTTAGAAATCGCCAGCTCATATACAGTGCATAAAATATATTTATATATATACCCTTATACACCATTTTAATAAAAAATATCACAAAATTCTTCTAAGTCCCTCGGGAAGAGTGAAAGACGCGCACGTTCATTTTCAGAGCTCCTAGACCTTCCTATAAGAAGTTAGCCAAAAAGTAGCTTCGAAAAACGCTTAGGTTAAGTTTCAGAGTTGCTTCTAATGTACCGAAGCTGGACTTAGACATAATTTCACTCTCACAACATTATGGCTGGTTGGAGACAGTCCGAACCACAAGTACCGGGTCCATGGTTCTGGGCGTATACTGGGGGGACGGGGACGACTCCCATTAACCCCTGACTATACCGGGGATACGCTTATCACAATGCCTTTCTGGTCTGTGCTGAAGCAGGGCATTCTGGCAGCCAAGTGGCTTGACCTTAATTAGTGAGCCTGGTTACCCCCTCTCAGAACCACAGACTTAGAAATCGCCAGCTCATATACAGTGCATAAAATATATTTATATATATACCCTTATACACCATTTTAATCAAAAATATCACAAAATTCTTCTAAGTCCCTCGGGAAGAGTAAAAGATGCGCACGTTCATTTTCAGAGCTCCTAGACCTTCCTATAAGAAGTTAACCAAAAAGTAGCTTCGAAAAACGCTTAGGTTAAGTTTCAGAGTTGCTTCTAATGTACCGAAGCTGGACTTAGACATAATTTCACTCTCACAACATTATGGCTGGTTGGAGACAGTCCGAACCACAAGTACCGGGTCAATGGTTCTGGGCGTATACTGGGGGGACGGGGGGGACTCCCATTAACCCCTGACTATACCGGGGATACGCTTATCACAATGCCTTTCTGGTCTGTGCTGATGCAGGGCATTCTGGCAGCCAAGTGGCTTGACCTTAATTAGTGAGCCTGGTTACCCCCTCTCGGAACCACAGACTTAGAAATCGCCAGCTCATATACAGTGCATAAAATATATTTATATATATACCCTTATACACCATTTTAATAAAAATATCACAAAATTCTTCTAAGTCCCTCGGGAAGAGTGAAAGACGCGCACGTTCATTTTCAGAGCTCCTAGACCTTCTAATAAGAAGTTAGCCAAAAAGTAGCTTCGAAAAACGCTTAGGTGAAGTTTCAGAGTTGCTTCTAATGTACCAAAGCTGGAATTAGACATAATTTCACTCTCACAACATTATGGCTGGTTGGAGACAGTCCGAACCACAAGTACCGGGTCCATGGTTCTGGGCGTATACTGGGGGGACGGGGACGACTCCCATTAACCCCTGACTATACCGGGGATACGCTTATCACAATGCCTTTCTGGTCTGTGCTGAAGCAGGGCATTCTGGCAGCCAAGTGGCTTGACCTTTATTAGTGAGCCTGGTTACCCCCTCTCGGAACAACAGACTTAGAAATCGCCAGCTCATATACAGTGCATAAAATATATTTATATATATACCCTTATACACCATTTTAATAAAAAATATCACAAAATTCTTCTAAGTCCCTCGGGAAGAGTAAAAGACACGCACGTTCATTTTCAGAGCTCCTAGACCTTCCTATAAGAAGTTAGCCAAAAAGTAGCTTCGAAAAACGCTTAGGTTAAGTTTCAGAGTTGCTTCTAATGTACCGAAGCTGGACTTAGACATAATTTCACTCTCACAACATTATGGCTGGTTGGAGACAGTCCGAACCACAAGTACCGGGTCCATGGTTCTGGGCGTATACTGGGGGGACGGGGGGGACTCCCATTAACCCCTGACTATACCGGGGATACGCTTATCACAATGCCTTTCCTGTCTGTGCTGAAGCAGGGCATTCTGGCAGCCAAGTGGCTTGACCTTTATTAGTGAGCCTGGTTACCCCCTCTCGGAACCACAGACTTAGAAATCGCCAGCTCATATACAGTGCATAAAATATATTTATATATATACCCTTATACACCATTTTAATAAAAAATATCACAAAATTCTTCTAAGTCCCTCGGGAAGAGTGAAAGACGCGCACGTTCATTTTCAGAGCTCCTAGACCTTCCTATAAGAAGTTAGCCAAAAAGTAGCTTCGAAAAACGCTTAGGTTAAGTTTCAGAGTTGCTTCTAATGTACCGAAGCTGGACTTAGACATAATTTCACTCTCACAACATTATGGCTGGTTGGAGACAGTCCGAACCACAAGTACCGGGTCCATGGTTCTGGGCGTATACTGGGGGGACGGGGACGACTCCCATTAACCCCTGACTATACCGGGGATACGCTTATCACAATGCCTTTCTGGTCTGTGCTGAAGCAGGGCATTCTGGCAGCCAAGTGGCTTGACCTTTATTAGTGAGCCTGGTTACCCCCTCTCGGAACCACAGACTTAGAAATCGCCAGCTCATATACAGTGCATAAAATATATTTATATATATACCCTTATACACCATTTTAATAAAAATATCACAAAATTCTTCTAAGTCCCTCGGGAAGAGTGAAAGACGCGCACGTTCATTTTCAGAGCTCCTAGACCTTCCTATAAGAAGTTAGCCAAAAAGTAGCTTCGAAAAACGCTTAGGTTAAGTTTCAGAGTTGCTTCTAATGTACCGAAGCTGGACTTAGACATAATTTCCCTCTCACAACATTATGGCTGGTTGGAGACAGTCCGAACCACAAGTACCGGGTCCATGGTTCTGGGCGTATACTGGGGGGACGGGGGGGACTCCCATTAACCCCTGACTATACCGGGGATACGCTTATCACAATGCCTTTCTGGTCTGTGCTGAAGCAGGGCATTCTGGCAGCCAAGTGGCTTGACCTTAATTAGTGAGCCTGGTTACCCCCTCTCGGAACCACAGACTTAGAAATCGCCAGCTCATATACAGTGCATAAAATATATTTATATATATACCCTTATACACCATTTTAATAAAAAATATCACAAAATTCTTCTAAGTCCCTCGGGAAGAGTGAAAGACGCGCACGTTCATTTTCAGAGCTCCTAGACCTTCCTATAAGAAGTTAGCCAAAAAGTAGCTTCGAAAAACGCTTAGGTTAAGTTTCAGAGTTGCTTCTAATGTACCGAAGCTGGACTTAGACATAATTTCACTCTCACAACATTATGGCTGGTTGGAGACAGTCCGAACCACAAGTACCGGGTCCATGGTTCTGGGCGTATACTGGGGGGACGGGGGGGACTCCCATTAACCCCTGACTATACCGGGGATACGCTTATCACAATGCCTTTCCTGTCTGTGCTGAAGCAGGGCATTCTGGCAGCCAAGTGGCTTGACCTTTATTAGTGAGCCTGGTTACCCCCTCTCGGAACCACAGACTTAGAAATCGCCAGCTCATATACAGTGCATAAAATATATTTATATATATACCCTTATACACCATTTTAATAAAAAATATCACAAAATTCTTCTAAGTCCCTCGGGAAGAGTGAAAGACGCGCACGTTCATTTTCAGAGCTCCTAGACCTTCCTATAAGAAGTTAGCCAAAAAGTAGCTTCGAAAAACGCTTAGGTTAAGTTTCAGAGTTGCTTCTAATGTACCGAAGCTGGACTTAGACATAATTTCACTCTCACAACATTATGGCTGGTTGGAGACAGTCCGAACCACAAGTACCGGGTCCATGGTTCTGGGCGTATACTGGGGGGACGGGGACGACTCCCATTAACCCCTGACTATACCGGGGATACGCTTATCACAATGCCTTTCTGGTCTGTGCTGAAGCAGGGCATTCTGGCAGCCAAGTGGCTTGACCTTAATTAGTGAGCCTGGTTACCCCCTCTCGGAACCACAGACTTAGAAATCGCCAGCTCATATACAGTGCATAAAATATATTTATATATATACCCTTATACACCAATTTAATAAAAAATATCACAAAATTCTTCTAAGTCCCTCGGGAAGAGTGAAAGACGCGCACGTTCATTTTCAGAGCTCCTAGACCTTCTAATAAGAAGTTAGCCAAAAAGTAGCTTCGAAAAACGCTTAGGTGAAGTTTCAGAGTTGCTTCTAATGTACCAAAGCTGGAATTAGACATAATTTCACTCTCACAACATTATGGCTGGTTGGAGACAGTCCGAACCACAAGTACCGGGTCCATGGTTCTGGGCGTATACTGGGGGGACGGGGGGGACTCCCATTAACCCCTGACTATACCGGGGATACGCTTATCACAATGCCTTTCCTGTCTGTGCTGAAGCAGGGCATTCTGGCAGCCAAGTGGCTTGACCTTTATTAGTGAGCCTGGTTACCCCCTCTCGGAACCACAGACTTAGAAATCGCCAGCTCATATACAGTGCATAAAATATATTTATATATATACCCTTATACACCATTTTAATAAAAATATCACAAAATTCTTCTAAGTCCCTCGGGAAGAGTGAAAGACGCGCACGTTCATTTTCAGAGCTCCTAGACCTTCCTATAAGAAGTTAGCCAAAAAGTAGCTTCGAAAAACGCTTAGGTTAAGTTTCAGAGTTGCTTCTAATGTACCGAAGCTGGACTTAGACATAATTTCACTCTCACAACATTATGGCTGGTTGGAGACAGTCCGAACCACAAGTACCGGGTCCATGGTTCTGGGCGTATACTGGGGGGACGGGGACGACTCCCATTAACCCCTGACTATACCGGGGATACGCTTATCACAATGCCTTTCTGGTCTGTGCTGAAGCAGGGCATTCTGGCAGCCAAGTGGCTTGACCTTAATTAGTGAGCCTGGTTACCCCCTCTCGGAACCACAGACTTAGAAATCGCCAGCTCATATACAGTGCATAAAATATATTTATATATATACCCTTATACACCAATTTAATAAAAAATATCACAAAATTCTTCTAAGTCCCTCGGGAAGAGTGAAAGACGCGCACGTTCATTTTCAGAGCTCCTAGACCTTCTAATAAGAAGTTAGCCAAAAAGTAGCTTCGAAAAACGCTTAGGTGAAGTTTCAGAGTTGCTTCTAATGTACCAAAGCTGGAATTAGACATAATTTCACTCTCACAACATTATGGCTGGTTGGAGACAGTCCGAACCACAAGTACCGGGTCCATGGTTCTGGGCGTATACTGGGGGGACGGGGACGACTCCCATTAACCCCTGACTATACCGGGGATACACTTATCACAATGCCTTTCTGGTCTGTGCTGAAGCAGGGCATTCTGGCAGCCAAGTGGCTTGACCTTTATTAGTGAGCCTGGTTACCCCCTCTCGGAACAACAGACTTAGAAATCGCAAGCTCATATACAGTGCATAAAATATATTTATATATATACCCTTATACACCATTTTAATAAAAAATATCACAAAATTCTTCTAAGTCCCTCGGGAAGAGTGAAAGACGCGCACGTTCATTTTCAGAGCTCCTAGACCTTCCTATAAGAAGTTAGCCAAAAAGTAGCTTCGAAAAACGCTTAGGTTAAGTTTCAGAGTTGCTTCTAATGTACCGAAGCTGGACTTAGACATAATTTCACTCTCACAACATTATGGCTGGTTGGAGACAGTCCGAACCACAAGTACCGGGTCCATGGTTCTGGGCGTATACTGGGGGGACGGGGGGGACTCCCATTAACCCCTGACTATACCGGGGATACGCTTATCACAATGCCTTTCCTGTCTGTGCTGAAGCAGGGCATTCTGGCAGCCAAGTGGCTTGACCTTTATTAGTGAGCCTGGTTACCCCCTCTCGGAACCACAGACTTAGAAATCGCCAGCTCATATACAGTGCATAAAATATATTTATATATATACCCTTATACACCATTTTAATAAAAAATATCACAAAATTCTTCTAAGTCCCTCGGGAAGAGTGAAAGACGCGCACGTTCATTTTCAGAGCTCCTAGACCTTCCTATAAGAAGTTAGCCAAAAAGTAGCTTCGAAAAACGCTTAGGTTAAGTTTCAGAGTTGCTTCTAATGTACCGAAGCTGGACTTAGACATAATTTCACTCTCACAACATTATGGCTGGTTGGAGACAGTCCGAACCACAAGTACCGGGTCCATGGTTCTGGGCGTATACTGGGGGGACGGGGACGACTCCCATTAACCCCTGACTATACCGGGGATACGCTTATCACAATGCCTTTCTGGTCTGTGCTGAAGCAGGGCATTCTGGCAGCCAAGTGGCTTGACCTTAATTAGTGAGCCTGGTTACCCCCTCTCGGAACCACAGACTTAGAAATCGCCAGCTCATATACAGTGCATAAAATATATTTATATATATACCCTTATACACCAATTTAATAAAAAATATCACAAAATTCTTCTAAGTCCCTCGGGAAGAGTGAAAGACGCGCACGTTCATTTTCAGAGCTCCTAGACCTTCTAATAAGAAGTTAGCCAAAAAGTAGCTTCGAAAAACGCTTAGGTGAAGTTTCAGAGTTGCTTCTAATGTACCAAAGCTGGAATTAGACATAATTTCACTCTCACAACATTATGGCTGGTTGGAGACAGTCCGAACCACAAGTACCGGGTCCATGGTTCTGGGCGTATACTGGGGGGACGGGGACGACTCCCATTAACCCCTGACTATACCGGGGATACACTTATCACAATGCCTTTCTGGTCTGTGCTGAAGCAGGGCATTCTGGCAGCCAAGTGGCTTGACCTTTATTAGTGAGCCTGGTTACCCCCTCTCGGAACCACAGACTTAGAAATCGCCAGCTCATATACAGTGCATAAAATATATTTATATATATACCCTTATACACCATTTTAATAAAAAATATCACAAAATTCTTCTAAGTCCCTCGGGAAGAGTGAAAGACGCGCACGTTCATTTTCAGAGCTCCTAGACCTTCCTATAAGAAGTTAGCCAAAAAGTAGCTTCGAAAAACGCTTAGGTTAAGTTTCAGAGTTGCTTCTAATGTACCGAAGCTGGACTTAGACATAATTTCACTCTCACAACATTATGGCTGGTTGGAGACAGTCCGAACCACAAGTACCGGGTCCATGGTTCTGGGCGTATACTGGGGGGACGGGGACGACTCCCATTAACCCCTGACTATACCGGGGATACGCTTATCACAATGCCTTTCTGGTCTGTGCTGAAGCAGGGCATTCTGGCAGCCAAGTGGCTTGACCTTTATTAGTGAGCCTGGTTACCCCCTCTCGGAACCACAGACTTAGAAATCGCCAGCTCATATACAGTGCATAAAATATATTTATATATATACCCTTATACACCATTTTAATAAAAATATCACAAAATTCTTCTAAGTCCCTCGGGAAGAGTGAAAGACGCGCACGTTCATTTTCAGAGCTCCTAGACCTTCCTATAAGAAGTTAGCCAAAAAGTAGCTTCGAAAAACGCTTAGGTTAAGTTTCAGAGTTGCTTCTAATGTACCGAAGCTGGACTTAGACATAATTTCCCTCTCACAACATTATGGCTGGTTGGAGACAGTCCGAACCACAAGTACCGGGTCCATGGTTCTGGGCGTATACTGGGGGGACGGGGGGGACTCCCATTAACCCCTGACTATACCGGGGATACGCTTATCACAATGCCTTTCTGGTCTGTGCTGAAGCAGGGCATTCTGGCAGCCAAGTGGCTTGACCTTAATTAGTGAGCCTGGTTACCCCCTCTCGGAACCACAGACTTAGAAATCGCCAGCTCATATACAGTGCATAAAATATATTTATATATATACCCTTATACACCATTTTAATAAAAAATATCACAAAATTCTTCTAAGTCCCTCGGGAAGAGTGAAAGACGCGCACGTTCATTTTCAGAGCTCCTAGACCTTCCTATAAGAAGTTAGCCAAAAAGTAGCTTCGAAAAACGCTTAGGTTAAGTTTCAGAGTTGCTTCTAATGTACCGAAGCTGGACTTAGACATAATTTCACTCTCACAACATTATGGCTGGTTGGAGACAGTCCGAACCACAAGTACCGGGTCCATGGTTCTGGGCGTATACTGGGGGGACGGGGGGGACTCCCATTAACCCCTGACTATACCGGGGATACGCTTATCACAATGCCTTTCCTGTCTGTGCTGAAGCAGGGCATTCTGGCAGCCAAGTGGCTTGACCTTTATTAGTGAGCCTGGTTACCCCCTCTCGGAACCACAGACTTAGAAATCGCCAGCTCATATACAGTGCATAAAATATATTTATATATATACCCTTATACACCATTTTAATAAAAAATATCACAAAATTCTTCTAAGTCCCTCGGGAAGAGTGAAAGACGCGCACGTTCATTTTCAGAGCTCCTAGACCTTCCTATAAGAAGTTAGCCAAAAAGTAGCTTCGAAAAACGCTTAGGTTAAGTTTCAGAGTTGCTTCTAATGTACCGAAGCTGGACTTAGACATAATTTCACTCTCACAACATTATGGCTGGTTGGAGACAGTCCGAACCACAAGTACCGGGTCCATGGTTCTGGGCGTATACTGGGGGGACGGGGACGACTCCCATTAACCCCTGACTATACCGGGGATACGCTTATCACAATGCCTTTCTGGTCTGTGCTGAAGCAGGGCATTCTGGCAGCCAAGTGGCTTGACCTTAATTAGTGAGCCTGGTTACCCCCTCTCGGAACCACAGACTTAGAAATCGCCAGCTCATATACAGTGCATAAAATATATTTATATATATACCCTTATACACCAATTTAATAAAAAATATCACAAAATTCTTCTAAGTCCCTCGGGAAGAGTGAAAGACGCGCACGTTCATTTTCAGAGCTCCTAGACCTTCTAATAAGAAGTTAGCCAAAAAGTAGCTTCGAAAAACGCTTAGGTGAAGTTTCAGAGTTGCTTCTAATGTACCAAAGCTGGAATTAGACATAATTTCACTCTCACAACATTATGGCTGGTTGGAGACAGTCCGAACCACAAGTACCGGGTCCATGGTTCTGGGCGTATACTGGGGGGACGGGGGGGACTCCCATTAACCCCTGACTATACCGGGGATACGCTTATCACAATGCCTTTCCTGTCTGTGCTGAAGCAGGGCATTCTGGCAGCCAAGTGGCTTGACCTTTATTAGTGAGCCTGGTTACCCCCTCTCGGAACCACAGACTTAGAAATCGCCAGCTCATATACAGTGCATAAAATATATTTATATATATACCCTTATACACCATTTTAATAAAAATATCACAAAATTCTTCTAAGTCCCTCGGGAAGAGTGAAAGACGCGCACGTTCATTTTCAGAGCTCCTAGACCTTCCTATAAGAAGTTAGCCAAAAAGTAGCTTCGAAAAACGCTTAGGTTAAGTTTCAGAGTTGCTTCTAATGTACCGAAGCTGGACTTAGACATAATTTCACTCTCACAACATTATGGCTGGTTGGAGACAGTCCGAACCACAAGTACCGGGTCCATGGTTCTGGGCGTATACTGGGGGGACGGGGACGACTCCCATTAACCCCTGACTATACCGGGGATACGCTTATCACAATGCCTTTCTGGTCTGTGCTGAAGCAGGGCATTCTGGCAGCCAAGTGGCTTGACCTTAATTAGTGAGCCTGGTTACCCCCTCTCGGAACCACAGACTTAGAAATCGCCAGCTCATATACAGTGCATAAAATATATTTATATATATACCCTTATACACCAATTTAATAAAAAATATCACAAAATTCTTCTAAGTCCCTCGGGAAGAGTGAAAGACGCGCACGTTCATTTTCAGAGCTCCTAGACCTTCTAATAAGAAGTTAGCCAAAAAGTAGCTTCGAAAAACGCTTAGGTGAAGTTTCAGAGTTGCTTCTAATGTACCAAAGCTGGAATTAGACATAATTTCACTCTCACAACATTATGGCTGGTTGGAGACAGTCCGAACCACAAGTACCGGGTCCATGGTTCTGGGCGTATACTGGGGGGACGGGGACGACTCCCATTAACCCCTGACTATACCGGGGATACACTTATCACAATGCCTTTCTGGTCTGTGCTGAAGCAGGGCATTCTGGCAGCCAAGTGGCTTGACCTTTATTAGTGAGCCTGGTTACCCCCTCTCGGAACAACAGACTTAGAAATCGCAAGCTCATATACAGTGCATAAAATATATTTATATATATACCCTTATACACCATTTTAATAAAAAATATCACAAAATTCTTCTAAGTCCCTCGGGAAGAGTGAAAGACGCGCACGTTCATTTTCAGAGCTCCTAGACCTTCCTATAAGAAGTTAGCCAAAAAGTAGCTTCGAAAAACGCTTAGGTTAAGTTTCAGAGTTGCTTCTAATGTACCGAAGCTGGACTTAGACATAATTTCACTCTCACAACATTATGGCTGGTTGGAGACAGTCCGAACCACAAGTACCGGGTCCATGGTTCTGGGCGTATACTGGGGGGACGGGGGGGACTCCCATTAACCCCTGACTATACCGGGGATACGCTTATCACAATGCCTTTCCTGTCTGTGCTGAAGCAGGGCATTCTGGCAGCCAAGTGGCTTGACCTTTATTAGTGAGCCTGGTTACCCCCTCTCGGAACCACAGACTTAGAAATCGCCAGCTCATATACAGTGCATAAAATATATTTATATATATACCCTTATACACCATTTTAATAAAAAATATCACAAAATTCTTCTAAGTCCCTCGGGAAGAGTGAAAGACGCGCACGTTCATTTTCAGAGCTCCTAGACCTTCCTATAAGAAGTTAGCCAAAAAGTAGCTTCGAAAAACGCTTAGGTTAAGTTTCAGAGTTGCTTCTAATGTACCGAAGCTGGACTTAGACATAATTTCACTCTCACAACATTATGGCTGGTTGGAGACAGTCCGAACCACAAGTACCGGGTCCATGGTTCTGGGCGTATACTGGGGGGACGGGGACGACTCCCATTAACCCCTGACTATACCGGGGATACGCTTATCACAATGCCTTTCTGGTCTGTGCTGAAGCAGGGCATTCTGGCAGCCAAGTGGCTTGACCTTAATTAGTGAGCCTGGTTACCCCCTCTCGGAACCACAGACTTAGAAATCGCCAGCTCATATACAGTGCATAAAATATATTTATATATATACCCTTATACACCATTTTAATAAAAATATCACAAAATTCTTCTAAGTCCCTCGGGAAGAGTGAAAGACGCGCACGTTCATTTTCAGAGCTCCTAGACCTTCCTATAAGAAGTTAGCCAAAAAGTAGCTTCGAAAAACGCTTAGGTTAAGTTTCAGAGTTGCTTCTAATGTACCGAAGCTGGACTTAGACATAATTTCCCTCTCACAACATTATGGCTGGTTGGAGACAGTCCGAACCACAAGTACCGGGTCCATGGTTCTGGGCGTATACTGGGGGGACGGGGGGGACTCCCATTAACCCCTGACTATACCGGGGATACGCTTATCACAATGCCTTTCTGGTCTGTGCTGAAGCAGGGCATTCTGGCAGCCAAGTGGCTTGACCTTAATTAGTGAGCCTGGTTACCCCCTCTCGGAACCACAGACTTAGAAATCGCCAGCTCATATACAGTGCATAAAATATATTTATATATATACCCTTATACACCATTTTAATAAAAAATATCACAAAATTCTTCTAAGTCCCTCGGGAAGAGTGAAAGACGCGCACGTTCATTTTCAGAGCTCCTAGACCTTCCTATAAGAAGTTAGCCAAAAAGTAGCTTCGAAAAACGCTTAGGTTAAGTTTCAGAGTTGCTTCTAATGTACCGAAGCTGGACTTAGACATAATTTCACTCTCACAACATTATGGCTGGTTGGAGACAGTCCGAACCACAAGTACCGGGTCCATGGTTCTGGGCGTATACTGGGGGGACGGGGGGGACTCCCATTAACCCCTGACTATACCGGGGATACGCTTATCACAATGCCTTTCCTGTCTGTGCTGAAGCAGGGCATTCTGGCAGCCAAGTGGCTTGACCTTTATTAGTGAGCCTGGTTACCCCCTCTCGGAACCACAGACTTAGAAATCGCCAGCTCATATACAGTGCATAAAATATATTTATATATATACCCTTATACACCATTTTAATAAAAAATATCACAAAATTCTTCTAAGTCCCTCGGGAAGAGTGAAAGACGCGCACGTTCATTTTCAGAGCTCCTAGACCTTCCTATAAGAAGTTAGCCAAAAAGTAGCTTCGAAAAACGCTTAGGTTAAGTTTCAGAGTTGCTTCTAATGTACCGAAGCTGGACTTAGACATAATTTCACTCTCACAACATTATGGCTGGTTGGAGACAGTCCGAACCACAAGTACCGGGTCCATGGTTCTGGGCGTATACTGGGGGGACGGGGACGACTCCCATTAACCCCTGACTATACCGGGGATACGCTTATCACAATGCCTTTCTGGTCTGTGCTGAAGCAGGGCATTCTGGCAGCCAAGTGGCTTGACCTTAATTAGTGAGCCTGGTTACCCCCTCTCGGAACCACAGACTTAGAAATCGCCAGCTCATATACAGTGCATAAAATATATTTATATATATACCCTTATACACCAATTTAATAAAAAATATCACAAAATTCTTCTAAGTCCCTCGGGAAGAGTGAAAGACGCGCACGTTCATTTTCAGAGCTCCTAGACCTTCTAATAAGAAGTTAGCCAAAAAGTAGCTTCGAAAAACGCTTAGGTGAAGTTTCAGAGTTGCTTCTAATGTACCAAAGCTGGAATTAGACATAATTTCACTCTCACAACATTATGGCTGGTTGGAGACAGTCCGAACCACAAGTACCGGGTCCATGGTTCTGGGCGTATACTGGGGGGACGGGGGGGACTCCCATTAACCCCTGACTATACCGGGGATACGCTTATCACAATGCCTTTCCTGTCTGTGCTGAAGCAGGGCATTCTGGCAGCCAAGTGGCTTGACCTTTATTAGTGAGCCTGGTTACCCCCTCTCGGAACCACAGACTTAGAAATCGCCAGCTCATATACAGTGCATAAAATATATTTATATATATACCCTTATACACCATTTTAATAAAAATATCACAAAATTCTTCTAAGTCCCTCGGGAAGAGTGAAAGACGCGCACGTTCATTTTCAGAGCTCCTAGACCTTCCTATAAGAAGTTAGCCAAAAAGTAGCTTCGAAAAACGCTTAGGTTAAGTTTCAGAGTTGCTTCTAATGTACCGAAGCTGGACTTAGACATAATTTCACTCTCACAACATTATGGCTGGTTGGAGACAGTCCGAACCACAAGTACCGGGTCCATGGTTCTGGGCGTATACTGGGGGGACGGGGACGACTCCCATTAACCCCTGACTATACCGGGGATACGCTTATCACAATGCCTTTCTGGTCTGTGCTGAAGCAGGGCATTCTGGCAGCCAAGTGGCTTGACCTTAATTAGTGAGCCTGGTTACCCCCTCTCGGAACCACAGACTTAGAAATCGCCAGCTCATATACAGTGCATAAAATATATTTATATATATACCCTTATACACCAATTTAATAAAAAATATCACAAAATTCTTCTAAGTCCCTCGGGAAGAGTGAAAGACGCGCACGTTCATTTTCAGAGCTCCTAGACCTTCTAATAAGAAGTTAGCCAAAAAGTAGCTTCGAAAAACGCTTAGGTGAAGTTTCAGAGTTGCTTCTAATGTACCAAAGCTGGAATTAGACATAATTTCACTCTCACAACATTATGGCTGGTTGGAGACAGTCCGAACCACAAGTACCGGGTCCATGGTTCTGGGCGTATACTGGGGGGACGGGGACGACTCCCATTAACCCCTGACTATACCGGGGATACACTTATCACAATGCCTTTCTGGTCTGTGCTGAAGCAGGGCATTCTGGCAGCCAAGTGGCTTGACCTTTATTAGTGAGCCTGGTTACCCCCTCTCGGAACAACAGACTTAGAAATCGCAAGCTCATATACAGTGCATAAAATATATTTATATATATACCCTTATACACCATTTTAATAAAAAATATCACAAAATTCTTCTAAGTCCCTCGGGAAGAGTGAAAGACGCGCACGTTCATTTTCAGAGCTCCTAGACCTTCCTATAAGAAGTTAGCCAAAAAGTAGCTTCGAAAAACGCTTAGGTTAAGTTTCAGAGTTGCTTCTAATGTACCGAAGCTGGACTTAGACATAATTTCACTCTCACAACATTATGGCTGGTTGGAGACAGTCCGAACCACAAGTACCGGGTCCATGGTTCTGGGCGTATACTGGGGGGACGGGGGGGACTCCCATTAACCCCTGACTATACCGGGGATACGCTTATCACAATGCCTTTCCTGTCTGTGCTGAAGCAGGGCATTCTGGCAGCCAAGTGGCTTGACCTTTATTAGTGAGCCTGGTTACCCCCTCTCGGAACCACAGACTTAGAAATCGCCAGCTCATATACAGTGCATAAAATATATTTATATATATACCCTTATACACCATTTTAATAAAAAATATCACAAAATTCTTCTAAGTCCCTCGGGAAGAGTGAAAGACGCGCACGTTCATTTTCAGAGCTCCTAGACCTTCCTATAAGAAGTTAGCCAAAAAGTAGCTTCGAAAAACGCTTAGGTTAAGTTTCAGAGTTGCTTCTAATGTACCGAAGCTGGACTTAGACATAATTTCACTCTCACAACATTATGGCTGGTTGGAGACAGTCCGAACCACAAGTACCGGGTCCATGGTTCTGGGCGTATACTGGGGGGACGGGGACGACTCCCATTAACCCCTGACTATACCGGGGATACGCTTATCACAATGCCTTTCTGGTCTGTGCTGAAGCAGGGCATTCTGGCAGCCAAGTGGCTTGACCTTAATTAGTGAGCCTGGTTACCCCCTCTCGGAACCACAGACTTAGAAATCGCCAGCTCATATACAGTGCATAAAATATATTTATATATATACCCTTATACACCAATTTAATAAAAAATATCACAAAATTCTTCTAAGTCCCTCGGGAAGAGTGAAAGACGCGCACGTTCATTTTCAGAGCTCCTAGACCTTCTAATAAGAAGTTAGCCAAAAAGTAGCTTCGAAAAACGCTTAGGTGAAGTTTCAGAGTTGCTTCTAATGTACCAAAGCTGGAATTAGACATAATTTCACTCTCACAACATTATGGCTGGTTGGAGACAGTCCGAACCACAAGTACCGGGTCCATGGTTCTGGGCGTATACTGGGGGGACGGGGACGACTCCCATTAACCCCTGACTATACCGGGGATACACTTATCACAATGCCTTTCTGGTCTGTGCTGAAGCAGGGCATTCTGGCAGCCAAGTGGCTTGACCTTTATTAGTGAGCCTGGTTACCCCCTCTCGGAACAACAGACTTAGAAATCGCAAGCTCATATACAGTGCATAAAATATATTTATATATATACCCTTATACACCATTTTAATAAAAAATATCACAAAATTCTTCTAAGTCCCTCGGGAAGAGTGAAAGACGCGCACGTTCATTTTCAGAGCTCCTAGACCTTCCTATAAGAAGTTAGCCAAAAAGTAGCTTCGAAAAACGCTTAGGTTAAGTTTCAGAGTTGCTTCTAATGTACCGAAGCTGGACTTAGACATAATTTCACTCTCACAACATTATGGCTGGTTGGAGACAGTCCGAACCACAAGTACCGGGTCCATGGTTCTGGGCGTATACTGGGGGGACGGGGGGGACTCCCATTAACCCCTGACTATACCGGGGATACGCTTATCACAATGCCTTTCCTGTCTGTGCTGAAGCAGGGCATTCTGGCAGCCAAGTGGCTTGACCTTTATTAGTGAGCCTGGTTACCCCCTCTCGGAACCACAGACTTAGAAATCGCCAGCTCATATACAGTGCATAAAATATATTTATATATATATCCTTATACACCATTTTAATAAAAAATATCACAAAATTCTTCTAAGTCCCTCGGGAAGAGTGAAAGACGCGCACGTTCATTTTCAGAGCTCCTAGACCTTCCTATAAGAAGTTAGCCAAAAAGTAGCTTCGAAAAACGCTTAGGTTAAGTTTCAGAGTTGCTTCTAATGTACCGAAGCTGGACTTAGACATAATTTCACTCTCACAACATTATGGCTGGTTGGAGACAGTCCGAACCACAAGTACCGGGTCCATGGTTCTGGGCGTATACTGGGGGGACGGGGACGACTCCCATTAACCCCTGACTATACCGGGGATACGCTTATCACAATGCCTTTCTGGTCTGTGCTGAAGCAGGGCATTCTGGCAGCCAAGTGGCTTGACCTTAATTAGTGAGCCTGGTTACCCCCTCTCGGAACCACAGACTTAGAAATCGCCAGCTCATATACAGTGCATAAAATATATTTATATATATACCCTTATACACCAATTTAATAAAAAATATCACAAAATTCTTCTAAGTCCCTCGGGAAGAGTGAAAGACGCGCACGTTCATTTTCAGAGCTCCTAGACCTTCTAATAAGAAGTTAGCCAAAAAGTAGCTTCGAAAAACGCTTAGGTGAAGTTTCAGAGTTGCTTCTAATGTACCAAAGCTGGAATTAGACATAATTTCACTCTCACAACATTATGGCTGGTTGGAGACAGTCCGAACCACAAGTACCGGGTCCATGGTTCTGGGCGTATACTGGGGGGACGGGGACGACTCCCATTAACCCCTGACTATACCGGGGATACACTTATCACAATGCCTTTCTGGTCTGTGCTGAAGCAGGGCATTCTGGCAGCCAAGTGGCTTGACCTTTATTAGTGAGCCTGGTTACCCCCTCTCGGAACCACAGACTTAGAAATCGCCAGCTCATATACAGTGCATAAAATATATTTATATATATACCCTTATACACCATTTTAATAAAAAATATCACAAAATTCTTCTAAGTCCCTCGGGAAGAGTGAAAGACGCGCACGTTCATTTTCAGAGCTCCTAGACCTTCCCATAAGAAGTTAGCCAAAAAGTAGCTTCGAAAAACGCTTAGGTGAAGTTTCAGAGTTGCTTCTAATGTACCAAAGCTGGACTTAGACATAATTTCACTCTCACAACATTATGGCTGGTTGGAGACAGTCCGAACCACAAGTACCGGGTCCATGGTTCTGGGCGTATACTGGGGGGACGGGGACGACTCCCATTAACCCCTGACTATACCGGGGATACGCTTATCACAATGCCTTTCCTGTCTGTGCTGAAGCAGGGCATTCTGGCAGCCAAGTGGCTTGACTTTTATTATTGAGCCTGGTTACCCCCTCTCGGAACCACAGACTTAGAAATCGCCAGCTCATATACAGTGCATAAAATATATTTATATATATACCCTTATACACCATTTTAATAAAAAATATCACAAAATTCTTCTAAGTCCCTCGGGAAGAGTGAAAGACGCGCACGTTCATTTTCAGAGCTCCTAGACCTTCCTATAAGAAGTTAGCCAAAAAGTAGCTTCGAAAAACGCTTAGGTTAAGTTTCAGAGTTGCTTCTAATGTACCGAAGCTGGACTTAGACATAATTTCACTCTCACAACATTATGGCTGGTTGGAGACAGTCCGAACCACAAGTACCGGGTCCATGGTTCTGGGCGTATACTGGGGGGACGGGGACGACTCCCATTAACCCCTGACTATACCGGGGATACGCTTATCACAATGCCTTTCTGGTCTGTGCTGAAGCAGGGCATTCTGGCAGCCAAGTGGCTTGACCTTAATTAGTGAGCCTGGTTACCCCCTCTCGGAACCACAGACTTAGAAATCGCCAGCTCATATACAGTGCATAAAATATATTTATATATATACCCTTATACACCATTTTAATAAAAAATATCACAAAATTCTTCTAAGTCCCTCGGGAAGAGTGAAAGACGCGCACGTTCATTTTCAGAGCTCCTAGACCTTCTAATAAGAAGTTAGCCAAAAAGTAGCTTCGAAAAACGCTTAGGTGAAGTTTCAGAGTTGCTTCTAATGTACCAAAGCTGGAATTAGACATAATTTCACTCTCACAACATTATGGCTGGTTGGAGACAGTCCGAACCACAAGTACCGGGTCCATGGTTCTGGGCGTATACTGGGGGGACGGGGACGACTCCCATTAACCCCTGACTATACCGGGGATACGCTTATCACAATGCCTTTCTGGTCTGTGCTGAAGCAGGGCATTCTGGCAGCCAAGTGGCTTGACCTTAATTAGTGAGCCTGGTTACCCCCTCTCGGAACCACAGACTTAGAAATCGCCAGCTCATATACAGTGCATAAAATATATTTATATATATACCCTTATACACCAATTTAATAAAAAATATCACAAAATTCTTCTAAGTCCCTCGGGAAGAGTGAAAGACGCGCACGTTCATTTTCAGAGCTCCTAGACCTTCTAATAAGAAGTTAGCCAAAAAGTAGCTTCGAAAAACGCTTAGGTGAAGTTTCAGAGTTGCTTCTAATGTACCAAAGCTGGAATTAGACATAATTTCACTCTCACAACATTATGGCTGGTTGGAGACAGTCCGAACCACAAGTACCGGGTCCATGGTTCTGGGCGTATACTGGGGGGACGGGGACGACTCCCATTAACCCCTGACTATACCGGGGATACGCTTATCACAATGCCTTTCTGGTCTGTGCTGAAGCAGGGCATTCTGGCAGCCAAGTGGCTTGACCTTAATTAGTGAGCCTGGTTACCCCCTCTCGGAACCACAGACTTAGAAATCGCCAGCTCATATACAGTGCATAAAATATATTTATATATATACCCTTATACACCATTTTAATAAAAAATATCACAAAATTCTTCTAAGTCCCTCGGGAAGAGTGAAAGACGCGCACGTTCATTTTCAGAGCTCCTAGACCTTCTAATAAGAAGTTAGCCAAAAAGTAGCTTCGAAAAACGCTTAGGTGAAGTTTCAGAGTTGCTTCTAATGTACCAAAGCTGGAATTAGACATAATTTCACTCTCACAACATTATGGCTGGTTGGAGACAGTCCGAACCACAAGTACCGGGTCCATGGTTCTGGGCGTATACTGGGGGGACGGGGACGACTCCCATTAACCCCTGACTATACCGGGGATACGCTTATCACAATGCCTTTCTGGTCTGTGCTGAAGCAGGGCATTCTGGCAGCCAAGTGGCTTGACCTTAATTAGTGAGCCTGGTTACCCCCTCTCGGAACCACAGACTTAGAAATCGCCAGCTCATATACAGTGCATAAAATATATTTATATATATACCCTTATACACCAATTTAATAAAAAATATCACAAAATTCTTCTAAGTCCCTCGGGAAGAGTGAAAGACGCGCACGTTCATTTTCAGAGCTCCTAGACCTTCTAATAAGAAGTTAGCCAAAAAGTAGCTTCGAAAAACGCTTAGGTGAAGTTTCAGAGTTGCTTCTAATTTACCAAAGCTGGAATTAGACATAATTTCACTCTCACAACATTATGGCTGGTTGGAGACAGTCCGAACCACAAGTACCGGGTCCATGGTTCTGGGCGTATACTGGGGGGACGGGGACGACTCCCATTAACCCCTGACTATACCGGGGATACACTTATCACAATGCCTTTCTGGTCTGTGCTGAAGCAGGGCATTCTGGCAGCCAAGTGGCTTGACCTTTATTAGTGAGCCTGGTTACCCCCTCTCGGAACAACAGACTTAGAAATCGCCAGCTCATATACAGTGCATAAAATATATTTATATATATACCCTTATACACCATTTTAATAAAAAATATCACAAAATTCTTCTAAGTCCCTCGGGAAGAGTGAAAGACGCGCACGTTCATTTTCAGAGCTCCTAGACCTTCCTATAAGAAGTTAGCCAAAAAGTAGCTTCGAAAAACGCTTAGGTTAAGTTTCAGAGTTGCTTCTAATGTACCGAAGCTGGACTTAGACATAATTTCACTCTCACAACATTATGGCTGGTTGGAGACAGTCCGAACCACAAGTACCGGGTCCATGGTTCTGGGCGTATACTGGGGGGACGGGGGGGACTCCCATTAACCCCTGACTATACCGGGGATACGCTTATCACAATGCCTTTCTGGTCTGTGCTGAAGCAGGGCATTCTGGCAGCCAAGTGGCTTGACCTTAATTAGTGAGCCTGGTTACCCCCTCTCGGAACCACAGACTTAGAAATCGCCAGCTCATATACAGTGCATAAAATATATTTATATATATACCCTTATACACCATTTTAATAAAAAATATCACAAAATTCTTCTAAGTCCCTCGGGAAGAGTAAAAGACGCGCACGTTCATTTTCAGAGCTCCTAGACCTTCCTATAAGAAGTTAGCCAAAAAGTAGCTTCGAAAAACGCTTAGGTTAAGTTTCAGAGTTGCTTCTAATGTACCAAAGCTGGAATTAGACATAATTTCACTCTCACAACATTATGGCTGGTTGGAGACAGTCCGAACCACAAGTACCGGGTCCATGGTTCTGGGCGTATACTGGGGGGACGGGGACGACTCCCATTAACCCCTGACTATACCGGGGATACGCTTATCACAATGCCTTTCTGGTCTGTGCTGAAGCAGGGCATTCTGGCAGCCAAGTGGCTTGACCTTTATTAGTGAGCCGGGTTACCCCCTCTCGGAACAACGGACTTAGAAATCGCAAGCTCATATACAGTGCATAAAATATATTTATATATATACCCTTATACACCATTTTAATAAAAAATATCACAAAATTCTTCTAAGTCCCTCGGGAAGAGTAAAAGACGCGCACGTTCATTTTCAGAGCTCCTAGACCTTCCTATAAGAAGTTAGCCAAAAAGTAGCTTCGAAAAACGCTTAGGTTAAGTTTCAGAGTTGCTTCTAATGTACCGAAGCTGGACTTAGACATAATTTCACTCTCACAACATTATGGCTGGTTGGAGACAGTCCGAAACACAAGTACCGGGTCCATGGTTCTGGGCGTATACTGGGGGGACGGGGACGACTCCCATTAACCCCTCACTATACCGGGGATACGCTTATCACAATGCCTTTCTGGTCTGTGCTGAAGCAGGGCATTCTGGCAGCCAAGTGGCTTGACCTTTATTAGTGAGCCTGGTTACCCCCTCTCGGAACAACAGACTTAGAAATCGCCAGCTCATATACAGTGCATAAAATATATTTATATATATACCCTTATACACCATTTTAATAAAAAATATCACAAAATTCTTCTAAGTCCCTCGGGAAGAGTGAAAGACGCGCACGTTCATTTTCAGAGCTCCTAGACCTTCCTATAAGAAGTTAGCCAAAAAGTAGCTTCGAAAAACGCTTAGGTTAAGTTTCAGAGTTGCTTCTAATGTACCGAAGCTGGACTTAGACATAATTTCACTCTCACAACATTATGGCTGGTTGGAGACAGTCCGAACCACAAGTACCGGGTCCATGGTTCTGGGCGTATACTGGGGGGACGGGGACGACTCCCATTAACCCCTGACTATACCGGGGATACGCTTATCACAATGCCTTTCTGGTCTGTGCTGAAGCAGGGCATTCTGGCAGCCAAGTGGCTTGACCTTAATTAGTGAGCCTGGTTACCCCCTCTCGGAACCACAGACTTAGAAATCGCCAGCTCATATACAGTGCATAAAATATATTTATATATATACCCTTATACACCATTTTAATAAAAAATATCACAAAATTCTTCTAAGTCCCTCGGGAAGAGTGAAAGACGCGCACGTTCATTTTCAGAGCTCCTAGACCTTCTAATAAGAAGTTAGCCAAAAAGTAGCTTCGAAAAACGCTTAGGTGAAGTTTCAGAGTTGCTTCTAATGTACCAAAGCTGGAATTAGACATAATTTCACTCTCACAACATTATGGCTGGTTGGAGACAGTCCGAACCACAAGTACCGGGTCCATGGTTCTGGGCGTATACTGGGGGGACGGGGACGACTCCCATTAACCCCTGACTATACCGGGGATACGCTTATCACAATGCCTTTCTGGTCTGTGCTGAAGCAGGGCATTCTGGCAGCCAAGTGGCTTGACCTTAATTAGTGAGCCTGGTTACCCCCTCTCGGAACCACAGACTTAGAAATCGCCAGCTCATATACAGTGCATAAAATATATTTATATATATACCCTTATACACCAATTTAATAAAAAATATCACAAAATTCTTCTAAGTCCCTCGGGAAGAGTGAAAGACGCGCACGTTCATTTTCAGAGCTCCTAGACCTTCTAATAAGAAGTTAGCCAAAAAGTAGCTTCGAAAAACGCTTAGGTGAAGTTTCAGAGTTGCTTCTAATGTACCAAAGCTGGAATTAGACATAATTTCACTCTCACAACATTATGGCTGGTTGGAGACAGTCCGAACCACAAGTACCGGGTCCATGGTTCTGGTCGTATACTGGGGGGACGGGGACGACTCCCATTAACCCCTGACTATACCGGGGATACACTTATCACAATGCCTTTCTGGTCTGTGCTGAAGCAGGGCATTCTGGCAGCCAAGTGGCTTGACCTTTATTAGTGAGCCTGGTTACCCCCTCTCGGAACAACAGACTTAGAAATCGCCAGCTCATATACAGTGCATAAAATATATTTATATATATACCCTTATACACCATTTTAATAAAAAATATCACAAAATTCTTCTAAGTCCCTCGGGAAGAGTGAAAGACGCGCACGTTCATTTTCAGAGCTCCTAGACCTTCCTATAAGAAGTTAGCCAAAAAGTAGCTTCGAAAAACGCTTAGGTTAAGTTTCAGAGTTGCTTCTAATGTACCGAAGCTGGACTTAGACATAATTTCACTCTCACAACATTATGGCTGGTTGGAGACAGTCCGAACCACAAGTACCGGGTCCATGGTACTGGGCGTATACTGGGGGGACGGGGACGACTCCCATTAACCCCTGACTATACCGGGGATACGCTTATCACAATGCCTTTCTGGTCTGTGCTGAAGCAGGGCATTCTGGCAGCCAAGTGGCTTGACCTTAATTAGTGAGCCTGGTTACCCCCTCTCGGAACCACAGACTTAGAAATCGCCAGCTCATATACAGTGCATAAAATATATTTATATATATACCCTTATACACCATTTTAATAAAAAATATCACAAAATTCTTCTAAGTCCCTCGGGAAGAGTGAAAGACGCGCACGTTCATTTTCAGAGCTCCTAGACCTTCTAATAAGAAGTTAGCCAAAAAGTAGCTTCGAAAAACGCTTAGGTGAAGTTTCAGAGTTGCTTCTAATGTACCAAAGCTGGAATTAGACATAATTTCACTCTCACAACATTATGGCTGGTTGGAGACAGTCCGAACCACAAGTACCGGGTCCATGGTTCTGGGCGTATACTGGGGGGACGGGGACGACTCCCATTAACCCCTGACTATACCGGGGATACGCTTATCACAATGCCTTTCTGGTCTGTGCTGAAGCAGGGCATTCTGGCAGCCAAGTGGCTTGACCTTAATTAGTGAGCCTGGTTACCCCCTCTCGGAACCACAGACTTAGAAATCGCCAGCTCATATACAGTGCATAAAATATATATATATATATATATATACCCTTATACACCATTTTAATTAAAAAATATCACAAAATTCTTCTAAGTCCCTCGGGAAGAGTGAAAGACGCGCACGTTCATTTTCAGAGCTCCTAGACCTTCTAATAAGAAGTTAGCCAAAAAGTAGCTTCGAAAAACGCTTAGGTGAAGTTTCAGAGTTGCTTCTAATGTACCAAAGCTGGACTTAGACATAATTTCACTCTCACAACATTATGGCTGGTTGGAGACAGTCCGAACCACAAGTACCGGGTCCATGGTTCTGGGCGTATACTGGGGGGACGGGGACGACTCCCATTAACCCCTGACTATACCGGGGATACGCTTATCACAATGCCTTTCTGGTCTGTGCTGAAGCAGGGCATTCTGGCAGCCAAGTGGCTTGACCTTTATTAGTGAGCCTGGTTACCCCCTCTCGGAACCACAGACTTAGAAATCGCCAGCTCATATACAGTGCATAAAATTTATTTATATATATACCCTTATACACCATTTTAATACAAAATATCACAAAATTCTTCTAAGTCCCTCGGGAAGAGTGAAAGACGCGCACGTTCATTTTCAGAGCTCCTAGACCTTCCTATAAGAAGTTAGCCAAAAAGTAGCTTCGAAAAACGCTTAGGTTAAGTTTCAGAGTTGCTTCTAATGTACCGAAGCTGGACTTAGACATAATTTCACTCTCACAACATTATGGCTGGTTGGAGACAGTCCGAACCACAAGTACCGGGTCCATGGTTCTGGGCGTATACTGGGGGGACGGGGGGGACTCCCATTAACCCCTGACTATACCGGGGATACGCTTATCACAATGCCTTTCCTGTCTGTGCTGAAGCAGGGCATTCTGGCAGCCAAGTGGCTTGACCTTTATTAGTGAGCCTGGTTACCCCCTCTCGGAACCACAGACTTAGAAATCGCCAGCTCATATACAGTGCATAAAATATATTTATATATATACCCTTATACACCATTTTAATAAAAAATATCACAAAATTCTTCTAAGTCCCTCGGGAAGAGTGAAAGACGCGCACGTTCATTTTCAGAGCTCCTAGACCTTCCTATAAGAAGTTAGCCAAAAAGTAGCTTCGAAAAACGCTTAGGTTAAGTTTCAGAGTTGCTTCTAATGTACCGAAGCTGGACTTAGACATAATTTCACTCTCACAACATTATGGCTGGTTGGAGACAGTCCGAACCACAAGTACCGGGTCCATGGTTCTGGGCGTATACTGGGGGGACGGGGACGACTCCCATTAACCCCTGACTATACCGGGGATACACTTATCACAATGCCTTTCTGGTCTGTGCTGAAGCAGGGCATTCTGGCAGCCAAGTGGCTTGACCTTTATTAGTGAGCCTGGTTACCCCCTCTCGGAACAACAGACTTAGAAATCGCAAGCTCATATACAGTGCATAAAATATATTTATATATATACCCTTATACACCATTTTAATAAAAAATATCACAAAATTCTTCTAAGTCCCTCGGGAAGAGTGAAAGACGCGCACGTTCATTTTCAGAGCTCCTAGACCTTCCTATAAGAAGTTAGCCAAAAAGTAGCTTCGAAAAACGCTTAGGTTAAGTTTCAGAGTTGCTTCTAATGTACCGAAGCTGGACTTAGACATAATTTCACTCTCACAACATTATGGCTGGTTGGAGACAGTCCGAACCACAAGTACCGGGTCCATGGTTCTGGGCGTATACTGGGGGGACGGGGGGGACTCCCATTAACCCCTGACTATGCCGGGGATACGCTTATCACAATGCCTTTCCTGTCTGTGCTGAAGCAGGGCATTCTGGCAGCCAAGTGGCTTGACCTTAATTAGTGAGCCTGGTTACCCCCTCTCGGAACCACAGACTTAGAAATCGCCAGCTCATATACAGTGCATAAAATATATTTATATATATACCCTTATACACCATTTTAATAAAAAATATCACAAAATTCTTCTAAGTCCCTCGGGAAGAGTGAAAGACGCGCACGTTCATTTTCAGAGCTCCTAGACCTTCTAATAAGAAGTTAGCCAAAAAGTAGCTTCGAAAAACGCTTAGGTGAAGTTTCAGAGTTGCTTCTAATGTACCAAAGCTGGAATTAGACATAATTTCACTCTCACAACATTATGGCTGGTTGGAGACAGTCCGAACCACAAGTACCGGGTCCATGGTTCTGGGCGTATACTGGGGGGACGGGGACGACTCCCATTAACCCCTGACTATACCGGGGATACGCTTATCACAATGCCTTTCTGGTCTGTGCTGAAGCAGGGCATTCTGGCAGCCAAGTGGCTTGACCTTAATTAGTGAGCCTGGTTACCCCCTCTCGGAACCACAGACTTAGAAATCGCCAGCTCATATACAGTGCATAAAATATATATATATATATATACCCTTATACACCATTTTAATAAAAAATATCACAAAATTCTTCTAAGTCCCTCGGGAAGAGTGAAAGACGCGCACGTTCATTTTCAGAGCTCCTAGACCTTCTAATAAGAAGTTAGCCAAAAAGTAGCTTCGAAAAACGCTTAGGTGAAGTTTCAGAGTTGCTTCTAATGTACCAAAGCTGGACTTAGACATAATTTCACTCTCACAACATTATGGCTGGTTGGAGACAGTCCGAACCACAAGTACCGGGTCCATGGTTCTGGGCGTATACTGGGGGGACGGGGACGACTCCCATTAACCCCTGACTATACCGGGGATACGCTTATCACAATGCCTTTCTTGTCTGTGCTGAAGCAGGGCATTCTGGCAGCCAAGTGGCTTGACCTTTATTAGTGAGCCTGGTTACCCCCTCTCGGAACAACGGACTTAGAAATCGCCAGCTCATATACAGTGCATAAAATATATTTATATATATACCCTTATACACCATTTTAATAAAAAATATCACAAAATTCTTCTAAGTCCCTCGGGAAGAGTAAAAGACGCGCACGTTCATTTTCAGAGCTCCTAGACCTTCCTATAAGAAGTTAGCCAAAAAGTAGCTTCGAAAAACGCTTAGGTTAAGTTTCAGAGTTGCTTCTAATGTACCGAAGCTGGACTTAGACATAATTTCAATCTCACAACATTATGGCTGGTTGGAGACAGTCCGAACCACAAGTACCGGGTCCATGGTTCTGGGCGTATACTGGGGGGGACGGGGACGACTCCCATTAACCCCTGACTATACCGGGGATACGCTTATCACAATGCCTTTCTGGTCTGTGCTGAAGCAGGGCATTCTGGCAGCCAAGTGGCTTGACCTTTATTAGTGAGCCTGGTTACCCCCTCTCGGAACAACAGACTTAGAAATCGCCAGCTCATATACAGTGCATAAAATATATTTATATATATACCCTTATACACCATTTTAATAAAAAATATCACAAAATTCTTCTAAGTCCCTCGGGAAGAGTGAAAGACGCGCACGTTCATTTTCAGAGCTCCTAGACCTTCCCATAAGATGTTAGCCAAAAAGTAGCTTCGAAAAACGCTTAGGTGAAGTTTCAGAGTTGCTTCTAATGTACCAAAGCTGGACTTAGACATAATTTCACTCTCACAACATTATGGCTGGTTGGAGACAGTCCGAACCACAAGTACCGGGTCCATGGTTCTGGGCGTATACTGGGGGGACGGGGACGACTGCCATTAAACCCTGACTATACCGGGGATATGCTTATCACAATGCCTTTCTGGTCTGTGCTGAAGCAGGGCATTCTGGCAGCCAAGTGGCTTGACCTTTATTAGTGAGCCTGGTTACCCCCTCTCGGAACCACAGACTTAGAAATCGCCAGCTCATATACAGTGCATAAAATATATTTATATATATATACCCTTATACACCATTTTAATAAAAAATATCACAAAATTCTTCTAAGTCCCTCGGGAAGAGTGAAAGACGCGCACGTTCATTTTCAGAGCTCCTAGACCTTCCTATAAGAAGTTAGCCAAAGAGTAGCTTCGAAAAACGCTTAGGTTAAGTTTCAGAGTTGCTTCTAATGTACCGAAGCTGGACTTAGACATAATTTCACTCTCACAACATTATGGCTGGTTGGAGACAGTCCGAACCACAAGTACCGGGTCCATGGTTCTGGGCGTATACTGGGGGGACGGGGACGACTCCCATTAACCCCTGACTATACCGGGGATACGCTTATCACAATGCCTTTCTGGTCTGTGCTGAAGCAGGGCATTCTGGCAGCCAAGTGGCTTGACCTTAATTAGTGAGCCTGGTTACCCCCTCTCGGAACCACAAACTTAGAAATCGCCAGCTCATATACAGTGCATAAAATATATTTATATATATACCCTTATACACCATTTTAATAAAAAATATCACAAAATTCTTCTAAGTCCCTCGGGAAGAGTGAAAGACGCGCACGTTCATTTTCAGAGCTCCTAGACCTTCTAATAAGAAGTTAGCCAAAAAGTAGCTTCGAAAAACGCTTAGGTGAAGTTTCAGAGTTGCTTCTAATGTACCAAAGCTGGAATTAGACATAATTTCACTCTCACAACATTATGGCTGGTTGGAGACAGTCCGAACCACAAGTACCGGGTCCATGGTTCTGGGCGTATACTGGGGGGACGGGGACGACTCCCATTAACCCCTGACTATACCGGGGATACGTTTATCACAATGCCTTTCTGGTCTGTGCTGAAGCAGGGCATTCTGGCAGCCAAGTGGCTTGACCTTTATTAGTGAGCCTGGTTACCCCCTCTCGGAACAACGGACTTAGAAATCGCCAGCTCACATACAGTGCATAAAATATATTTATATATATACCCTTATACACCATTTTAATAAAAAATATCACAAAATTCTTCTAAGTCCCTCGGGAAGAGTAAAAGACGCGCACGTTCATTTTCAGAGCTCCTAGACCTTCCTATAAGAAGTTAGCCAAAAAGTAGCTTCGAAAAACGCTTAGGTTAAGTTTCAGAGTTGCTTCTAATGTACCGAAGCTGGACTTAGACATAATTTCAATCTCACAACATTATGGCTGGTTGGAGACAGTCCGAACCACAAGTACCGGGTCCATGGTTCTGGGCGTATACTGGGGGGACGGGGACGACTCCCATTAACCCCTGACTATACCGGGGATACGCTTATCACAATGCCTTTCTGGTCTGTGCTGAAGCAGGGCATTCTGGCAGCCAAGTGGCTTGACCTTTATTAGTGAGCCTGGTTACCCCCTCTCGGAACAACAGACTTAGAAATCGCCAGCTCATATACAGTGCATAAAATATATTTATATATATACCCTTATACACCATTTTAATAAAAAATATCACAAAATTCTTCTAAGTCCCTCGGGAAGAGTGAAAGACGCGCACGTTCATTTTCAGAGCTCCTAGACCTTCCTATAAGAAGTTAGCCAAAAAGTAGCTTCGAAAAACGCTTAGGTTAAGTTTCAGAGTTGCTTCTAATGTACCGAAGCTGGACTTAGACATAATTTCACTCTCACAACATTATGGCTGGTTGGAGACAGTCCGAACCACAAGTACCGGGTCCATGGTTCTGGGCGTATACTGGGGGGACGGGGACGACTCCCATTAACCCCTGACTATACCGGGGATACGCTTATCACAATGCCTTTCTGGTCTGTGCTGAAGCAGGGCATTCTGGCAGCCAAGTGGCTTGACCTTAATTAGTGAGCCTGGTTACCCCCTCTCGGAACCACAAACTTAGAAATCGCCAGCTCATATACAGTGCATAAAATATATTTATATATATACCCTTATACACCATTTTAATAAAAAATATCACAAAATTCTTCTAAGTCCCTCGGGAAGAGTGAAAGACGCGCACGTTCATTTTCAGAGCTCCTAGACCTTCTAATAAGAAGTTAGCCAAAAAGTAGCTTCGAAAAACGCTTAGGTGAAGTTTCAGAGTTGCTTCTAATGTACCAAAGCTGGAATTAGACATAATTTCACTCTCACAACATTATGGCTGGTTGGAGACAGTCCGAACCACAAGTACCGGGTCCATGGTTCTGGGCGTATACTGGGGGGACGGGGACGACTCCCATTAACCCCTGACTATACCGGGGATACGTTTATCACAATGCCTTTCTGGTCTGTGCTGAAGCAGGGCATTCTGGCAGCCAAGTGGCTTGACCTTTATTAGTGAGCCTGGTTACCCCCTCTCGGAACAACGGACTTAGAAATCGCCAGCTCATATACAGTGCATAAAATATATTTATATATATACCCTTATACACCATTTTTATAAAAAATATCACAAAATTCTTCTAAGTCCCTCGGGAAGAGTAAAAGACGCGCACGTTCATTTTCAGAGCTCCTAGACCTTCCTATAAGAAGTTAGCCAAAAAGTAGCTTCGAAAAACGCTTAGGTTAAGTTTCAGAGTTGCTTCTAATGTACCGAAGCTGGACTTAGACATAATTTCAATCTCACAACATTATGGCTGGTTGGAGACAGTCCGAACCACAAGTACCGGGTCCATGGTTCTGGGCGTATACTGGGGGGACGGGGACGACTCCCATTAACCCCTGACTATACCGGGGATACGCTTATCACAATGCCTTTCTGGTCTGTGCTGAAGCAGGGCATTCTGGCAGCCAAGTGGCTTGACCTTTATTAGTGAGCCTGGTTACCCCCTCTCGGAACAACAGACTTAGAAATCGCCAGCTCATATACAGTGCATAAAATATATTTATATATATACCCTTATACACCATTTTAATAAAAAATATCACAAAATTCTTCTAAGTCCCTCGGGAAGAGTGAAAGACGCGCACGTTCATTTTCAGAGCTCCTAGACCTTCCTATAAGAAGTTAGCCAAAAAGTAGCTTCGAAAAACGCTTAGGTTAAGTTTCAGAGTTGCTTCTAATGTACCGAAGCTGGACTTAGACATAATTTCACTCTCACAACATTATGGCTGGTTGGAGACAGTCCGAACCACAAGTACCGGGTCCATGGTTCTGGGCGTATACTGGGGGGACGGGGACGACTCCCATTAACCCCTGACTATACCGGGGATACGCTTATCACAATGCCTTTCTTGTCTGTGCTGAAGCAGGGCATTATGGCAGCCAAGTGGCTTGACCTTTATTAGTGAGCCTGGTTACCCCCTCTCGGAACAACGGACTTAGAAATCGCCAGCTCATATACAGTGCATAAAATATATTTATATATATACCCTTATACACCATTTTAATAAAAAATATCACAAAATTCTTCTAAGTCCCTCGGGAAGAGTAAAAGACGCGCACGTTCATTTTCAGAGCTCCTAGACCTTCCTATAAGAAGTTAGCCAAAAAGTAGCTTCGAAAAACGCTTAGGTTAAGTTTCAGAGTTGCTTCTAATGTACCGAAGCTGGACTTAGACATAATTTCAATCTCACAACATTATGGCTGGTTGGAGACAGTCCGAACCACAAGTACCGGGTCCATGGTTCTGGGCGTATACTGGGACGACGGGGACGACTCCCATTAACCCCTGACTATACCGGGGATACGCTTATCACAATGCCTTTCTGGTCTGTGCTGAAGCAGGGCATTCTGGCAGCCAAGTGGCTTGACCTTTATTAGTGAGCCTGGTTACCCCCTCTCGGAACAACAGACTTAGAAATCGCCAGCTCATATACAGTGCATAAAATATATTTATATATATACCCTTATACACCATTTTAATAAAAAATATCACAAAATTCTTCTAAGTCCCTCGGGAAGAGTAAAAGACGCGCACGTTCATTTTCAGAGCTCCTAGACCTTCCTATAAGAAGTTAGCCAAAAAGTAGCTTCGAAAAACGCTTAGGTTAAGTTTCAGAGTTGCTTCTAATGTACCGAAGCTGGACTTAGACATAATTTCACTCTCACAACATTATGGCTGGTTGGAGACAGTCCGAACCACAAGTACCGGGTCCATGGTTCTGGGCGTATACTGGGGGGACGGGGGGGACTCCCATTAACCCCTGACTATACCGGGGATACGCTTATCACAATGCCTTTCTGGTCTGTGCTGAAGCAGGGCATTCTGGCAGCCAAGTGGCTTGACCTTTATTAGTGAGCCTGGTTACCCCCTCTCGGAACAACAGACTTAGAAATCGCCAGCTCATATACAGTGCATAAAATATATTTATATATATACCCTTATACACCATTTTAATAAAAAATATCACAAAATTCTTCTAAGTCCCTCGGGAAGAGTGAAAGACGCGCACGTTCATTTTCAGAGCTCCTAGACCTTCCTATAAGAAGTTAGCCAAAAAGTAGCTTCGAAAAACGCTTAGGTTAAGTTTCAGAGTTGCTTCTAATGTACCGAAGCTGGACTTAGACATAATTTCACTCTCACAACATTATGGCTGGTTGGAGACAGTCCGAACCACAAGTACCGGGTCCATGGTTCTGGGCGTATACTGGGGGGACGGGGACGACTCCCATTAACCCCTGACTATACCGGGGATACGCTTATCACAATGCCTTTCTTGTCTGTGCTGAAGCAGGGCATTCTGGCAGCCAAGTGGCTTGACCTTTATTAGTGAGCCTGGTTACCCCCTCTCGGAACAACGGACTTAGAAATCGCCAGCTCATATACAGTGCATAAAATATATTTATATATATACCCTTATACACCATTTTAATAAAAAATATCACAAAATTCTTCTAAGTCCCTCGGGAAGAGTAAAAGACGCGCACGTTCATTTTCAGAGCTCCTAGACCTTCCTATAAGAAGTTAGCCAAAAAGTAGCTTCGAAAAACGCTTAGGTTAAGTTTCAGAGTTGCTTCTAATGTACCGAAGCTGGACTTAGACATTATTTCAATCTCACAACATTATGGCTGGTTGGAGACAGTCCGAACCACAAGTACCGGGTCCATGGTTCTGGGCGTATACTGGGACGACGGAGACGACTCCCATTAACCCCTGACTATACCGGGGATACGCTTATCACAATGCCTTTCTGGTCTGTGCTGAAGCAGGGCATTCTGGCAGCCAAGTGGCTTGACCTTTATTAGTGAGCCTGGTTACCCCCTCTCGGAACAACAGACTTAGAAATCGCCAGCTCATATACAGTGCATAAAATATATTTATATATATACCCTTATACACCATTTTAATAAAAATATCACAAAATTCTTCTAAGTCCCTCGGGAAGAGTAAAAGACGCGCACGTTCATTTTCAGAGCTCCTAGACCTTCCTATAAGAAGTTAGCCAAAAAGTAGCTTCGAAAAACGCTTAGGTTAAGTTTCAGAGTTGCTTCTAATGTACCGAAGCTGGACTTAGACATAATTTCAATCTCACAACATTATGGCTGGTTGGAGACAGTCCGAACCACAAGTACCGGGTCCATGGTTCTGGGCGTATACTGGGGGGACGGGGACGACTCCCATTAACCCCTGACTATACCGGGGATACGCTTATCACAATGCCTTTCTGGTCTGTGCTGAAGCAGGGCATTCTGGCAGCCAAGTGGCTTGACCTTTATTAGTGAGCCTGGTTACCCCCTCTCGGAACAACAGACTTAGAAATCGCCAGCTCATATACAGTGCATAAAATATATTTATATATATACCCTTATACACCATTTTAATAAAAAATATCACAAAATTCTTCTAAGTCCCTCGGGAAGAGTGAAAGACGCGCACGTTCATTTTCAGAGCTCCTAGACCTTCCTATAAGAAGTTAGCCAAAAAGTAGCTTCGAAAAACGCTTAGGTTAAGTTTCAGAGTTGCTTCTAATGTACCGAAGCTGGACTTAGACATAATTTCACTCTCACAACATTATGGCTGGTTGGAGACAGTCCGAACCACAAGTACCGGGTCCATGGTTCTGGGCGTATACTGGGGGGACGGGGACGACTCCCATTAACCCCTGACTATACCGGGGATACGCTTATCACAATGCCTTTCTTGTCTGTGCTGAAGCAGGGCATTCTGGCAGCCAAGTGGCTTGACCTTTATTAGTGAGCCTGGTTACCCCCTCTCGGAACAACGGACTTAGAAATCGCCAGCTGATATACAGTGCATAAAATATATTTATATATATACCCTTATACACCATTTTAATAAAAAATATCACAAAATTCTTCTAAGTCCCTCGGGAAGAGTAAAAGACGCGCACGTTCATTTTCAGAGCTCCTAGACCTTCCTATAAGAAGTTAGCCAAAAAGTAGCTTCGAAAAACGCTTAGGTTAAGTTTCAGAGTTGCTTCTAATGTACCGAAGCTGGACTTAGACATAATTTCAATCTCACAACATTATGGCTGGTTGGAGACAGTCCGAACCACAAGTACCGGGTCCATGGTTCTGGGCGTATACTGGGACGACGGGGACGACTCCCATTAACCCCTGACTATACCGGGGATACGCTTATCACAATGCCTTTCTGGTCTGTGCTGAAGCAGGGCATTCTGGCAGCCAAGTGGCTTGACCTTTATTAGTGAGCCTGGTTACCCCCTCTCGGAACAACAGACTTAGAAATCGCCAGCTCATATACAGTGCATAAAATATATTTATATATATACCCTTATACACCATTTTAATAAAAAATATCACAAAATTCTTCTAAGTCCCTCGGGAAGAGTAAAAGACGCGCACGTTCATTTTCAGAGCTCCTAGACCTTCCTATAAGAAGTTAGCCAAAAAGTAGCTTCGAAAAACGCTTAGGTTAAGTTTCAGAGTTGCTTCTAATGTACCGAAGCTGGACTTAGACATAATTTCACTCTCACAACATTATGGCTGGTTGGAGACAGTCCGAACAACAAGTACCGGGTCCATGGTTCTGGGCGTATACTGGGGGGACGGGGGGGACTCCCATTAACCCCTGACTATACCGGGGATACGCTTATCACAATGCCTTTCTGGTCTGTGCTGAAGCAGGGCATTCTGGCAGCCAAGTGGCTTGACCTTTATTAGTGAGCCTGGTTACCCCCTCTCGGAACAACAGACTTAGAAATCGCCAGCTCATATACAGTGCATAAAATATATTTATATATATACCCTTATACACCATTTTAATAAAAAGTATCACAAAATTCTTCTAAGTCCCTCGGGAAGAGTGAAAGACGCGCACGTTCATTTTCAGAGCTCCTAGACCTTCCTATAAGAAGTTAGCCAAAAAGTAGCTTCGAAAAACGCTTAGGTTAAGTTTCAGAGTTGCTTCTAATGTACCGAAGCTGGACTTAGACATAATTTCAATCTCACAACATTATGGCTGGTTGGAGACAGTCCGAACCACAAGTACCGGGTCCATGGTTCTGGGCGTATACTGGGACGACGGAGACGACTCCCATTAACCCCTGACTATACCGGGGATACGCTTATCACAATGCCTTTCTGGTCTGTGCTGAAGCAGGGCATTCTGGCAGCCAAGTGGCTTGACCTTTATTAGTGAGCCTGGTTACCCCCTCTCGGAACAACAGACTTAGAAATCGCCAGCTCATATACAGTGCATAAAATATATTTATATATATACCCTTATAAACCATTTTAATAAAAAGTATCACAAAATTCTTCTAAGTCCCTCGGGAAGAGTGAAAGACGCGCACGTTCATTTTCAGAGCTCCTAGACCTTCCTATAAGAAGTTAGCCAAAAAGTAGCTTCGAAAAACGCTTAGGTTAAGTTTCAGAGTTGCTTCTAATGTACCGAAGCTGGACTTAGACATAATTTCAATCTCACAACATTATGGCTGGTTGGAGACAGTCCGAACCACAAGTACCGGGTCCATGGTTCTGGGCGTATACTGGGACGACGGAGACGACTCCCATTAACCCCTGACTATACCGGGGATACGCTTATCACAATGCCTTTCTGGTCTGTGCTGAAGCAGGGCATTCTGGCAGCCAAGTGGCTTGACCTTTATTAGTGAGCCTGGTTACCCCCTCTCGGAACAACAGACTTAGAAATCGCCAGCTCATATACAGTGCATAAAATATATTTATATATATACCCTTATACACCATTTTAATAAAAAATATCACAAAATTCTTCTAAGTCCCTCGGGAAGAGTAAAAGACGCGCACGTTCATTTTCAGAGCTCCTAGACCTTCCTATAAGAAGTTAGCCAAAAAGTAGCTTCGAAAAACGCTTAGGTTAAGTTTCAGAGTTGCTTCTAATGTACCGAAGCTGGACTTAGACATAATTTCAATCTCACAACATTATGGCTGGTTGGAGACAGTCCGAACCACAAGTACCGGGTCCATGGTTCTGGGCGTATACTGGGGGGACGGGGACGACTCCCATTAACCCCTGACTATACCGGGGATACGCTTATCACAATGCCTTTCTGGTCTGTGCTGAAGCAGGGCATTCTGGCAGCCAAGTGGCTTGACCTTTATTAGTGAGCCTGGTTACCCCCTCTCGGAACAACAGACTTAGAAATCGCCAGCTCATATACAGTGCATAAAATATATTTATATATATACCCTTATACACCATTTTAATAAAAAATATCACAAAATTCTTCTAAGTCCCTCGGGAAGAGTGAAAGACGCGCACGTTCATTTTCAGAGCTCCTAGACCTTCCTATAAGAAGTTAGCCAAAAAGTAGCTTCGAAAAACGCTTAGGTTAAGTTTCAGAGTTGCTTCTAATGTACCGAAGCTGGACTTAGACATAATTTCACTCTCACAACATTATGGCTGGTTGGAGACAGTCCGAACCACAAGTACCGGGTCCATGGTTCTGGGCGTATACTGGGGGGACGGGGACGACTCCCATTAACCCCTGACTATACCGGGGATACGCTTATCACAATGCCTTTCTTGTCTGTGCTGAAGCAGGGCATTCTGGCAGCCAAGTGGCTTGACCTTTATTAGTGAGCCTGGTTACCCCCTCTCGGAACAACGGACTTAGAAATCGCCAGCTGATATACAGTGCATAAAATATATTTATATATATACCCTTATACACCATTTTAATAAAAAATATCACAAAATTCTTCTAAGTCCCTCGGGAAGAGTAAAAGACGCGCACGTTCATTTTCAGAGCTCCTAGACCTTCCTATAAGAAGTTAGCCAAAAAGTAGCTTCGAAAAACGCTTAGGTTAAGTTTCAGAGTTGCTTCTAATGTACCGAAGCTGGACTTAGACATAATTTCAATCTCACAACATTATGGCTGGTTGGAGACAGTCCGAACCACAAGTACCGGGTCCATGGTTCTGGGCGTATACTGGGACGACGGGGACGACTCCCATTAACCCCTGACTATACCGGGGATACGCTTATCACAATGCCTTTCTGGTCTGTGCTGAAGCAGGGCATTC
The DNA here is from genome assembly GCF_040206685.1 of Ascaphus truei. Taxonomy (NCBI): domain Eukaryota; kingdom Metazoa; phylum Chordata; class Amphibia; order Anura; family Ascaphidae; genus Ascaphus; species Ascaphus truei. Next base: position 183,422,455 of record NC_134486.1, on the reverse strand, counting down.
TGGCAGCCAAGTGGCTTGACCTTTATTAGTGAGCCTGGTTACCCCCTCTCGGAACAACAGACTTAGAAATCGCCAGCTCATATACAGTGCATAAAATATATTTATATATATACCCTTATACACCATTTTAATAAAAAATATCACAAAATTCTTCTAAGTCCCTCGGGAAGAGTAAAAGACGCGCACGTTCATTTTCAGAGCTCCTAGACCTTCCTATAAGAAGTTAGCCAAAAAGTAGCTTCGAAAAACGCTTAGGTTAAGTTTCAGAGTTGCTTCTAATGTACCGAAGCTGGACTTAGACATAATTTCACTCTCACAACATTATGGCTGGTTGGAGACAGTCCGAACCACAAGTACCGGGTCCATGGTTCTGGGCGTATACTGGTGGGACGGGGACGACTCCCATTAACCCCTGACTATACCGGGGATACGCTTATCACAATGCCTTTCTGGTCTGTGCTGAAGCAGGGCATTCTGGCAGCCAAGTGGCTTGACCTTAATTAGTGAGCCTGGTTACCCCCTCTCGGAACCACAGACTTAGAAATCGCCAGCTCATATACAGTGCATAAAATATATTTATATATATACCCTTATACACCATTTTAATAAAAAATATCACAAAATTCTTCTAAGTCCCTCGGGAAGAGTGAAAGACGCGCACGTTCATTTTCAGAGCTCCTAGACCTTCTAATAAGAAGTTAGCCAAAAAGTAGCTTCGAAAAACGCTTAGGTGAAGTTTCAGAGTTGCTTCTAATGTACCAAAGCTGGACTTAGACATAATTTCACTCTCACAACATTATGGCTGGTTGGAGACAGTCCGAACCACAAGTACCGGGTCCATGGTTCTGGGCGTATACTGGGGGGATGGGGACGACTCCCATTAACCCCTGACTATACCGGGGATACGCTTATCACAATGCCTTTCTTGTCTGTGCTGAAGCAGGGCATTCTGGCAGCCTAGTGGCTTGACCTTTATTAGTGAGCCTGGTTACCCCCTCTCGGAACAACGGACTTAGAAATCGCCAGCTCATATACAGTGCATAAAATATATTTATATATATACCCTTATACACCATTTTAATAAAAAATATCACAAAATTCTTCTAAGTCCCTCGGGAAGAGTAAAAGACGCGCACGTTCATTTTCAGAGCTCCTAGACCTTCCTATAAGAAGTTAGCCAAAAAGTAGCTTCGAAAAACGCTTAGGTTAAGTTTCAGAGTTGCTTCTAATGTACCGAAGCTGGACTTAGACATAATTTCAATCTCACAACATTATGGCTGGTTGGAGACAGTCCGAACCACAAGTACCGGGTCCATGGTTCTGGGCGTATACTGGGGGGACGGGGACGACTCCCATTAACCCCTGACTATACCGGGGATACGCTTATCACAATGCCTTTCTGGTCTGTGCTGAAGCAGGGCATTCTGGCAGCCAAGTGGCTTGACCTTTATTAGTGAGCCTGGTTACCCCCTCTCGGAACAACAGACTTAGAAATCGCCAGCTCATATACAGTGCATAAAATATATTTATATATATACCCTTATACACCATTTTAATAAAAAATATCACAAAATTCTTCTAAGTCCCTCGGGAAGAGTAAAAGACGCGCACGTTCATTTTCAGAGCTCCTAGACCTTCCTATAAGAAGTTAGCCAAAAAGTAGCTTCGAAAAACGCTTAGGTTAAGTTTCAGAGTTGCTTCTAATGTACCGAAGCTGGACTTAGACATAATTTCACTCTCACAACATTATGGCTGGTTGGAGACAGTCCGAACCACAAGTACCGGGTCCATGGTTCTGGGCGTATACTGGGGGGACGGGGGGGACTCCCATTAACCCCTGACTATACCGGGGATACGCTTATCACAATGCCTTTCTGGTCTGTGCTGAAGCAGGGCATTCTGGCAGCCAAGTGGCTTGACCTTTATTAGTGAGCCTGGTTACCCCCTCTCGGAACAACAGACTTAGAAATCGCCAGCTCATATACAGTGCATAAAATATATTTATATATATACCCTTATACACCATTTTAATAAAAAATATCACAAAATTCTTCTAAGTCCCTCGGGAAGAGTGAAAGACGCGCACGTTCATTTTCAGAGCTCCTAGACCTTCCCATAAGATGTTAGCCAAAAAGTAGCTTCGAAAAACGCTTAGGTGAAGTTTCAGAGTTGCTTCTAATGTACCAAAGCTGGACTTAGACATAATTTCACTCTCACAACATTATGGCTGGTTGGAGACAGTCCGAACCACAAGTACCGGGTCCATGGTTCTGGGCGTATACTGGGGGGACGGGGACGACTCCCATTAAACCCTGACTATACCGGGGATATGCTTATCACAATGCCTTTCTGGTCTGTGCTGAAGCAGGGCATTCTGGCAGCCAAGTGGCTTGACCTTTATTAGTGAGCCTGGTTACCCCCTCTCGGAACCACAGACTTAGAAATCGCCAGCTCATATACAGTGCATAAAATATATTTATATATATACCCTTATACACCATTTTAATAAAAAATATCACAAAATTCTTCTAAGTCCCTCGGGAAGAGTGAAAGACGCGCACGTTCATTTTCAGAGCTCCTAGACCTTCTAATAAGAAGTTAGCCAAAAAGTAGCTTCGAAAAACGCTTAGGTGAAGTTTCAGAGTTGCTTCTAATGTACCAAAGCTGGAATTAGACATAATTTCACTCTCACAACATTATGGCTGGTTGGAGACAGTCCGAACCACAAGTACCGGGTCCATGGTTCTGGGCGTATACTGGGGGGACGGGGACGACTCCCATTAACCCCTGACTATACCGGGGATACGCTTATCACAATGCCTTTCTGGTCTGTGCTGAAGCAGGGCATTCTGGCAGCCAAGTGGCTTGACCTTTATTAGTGAGCCTGGTTACCCCCTCTCGGAACAACGGACTTAGAAATCGCCAGCTCATATACAGTGCATAAAATATATTTATATATATACCCTTATACACCATTTTAATAAAAAATATCACAAAATTCTTCTAAGTCCCTCGGGAAGAGTAAAAGACGCGCACGTTCATTTTCAGAGCTCCTAGACCTTCCTATAAGAAGTTAGCCAAAAAGTAGCTTCGAAAAACGCTTAGGTTAAGTTTCAGAGTTGCTTCTAATGTACCGAAGCTGGACTTAGACATAATTTCAATCTCACAACATTATGGCTGGTTGGAGACAGTCCGAACCACAAGTACCGGGTCCATGGTTCTGGGCGTATACTGGGGGGACGGGGACGACTCCCATTAACCCCTGACTATACCGGGGATACGCTTATCACAATGCCTTTCTGGTCTGTGCTGAAGCAGGGCATTCTGGCAGCCAAGTGGCTTGACCTTTATTAGTGAGCCTGGTTACCCCCTCTCGGAACAACAGACTTAGAAATCGCCAGCTCATATACAGTGCATAAAATATATTTATATATATATACCCTTATACACCATTTTAATAAAAAATATCACAAAATTCTTCTAAGTCCCTCGGGAAGAGTGAAAGACGCGCACGTTCATTTTCAGAGCTCCTAGACCTTCCTATAAGAAGTTAGCCAAAAAGTAGCTTCGAAAAACGCTTAGGTTAAGTTTCAGAGTTGCTTCTAATGTACCGAAGCTGGACTTAGACATAATTTCACTCTCACAACATTATGGCTGGTTGGAGACAGTCCGAACCACAAGTACCGGGTCCATGGTTCTGGGCGTATACTGGTGGGACGGGGACGACTCCCATTAACCCCTGACTATACCGGGGATACGCTTATCACAATGCCTTTCTGGTCTGTGCTGAAGCAGGGCATTCTGGCAGCCAAGTGGCTTGACCTTAATTAGTGAGCCTGGTTACCCCCTCTCGGAACCACAGACTTAGAAATCGCCAGCTCATATACAGTGCATAAAATATATTTATATATATACCCTTATACACCATTTTAATAAAAAATATCACAAAATTCTTCTAAGTCCCTCGGGAAGAGTGAAAGACGCGCACGTTCATTTTCAGAGCTCCTAGACCTTCTAATAAGAAGTTAGCCAAAAAGTAGCTTCGAAAAACGCTTAGGTGAAGTTTCAGAGTTGCTTCTAATGTACCAAAGCTGGACTTAGACATAATTTCACTCTCACAACATTATGGCTGGTTGGAGACAGTCCGAACCACAAGTACCGGGTCCATGGTTCTGGGCGTATACTGGGGGGACGGGGACGACTCCCATTAAACCCTGACTATACCGGGGATATGCTTATCACAATGCCTTTCTGGTCTGTGCTGAAGCAGGGCATTCTGGCAGCCAAGTGGCTTGACCTTTATTAGTGAGCCTGGTTACCCCCTCTCGGAACCACAGACTTAGAAATCGCCAGCTCATATACAGTGCATAAAATATATTTATATATATATACCCTTATACACCATTTTAATAAAAAATATCACAAAATTCTTCTAAGTCCCTCGGGAAGAGTGAAAGACGCGCACGTTCATTTTCAGAGCTCCTAGACCTTCCTATAAGAAGTTAGCCAAAAAGTAGCTTCGAAAAACGCTTAGGTTAAGTTTCAGAGTTGCTTCTAATGTACCGAAGCTGGACTTAGACATAATTTCACTCTCACAACATTATGGCTGGTTGGAGACAGTCCGAACCACAAGTACCGGGTCCATGGTTCTGGGCGTATACTGGGGGGACGGGGACGACTCCCATTAACCCCTGACTATACCGGGGATACGCTTATCACAATGCCTTTCTGGTCTGTGCTGAAGCAGGGCATTCTGGCAGCCAAGTGGCTTGACCTTAATTAGTGAGCCTGGTTACCCCCTCTCGGAACCACAGACTTAGAAATCGCCAGCTCATATACAGTGCATAAAATATATTTATATATATACCCTTATACACCATTTTAATAAAAAATATCACAAAATTCTTCTAAGTCCCTCGGGAAGAGTGAAAGACGCGCACGTTCATTTTCAGAGCTCCTAGACCTTCTAATAAGAAGTTAGCCAAAAAGTAGCTTCGAAAAACGCTTAGGTGAAGTTTCAGAGTTGCTTCTAATGTACCAAAGCTGGAATTAGACATAATTTCACTCTCACAACATTATGGCTGGTTGGAGACAGTCCGAACCACAAGTACCGGGTCCATGGTTCTGGGCGTATACTGGGGGGACGGGGACGACTCCCATTAACCCCTGACTATACCGGGGATACGCTTATCACAATGCCTTTCTGGTCTGTGCTGAAGCAGGGCATTCTGGCAGCCAAGTGGCTTGACCTTTATTAGTGAGCCTGGTTACCCCCTCTCGGAACAACGGACTTAGAAATCGCCAGCTCATATACAGTGCATAAAATATATTTATATATATACCCTTATACACCATTTTAATAAAAAATATCACAAAATTCTTCTAAGTCCCTCGGGAAGAGTAAAAGACGCGCACGTTCATTTTCAGAGCTCCTAGACCTTCCTATAAGAAGTTAGCCAAAAAGTAGCTTCGAAAAACGCTTAGGTTAAGTTTCAGAGTTGCTTCTAATGTACCGAAGCTGGACTTAGACATAATTTCAATCTCACAACATTATGGCTGGTTGGAGACAGTCCGAACCACAAGTACCGGGTCCATGGTTCTGGGCGTATACTGGGGGGACGGGGACGACTCCCATTAACCCCTGACTATACCGGGGATACGCTTATCACAATGCCTTTCTGGTCTGTGCTGAAGCAGGGCATTCTGGCAGCCAAGTGGCTTGACCTTTATTAGTGAGCCTGGTTACCCCCTCTCGGAACAACAGACTTAGAAATCGCCAGCTCATATACAGTGCATAAAATATATTTATATATATACCCTTATACACCATTTTAATAAAAAATATCACAAAATTCTTCTAAGTCCCTCGGGAAGAGTGAAAGACGCGCACGTTCATTTTCAGAGCTCCTAGACCTTCCTATAAGAAGTTAGCCAAAAAGTAGCTTCGAAAAACGCTTAGGTTAAGTTTCAGAGTTGCTTCTAATGTACCGAAGCTGGACTTAGACATAATTTCACTCTCACAACATTATGGCTGGTTGGAGACAGTCCGAACCACAAGTACCGGGTCCATGGTTCTGGGCGTATACTGGTGGGACGGGGACGACTCCCATTAACCCCTGACTATACCGGGGATACGCTTATCACAATGCCTTTCTGGTCTGTGCTGAAGCAGGGCATTCTGGCAGCCAAGTGGCTTGACCTTAATTAGTGAGCCTGGTTACCCCCTCTCGGAACCACAGACTTAGAAATCGCCAGCTCATATACAGTGCATAAAATATATTTATATATATACCCTTATACACCATTTTAATAAAAAATATCACAAAATTCTTCTAAGTCCCTCGGGAAGAGTGAAAGACGCGCACGTTCATTTTCAGAGCTCCTAGACCTTCTAATAAGAAGTTAGCCAAAAAGTAGCTTCGAAAAACGCTTAGGTGAAGTTTCAGAGTTGCTTCTAATGTACCAAAGCTGGACTTAGACATAATTTCACTCTCACAACATTATGGCTGGTTGGAGACAGTCCGAACCACAAGTACTGGGTCCATGGTTCTGGGCGTATACTGGGGGGATGGGGACGACTCCCATTAACCCCTGACTATACCGGGGATACGCTTATCACAATGCCTTTCTTGTCTGTGCTGAAGCAGGGCATTCTGGCAGCCTAGTGGCTTGACCTTTATTAGTGAGCCTGGTTACCCCCTCTCGGAACAACAGACTTAGAAATCGCCAGCTCATATACAGTGCATAAAATATATTTATATATATACCCTTATACACCATTTTAATAAAAAATATCACAAAATTCTTCTAAGTCCCTCGGGAAGAGTGAAAGACGCGCACGTTCATTTTCAGAGCTCCTAGACCTTCCCATAAGATGTTAGCCAAAAAGTAGCTTCGAAAAACGCTTAGGTGAAGTTTCAGAGTTGCTTCTAATGTACCAAAGCTGGACTTAGACATAATTTCACTCTCACAACATTATGGCTGGTTGGAGACAGTCCGAACCACAAGTACCGGGTCCATGGTTCTGGGCGTATACTGGGGGGACGGGGACGACTCCCATTAAACCCTGACTATACCGGGGATATGCTTATCACAATGCCTTTCTGGTCTGTGCTGAAGCAGGGCATTCTGGCAGCCAAGTGGCTTGACCTTTATTAGTGAGCCTGGTTACCCCCTCTCGGAACCACAGACTTAGAAATCGCCAGCTCATATACAGTGCATAAAATATATTTATATATATATACCCTTATACACCATTTTAATAAAAAATATCACAAAATTCTTCTAAGTCCCTCGGGAAGAGTAAAAGACGCGCACGTTCATTTTCAGAGCTCCTAGACCTTCCTATAAGAAGTTAGCCAAAAAGTAGCTTCGAAAAACGCTTAGGTTAAGTTTCAGAGTTGCTTCTAATGTACCGAAGCTGGACTTAGACATAATTTCACTCTCACAACATTATGGCTGGTTGGAGACAGTCCGAACCACAAGTACCGGGTCCATGGTTCTGGGCGTATACTGGGGGGACGGGGGGGACTCCCATTAACCCCTTACTATACCGGGGATACGCTTATCACAATGCCTTTCTGGTCTGTGCTGAAGCAGGGCATTCTGGCAGCCAAGTGGCTTGACCTTTATTAGTGAGCCTGGTTACCCCCTCTCGGAACAACAGACTTAGAAATCGCCAGCTCATATACAGTGCATAAAATATATTTATATATATACCCTTATACACCATTTTAATAAAAAATATCACAAAATTCTTCTAAGTCCCTCGGGAAGAGTAAAAGACACGCACGTTCATTTTCAGAGCTCCTAGACCTTCCTATAAGAAGTTAGCCAAAAAGTAGCTTCGAAAAACGCTTAGGTTAAGTTTCAGAGTTGCTTCTAATGTACCGAAGCTGGACTTAGACATAATTTCACTCTCACAACATTATGGCTGGTTGGAGACAGTCCGAACCACAAGTACCGGGTCCATGGTTCTGGGCGTATACTGGGGGGACGGGGGGGACTCCCATTAAACCCTGACTATACCGGGGATATGCTTATCACAATGCCTTTCTGGTCTGTGCTGAAGCAGGGCATTCTGGCAGCCAAGTGGCTTGACCTTTATTAGTGAGCCTGGTTACCCCCTCTCGGAACCACAGACTTAGAAATCGCCAGCTCATATACAGTGCATAAAATATATTTATATATATATACCCTTATACACCATTTTAATAAAAAATATCACAAAATTCTTCTAAGTCCCTCGGGAAGAGTGAAAGACGCGCACGTTCATTTTCAGAGCTCCTAGACCTTCCTATAAGAAGTTAGCCAAAAAGTAGCTTCGAAAAACGCTTAGGTTAAGTTTCAGAGTTGCTTCTAATGTACCGAAGCTGGACTTAGACATAATTTCACTCTCACAACATTATGGCTGGTTGGAGACAGTCCGAACCACAAGTACCGGGTCCATGGTTCTGGGCGTATACTGGGGGGACGGGGACGACTCCCATTAACCCCTGACTATACCGGGGATACGCTTATCACAATGCCTTTCTGGTCTGTGCTGAAGCAGGGCATTCTGGCAGCCAAGTGGCTTGACCTTAATTAGTGAGCCTGGTTACCCCCTCTCGGAACCACAGACTTAGAAATCGCCAGCTCATATACAGTGCATAAAATATATTTATATATATACCCTTATACACCATTTTAATAAAAAATATCACAAAATTCTTCTAAGTCCCTCGGGAAGAGTGAAAGACGCGCACGTTCATTTTCAGAGCTCCTAGACCTTCTAATAAGAAGTTAGCCAAAAAGTAGCTTCGAAAAACGCTTAGGTGAAGTTTCAGAGTTGCTTCTAATGTACCAAAGCTGGAATTAGACATAATTTCACTCTCACAACATTATGGCTGGTTGGAGACAGTCCGAACCACAAGTACCGGGTCCATGGTTCTGGGCGTATACTGGGGGGACGGGGACGACTCCCATTAACCCCTGACTATACCGGGGATACGCTTATCACAATGCCTTTCTGGTCTGTGCTGAAGCAGGGCATTCTGGCAGCCAAGTGGCTTGACCTTTATTAGTGAGCCTGGTTACCCCCTCTCGGAACAACGGACTTAGAAATCGCCAGCTCATATACAGTGCATAAAATATATTTATATATATACCCTTATACACCATTTTAATAAAAAATATCACAAAATTCTTCTAAGTCCCTCGGGAAGAGTGAAAGACGCGCACGTTCATTTTCAGAGCTCCTAGACCTTCCTATAAGAAGTTAGCCAAAAAGTAGCTTCGAAAAACGCTTAGGTTAAGTTTCAGAGTTGCTTCTAATGTACCGAAGCTGGACTTAGACATAATTTCACTCTCACAACATTATGGCTGGTTGGAGACAGTCCGAACCACAAGTACCGGGTCCATGGTTCTGGGCGTATACTGGTGGGACGGGGACGACTCCCATTAACCCCTGACTATACCGGGGATACGCTTATCACAATGCCTTTCTGGTCTGTGCTGAAGCAGGGCATTCTGGCAGCCAAGTGGCTTGACCTTAATTAGTGAGCCTGGTTACCCCCTCTCGGAACCACAGACTTAGAAATCGCCAGCTCATATACAGTGCATAAAATATATTTATATATATACCCTTATACACCATTTTAATAAAAAATATCACAAAATTCTTCTAAGTCCCTCGGGAAGAGTGAAAGACGCGCACGTTCATTTTCAGAGCTCCTAGACCTTCTAATAAGAAGTTAGCCAAAAAGTAGCTTCGAAAAACGCTTAGGTGAAGTTTCAGAGTTGCTTCTAATGTACCAAAGCTGGACTTAGACATAATTTCACTCTCACAACATTATGGCTGGTTGGAGACAGTCCGAACCACAAGTACCGGGTCCATGGTTCTGGGCGTATACTGGGGGGACGGGGACGACTCCCATTAACCCCTGACTATACCGGGGATACGCTTATCACAATGCCTTTCTTGTCTGTGCTGAAGCAGGGCATTCTGGCAGCCAAGTGGCTTGACCTTTATTAGTGAGCCTGGTTACCCCCTCTCGGAACAACGGACTTAGAAATCGCCAGCTCATATACAGTGCATAAAATATATTTATATATATACCCTTATACACCATTTTAATAAAAAATATCACAAAATTCTTCTAAGTCCCTCGGGAAGAGTAAAAGACGCGCACGTTCATTTTCAGAGCTCCTAGACCTTCCTATAAGAAGTTAGCCAAAAAGTAGCTTCGAAAAACGCTTAGGTTAAGTTTCAGAGTTGCTTCTAATGTACCGAAGCTGGACTTAGACATAATTTCACTCTCACAACATTATGGCTGGTTGGAGACAGTCCGAACCACAAGTACCGGGTCCATGGTTCTGGGCGTATACTGGGGGGACGGGGGGGACTCCCATTAACCCCTGACTATACCGGGGATACGCTTATCACAATGCCTTTCTGGTCTGTGCTGAAGCAGGGCATTCTGGCAGCCAAGTGGCTTGACCTTTATTAGTGAGCCTGGTTACCCCCTCTCGGAACAACAGACTTAGAAATCGCCAGCTCATATACAGTGCATAAAATATATTTATATATATACCCTTATACACCATTTTAATAAAAAATATCACAAAATTCTTCTAAGTCCCTCGGGAAGAGTGAAAGACGCGCACGTTCATTTTCAGAGCTCCTAGACCTTCCCATAAGATGTTAGCCAAAAAGTAGCTTCGAAAAACGCTTAGGTGAAGTTTCAGAGTTGCTTCTAATGTACCAAAGCTGGACTTAGACATAATTTCACTCTCACAACATTATGGCTGGTTGGAGACAGTCCGAACCACAAGTACCGGGTCCATGGTTCTGGGCGTATACTGGGGGGACGGGGACGACTCCCATTAACCCCTGACTATACCGGGGATATGCTTATCACAATGCCTTTCTGGTCTGTGCTGAAGCAGGGCATTCTGGCAGCCAAGTGGCTTGACCTTAATTAGTGAGCCTGGTTACCCCCTCTCGGAACCACAGACTTAGAAATCGCCAGCTCATATACAGTGCATAAAATATATTTATATATATACCCTTATACACCATTTTAATAAAAAATATCACAAAATTCTTCTAAGTCCCTCGGGAAGAGTGAAAGACGCGCACGTTCATTTTCAGAGCTCCTAGACCTTCTAATAAGAAGTTAGCCAAAAAGTAGCTTCGAAAAACGCTTAGGTGAAGTTTCAGAGTTGCTTCTAATGTACCAAAGCTGGAATTAGACATAATTTCACTCTCACAACATTATGGCTGGTTGGAGACAGTCCGAACCACAAGTACCGGGTCCATGGTTCTGGGCGTATACTGGGGGGACGGGGACGACTCCCATTAACCCCTGACTATACCGGGGATACGCTTATCACAATGCCTTTCTGGTCTGTGCTGAAGCAGGGCATTCTGGCAGCCAAGTGGCTTGACCTTTATTAGTGAGCCTGGTTACCCCCTCTCGGAACAACGGACTTAGAAATCGCCAGCTCATATACAGTGCATAAAATATATTTATATATATACCCTTATACACCATTTTAATAAAAAATAACACAAAATTCTTCTAAGTCCCTCGGGAAGAGTAAAAGACGCGCACGTTCATTTTCAGAGCTCCTAGACCTTCCTATAAGAAGTTAGCCAAAAAGTAGCTTCGAAAAACGCTTAGGTTAAGTTTCAGAGTTGCTTCTAATGTACCGAAGCTGGACTTAGACATAATTTCAATCTCACAACATTATGGCTGGTTGGAGACAGTCCGAACCACAAGTACCGGGTCCATGGTTCTGGGCGTATACTGGGGGGACGGGGACGACTCCCATTAACCCCTGACTATACCGGGGATACGCTTATCACAATGCCTTTCTGGTCTGTGCTGAAGCAGGGCATTCTGGCAGCCAAGTGGCTTGACCTTTATTAGTGAGCCTGGTTACCCCCTCTCGGAACAACAGACTTAGAAATCGCCAGCTCATATACAGTGCATAAAATATATTTATATATATACCCTTATACACCATTTTAATAAAAAATATCACAAAATTCTTCTAAGTCCCTCGGGAAGAGTAAAAGACGCGCACGTTAATTTTCAGAGCTCCTAGACCTTCCTATAAGAAGTTAGCCAAAAAGTAGCTTCGAAAAACGCTTAGGTTAAGTTTCAGAGTTGCTTCTAATGTACCGAAGCTGGACTTAGACATAATTTCACTCTCACAACATTATGGCTGGTTGGAGACAGTCCGAACCACAAGTACCGGGTCCATGGTTCTGGGCGTATACTGGGGGGACGGGGACGACTCCCATTAACCCCTGACTATACCGGGGATACGCTTATCACAATGCCTTTCTGGTCTGTGCTGAAGCAGGGCATTCTGGCAGCCAAGTGGCTTGACCTTAATTAGTGAGCCTGGTTACCCCCTCTCGGAACCACAGACTTAGAAATCGCCAGCTCATATACAGTGCATAAAATATATTTATATATATACCCTTATACACCATTTTAATAAAAAATATCACAAAATTCTTCTAAGTCCCTCGGGAAGAGTGAAAGACGCGCACGTTCATTTTCAGAGCTCCTAGACCTTCCCATAAGACGTTAGCCAAAAAGTAGCTTCGAAAAACGCTTAGGTGAAGTTTCAGAGTTGCTTCTAATGTACCAAAGCTGGACTTAGACATAATTTCACTCTCACAACATTATGGCTGGTTGGAGACAGTCCGAACCACAAGTACCGGGTCCATGGTTCTGGGCGTATACTGGGGGGACGGGGACGACTCCCATTAACCCCTGACTATACCGGGGATACGCTTATCACAATGCCTTTCTGGTCTGTGCTGAAGCAGGGCATTCTGGCAGCCAAATGGCTTGACCTTTATTAGTGAGCCTGGTTACCCCCTCTCGGAACAACAGACTTAGAAATCGCCAGCTCATATACAGTGCATAAAATATATTTATATATATACCCTTATACACCATTTTAATAAAAAATATCACAAAATTCTTTTAAGTCCCTCGGGAAGAGTAAAAGACGCGCACGTTCATTTTCAGAGCTCCTAGACCTTCCTATAAGAAGTTAGCCAAAAAGTAGCTTCGAAAAACGCTTAGGTTAAGTTTCAGAGTTGCTTCTAATGTACCGAAGCTGGACTTAGACATAATTTCAATCTCACAACATTATGGCTGGTTGGAGACAGTCCGAACCACAAGTACCGGGTCCATGGTTCTGGGCGTATACTGGGGGGACGGGGACGACTCCCATTAACCCCTGACTATACCGGGGATACGCTTATCACAATGCCTTTCTGGTCTGTGCTGAAGCAGGGCATTCTGGCAGCCAAGTGGCTTGACCTTTATTAGTGAGCCTGGTTACCCCCTCTCGGAACAACAGACTTAGAAATCGCCAGCTCATATACAGTGCATAAAATATATTTATATATATACCCTTATACACCATTTTAATAAAAAATATCACAAAATTCTTCTAAGTCCCTCGGGAAGAGTGAAAGACGCGCACGTTCATTTTCAGAGCTCCTAGACCTTCCTATAAGAAGTTAGCCAAAAAGTAGCTTCGAAAAACGCTTAGGTTAAGTTTCAGAGTTGCTTCTAATGTACCGAAGCTGGACTTAGACATAATTTCACTCTCACAACATTATGGCTGGTTGGAGACAGTCCGAACCACAAGTACCGGGTCCATGGTTCTGGGCGTATACTGGTGGGACGGGGACGACTCCCATTAACCCCTGACTATACCGGGGATACGCTTATCACAATGCCTTTCTGGTCTGTGCTGAAGCAGGGCATTCTGGCAGCCAAGTGGCTTGACCTTAATTAGTGAGCCTGGTTACCCCCTCTCGGAACCACAGACTTAGAAATCGCCAGCTCATATACAGTGCATAAAATATATTTATATATATACCCTTATACACCATTTTAATAAAAAATATCACAAAATTCTTCTAAGTCCCTCGGGAAGAGTGAAAGACGCGCACGTTCATTTTCAGAGCTCCTAGACCTTCTAATAAGAAGTTAGCCAAAAAGTAGCTTCGAAAAACGCTTAGGTGAAGTTTCAGAGTTGCTTCTAATGTACCAAAGCTGGACTTAGACATAATTTCACTCTCACAACATTATGGCTGGTTGGAGACAGTCCGAACCACAAGTACCGGGTCCATGGTTCTGGGCGTATACTGGGGGGACGGGGACGACTCCCATTAACCCCTGACTATACCGGGGATACGCTTATCACAATGCCTTTCTTGTCTGTGCTGAAGCAGGGCATTCTGGCAGCCAAGTGGCTTGACCTTTATTAGTGAGCCTGGTTACCCCCTCTCGGAACAACGGACTTAGAAATCGCCAGCTCATATACAGTGCATAAAATATATTTATATATATACCCTTATACACCATTTTAATAAAAAATATCACAAAATTCTTCTAAGTCCCTCGGGAAGAGTAAAAGACGCGCACGTTCATTTTCAGAGCTCCTAGACCTTCCTATAAGAAGTTAGCCAAAAAGTAGCTTCGAAAAACGCTTAGGTTAAGTTTCAGAGTTGCTTCTAATGTACCGAAGCTGGATTTAGACATAATTTCAATCTCACAACATTATGGCTGGTTGGAGACAGTCCGAACCACAAGTACCGGGTCCATGGTTCTGGGCGTATACTGGGGGGACGGGGACGACTCCCATTAACCCCTGACTATACCGGGGATACGCTTATCACAATGCCTTTCTGGTCTGTGCTGAAGCAGGGCATTCTGGCAGCCAAGTGGCTTGACCTTTATTAGTGAGCCTGGTTACCCCCTCTCGGAACAACAGACTTAGAAATCGCCAGCTCATATACAGTGCATAAAATATATTTATATATATACCCTTATACACCATTTTAATAAAAAATATCACAAAATTCTTCTAAGTCCCTCGGGAAGAGTAAAAGACGCGCACGTTCATTTTCAGAGCTCCTAGACCTTCCTATAAGAAGTTAGCCAAAAAGTAGCTTCGAAAAACGCTTAGGTTAAGTTTCAGAGTTGCTTCTAATGTACCGAAGCTGGACTTAGACATAATTTCACTCTCACAACATTATGGCTGGTTGGAGACAGTCCGAACCACAAGTACCGGGTCCATGGTTCTGGGCGTATACTGGGGGGACGGGGGGGACTCCCATTAACCCCTGACTATACCGGGGATACGCTTATCACAATGCCTTTCTGGTCTGTGCTGAAGCAGGGCATTCTGGCAGCCAAGTGGCTTGACCTTTATTAGTGAGCCTGGTTACCCCCTCTCGGAACAACAGACTTAGAAATCGCCAGCTCATATACAGTGCATAAAATATATTTATATATATACCCTTATACACCATTTTAATAAAAAATATCACAAAATTCTTCTAAGTCCCTCGGGAAGAGTGAAAGACGCGCACGTTCATTTTCAGAGCTCCTAGACCTTCCCATAAGATGTTAGCCAAAAAGTAGCTTCGAAAAACGCTTAGGTGAAGTTTCAGAGTTGCTTCTAATGTACCAAAGCTGGACTTAGACATAATTTCACTCTCACAACATTATGGCTGGTTGGAGACAGTCCGAACCACAAGTACCGGGTCCATGGTTCTGGGCGTATACTGGGGGGACGGGGACGACTCCCAATAAACCCTGACTATACCGGGGATATGCTTATCACAATGCCTTTCTGGTCTGTGCTGAAGCAGGGCATTCTGGCAGCCAAGTGGCTTGACCTTTATTAGTGAGCCTGGTTACCCCCTCTCGGAACCACAGACTTAGAAATCGCCAGCTCATATACAGTGCATAAAATATATTTATATATACACTGGCGACACACTTTATTCGAGCTTGGCTAGTCCCACGAATTCGGGTATACCCGGGTGTATTGAGGTTTGTGACTGTTTTCTGCCGAAGTGCATTGAGTTATTTTCCAAGCAGGGATTGAAGCATTTTATTCCCGCTGGCTGCAATACTGCACAGTATATATATATATACTGCATTACAATTCATGAATTTATGCCATCTGGTAGACACGCGAAGCATTGCAGCCTATTAAATCCTAATCATTATCATTTAACAGATAAGCCGCCCATCAGCCAGGCATGAACCCAGGCTGGGAAGGCAAATGCAACGGGGCTTGTCAGAGGTGAGGAGTGGCGCATTCCAGGTATCTGCCAGGTACATACCGGGTATTTGCTCGAATAAAGTGTGTCGGTGCAGTATATACCCTTATACACCATTTTAATAAAAAATATCACAAAATTCTTCTAAGTCCCTCGGGAAGAGTGAAAGACGCGCACGTTCATTTTCAGAGCTCCTAGACCTTCCTATAAGAAGTTAGCCAAAAAGTAGCTTCGAAAAACGCTTAGGTTAAGTTTCAGAGTTGCTTCTAATGTACCGAAGCTGGACTTAGACATAATTTCACTCTCACAACATTATGGCTGGTTGGAGACAGTCCGAACCACAAGTACCGGGTCCATGGTTCTGGGCGTATACTGGGGGGACGGGGACGACTCCCATTAACCCCTGACTATACCGGGGATACGCTTATCACAATGCCTTTCTGGTCTGTGCTGAAGCAGGGCATTCTGGCAGCCAAGTGGCTTGACCTTAATTAGTGAGCCTGGTTACCCCCTCTCGGAACCACAGACTTAGAAATCGCCAGCTCATATACAGTGCATAAAATATATTTATATATATACCCTTATACACCATTTTAATAAAAAATATCACAAAATTCTTCTAAGTCCCTCGGGAAGAGTGAAAGACGCGCACGTTCATTTTCAGAGCTCCTAGACCTTCTAATAAGAAGTTAGCCAAAAAGTAGCTTCGAAAAACGCTTAGGTGAAGTTTCAGAGTTGCTTCTAATGTACCAAAGCTGGAATTAGACATAATTTCACTCTCACAACATTATGGCTGGTTGGAGACAGTCCGAACCACAAGTACCGGGTCCATGGTTCTGGGCGTATACTGGGGGGACGGGGACGACTCCCATTAACCCCTGACTATACCGGGGATACGCTTATCACAATGCCTTTCTGGTCTGTGCTGAAGCAGGGCATTCTGGCAGCCAAGTGGCTTGACCTTTATTAGTGAGCCTGGTTACCCCCTCTCGGAACAACGGACTTAGAAATCGCCAGCTCATATACAGTGCATAAAATATATTTATATATATACCCTTATACACCATTTTAATAAAAAATATCACAAAATTCTTCTAAGTCCCTCGGGAAGAGTGAAAGACGCGCACGTTCATTTTCAGAGCTCCTAGACCTTCCTATAAGAAGTTAGCCAAAAAGTAGCTTCGAAAAACGCTTAGGTTAAGTTTCAGAGTTGCTTCTAATGTACCGAAGCTGGACTTAGACATAATTTCACTCTCACAACATTATGGCTGGTTGGAGACAGTCCGAACCACAAGTACCGGGTCCATGGTTCTGGGCGTATACTGGGGGGACGGGGACGACTCCCATTAACCCCTGACTATACCGGGGATACGCTTATCACAATGCCTTTCTGGTCTGTGCTGAAGCAGGGCATTCTGGCAGCCAAGTGGCTTGACCTTAATTAGTGAGCCTGGTTACCCCCTCTCGGAACCACAGACTTAGAAATCGCCAGCTCATATACAGTGCATAAAATATATTTATATATATACCCTTATACACCATTTTAATAAAAAATATCACAAAATTCTTCTAAGTCCCTCGGGAAGAGTGAAAGACGCGCACGTTCATTTTCAGAGCTCCTAGACCTTCTAATAAGAAGTTAGCCAAAAAGTAGCTTCGAAAAACGCTTAGGTGAAGTTTCAGAGTTGCTTCTAATGTACCAAAGCTGGAATTAGACATAATTTCACTCTCACAACATTATGGCTGGTTGGAGACAGTCCGAACCACAAGTACCGGGTCCATGGTTCTGGGCGTATACTGGGGGGACGGGGACGACTCCCATTAACCCCTGACTATACCGGGGATACGCTTATCACAATGCCTTTCTGGTCTGTGCTGAAGCAGGGCATTCTGGCAGCCAGGTGGCTTGACCTTTATTAGTGAGCCTGGTTACCCCCTCTCGGAACAACGGACTTAGAAATCGCCAGCTCATATACAGTGCATAAAATATATTTATATATATACCCTTATACACCATTTTAATAAAAAATATCACAAAATTCTTCTAAGTCCCTCGGGAAGAGTAAAAGACGCGCACGTTCATTTTCAGAGCTCCTAGACCTTCCTATAAGAAGTTAGCCAAAAAGTAGCTTCGAAAAACGCTTAGGTTAAGTTTCAGAGTTGCTTCTAATGTACCGAAGCTGGACTTAGACATAATTTCACTCTCACAACATTATGGCTGGTTGGAGACAGTCCGAACCACAAGTACCGGGTCCATGGTTCTGGGCGTATACTGGGGGGACGGGGACGACTCCCATTAACCCCTGACTATACCGGGGATACGCTTATCACAATGCCTTTCTGGTCTGTGCTGAAGCAGGGCATTCTGGCAGCCAAGTGGCTTGACCTTAATTAGTGAGCCTGGTTACCCCCTCTCGGAACCACAGACTTAGAAATCGCCAGCTCATATACAGTGCATAAAATATATTTATATATATACCCTTATACACCATTTTAATAAAAAATATCACAAAATTCTTCTAAGTCCCTCGGGAAGAGTGAAAGACGCGCACGTTCATTTTCAGAGCTCCTAGACCTTCCCATAAGACGTTAGCCAAAAAGTAGCTTCGAAAAACGCTTAGGTGAAGTTTCAGAGTTGCTTCTAATGTACCAAAGCTGGACTTAGACATAATTTCACTCTCACAACATTATGGCTGGTTGGAGACAGTCCGAACCACAAGTACCGGGTCCATGGTTCTGGGCGTATACTGGGGGGACGGGGACGACTCCCATTAACCCCTGACTATACCGGGGATACGCTTATCACAATGCCTTTCTGGTCTGTGCTGAAGCAGGGCATTCTGGCAGCCAAGTGGCTTGACCTTTATTAGTGAGCCTGGTTACCCCCTCTCGGAACAACAGACTTAGAAATCGCCAGCTCATACAGTATACAGTGCATAAAATATATTTATATATATACCCTTATACACCATTTTAATAAAAAATATCACAAAATTCTTCTAAGTCCCTCGGGAAGAGTGAAAGACGCGCACGTTCATTTTCAGAGCTCCTAGACCTTCCTATAAGAAGTTAGCCAAAAAGTAGCTTCGAAAAACGCTTAGGTTAAGTTTCAGAGTTGCTTCTAATGTACAGAAGCTGGACTTAGACATAATTTCACTCTCACAACATTATGGCTGGTTGGAGACAGTCCGAACCACAAGTACCGGGTCCATGGTTCTGGGCGTATACTGGGGGGACGGGGACGACTCCCATTAACCCCTGACTATACCGGGGATACGCTTATCACAATGCCTTTCTGGTCTGTGCTGAAGCAGGGCATTCTGGCAGCCAAGTGGCTTGACCTTAATTAGTGAGCCTGGTTACCCCCTCTCGGAACCACAGACTTAGAAATCGCCAGCTCATATACAGTGCATAAAATATATTTATATATATACCCTTATACACCATTTTAATAAAAAATATCACAAAATTCTTCTAAGTCCCTCGGGAAGAGTGAAAGACGCGCACGTTCATTTTCAGAGCTCCTAGACCTTCCCATAAGAAGTTAGCCAAAAAGTAGCTTCGAAAAACGCTTAGGTTAAGTTTCAGAGTTGCTTCTAATGTACCGAAGCTGGACTTAGACATAATTTCACTCTCACAACATTATGGCTGGTTGGAGACAGTCCGAACCACAAGTACCGGGTCCATGGTTCTGGGCGTATACTGGGGGGACGGGGACGACTCCCATTAACCCCTGACTATACCGGGGATACGCTTATCACAATGCCTTTCCTGTCTGTGCTGAAGCAGGGCATTCTGGCAGCCAAGTGGCTTGACATTTATTAGTGAGCCTGGTTACCCCCTCTCGGAACCACAGACTTAGAAATCGCCAGCTCATATACAGTGCATAAAATATATTTATATATATACCCTTATACACCATTTTAATAAAAAATATCACAAAATTCTTCTAAGTCCCTCGGGAAGAGTGAAAGACGCGCACGTTCATTTTCAGAGCTCCTAGACCTTCCTATAAGAAGTTAGCCAAAAAGTAGCTTCGAAAAACGCTTAGGTTAAGTTTCAGAGTTGCTTCTAATGTACCGAAGCTGGACTTAGACATAATTTCACTCTCACAACATTATGGCTGGTTGGAGACAGTCCGAACCACAAGTACCGGGTCCATGGTTCTGGGCGTATACTGGGGGGACGGGGACGACTCCCATTAACCCCTGACTATACCGGGGATACGCTTATCACAATGCCTTTCTGGTCTGTGCTGAAGCAGGGCATTCTGGCAACCAAGTGGCTTGACCTTAATTAGTGAGCCTGGTTACCCCCTCTCGGATCCACAGACTTAGAAATCGCCAGCTCATATACAGTGCATAAAATATATTTATATATATACCCTTATACACCATTTTAATAAAAAATATCACAAAATTCTTCTAAGTCCCTCGGGAAGAGTGAAAGACGCGCACGTTCATTTTCAGAGCTCCTAGACCTTCTAATAAGAAGTTAGCCAAAAAGTAGCTTCGAAAAACGCTTAGGTGAAGTTTCAGAGTTGCTTCTAATGTACCAAAGCTGGAATTAGACATAATTTCACTCTCACAACATTATGGCTGGTTGGAGACAGTCCGAACCACAAGTACCGGGTCCATGGTTCTGGGCGTACTGTATACTGGGGGGACGGGGACGACTCCCATTAACCCCTGACTATACCGGGGATACACTTATCACAATGCCTTTCTGGTCTGTGCTGAAGCAGGGCATTCTGGCAGCCAAGTGGCTTGACCTTTATTAGTGAGCCTGGTTACCCCCTCTCGGAACAACAGACTTAGAAATCGCCAGCTCATATACAGTGCATAAAATATATTTATATATATACCCTTATACACCATTTTAATAAAAAATATCACAAAATTCTTCTAAGTCCCTCGGGAAGAGTGAAAGACGCGCACGTTCATTTTCAGAGCTCCTAGACCTTCCTATAAGAAGTTAGCCAAAAAGTAGCTTCGAAAAACGCTTAGGTTAAGTTTCAGAGTTGCTTCTAATGTACCGAAGCTGGACTTAGACATAATTTCACTCTCACAACATTATGGCTGGTTGGAGACAGTCCGAACCACAAGTACCGGGTCCATGGTTCTGGGCGTATACTGGGGGGACGGGGGGGACTCCCATTAACCCCTGACTATACCGGGGATACGCTTATCACAATGCCTTTCTGGTCTGTGCTGAAGCAGGGCATTCTGGCAGCCAAGTGGCTTGACCTTAATTAGTGAGCCTGGTTACCCCCTCTCGGAACCACAGACTTAGAAATCGCCAGCTCATATACAGTGCATACAATATATTTATATATATACCCTTATACACCATTTTAATAAAAAATATCACAAAATTCTTCTAAGTCCCTCGGGAAGAGTGAAAGACGCGCACGTTCATTTTCAGAGCTCCTAGACCTTCCCATAAGAAGTTAGCCAAAAAGTAGCTTCGAAAAACGCTTAGGTGAAGTTTCAGAGTTGCTTCTAATGTACCAAAGCTGGACTTAGACATAATTTCACTCTCACAACATTATGGCTGGTTGGAGACAGTCCGAACCACAAGTACCGGGTCCATGGTTCTGGGCGTATACTGGGGGGACGGGGACGACTCCCATTAACCCCTGACTATACCGGGGATACGCTTATCACAATGCCTTTCCTGTCTGTGCTGAAGCAGGGCATTCTGGCAGCCAAGTGGCTTGACCTTTATTAGTGAGCCTGGTTACCCCCTCTCGGAACCACAGACTTAGAAATCGCCAGCTCATATACAGTGCATAAAATATATTTATATATATACCCTTATACACCATTTTAATAAAAAATATCACAAAATTCTTCTAAGTCCCTCGGGAAGAGTGAAAGACGCGCACGTTCATTTTCAGAGCTCCTAGACCTTCCCATAAGAAGTTAGCCAAAAAGTAGCTTCGAAAAACGCTTAGGTTAAGTTTCAGAGTTGCTTCTAATGTACCGAAGCTGGACTTAGACATAATTTCACTCTCACAACATTATGGCTGGTTGGAGACAGTCCGAACCACAAGTACCGGGTCCATGGTTCTGGGCGTATACTGGGGGGACGGGGACGACTCCCATTAACCCCTGACTATACCGGGGATACGCTTATCACAATGCCTTTCCTGTCTGTGCTGAAGCAGGGCATTCTGGCAGCCAAGTGGCTTGACATTTATTAGTGAGCCTGGTTACCCCCTCTCGGAACCACAGACTTAGAAATCGCCAGCTCATATACAGTGCATAAAATATATTTATATATATACCCTTATACACCATTTTAATAAAAAATATCACAAAATTCTTCTAAGTCCCTCGGGAAGAGTGAAAGACGCGCACGTTCATTTTCAGAGCTCCTAGACCTTCCTATAAGAAGTTAGCCAAAAAGTAGCTTCGAAAAACGCTTAGGTTAAGTTTCAGAGTTGCTTCTAATGTACCGAAGCTGGACTTAGACATAATTTCACTCTCACAACATTATGGCTGGTTGGAGACAGTCCGAACCACAAGTACCGGGTCCATGGTTCTGGGCGTATACTGGGGGGACGGGGGGGACTCCCATTAACCCCTGACTATACCGGGGATACGCTTATCACAATGCCTTTCTGGTCTGTGCTGAAGCAGGGCATTCTGGCAGCCAAGTGGCTTGACCTTAATTAGTGAGCCTGGTTACCCCCTCTCGGAACCACAGACTTAGAAATCGCCAGCTCATATACAGTGCATACAATATATTTATATATATACCCTTATACACCATTTTAATAAAAAATATCACAAAATTCTTCTAAGTCCCTCGGGAAGAGTGAAAGACGCGCACGTTCATTTTCAGAGCTCCTAGACCTTCCCATAAGAAGTTAGCCAAAAAGTAGCTTCGAAAAACGCTTAGGTGAAGTTTCAGAGTTGCTTCTAATGTACCAAAGCTGGACTTAGACATAATTTCACTCTCACAACATTATGGCTGGTTGGAGACAGTCCGAACCACAAGTACCGGGTCCATGGTTCTGGGCGTATACTGGGGGGACGGGGACGACTCCCATTAACCCCTGACTATACCGGGGATACGCTTATCACAATGCCTTTCCTGTCTGTGCTGAAGCAGGGCATTCTGGCAGCCAAGTGGCTTGACCTTTATTAGTGAGCCTGGTTACCCCCTCTCGGAACCACAGACTTAGAAATCGCCAGCTCATATACAGTGCATAAAATATATTTATATATATACCCTTATACACCATTTTAATAAAAAATATCACAAAATTCTTCTAAGTCCCTCGGGAAGAGTGAAAGACGCGCACGTTCATTTTCAGAGCTCCTAGACCTTCCCATAAGAAGTTAGCCAAAAAGTAGCTTCGAAAAACGCTTAGGTTAAGTTTCAGAGTTGCTTCTAATGTACCGAAGCTGGACTTAGACATAATTTCACTCTCACAACATTATGGCTGGTTGGAGACAGTCCGAACCACAAGTACCGGGTCCATGGTTCTGGGCGTATACTGGGGGGACGGGGACGACTCCCATTAACCCCTGACTATACCGGGGATACGCTTATCACAATGCCTTTCCTGTCTGTGCTGAAGCAGGGCATTCTGGCAGCCAAGTGGCTTGACATTTATTAGTGAGCCTGGTTACCCCCTCTCGGAACCACAGACTTAGAAATCGCCAGCTCATATACAGTGCATAAAATATATTTATATATATACCCTTATACACCATTTTAATAAAAAATATCACAAAATTCTTCTAAGTCCCTCGGGAAGAGTGAAAGACGCGCACGTTCATTTTCAGAGCTCCTAGACCTTCCTATAAGAAGTTAGCCAAAAAGTAGCTTCGAAAAACGCTTAGGTTAAGTTTCAGAGTTGCTTCTAATGTACCGAAGCTGGACTTAGACATAATTTCACTCTCACAACATTATGGCTGGTTGGAGACAGTCCGAACCACAAGTACCGGGTCCATGGTTCTGGGCGTATACTGGGGGGACGGGGACGACTCCCATTAACCCCTGACTATACCGGGGATACGCTTATCACAATGCCTTTCTGGTCTGTGCTGAAGCAGGGCATTCTGGCAGCCAAGTGGCTTGACCTTAATTAGTGAGCCTGGTTACCCCCTCTCGGAACCACAGACTTAGAAATCGCCAGCTCATATACAGTGCATAAAATATATTTATATATATACCCTTATACACCATTTTAATAAAAAATATCACAAAATTCTTCTAAGTCCCTCGGGAAGAGTGAAAGACGCGCACGTTCATTTTCAGAGCTCCTAGACCTTCTAATAAGAAGTTAGCCAAAAAGTAGCTTCGAAAAACGCTTAGGTGAAGTTTCAGAGTTGCTTCTAATGTACCAAAGCTGGAATTAGACATAATTTCACTCTCACAACATTATGGCTGGTTGGAGACAGTCCGAACCACAAGTACCGGGTCCATGGTTCTGGGCGTACTGTATACTGGGGGGACGGGGACGACTCCCATTAACCCCTGACTATACCGGGGATACACTTATCACAATGCCTTTCTGGTCTGTGCTGAAGCAGGGCATTCTGGCAGCCAAGTGGCTTGACCTTTATTAGTGAGCCTGGTTACCCCCTCTCGGAACAACAGACTTAGAAATCGCCAGCTCATATACAGTGCATAAAATATATTTATATATATACCCTTATACACCATTTTAATAAAAAATATCACAAAATTCTTCTAAGTCCCTCGGGAAGAGTGAAAGACGCGCACGTTCATTTTCAGAGCTCCTAGACCTTCCTATAAGAAGTTAGCCAAAAAGTAGCTTCGAAAAACGCTTAGGTTAAGTTTCAGAGTTGCTTCTAATGTACCGAAGCTGGACTTAGACATAATTTCACTCTCACAACATTATGGCTGGTTGGAGACAGTCCGAACCACAAGTACCGGGTCCATGGTTCTGGGCGTATACTGGGGGGACGGGGGGGACTCCCATTAACCCCTGACTATACCGGGGATACGCTTATCACAATGCCTTTCTGGTCTGTGCTGAAGCAGGGCATTCTGGCAGCCAAGTGGCTTGACCTTAATTAGTGAGCCTGGTTACCCCCTCTCGGAACCACAGACTTAGAAATCGCCAGCTCATATACAGTGCATACAATATATTTATATATATACCCTTATACACCATTTTAATAAAAAATATCACAAAATTCTTCTAAGTCCCTCGGGAAGAGTGAAAGACGCGCACGTTCATTTTCAGAGCTCCTAGACCTTCCCATAAGAAGTTAGCCAAAAAGTAGCTTCGAAAAACGCTTAGGTGAAGTTTCAGAGTTGCTTCTAATGTACCAAAGCTGGACTTAGACATAATTTCACTCTCACAACATTATGGCTGGTTGGAGACAGTCCGAACCACAAGTACCGGGTCCATGGTTCTGGGCGTATACTGGGGGGACGGGGACGACTCCCATTAACCCCTGACTATACCGGGGATACGCTTATCACAATGCCTTTCCTGTCTGTGCTGAAGCAGGGCATTCTGGCAGCCAAGTGGCTTGACCTTTATTAGTGAGCCTGGTTACCCCCTCTCGGAACCACAGACTTAGAAATCGCCAGCTCATATACAGTGCATAAAATATATTTATATATATACCCTTATACACCATTTTAATAAAAAATATCACAAAATTCTTCTAAGTCCCTCGGGAAGAGTGAAAGACGCGCATGTTCATTTTCAGAGCTCCTAGACCTTCCTATAAGAAGTTAGCCAAAAAGTAGCTTCGAAAAACGCTTAGGTTAAGTTTCAGAGTTGCTTCTAATGTACCAAAGCTGGACTTAGACATAATTTCACTCTCACAACATTATGGCTGGTTGGAGACAGTCCGAACCACAAGTACCGGGTCCATGGTTCTGGGCGTATACTGGGGGGACGGGGACGACTCCTATTAACCCCTGACTATACCGGGGATACGCTTATCACAATGCCTTTCTGGTCTGTGCTGAAGCAGGGCATTCTGGCAGCCAAGTGGCTTGACCTTAATTAGTGAGCCTGGTTACCCCCTCTCGGAACCACAGACTTAGAAATCGCCAGCTCATATACAGTGCATAAAATATATTTATATATATACCCTTATACACCATTTTAATAAAAAATATCACAAAATTCTTCTAAGTCCCTCGGGAAGAGTGAAAGACGCGCACGTTCATTTTCAGAGCTCGTAGACCTTCCCATAAGAAGTTAGCCAAAAAGTAGCTTCGAAAAACGCTTAGGTGAAGTTTCAGAGTTGCTTCTAATGTACCAAAGCTGGACTTAGACATAATTTCACTCTCACAACATTATGGCTGGTTGGAGACAGTCCGAACCACAAGTACCGGGTCCATGGTTCTGGGCGTATACTGGGGGGACGGGGACGACTCCCATTAACCCCTGACTATACCGGGGATACGCTTATCACAATGCCTTTCCTGTCTGTGCTGAAGCAGGGCATTCTGGCAGCCAAGTGGCTTGACCTTTATTAGTGAGCCTGGTTACCCCCTCTCGGAACCACAGACTTAGAAATCGCCAGCTCATATACAGTGCATAAAATATATTTATATATATACCCTTATACACCATTTTAATAAAAAATATCACAAAATTCTTCTAAGTCCCTCGGGAAGAGTGAAAGACGCGCATGTTCATTTTCAGAGCTCCTAGACCTTCCTATAAGAAGTTAGCCAAAAAGTAGCTTCGAAAAACGCTTAGGTGAAGTTTCAGAGTTGCTTCTAATGTACCAAAGCTGGAATTAGACATAATTTCACTCTCACAACATTATGGCTGGTTGGAGACAGTCCGAACCACAAGTACCGGGTCCATGGTTCTGGGCGTATACTGGGGGGACGGGGACGACTCCTATTAACCCCTGACTATACCGGGGATACGCTTATCACAATGCCTTTCTGGTCTGTGCTGAAGCAGGGCATTCTGGCAGCCAAGTGGCTTGACCTTAATTAGTGAGCCTGGTTACCCCCTCTCGGAACCACAGACTTAGAAATCGCCAGCTCATATACAGTGCATAAAATATATTTATATATATACCCTTATACACCATTTTAATAAAAAATATCACAAAATTCTTCTAAGTCCCTCGGGAAGAGTGAAAGACGCGCACGTTCATTTTCAGAGCTCCTAGACCTTCCCATAAGAAGTTAGCCAAAAAGTAGCTTCGAAAAACGCTTAGGTGAAGTTTCAGAGTTGCTTCTAATGTACCAAAGCTGGACTTAGACATAATTTCACTCTCACAACATTATGGCTGGTTGGAGACAGTCCGAACCACAAGTACCGGGTCCATGGTTCTGGGCGTATACTGGGGGGACGGGGACGACTCCCATTAACCCCTGACTATACCGGGGATACGCTTATCACAATGCCTTTCTGGTCTGTGCTGAAGCAGGGCATTCTGGCAGCCAGGTGGCTTGACCTTTATTAGTGAGCCTGGTTACCCCCTCTCGGAACAACGGACTTAGAAATCGCCAGCTCATATACAGTGCATAAAATATATTTATATATATACCCTTATACACCATTTTAATAAAAAATATCACAAAATTCTTCTAAGTCCCTCGGGAAGAGTAAAAGACGCGCACGTTCATTTTCAGAGCTCCTAGACCTTCCTATAAGAAGTTAGCCAAAAAGTAGCTTCGAAAAACGCTTAGGTTAAGTTTCAGAGTTGCTTCTAATGTACCGAAGCTGGACTTAGACATAATTTCACTCTCACAACATTATGGCTGGTTGGAGACAGTCCGAACCACAAGTACCGGGTCCATGGTTCTGGGCGTATACTGGGGGGACGGGGACGACTCCCATTAACCCCTGACTATACCGGGGATACGCTTATCACAATGCCTTTCTGGTCTGTGCTGAAGCAGGGCATTCTGGCAGCCAAGTGGCTTGACCTTAATTAGTGAGCCTGGTTACCCCCTCTCGGAACCACAGACTTAGAAATCGCCAGCTCATATACAGTGCATAAAATATATTTATATATATACCCTTATACACCATTTTAATAAAAAATATCACAAAATTCTTCTAAGTCCCTCGGGAAGAGTGAAAGACGCGCACGTTCATTTTCAGAGCTCCTAGACCTTCCCATAAGACGTTAGCCAAAAAGTAGCTTCGAAAAACGCTTAGGTGAAGTTTCAGAGTTGCTTCTAATGTACCAAAGCTGGACTTAGACATAATTTCACTCTCACAACATTATGGCTGGTTGGAGACAGTCCGAACCACAAGTACCGGGTCCATGGTTCTGGGCGTATACTGGGGGGACGGGGACGACTCCCATTAACCCCTGACTATACCGGGGATACGCTTATCACAATGCCTTTCTGGTCTGTGCTGAAGCAGGGCATTCTGGCAGCCAAGTGGCTTGACCTTTATTAGTGAGCCTGGTTACCCCCTCTCGGAACAACAGACTTAGAAATCGCCAGCTCATATACAGTGCATAAAATATATTTATATATATACCCTTATACACCATTTTAATAAAAAATATCACAAAATTCTTCTAAGTCCCTCGGGAAGAGTGAAAGACGCGCACGTTCATTTTCAGAGCTCCTAGACCTTCCTATAAGAAGTTAGCCAAAAAGTAGCTTCGAAAAACGCTTAGGTTAAGTTTCAGAGTTGCTTCTAATGTACAGAAGCTGGACTTAGACATAATTTCACTCTCACAACATTATGGCTGGTTGGAGACAGTCCGAACCACAAGTACCGGGTCCATGGTTCTGGGCGTATACTGGGGGGACGGGGACGACTCCCATTAACCCCTGACTATACCGGGGATACGCTTATCACAATGCCTTTCTGGTCTGTGCTGAAGCAGGGCATTCTGGCAGCCAAGTGGCTTGACCTTAATTAGTGAGCCTGGTTACCCCCTCTCGGAACCACAGACTTAGAAATCGCCAGCTCATATACAGTGCATAAAATATATTTATATATATACCCTTATACACCATTTTAATAAAAAATATCACAAAATTCTTCTAAGTCCCTCGGGAAGAGTGAAAGACGCGCACGTTCATTTTCAGAGCTCCTAGACCTTCTAATAAGAAGTTAGCCAAAAAGTAGCTTCGAAAAACGCTTAGGTTAAGTTTCAGAGTTGCTTCTAATGTACCGAAGCTGGACTTAGACATAATTTCACTCTCACAACATTATGGCTGGTTGGAGACAGTCCGAACCACAAGTACCGGGTCCATGGTTCTGGGCGTATACTGGGGGGACGGGGACGACTCCCATTAACCCCTGACTATACCGGGGATACGCTTATCACAATGCCTTTCTGGTCTGTGCTGAAGCAGGGCATTCTGGCAGCCAGGTGGCTTGACCTTTATTAGTGAGCCTGGTTACCCCCTCTCGGAACAACGGACTTAGAAATCGCCAGCTCATATACAGTGCATAAAATATATTTATATATATACCCTTATACACCATTTTAATAAAAAATATCACAAAATTCTTCTAAGTCCCTCGGGAAGAGTAAAAGACGCGCACGTTCATTTTCAGAGCTCCTAGACCTTCCTATAAGAAGTTAGCCAAAAAGTAGCTTCGAAAAACGCTTAGGTTAAGTTTCAGAGTTGCTTCTAATGTACCGAAGCTGGACTTAGACATAATTTCACTCTCACAACATTATGGCTGGTTGGAGACAGTCCGAACCACAAGTACCGGGTCCATGGTTCTGGGCGTATACTGGGGGGACGGGGACGACTCCCATTAACCCCTGACTATACCGGGGATACGCTTATCACAATGCCTTTCTGGTCTGTGCTGAAGCAGGGCATTCTGGCAGCCAAGTGGCTTGACCTTAATTAGTGAGCCTGGTTACCCCCTCTCGGAACCACAGACTTAGAAATCGCCAGCTCATATACAGTGCATAAAATATATTTATATATATACCCTTATACACCATTTTAATAAAAAATATCACAAAATTCTTCTAAGTCCCTCGGGAAGAGTGAAAGACGCGCACGTTCATTTTCAGAGCTCCTAGACCTTCCCATAAGACGTTAGCCAAAAAGTAGCTTCGAAAAACGCTTAGGTGAAGTTTCAGAGTTGCTTCTAATGTACCAAAGCTGGACTTAGACATAATTTCACTCTCACAACATTATGGCTGGTTGGAGACAGTCCGAACCACAAGTACCGGGTCCATGGTTCTGGGCGTATACTGGGGGGACGGGGACGACTCCCATTAACCCCTGACTATACCGGGGATACGCTTATCACAATGCCTTTCTGGTCTGTGCTGAAGCAGGGCATTCTGGCAGCCAAGTGGCTTGACCTTTATTAGTGAGCCTGGTTACCCCCTCTCGGAACAACAGACTTAGAAATCGCCAGCTCATATACAGTGCATAAAATATATTTATATATATACCCTTATACACCATTTTAATAAAAAATATCACAAAATTCTTCTAAGTCCCTCGGGAAGAGTGAAAGACGCGCACGTTCATTTTCAGAGCTCCTAGACCTTCCTATAAGAAGTTAGCCAAAAAGTAGCTTCGAAAAACGCTTAGGTTAAGTTTCAGAGTTGCTTCTAATGTACAGAAGCTGGACTTAGACATAATTTCACTCTCACAACATTATGGCTGGTTGGAGACAGTCCGAACCACAAGTACCGGGTCCATGGTTCTGGGCGTATACTGGGGGGACGGGGACGACTCCCATTAACCCCTGACTATACCGGGGATACGCTTATCACAATGCCTTTCTGGTCTGTGCTGAAGCAGGGCATTCTGGCAGCCAAGTGGCTTGACCTTAATTAGTGAGCCTGGTTACCCCCTCTCGGAACCACAGACTTAGAAATCGCCAGCTCATATACAGTGCATAAAATATATTTATATATATACCCTTATACACCATTTTAATAAAAAATATCACAAAATTCTTCTAAGTCCCTCGGGAAGAGTGAAAGACGCGCACGTTCATTTTCAGAGCTCCTAGACCTTCTAATAAGAAGTTAGCCAAAAAGTAGCTTCGAAAAACGCTTAGGTTAAGTTTCAGAGTTGCTTCTAATGTACCGAAGCTGGACTTAGACATAATTTCACTCTCACAACATTATGGCTGGTTGGAGACAGTCCGAACCACAAGTACCGGGTCCATGGTTCTGGGCGTATACTGGGGGGACGGGGACGACTCCCATTAACCCCTGACTATACCGGGGATACGCTTATCACAATGCCTTTCCTGTCTGTGCTGAAGCAGGGCATTCTGGCAGCCAAGTGGCTTGACATTTATTAGTGAGCCTGGTTACCCCCTCTCGGAACCACAGACTTAGAAATCGCCAGCTCATATACAGTGCATAAAATATATTTATATATATACCCTTATACACCATTTTAATAAAAAATATCACAAAATTCTTCTAAGTCCCTCGGGAAGAGTGAAAGACGCGCACGTTCATTTTCAGAGCTCCTAGACCTTCCTATAAGAAGTTAGCCAAAAAGTAGCTTCGAAAAACGCTTAGGTTAAGTTTCAGAGTTGCTTCTAATGTACCGAAGCTGGACTTAGACATAATTTCACTCTCACAACATTATGGCTGGTTGGAGACAGTCCGAACCACAAGTACCGGGTCCATGGTTCTGGGCGTATACTGGGGGGACGGGGACGACTCCCATTAACCCCTGACTATACCGGGGATACGCTTATCACAATGCCTTTCTGGTCTGTGCTGAAGCAGGGCATTCTGGCAGCCAAGTGGCTTGACCTTAATTAGTGAGCCTGGTTACCCCCTCTCGGAACCACAGACTTAGAAATCGCCAGCTCATATACAGTGCATAAAATATATTTATATATATACCCTTATACACCATTTTAATAAAAAATATCACAAAATTCTTCTAAGTCCCTCGGGAAGAGTGAAAGACGCGCACGTTCATTTTCAGAGCTCCTAGACCTTCTAATAAGAAGTTAGCCAAAAAGTAGCTTCGAAAAACGCTTAGGTGAAGTTTCAGAGTTGCTTCTAATGTACCAAAGCTGGAATTAGACATAATTTCACTCTCACAACATTATGGCTGGTTGGAGACAGTCCGAACCACAAGTACCGGGTCCATGGTTCTTGGCGTACTGTATACTGGGGGGACGGGGACGACTCCCATTAACCCCTGACTATACCGGGGATACACTTATCACAATGCCTTTCTGGTCTGTGCTGAAGCAGGGCATTCTGGCAGCCAAGTGGCTTGACCTTTATTAGTGAGCCTGGTTACCCCCTCTCGGAACAACAGACTTAGAAATCGCCAGCTCATATACAGTGCATAAAATATATTTATATATATACCCTTATACACCATTTTAATAAAAAATATCACAAAATTCTTCTAAGTCCCTCGGGAAGAGTGAAAGACGCGCACGTTCATTTTCAGAGCTCCTAGACCTTCCTATAAGAAGTTAGCCAAAAAGTAGCTTCGAAAAACGCTTAGGTTAAGTTTCAGAGTTGCTTCTAATGTACCGAAGCTGGACTTAGACATAATTTCACTCTCACAACATTATGGCTGGTTGGAGACAGTCCGAACCACAAGTACCGGGTCCATGGTTCTGGGCGTATACTGGGGGGACGGGGGGGACTCCCATTAACCCCTGACTATACCGGGGATACGCTTATCACAATGCCTTTCTGGTCTGTGCTGAAGCAGGGCATTCTGGCAGCCAAGTGGCTTGACCTTAATTAGTGAGCCTGGTTACCCCCTCTCGGAACCACAGACTTAGAAATCGCCAGCTCATATACAGTGCATACAATATATTTATATATATACCCTTATACACCATTTTAATAAAAAATATCACAAAATTCTTCTAAGTCCCTCGGGAAGAGTGAAAGACGCGCATGTTCATTTTCAGAGCTCCTAGACCTTCCCATAAGAAGTTAGCCAAAAAGTAGCTTCGAAAAACGCTTAGGTGAAGTTTCAGAGTTGCTTCTAATGTACCAAAGCTGGACTTAGACATAATTTCACTCTCACAACATTATGGCTGGTTGGAGACAGTCCGAACCACAAGTACCGGGTCCATGGTTCTGGGCGTATACTGGGGGGACGGGGACGACTCCCATTAACCCCTGACTATACCGGGGATACGCTTATCACAATGCCTTTCCTGTCTGTGCTGAAGCAGGGCATTCTGGCAGCCAAGTGGCTTGACCTTTATTAGTGAGCCTGGTTACCCCCTCTCGGAACCACAGACTTAGAAATCGCCAGCTCATATACAGTGCATAAAATATATTTATATATATACCCTTATACACCATTTTAATAAAAAATATCACAAAATTCTTCTAAGTCCCTCGGGAAGAGTGAAAGACGCGCATGTTCATTTTCAGAGCTCCTAGACCTTCCTATAAGAAGTTAGCCAAAAAGTAGCTTCGAAAAACGCTTAGGTTAAGTTTCAGAGTTGCTTCTAATGTACCAAAGCTGGACTTAGACATAATTTCACTCTCACAACATTATGGCTGGTTGGAGACAGTCCGAACCACAAGTACCGGGTCCATGGTTCTGGGCGTATACTGGGGGGACGGGGACGACTTCCGTTAAACCCTGACTATACCGGGGATATGCTTATCACAATGCCTTTCTTGTCTGTGCTGAAGCAGGGCATTCTGGCAGCCAAGTGGCTTGACCTTTATTAGTGAGCCTGGTTACCCCCTCTCGGAACCACAGACTTAGAAATCGCCAGCTCATATACAGTGCATAAAATATATTTATATATATACCCTTATACACCATTTTAATAAAAAATATCACAAAATTCTTCTAAGTCCCTCGGGAAGAGTGAAAGACGCGCACGTTCATTTTCAGAGCTCCTAGACCTTCCTATAAGAAGTTAGCCAAAAAGTAGCTTCGAAAAACGCTTAGGTGAAGTTTCAGAGTTGCTTCTAATGTACCAAAGCTGGAATTAGACATAATTTCACTCTCACAACATTATGGCTGGTTGGAGACAGTCCGAACCACAAGTACCGGGTCCATGGTTCTGGGCGTATACTGGGGGGACGGGGACGACTCCTATTAACCCCTGACTATACCGGGGATACGCTTATCACAATGCCTTTCTGGTCTGTGCTGAAGCAGGGCATTCTGGCAGCCAAGTGGCTTGACCTTAATTAGTGAGCCTGGTTACCCCCTCTCGGAACCACAGACTTAGAAATCGCCAGCTCATATACAGTGCATAAAATATATTTATATATATACCCTTATACACCATTTTAATAAAAAATATCACAAAATTCTTCTAAGTCCCTCGGGAAGAGTGAAAGACGCGCACGTTCATTTTCAGAGCTCCTAGACCTTCCCATAAGAAGTTAGCCAAAAAGTAGCTTCGAAAAACGCTTAGGTGAAGTTTCAGAGTTGCTTCTAATGTACCAAAGCTGGACTTAGACATAATTTCACTCTCACAACATTATGGCTGGTTGGAGACAGTCCGAACCACAAGTACCGGGTCCATGGTTCTGGGCGTATACTGGGGGGACGGGGACGACTCCCATTAACCCCTGACTATACCGGGGATACGCTTATCACAATGCCTTTCCTGTCTGTGCTGAAGCAGGGCATTCTGGCAGCCAAGTGGCTTGACCTTTATTAGTGAGCCTGGTTACCCCCTCTCGGAACCACAGACTTAGAAATCGCCAGCTCATATACAGTGCATAAAATATATTTATATATATACCCTTATACACCATTTTAATAAAAAATATCACAAAATTCTTCTAAGTCCCTCGGGAAGAGAGAAAGACGCGCATGTTCATTTTCAGAGCTCCTAGACCTTCCTATAAGAAGTTAGCCAAAAAGTAGCTTCGAAAAACGCTTAGGTTAAGTTTCAGAGTTGCTTCTAATGTACCAAAGCTGGACTTAGACATAATTTCACTCTCACAACATTATGGCTGGTTGGAGACAGTCCGAACCACAAGTACCGGGTCCATGGTTCTGGGCGTATACTGGGGGGACGGGGACGACTTCCGTTAAACCCTGACTATACCGGGGATATGCTTATCACAATGCCTTTCTGGTCTGTGCTGAAGCAGGGCATTCTGGCAGCCAAGTGGCTTGACCTTTATTAGTGAGCCTGGTTACCCCCTCTCGGAACCACAGACTTAGAAATCGCCAGCTCATATACAGTGCATAAAATATATTTATATATATACCCTTATACACCATTTTAATAAAAAATATCACAAAATTCTTCTAAGTCCCTCGGGAAGAGTGAAAGACGCGCACGTTCATTTTCAGAGCTCCTAGACCTTCCTATAAGAAGTTAGCCAAAAAGTAGCTTCGAAAAACGCTTAGGTGAAGTTTCAGAGTTGCTTCTAATGTACCAAAGCTGGAATTAGACATAATTTCACTCTCACAACATTATGGCTGGTTGGAGACAGTCCGAACCACAAGTACCGGGTCCATGGTTCTGGGCGTATACTGGGGGGACGGGGACGACTCCTATTAACCCCTGACTATACCGGGGATACGCTTATCACAATGCCTTTCTGGTCTGTGCTGAAGCAGGGCATTCTGGCAGCCAAGTGGCTTGACCTTAATTAGTGAGCCTGGTTACCCCCTCTCGGAACCACAGACTTAGAAATCGCCAGCTCATATACAGTGCATAAAATATATTTATATATATACCCTTATACACCATTTTAATAAAAAATATCACAAAATTCTTCTAAGTCCCTCGGGAAGAGTGAAAGACGCGCACGTTCATTTTCAGAGCTCCTAGACCTTCCTATAAGAAGTTAGCCAAAAAGTAGCTTCGAAAAACGCTTAGGTTAAGTTTCAGAGTTGCTTCTAATGTACCGAAGCTGGACTTAGACATAATTTCACTCTCACAACATTATGGCTGGTTGGAGACAGTCCGAACCACAAGTACCGGGTCCATGGTTCTGGGCGTATACTGGGGGGACGGGGACGACTCCCATTAACCCCTGACTATACCGGGGATACGCTTATCACAATGCCTTTCCTGTCTGTGCTGAAGCAGGGCATTCTGGCAGCCAAGTGGCTTGACCTTTATTAGTGAGCCTGGTTACCCCCTCTCGGAACCACAGACTTAGAAATCGCCAGCTCATATACAGTGCATAAAATATATTTATATATATACCCTTATACACCATTTTAATAAAAAATATCACAAAATTCTTCTAAGTCCCTCGGGAAGAGTGAAAGACGCGCACGTTCATTTTCAGAGCTCCTAGACCTTCCTATAAGAAGTTAGCCAAAAAGTAGCTTCGAAAAACGCTTAGGTGAAGTTTCAGAGTTGCTTCTAATGTACCAAAGCTGGAATTAGACATAATTTCACTCTCACAACATTATGGCTGGTTGGAGACAGTCCGAACCACAAGTACCGGGTCCATGGTTCTGGGCGTATACTGGGGGGACGGGGACGACTCCTATTAACCCCTGACTATACCGGGGATACGCTTATCACAATGCCTTTCTGGTCTGTGCTGAAGCAGGGCATTCTGGCAGCCAAGTGGCTTGACCTTAATTAGTGAGCCTGGTTACCCCCTCTCGGAACCACAGACTTAGAAATCGCCAGCTCATATACAGTGCATAAAATATATTTATATATATACCCTTATACACCATTTTAATAAAAAATATCACAAAATTCTTCTAAGTCCCTCGGGAAGAGTGAAAGACGCGCACGTTCATTTTCAGAGCTCCTAGACCTTCCTATAAGAAGTTAGCCAAAAAGTAGCTTCGAAAAACGCTTAGGTTAAGTTTCAGAGTTGCTTCTAATGTACCGAAGCTGGACTTAGACATAATTTCACTCTCACAACATTATGGCTGGTTGGAGACAGTCCGAACCACAAGTACCGGGTCCATGGTTCTGGGCGTATACTGGGGGGACGGGGACGACTTCCGTTAAACCCTGACTATACCGGGGATATGCTTATCACAATGCCTTTCTGGTCTGTGCTGAAGCAGGGCATTCTGGCAGCCAAGTGGCTTGACCTTTATTAGTGAGCCTGGTTACCCCCTCTCGGAACCACAGACTTACTGCACCGACACACTTTATTCGAGCAAATACCCACTATGTACCTGGCAGATACCTGGAATGCGCCGCTCCTCACCTCTGACAAGCCCCGTTGCGTTTGCCTTCCCAGCCTGGGTTCATGCCTGGCTGACGGGCGGCTGATCTGTTAAATGATAATGATTAGGATTTAATAGGCTGCAATGCTTCGCGTGTCTACCAGATGGCATAAATTCATGAATTGTAATGCAGTATATATATATATACTGTGCAGTATTGCAGCCAGAGGGAATAAAATGCTTCAATCCCTGTCTGGAAAATACCTCAATGCACTCGGGCAGAAAACAGTCACAAACCTCAATACACCCGGGTATACCCGAATTCGTGGGACTAGCCGAGCTCGAATAAAGTGTGTCGCCAGTGTAGAAATCGCCAGCTCATATACAGTGCATAAAATATATTTATATATATACCCTTATACACCATTTTAATAAAAAATATCACAAAATTCTTCTAAGTCCCTCGGGAAGAGTGAAAGACGCGCACGTTCATTTTCAGAGCTCCTAGACCTTCCTATAAGAAGTTAGCCAAAAAGTAGCTTCGAAAAACGCTTAGGTGAAGTTTCAGAGTTGCTTCTAATGTACCAAAGCTGGAATTAGACATAATTTCACTCTCACAACATTATGGCTGGTTGGAGACAGTCCGAACCACAAGTACCGGGTCCATGGTTCTGGGCGTATACTGGGGGGACGGGGACGACTCCTATTAACCCCTGACTATACCGGGGATACGCTTATCACAATGCCTTTCTGGTCTGTGCTGAAGCAGGGCATTCTGGCAGCCAAGTGGCTTGACCTTAATTAGTGAGCCTGGTTACCCCCTCTCGGAACCACAGACTTAGAAATCGCCAGCTCATATACAGTGCATAAAATATATTTATATATATACCCTTATACACCATTTTAATAAAAAATATCACAAAATTCTTCTAAGTCCCTCGGGAAGAGTGAAAGACGCGCACGTTCATTTTCAGAGCTCCTAGACCTTCCTATAAGAAGTTAGCCAAAAAGTAGCTTCGAAAAACGCTTAGGTTAAGTTTCAGAGTTGCTTCTAATGTACCGAAGCTGGACTTAGACATAATTTCACTCTCACAACATTATGGCTGGTTGGAGACAGTCCGAACCACAAGTACCGGGTCCATGGTTCTGGGCGTATACTGGGGGGACGGGGACGACTCCCATTAACCCCTGACTATACCGGGGATACGCTTATCACAATGCCTTTCCTGTCTGTGCTGAAGCAGGGCATTCTGGCAGCCAAGTGGCTTGACCTTTATTAGTGAGCCTGGTTACCCCCTCTCGGAACCACAGACTTAGAAATCGCCAGCTCATATACAGTGCATAAAATATATTTATATATATACCCTTATACACCATTTTAATAAAAAATATCACAAAATTCTTCTAAGTCCCTCGGGAAGAGTGAAAGACGCGCACGTTCATTTTCAGAGCTCCTAGACCTTCCTATAAGAAGTTAGCCAAAAAGTAGCTTCGAAAAACGCTTAGGTTAAGTTTCAGAGTTGCTTCTAATGTACCGAAGCTGGACTTAGACATAATTTCACTCTCACAACATTATGGCTGGTTGGAGACAGTCCGAACCACAAGTACCGGGTCCATGGTTCTGGGCGTATACTGGGGGGACGGGGACGACTCCCATTAACCCCTGACTATACCGGGGATACGCTTATCACAATGCCTTTCTGGTCTGTGCTGAAGCAGGGCATTCTGGCAGCCAAGTGGCTTGACCTTAATTAGTGAGCCTGGTTACCCCCTCTCGGAACCACAGACTTAGAAATCGCCAGCTCATATACAGTGCATAAAATATATTTATATATATACCCTTATACACCATTTTAATAAAAAATATCACAAAATTCTTCTAAGTCCCTCGGGAAGAGTGAAAGACGCGCACGTTCATTTTCAGAGCTCCTAGACCTTCTAATAAGAAGTTAGCCAAAAAGTAGCTTCGAAAAACGCTTAGGTGAAGTTTCAGAGTTGCTTCTAATGTACCAAAGCTGGAATTAGACATAATTTCACTCTCACAACATTATGGCTGGTTGGAGACAGTCCGAACCACAAGTACCGGGTCCATGGTTCTGGGCGTATACTGGGGGGACGGGGACGACTCCCATTAACCCCTGACTATACCGGGGATACACTTATCACAATGCCTTTCTGGTCTGTGCTGAAGCAGGGCATTCTGGCAGCCAAGTGGCTTGACCTTTATTAGTGAGCCTGGTTACCCCCTCTCGGAACAACGGACTTAGAAATCGCCAGCTCATATACAGTGCATAAAATATATTTATATATATACCCTTATACACCATTTTAATAAAAAATATCACAAAATTCTTCTAAGTCCCTCGGGAAGAGTGAAAGACGCGCACGTTCATTTTCAGAGCTCCTAGACCTTCCTATAAGAAGTTAGCCAAAAAGTAGCTTCGAAAAACGCTTAGGTTAAGTTTCAGAGTTGCTTCTAATGTACCGAAGCTGGACTTAGACATAATTTCACTCTCACAACATTATGGCTGGTTGGAGACAGTCCGAACCACAAGTACCGGGTCCATGGTTCTGGGCGTATACTGGGGGGACGGGGACGACTCCCATTAACCCCTGACTATACCGGGGATACGCTTATCACAATGCCTTTCCTGTCTGTGCTGAAGCAGGGCATTCTGGCAGCCAAGTGGCTTGACCTTTATTAGTGAGCCTGGTTACCCCCTCTCGGAACCACAGACTTAGAAATCGCCAGCTCATATACAGTGCATAAAATATATTTATATATATACCCTTATACACCATTTTAATAAAAAATATCACAAAATTCTTCTAAGTCCCTCGGGAAGAGTGAAAGACGCGCATGTTCATTTTCAGAGCTCCTAGACCTTCCTATAAGAAGTTAGCCAAAAAGTAGCTTCGAAAAACGCTTAGGTTAAGTTTCAGAGTTGCTTCTAATGTACCAAAGCTGGACTTAGACATAATTTCACTCTCACAACATTATGGCTGGTTGGAGACAGTCCGAACCACAAGTACCGGGTCCATGGTTCTGGGCGTATACTGGGGGGACGGGGAGGACTCCCATTAAACCCTGACTATACCGGGGATATGCTTATCACAATGCCTTTCTGGTCTGTGCTGAAGCAGGGCATTCTGGCAGCCAAGTGGCTTGACCTTTATTAGTGAGCCTGGTTACCCCCTCTCGGAACCACAGACTTAGAAATCGCCAGCTCATATACAGTGCATAAAATATATTTATATATATACCCTTATACACCATTTTAATAAAAAATATCACAAAATTCTTCTAAGTCCCTCGGGAAGAGTGAAAGACGCGCACGTTCATTTTCAGAGCTCCTAGACCTTCCTATAAGAAGTTAGCCAAAAAGTAGCTTCGAAAAACGCTTAGGTTAAGTTTCAGAGTTGCTTCTAATGTACCGAAGCTGGACTTAGACATAATTTCACTCTCACAACATTATGGCTGGTTGGAGACAGTCCGAACCACAAGTACCGGGTCCATGGTTCTGGGCGTATACTGGGGGGACGGGGACGACTCCCATTAACCCCTGACTATACCGGGGATACGCTTATCACAATGCCTTTCTGGTCTGTGCTGAAGCAGGGCATTCTGGCAGCCAAGTGGCTTGACCTTAATTAGTGAGCCTGGTTACCCCCTCTCGGAACCACAGACTTAGAAATCGCCAGCTCATATACAGTGCATAAAATATATTTATATATATACCCTTATACACCATTTTAATAAAAAATATCACAAAATTCTTCTAAGTCCCTCGGGAAGAGTGAAAGACGCGCACGTTCATTTTCAGAGCTCCTAGACCTTCTAATAAGAAGTTAGCCAAAAAGTAGCTTCGAAAAACGCTTAGGTGAAGTTTCAGAGTTGCTTCTAATGTACCAAAGCTGGAATTAGACATAATTTCACTCTCACAACATTATGGCTGGTTGGAGACAGTCCGAACCACAAGTACCGGGTCCATGGTTCTGGGCGTATACTGGGGGGACGGGGACGACTCCTATTAACCCCTGACTATACCGGGGATACGCTTATCACAATGCCTTTCTGGTCTGTGCTGAAGCAGGGCATTCTGGCAGCCAAGTGGCTTGACCTTAATTAGTGAGCCTGGTTACCCCCTCTCGGAACCACAGACTTAGAAATCGCCAGCTCATATACAGTGCATAAAATATATTTATATATATACCCTTATACACCATTTTAATAAAAAATATCACAAAATTCTTCTAAGTCCCTCGGGAAGAGTGAAAGACGCGCACGTTCATTTTCAGAGCTCCTAGACCTTCTAATAAGAAGTTATCCAAAAAGTAGCTTCGAAAAACGCTTAGGTGAAGTTTCAGAGTTGCTTCTAATGTACCAAAGCTGGAATTAGACATAATTTCACTCTCACAACATTATGGCTGGTTGGAGACAGTCCGAACCACAAGTACCGGGTCCATGGTTCTGGGCGTATACTGGGGGGACGGGGACGACTCCCATTAACCCCTGACTATACCGGGGATACACTTATCACAATGCCTTTCTGGTCTGTGCTGAAGCAGGGCATTCTGGCAGCCAAGTGGCTTGACCTTTATTAGTGAGCCTGGTTACCCCCTCTCGGAACAACAGACTTAGAAATCGCCAGCTCATATACAGTGCATAAAATATATTTATATATATATACCCTTATACACCATTTTAATAAAAAATATCACAAAATTCTTCTAAGTCCCTCGGGAAGAGTGAAAGACGCGCACGTTCATTTTCAGAGCTCCTAGACCTTCCTATAAGAAGTTAGCCAAAAAGTAGCTTCGAAAAACGCTTAGGTTAAGTTTCAGAGTTGCTTCTAATGTACCGAAGCTGGACTTAGACATAATTTCACTCTCACAACATTATGGCTGGTTGGAGACAGTCCGAACCACAAGTACCGGGTCCATGGTTCTGGGCGTATACTGGGGGGACGGGGGGGACTCCCATTAACCCCTGACTATACCGGGGATACGCTTATCACAATGCCTTTCTGGTCTGTGCTGAAGCAGGGCATTCTGGCAGCCAAGTGGCTTGACCTTTATTAGTGAGCCTGGTTACCCCCTCTCGGAACCACAGACTTAGAAATCGCCAGCTCATATACAGTGCATAAAATATATTTATATATATACCCTTATACACCATTTTAATAAAAAATATCACAAAATTCTTCTAAGTCCCTCGGGAAGAGTGAAAGACGCGCACGTTCATTTTCAGAGCTCCCAGACCTTCCCATAAGAAGATAGCCAAAAAGTAGCTTCGAAAAACGCTTAGGTGAAGTTTCAGAGTTGCTTCTAATGTACCAAAGCTGGACTTAGACATAATTTCACTCTCACAACATTATGGCTGGTTGGAGACAGTCCGAACCACAAGTACCGGGTCCATGGTTCTGGGCGTATACTGGGGGGACGGGGACGACTCCCATTAACCCCTGACTATACCGGGGATACGCTTATCACAATGCCTTTCCTGTCTGTGCTGAAGCAGGGCATTCTGGCAGCCAAGTGGCTTGACCTTTATTAGTGAGCCTGGTTACCCCCTCTCGGAACCACAGACTTAGAAATCGCCAGCTCATATACAGTGCATAAAATATATTTATATATATACCCTTATACACCATTTTAATAAAAAATATCACAAAATTCTTCTAAGTCCCTCGGGAAGAGTGAAAGACGCGCACGTTCATTTTCAGAGCTCCTAGACCTTCCTATAAGAAGTTAGCCAAAAAGTAGCTTCGAAAAACGCTTAGGTTAAGTTTCAGAGTTGCTTCTAATGTACCGAAGCTGGACTTAGACATAATTTCACTCTCACAACATTATGGCTGGTTGGAGACAGTCCGAACCACAAGTACCGGGTCCATGGTTCTGGGCGTATACTGGGGGGACGGGGACGACTCCCATTAACCCCTGACTATACCGGGGATACGCTTATCACAATGCCTTTCTGGTCTGTGCTGAAGCAGGGCATTCTGGCAGCCAAGTGGCTTGACCTTTATTAGTGAGCCTGGTTACCCCCTCTCGGAACAACAGACTTAGAAATCGCCAGCTCATATACAGTGCATAAAATATATTTATATATATACCCTTATACACCATTTTAAT
The DNA here is from genome assembly GCF_040206685.1 of Ascaphus truei. NCBI lineage: Eukaryota > Metazoa > Chordata > Amphibia > Anura > Ascaphidae > Ascaphus > Ascaphus truei. Next base: position 183,379,218 of record NC_134486.1, on the reverse strand, counting down.
AAAAAGTATCACAAAATTCTTCTAAGTCCCTCGGGAAGAGTGAAAGACGCGCACGTTCATTTTCAGAGCTCCTAGACCTTCCTATAAGAAGTTAGCCAAAAAGTAGCTTCGAAAAACGCTTAGGTTAAGTTTCAGAGTTGCTTCTAATGTACCGAAGCTGGACTTAGACATAATTTCAATCTCACAACATTATGGCTGGTTGGAGACAGTCCGAACCACAAGTACCGGGTCCATGGTTCTGGGCGTATACTGGGACGACGGAGACGACTCCCATTAACCCCTGACTATACCGGGGATACGCTTATCACAATGCCTTTCTGGTCTGTGCTGAAGCAGGGCATTCTGGCAGCCAAGTGGCTTGACCTTTATTAGTGAGCCTGGTTACCCCCTCTCGGAACCACAGACTTAGAAATCGCCAGCTCATATACAGTGCATACAATATATTTATATATATACCCTTATACACCATTTTAATAAAAAATATCACAAAATTCTTCTAAGTCCCTCGGGAAGAGTGAAAGACGCGCACGTTCATTTTCAGAGCTCCTAGACCTTCTAATAAGAAGTTAGCCAAAAAGTAGCTTCGAAAAACGCTTAGGTGAAGTTTCAGAGTTGCTTCTAATGTACCAAAGCTGGAATTAGACATAATTTCACTCTCACAACATTATGGCTGGTTGGAGACAGTCCGAACCACAAGTACCGGGTCCATGGTTCTGGGCGTATACTGGGGGGACGGGGACGACTCCCACTAACCCCTGACTATACCGGGGATACACTTATCACAATGCCTTTCTGGTCTGTGCTGAAGCAGGGCATTCTGGCAGCCAAGTGGCTTGACCTTTATTAGTGAGCCTGGTTACCCCCTCTCGGAACAACAGACTTAGAAATCGCCAGCTCATATACAGTGCATAAAATATATTTATATATATACCCTTATACACCATTTTAATAAAAAATATCACACAATTCTTCTAAGTCCCTCGGGAAGAGTCAAAGACGCGCACGTTCATTTTCAGAGCTCCTAGACCTTCCTATAAGAAGTTAGCCAAAAAGTAGCTTCGAAAAACGCTTAGGTTAAGTTTCAGAGTTGCTTCTAATGTACCGAAGCTGGACTTAGACATAATTTCACTCTCACAACATTATGGCTGGTTGGAGACAGTCCGAACCACAAGTACCGGGTCCATGGTTCTGGGCGTATACTGGGGGGACGGGGACGACTCCCATTAACCCCTGACTATACCGGGGATACGCTTATCACAATGCCTTTCTGGTCTGTGCTGAAGCAGGGCATTCTGGCAGCCAAGTGGCTTGACCTTAATTAGTGAGCCTGGTTACCCCCTCTCGGAACCACAGACTTAGAAATCGCCAGCTCATATACAGTGCATAAAATATATTTATATATATACCCTTATACACCATTTTAATAAAAAATATCACAAAATTCTTCTAAGTCCCTCGGGAAGAGTGAAAGACGCGCACGTTCATTTTCAGAGCTCCTAGACCTTCTAATAAGAAGTTAGCCAAAAAGTAGCTTCGAAAAACGCTTAGGTGAAGTTTCAGAGTTGCTTCTAATGTACCAAAGCTGGAATTAGACATAATTTCACTCTCACAACATTATGGCTGGTTGGAGACAGTCCGAACCACAAGTACCGGGTCCATGGTTCTGGGCGTATACTGGGGGGACGGGGACGACTCCCATTAACCCCTGACTATACCGGGGATACACTTATCACAATGCCTTTCTGGTCTGTGCTGAAGCAGGGCATTCTGGCAGCCAAGTGGCTTGACCTTTATTAGTGAGCCTGGTTACCCCCTCTCGGAACAACGGACTTAGAAATCGCCAGCTCATATACAGTGCATAAAATATATTTATATATATATACCCTTATACACCATTTTAATAAAAAATATCACAAAATTCTTCTAAGTCCCTCGGGAAGAGTGAAAGACGCGCACGTTCATTTTCAGAGCTCCTAGACCTTCCTATAAGAAGTTAGCCAAAAAGTAGCTTCGAAAAACGCTTAGGTTAAGTTTCAGAGTTGCTTCTAATGTACCGAAGCTGGACTTAGACATAATTTCACTCTCACAACATTATGGCTGGTTGGAGACAGTCCGAACCACAAGTACCGGGTCCATGGTTCTGGGCGTATACTGGGGGGACGGGGGGGACTCCCATTAACCCCTGACTATACCGGGGATACGCTTATCACAATGCCTTTCTGGTCTGTGCTGAAGCAGGGCATTCTGGCAGCCAAGTGGCTTGACCTTTATTAGTGAGCCTGGTTACCCCCTCTCGGAACCACAGACTTAGAAATCGCCAGCTCATATACAGTGCATAAAATATATTTATATATATACCCTTATACACCATTTTAATAAAAAATATCACAAAATTCTTCTAAGTCCCTCGGGAAGAGTGAAAGACGCGCACGTTCATTTTCAGAGCTCCCAGACCTTCCCATAAGAAGATAGCCAAAAAGTAGCTTCGAAAAACGCTTAGGTGAAGTTTCAGAGTTGCTTCTAATGTACCAAAGCTGGACTTAGACATAATTTCACTCTCACAACATTATGGCTGGTTGGAGACAGTCCGAACCACAAGTACCGGGTCCATGGTTCTGGGCGTATACTGGGGGGACGGGGACGACTCCCATTAACCCCTGACTATACCGGGGATACGCTTATCACAATGCCTTTCCTGTCTGTGCTGAAGCAGGGCATTCTGGCAGCCAAGTGGCTTGACCTTTATTAGTGAGCCTGGTTACCCCCTCTCGGAACCACAGACTTAGAAATCGCCAGCTCATATACAGTGCATAAAATATATTTATATATATACCCTTATACACCATTTTAATAAAAAATATCACAAAATTCTTCTAAGTCCCTCGGGAAGAGTGAAAGACGCGCACGTTCATTTTCAGAGCTCCTAGACCTTCCTATAAGAAGTTAGCCAAAAAGTAGCTTCGAAAAACGCTTAGGTGAAGTTTCAGAGTTGCTTCTAATGTACCAAAGCTGGAATTAGACATAATTTCACTCTCACAACATTATGGCTGGTTGGAGACAGTCCGAACCACAAGTACCGGGTCCATGGTTCTGGGCGTATACTGGGGGGACGGGGACGACTGCCATTAACCCCTGACTATACCGGGGATACACTCATCACAATGCCTTTCTGGTCTGTGCTGAAGCAGGGCATTCTGGCAGCCAAGTGGCTTGACCTTTATTAGTGAGCCTGGTTACCCCCTCTCGGAACAACAGACTTAGAAATCGCCAGCTCATATACAGTGCATAAAATATATTTATATATATATACCCTTATACACCATTTTAATAAAAAATATCACAAAATTCTTCTAAGTCCCTCGGGAAGAGTGAAAGACGCGCACGTTCATTTTCAGAGCTCCTAGACCTTCCTATAAGAAGTTAGCCAAAAAGTAGCTTCGAAAAACGCTTAGGTTAAGTTTCAGAGTTGCTTCTAATGTACCGAAGCTGGACTTAGACATAATTTCACTCTCACAACATTATGGCTGGTTGGAGACAGTCCGAACCACAAGTACCGGGTCCATGGTTCTGGGCGTATACTGGGGGGACGGGGGGGACTCCCATTAACCCCTGACTATACCGGGGATACGCTTATCACAATGCCTTTCTGGTCTGTGCTGAAGCAGGGCATTCTGGCAGCCAAGTGGCTTGACCTTTATTAGTGAGCCTGGTTACCCCCTCTCGGAACCACAGACTTAGAAATCGCCAGCTCATATACAGTGCATAAAATATATTTATATATATACCCTTATACACCATTTTAATAAAAAATATCACAAAATTCTTCTAAGTCCCTCGGGAAGAGTGAAAGACGCGCACGTTCATTTTCAGAGCTCCCAGACCTTCCCATAAGAAGATAGCCAAAAAGTAGCTTCGAAAAACGCTTAGGTGAAGTTTCAGAGTTGCTTCTAATGTACCAAAGCTGGACTTAGACATAATTTCACTCTCACAACATTATGGCTGGTTGGAGACAGTCCGAACCACAAGTACCGGGTCCATGGTTCTGGGCGTATACTGGGGGGACGGGGACGACTCCCATTAACCCCTGACTATACCGGGGATACGCTTATCACAATGCCTTTCCTGTCTGTGCTGAAGCAGGGCATTCTGGCAGCCAAGTGGCTTGACCTTTATTAGTGAGCCTGGTTACCCCCTCTCAGAACCACAGACTTAGAAATCGCCAGCTCATATACAGTGCATAAAATATATTTATATATATACCCTTATACACCATTTTAATAAAAAATACCACAAAATTCTTCTAAGTCCCTCGGGAAGAGTGAAAGACGCGCACGTTCATTTTCAGAGCTCTTAGACCTTCCCATAAGAAGTTAGCCAAAAAGTAGCTTCGAAAAACGCTTAGGTTAAGTTTCAGAGTTGCTTCTAATGTACCGAAGCTGGACTTAGACATAATTTCACTCTCACAACATTATGGCTGGTTGGAGACAGTCCGAACCACAAGTACCGGGTCCATGGTTCTGGGCGTATACTGGGGGGACGGGGGGGACTCCCATTAACCCCTGACTATACCGGGGATACGCTTATCACAATGCCTTTCTGGTCTGTGCTGAAGCAGGGCATTCTGGCAGCCAAGTGGCTTGACCTTTATTAGTGAGCCTGGTTACCCCCTCTCGGAACCACAGACTTAGAAATCGCCAGCTCATATACAGTGCATAAAATATATTTATATATATACCCTTATACACCATTTTAATAAAAAATATCACAAAATTCTTCTAAGTCCCTCGGGAAGAGTGAAAGACGCGCACGTTCATTTTCAGAGCTCCCAGACCTTCCCATAAGAAGATAGCCAAAAAGTAGCTTCGAAAAACGCTTAGGTGAAGTTTCAGAGTTGCTTCTAATGTACCAAAGCTGGACTTAGACATAATTTCACTCTCACAACATTATGGCTGGTTGGAGACAGTCCGAACCACAAGTACCGGGTCCATGGTTCTGGGCGTATACTGGGGGGACGGGGACGACTCCCATTAACCCCTGACTATACCGGGGATACGCTTATCACAATGCCTTTCCTGTCTGTGCTGAAGCAGGGCATTCTGGCAGCCAAGTGGCTTGACCTTTATTAGTGAGCCTGGTTACCCCCTCTCGGAACCACAGACTTAGAAATCGCCAGCTCATATACAGTGCATAAAATATATTTATATATATACCCTTATACACCATTTTAATAAAAAATATCACAAAATTCTTCTAAGTCCCTCGGGAAGAGTGAAAGACGCGCACGTTCATTTTCAGAGCTCCTAGACCTTCCTATAAGAAGTTAGCCAAAAAGTAGCTTCGAAAAACGCTTAGGTGAAGTTTCAGAGTTGCTTCTAATGTACCAAAGCTGGAATTAGACATAATTTCACTCTCACAACATTATGGCTGGTTGGAGACAGTCCGAACCACAAGTACCGGGTCCATGGTTCTGGGCGTATACTGGGGGGACGGGGACGACTGCCATTAACCCCTGACTATACCGGGGATACACTCATCACAATGCCTTTCTGGTCTGTGCTGAAGCAGGGCATTCTGGCAGCCAAGTGGCTTGACCTTTATTAGTGAGCCTGGTTACCCCCTCTCGGAACAACAGACTTAGAAATCGCCAGCTCATATACAGTGCATAAAATATATTTATATATATATACCCTTATACACCATTTTAATAAAAAATATCACAAAATTCTTCTAAGTCCCTCAGGAAGAGTGAAAGACGCGCACGTTCATTTTCAGAGCTCCTAGACCTTCCTATAAGAAGTTAGCCAAAAAGTAGCTTCGAAAAACGCTTAGGTTAAGTTTCAGAGTTGCTTCTAATGTACCGAAGCTGGACTTAGACATAATTTCACTCTCACAACATTATGGCTGGTTGGAGACAGTCCGAACCACAAGTACCGGGTCCATGGTTCTGGGCGTATACTGGGGGGACGGGGGGGACTCCCATTAACCCCTGACTATACCGGGGATACGCTTATCACAATGCCTTTCTGGTCTGTGCTGAAGCAGGGCATTCTGGCAGCCAAGTGGCTTGACCTTTATTAGTGAGCCTGGTTACCCCCTCTCGGAACCACAGACTTAGAAATCGCCAGCTCATATACAGTGCATAAAATATATTTATATATATACCCTTATACACCATTTTAATAAAAAATATCACAAAATTCTTCTAAGTCCCTCGGGAAGAGTGAAAGACGCGCACGTTCATTTTCAGAGCTCCCAGACCTTCCCATAAGAAGATAGCCAAAAAGTAGCTTCGAAAAACGCTTAGGTGAAGTTTCAGAGTTGCTTCTAATGTACCAAAGCTGGACTTAGACATAATTTCACTCTCACAACATTATGGCTGGTTGGAGACAGTCCGAACCACAAGTACCGGGTCCATGGTTCTGGGCGTATACTGGGGGGACGGGGACGACTCCCATTAACCCCTGACTATACCGGGGATACGCTTATCACAATGCCTTTCCTGTCTGTGCTGAAGCAGGGCATTCTGGCAGCCAAGTGGCTTGACCTTTATTAGTGAGCCTGGTTACCCCCTCTCGGAACCACAGACTTAGAAATCGCCAGCTCATATACAGTGCATAAAATATATTTATATATATACCCTTATACACCATTTTAATAAAAAATACCACAAAATTCTTCTAAGTCCCTCGGGAAGAGTGAAAGACGCGCACGTTCATTTTCAGAGCTCTTAGACCTTCCCATAAGAAGTTAGCCAAAAAGTAGCTTCGAAAAACGCTTAGGTTAAGTTTCAGAGTTGCTTCTAATGTACCGAAGCTGGACTTAGACATAATTTCAATCTCTCACAACATTATGGCTGGTTGGAGACAGTCCGAACCACAAGTACCGGGTCCATGGTTCTGGGCGTATACTGGGGGGACGGGGGGGACTCCCATTAACCCCTGACTATACCGGGGATACGCTTATCACAATGCCTTTCTGGTCTGTGCTGAAGCAGGGCATTCTGGCAGCCAAGTGGCTTGACCTTAATTAGTGAGCCTGGTTACCCCCTCTCGGAACCACAGACTTAGAAATCGCCAGCTCATATACAGTGCATAAAATATATTTATATATATACCCTTATACACCATTTTAATAAAAAATATCACAAAATTCTTCTAAGTCCCTCGGGAAGAGTGAAAGACGCGCACGTTCATTTTCAGAGCTCCTAGACCTTCCCATAAGAAGTTAGCCAAAAAGTAGCTTCGAAAAACGCTTAGGTGAAGTTTCAGAGTTGCTACTAATGTACCAAAGCTGGACTTAGACATAATTTCACTCTCACAACATTATGGCTGGTTGGAGACAGTCCGAACCACAAGTACCGGGTCAATGGTTCTGGGCGTATACTGGGGGGACGGGGACGACTCCCATTAACCCCTGACTATACCGGGGATACGCTTATCACAATGCCTTTTCTGTCTGTGCTGAAGCAGGGCATTCTGGCAGCCAAGTGGCTTGACCTTTATTAGTGAGCCTGGTTACCCCCTCTCGGAACCACAGACTTAGAAATCGCCAGCTCATATACAGTGCATAAAATATATTTATATATATACCCTTATACACCATTTTAATAAAAAATATCACAAAATTCTTCTAAGTCCCTCGGGAAGAGTGAAAGACGCGCACGTTCATTTTCAGAGCTCCTAGACCTTCCTATAAGAAGTTAGCCAAAAAGTAGCTTCGAAAAACGCTTAGGTTAAGTTTCAGAGTTGCTTCTAATGTACCAAAGCTGGAATTAGACATAATTTCACTCTCACAACATTATGGCTGGTTGGAGACAGTCCGAACCACAAGTACCGGGTCCATGGTTCTGGGCGTATACTGGGGGGACGTTGACGACTCCCATTAACACCTGACTATACCGGGGATACACTTATCACAATGCCTTTCTGGTCTGTGCTGAAGCAGGGCATTCTGGCAGCCAAGTGGCTTGACCTTTATTAGTGAGCCTGGTTACCCCCTCTCGGAACAACAGACTTAGAAATCGCCAGCTCATATACAGTGCATAAAATATATTTATATATATACCCTTATACACCATTTTAATAAAAAATATCACAAAATTCTTCTAAGTCCCTCGGGAAGAGTGAAAGACGCGCACGTTCATTTTCAGAGCTCCTAGACCTTCCTATAAGAAGTTAGCCAAAAAGTAGCTTCGAAAAACGCTTAGGTTAAGTTTCAGAGTTGCTTCTAATGTACCGAAGCTGGACTTAGACGTAATTTCACTCTCACAACATTATGGCTGGTTGGAGACAGTCCGAACCACAAGTACCGGGTCCATGGTTCTGGGCGTATACTGGGGGGACAGGAACGACTCCCATTAACCCCTGACTATACCGGGGATACGCTTATCACAATGCCTTTCTGGTCTGTGCTGAAGCAGGGCATTCTGGCAGCCAAGTGGCTTGACCTTTATTAGTGAGCCTGGTTACCCCCTCTCGGAACCACAGACTTAGAAATCGCCAGCTCATATACAGTGCATACAATATATTTATATATATACCCTTATACACCATTTTAATAAAAAATATCACAAAATTCTTCTAAGTCCCTCGGGAAGAGTGAAAGACGCGCACGTTCATTTTCAGAGCTCCTAGACCTTCTAATAAGAAGTTAGCCAAAAAGTAGCTTCGAAAAACGCTTAGGTGAAGTTTCAGAGTTGCTTCTAATGTACCAAAGCTGGAATTAGACATAATTTCACTCTCACAACATTATGGCTGGTTGGAGACAGTCCGAACCACAAGTACCGGGTCCATGGTTCTGGGCGTATACTGGGGGGACGGGGACGACTCCCACTAACCCCTGACTATACCGGGGATACACTTATCACAATGCCTTTCTGGTCTGTCCTGAAGCAGGGCATTCTGGCAGCCAAGTGGCTTGACCTTTATTAGTGAGCCTGGTTACCCCCTCTCGGAACAACAGACTTAGAAATCGCCAGCTCATATACAGTGCATAAAATATATTTATATATATACCCTTATACACCATTTTAATAAAAAATATCACACAATTCTTCTAAGTCCCTCGGGAAGAGTCAAAGACGCGCACGTTCATTTTCAGAGCTCCTAGACCTTCCTATAAGAAGTTAGCCAAAAAGTAGCTTCGAAAAACGCTTAGGTTAAGTTTCAGAGTTGCTTCTAATGTACCGAAGCTGGACTTAGACATAATTTCACTCTCACAACATTATGGCTGGTTGGAGACAGTCCGAACCACAAGTACCGGGTCCATGGTTCTGGGCGTATACTGGGGGGACGGGGACGACTCCCATTAACCCCTGACTATACCGGGGATACGCTTATCACAATGCCTTTCTGGTCTGTGCTGAAGCAGGGCATTCTGGCAGCCAAGTGGCTTGACCTTAATTAGTGAGCCTGGTTACCCCCTCTCGGAACCACAGACTTAGAAATCGCCAGCTCATATACAGTGCATAAAATATATTTATATATATACCCTTATACACCATTTTAATAAAAAATATCACAAAATTCTTCTAAGTCCCTCGGGAAGAGTGAAAGACGCGCACGTTCATTTTCAGAGCTCCTAGACCTTCTAATAAGAAGTTAGCCAAAAAGTAGCTTCGAAAAACGCTTAGGTGAAGTTTCAGAGTTGCTTCTAATGTACCAAAGCTGGAATTAGACATAATTTCACTCTCACAACATTATGGCTGGTTGGAGACAGTCCGAACCACAAGTACCGGGTCCATGGTTCTGGGCGTATACTGGGGGGACGGGGACGACTCCCATTAACCCCTGACTATACCGGGGATACACTTATCACAATGCCTTTCTGGTCTGTGCTGAAGCAGGGCATTCTGGCAGCCAAGTGGCTTGACCTTTATTAGTGAGCCTGGTTACCCCCTCTCGGAACAACAGACTTAGAAATCGCCAGCTCATATACAGTGCATAAAATATATTTATATATATATACCCTTATACACCATTTTAATAAAAAATATCACAAAATTCTTCTAAGTCTCTCAGGAAGAGTGAAAGACGCGCACGTTCATTTTCAGAGCTCCTAGACCTTCCTATAAGAAGTTAGCCAAAAAGTAGCTTCGAAAAACGCTTAGGTTAAGTTTCAGAGTTGCTTCTAATGTACCGAAGCTGGACTTAGACATAATTTCACTCTCACAACATTATGGCTGGTTGGAGACAGTCCGAACCACAAGTACCGGGTCCATGGTTCTGGGCGTATACTGGGGGGACGGGGGGGACTCCCATTAACCCCTGACTATACCGGGGATACGCTTATCACAATGCCTTTCTGGTCTGTGCTGAAGCAGGGCATTCTGGCAGCCAAGTGGCTTGACCTTTATTAGTGAGCCTGGTTACCCCCTCTCGGAACCACAGACTTAGAAATCGCCAGCTCATATACAGTGCATAAAATATATTTATATATATACCCTTATACACCATTTTAATAAAAAATATCACAAAATTCTTCTAAGTCCCTCGGGAAGAGTGAAAGACGCGCACGTTCATTTTCAGAGCTCCTAGACCTTCTAATAAGAAGTTAGCCAAAAAGTAGCTTCGAAAAACGCTTAGGTGAAGTTTCAGAGTTGCTTCTAATGTACCAAAGCTGGAATTAGACATAATTTCACTCTCACAACATTATGGCTGGTTGGAGACAGTCCGAACCACAAGTACCGGGTCCATGGTTCTGGGCGTATACTGGGGGGACGGGGACGACTCCCATTAACCCCTGACTATACCGGGGATACACTTATCACAATGCCTTTCTGGTCTGTGCTGAAGCAGGGCATTCTGGCAGCCAAGTGGCTTGACCTTTATTAGTGAGCCTGGTTACCCCCTCTCGGAACAACAGACTTAGAAATCGCCAGCTCATATACAGTGCATAAAATATATTTATATATATATACCCTTATACACCATTTTAATAAAAAATATCACAAAATTCTTCTAAGTCCCTCAGGAAGAGTGAAAGACGCGCACGTTCATTTTCAGAGCTCCTAGACCTTCCTATAAGAAGTTAGCCAAAAAGTAGCTTCGAAAAACGCTTAGGTTAAGTTTCAGAGTTGCTTCTAATGTACCGAAGCTGGACTTAGACATAATTTCACTCTCACAACATTATGGCTGGTTGGAGACAGTCCGAACCACAAGTACCGGGTCAATGGTTCTGGGCGTATACTGGGGGGACGGGGACGACTCCCATTAACCCCTGACTATACCGGGGATACGCTTATCACAATGCCTTTTCTGTCTGTGCTGAAGCAGGGCATTCTGGCAGCCAAGTGGCTTGACCTTTATTAGTGAGCCTGGTTACCCCCTCTCGGAACCACAGACTTAGAAATCGCCAGCTCATATACAGTGCATACAATATATTTATATATATACCCTTATACACCATTTTAATAAAAAATATCACAAAATTCTTCTAAGTCCCTCGGGAAGAGTGAAAGACGCGCACGTTCATTTTCAGAGCTCCTAGACCTTCTAATAAGAAGTTAGCCAAAAAGTAGCTTCGAAAAACGCTTAGGTGAAGTTTCAGAGTTGCTTCTAATGTACCAAAGCTGGAATTAGACATAATTTCACTCTCACAACATTATGGCTGGTTGGAGACAGTCCGAACCACAAGTACCGGGTCCATGGTTCTGGGCGTATACTGGGGGGACGGGGACGACTCCCACTATCCCCTGACTATACCGGGGATACACTTATCACAATGCCTTTCTGGTCTGTGCTGAAGCAGGGCATTCTGGCAGCCAAGTGGCTTGACCTTTATTAGTGAGCCTGGTTACCCCCTCTCGGAACAACAGACTTAGAAATCGCCAGCTCATATACAGTGCATAAAATATATTTATATATATACCCTTATACACCATTTTAATAAAAAATATCACACAATTCTTCTAAGTCCCTCGGGAAGAGTCAAAGACGCGCACGTTCATTTTCAGAGCTCCTAGACCTTCCTATAAGAAGTTAGCCAAAAAGTAGCTTCGAAAAACGCTTAGGTTAAGTTTCAGAGTTGCTTCTAATGTACCGAAGCTGGACTTAGACATAATTTCACTCTCACAACATTATGGCTGGTTGGAGACAGTCCGAACCACAAGTACCGGGTCCATGGTTCTGGGCGTATACTGGGGGGACGGGGACGACTCCCATTAACCCCTGACTATACCGGGGATACGCTTATCACAATGCCTTTCTGGTCTGTGCTGAAGCAGGGCATTCTGGCAGCCAAGTGGCTTGACCTTAATTAGTGAGCCTGGTTACCCCCTCTCGGAACCACAGACTTAGAAATCGCCAGCTCATATACAGTGCATAAAATATATTTATATATATACCCTTATACACCATTTTAATAAAAAATATCACAAAATTCTTCTAAGTCCCTCGGGAAGAGTGAAAGACGCGCACGTTCATTTTCAGAGCTCCTAGACCTTCTAATAAGAAGTTAGCCAAAAAGTAGCTTCGAAAAACGCTTAGGTGAAGTTTCAGAGTTGCTTCTGATGTACCAAAGCTGGAATTAGACATAATTTCACTCTCACAACATTATGGCTGGTTGGAGACAGTCCGAACCACAAGTACCGGGTCCATGGTTCTGGGCGTATACTGGGGGGACGGGGACGACTCCCATTAACCCCTGACTATACCGGGGATACACTCATCACAATGCCTTTCTGGTCTGTGCTGAAGCAGGGCATTCTGGCAGCCAAGTGGCTTGACCTTTATTAGTGAGCCTGGTTACCCCCTCTCGGAACAACAGACTTAGAAATCGCCAGCTCATATACAGTGCATAAAATATATTTATATATATATACCCTTATACACCATTTTAATAAAAAATATCACAAAATTCTTCTAAGTCCCTCGGGAAGAGTGAAAGACGCGCACGTTCATTTTCAGAGCTCCTAGACCTTCCCATAAGAAGATAGCCAAAAAGTAGCTTCGAAAAACGCTTAGGTGAAGTTTCAGAGTTGCTTCTAATGTACCAAAGCTGGACTTAGACATAATTTCACTCTCACAACATTATGGCTGGTTGGAGACAGTCCGAACCACAAGTACCGGGTCCATGGTTCTGGGCGTATACTGGGGGGACGGGGACGACTCCCATTAACCCCTGACTATACCGGGGATACGCTTATCACAATGCCTTTCCTGTCTGTGCTGAAGCAGGGCATTCTGGCAGCCAAGTGGCTTGACCTTTATTAGTGAGCCTGGTTACCCCCTCTCGGAACCACAGACTTAGAAATCGCCAGCTCATATACAGTGCATAAAATATATTTATATATATACCCTTATACACCATTTTAATAAAAAATATCACAAAATTCTTCTAAGTCCCTCGGGAAGAGTGAAAGACGCGCACGTTCATTTTCAGAGCTCCTAGACCTTCCTATAAGAAGTTAGCCAAAAAGTAGCTTCGAAAAACGCTTAGGTGAAGTTTCAGAGTTGCTTCTAATGTACCAAAGCTGGAATTAGACATAATTTCACTCTCACAACATTATGGCTGGTTGGAGACAGTCCGAACCACAAGTACCGGGTCCATGGTTCTGGGCGTATACTGGGGGGACGGGGACGACTGCCATTAACCCCTGACTATACCGGGGATACACTCATCACAATGCCTTTCTGGTCTGTGCTGAAGCAGGGCATTCTGGCAGCCAAGTGGCTTGACCTTTATTAGTGAGCCTGGTTACCCCCTCTCGGAACAACAGACTTAGAAATCGCCAGCTCATATACAGTGCATAAAATATATTTATATATATATACCCTTATACACCATTTTAATAAAAAATATCACAAAATTCTTCTAAGTCCCTCGGGAAGAGTGAAAGACGCGCACGTTCATTTTCAGAGCTCCTAGACCTTCCTATAAGAAGTTAGCCAAAAAGTAGCTTCGAAAAACGCTTAGGTTAAGTTTCAGAGTTGCTTCTAATGTACCGAAGCTGGACTTAGACATAATTTCACTCTCACAACATTATGGCTGGTTGGAGACAGTCCGAACCACAAGTACCGGGTCCATGGTTCTGGGCGTATACTGGGGGGACGGGGGGGACTCCCATTAACCCCTGACTATACCGGGGATACGCTTATCACAATGCCTTTCTGGTCTGTGCTGAAGCAGGGCATTCTGGCAGCCAAGTGGCTTGACCTTTATTAGTGAGCCTGGTTACCCCCTCTCGGAACCACAGACTTAGAAATCGCCAGCTCATATACAGTGCATAAAATATATTTATATATATACCCTTATACACCATTTTAATAAAAAATATCACAAAATTCTTCTAAGTCCCTCGGGAAGAGTGAAAGACGCGCACGTTCATTTTCAGAGCTCCCAGACCTTCCCATAAGAAGATAGCCAAAAAGTAGCTTCGAAAAACGCTTAGGTGAAGTTTCAGAGTTGCTTCTAATGTACCAAAGCTGGACTTAGACATAATTTCACTCTCACAACATTATGGCTGGTTGGAGACAGTCCGAACCACAAGTACCGGGTCCATGGTTCTGGGCGTATACTGGGGGGACGGGGACGACTCCCATTAACCCCTGACTATACCGGGGATACGCTTATCACAATGCCTTTCCTGTCTGTGCTGAAGCAGGGCATTCTGGCAGCCAAGTGGCTTGACCTTTATTAGTGAGCCTGGTTACCCCCTCTCGGAACCACAGACTTAGAAATCGCCAGCTCATATACAGTGCATAAAATATATTTATATATATACCCTTATACACCATTTTAATAAAAAATACCACAAAATTCTTCTAAGTCCCTCGGGAAGAGTGAAAGACGCGCACGTTCATTTTCAGAGCTCTTAGACCTTCCCATAAGAAGTTAGCCAAAAAGTAGCTTCGAAAAACGCTTAGGTTAAGTTTCAGAGTTGCTTCTAATGTACCGAAGCTGGACTTAGACATAATTTCAATCTCTCACAACATTATGGCTGGTTGGAGACAGTCCGAACCACAAGTACCGGGTCCATGGTTCTGGGCGTATACTGGGGGGACGGGGGGGACTCCCATTAACCCCTGACTATACCGGGGATACGCTTATCACAATGCCTTTCTGGTCTGTGCTGAAGCAGGGCATTCTGGCAGCCAAGTGGCTTGACCTTAATTAGTGAGCCTGGTTACCCCCTCTCGGAACCACAGACTTAGAAATCGCCAGCTCATATACAGTGCATAAAATATATTTATATATATACCCTTATACACCATTTTAATAAAAAATATCACAAAATTCTTCTAAGTCCCTCGGGAAGAGTGAAAGACGCGCACGTTCATTTTCAGAGCTCCTAGACCTTCCCATAAGAAGTTAGCCAAAAAGTAGCTTCGAAAAACGCTTAGGTGAAGTTTCAGAGTTGCTACTAATGTACCAAAGCTGGACTTAGACATAATTTCACTCTCACAACATTATGGCTGGTTGGAGACAGTCCGAACCACAAGTACCGGGTCAATGGTTCTGGGCGTATACTGGGGGGACGGGGACGACTCCCATTAACCCCTGACTATACCGGGGATACGCTTATCACAATGCCTTTTCTGTCTGTGCTGAAGCAGGGCATTCTGGCAGCCAAGTGGCTTGACCTTTATTAGTGAGCCTGGTTACCCCCTCTCGGAACCACAGACTTAGAAATCGCCAGCTCATATACAGTGCATAAAATATATTTATATATATACCCTTATACACCATTTTAATAAAAAATATCACAAAATTCTTCTAAGTCCCTCGGGAAGAGTGAAAGACGCGCACGTTCATTTTCAGAGCTCCTAGACCTTCCTATAAGAAGTTAGCCAAAAAGTAGCTTCGAAAAACGCTTAGGTTAAGTTTCAGAGTTGCTTCTAATGTACCAAAGCTGGAATTAGACATAATTTCACTCTCACAACATTATGGCTGGTTGGAGACAGTCCGAACCACAAGTACCGGGTCCATGGTTCTGGGCGTATACTGGGGGGACGTTGACGACTCCCATTAACACCTGACTATACCGGGGATACACTTATCACAATGCCTTTCTGGTCTGTGCTGAAGCAGGGCATTCTGGCAGCCAAGTGGCTTGACCTTTATTAGTGAGCCTGGTTACCCCCTCTCGGAACAACAGACTTAGAAATCGCCAGCTCATATACAGTGCATAAAATATATTTATATATATACCCTTATACACCATTTTAATAAAAAATATCACAAAATTCTTCTAAGTCCCTCGGGAAGAGTGAAAGACGCGCACGTTCATTTTCAGAGCTCCTAGACCTTCCTATAAGAAGTTAGCCAAAAAGTAGCTTCGAAAAACGCTTAGGTTAAGTTTCAGAGTTGCTTCTAATGTACCGAAGCTGGACTTAGACGTAATTTCACTCTCACAACATTATGGCTGGTTGGAGACAGTCCGAACCACAAGTACCGGGTCCATGGTTCTGGGCGTATACTGGGGGGACAGGAACGACTCCCATTAACCCCTGACTATACCGGGGATACGCTTATCACAATGCCTTTCTGGTCTGTGCTGAAGCAGGGCATTCTGGCAGCCAAGTGGCTTGACCTTTATTAGTGAGCCTGGTTACCCCCTCTCGGAACCACAGACTTAGAAATCGCCAGCTCATATACAGTGCATACAATATATTTATATATATACCCTTATACACCATTTTAATAAAAAATATCACAAAATTCTTCTAAGTCCCTCGGGAAGAGTGAAAGACGCGCACGTTCATTTTCAGAGCTCCTAGACCTTCTAATAAGAAGTTAGCCAAAAAGTAGCTTCGAAAAACGCTTAGGTGAAGTTTCAGAGTTGCTTCTAATGTACCAAAGCTGGAATTAGACATAATTTCACTCTCACAACATTATGGCTGGTTGGAGACAGTCCGAACCACAAGTACCGGGTCCATGGTTCTGGGCGTATACTGGGGGGACGGGGACGACTCCCACTAACCCCTGACTATACCGGGGATACACTTATCACAATGCCTTTCTGGTCTGTCCTGAAGCAGGGCATTCTGGCAGCCAAGTGGCTTGACCTTTATTAGTGAGCCTGGTTACCCCCTCTCGGAACAACAGACTTAGAAATCGCCAGCTCATATACAGTGCATAAAATATATTTATATATATACCCTTATACACCATTTTAATAAAAAATATCACACAATTCTTCTAAGTCCCTCGGGAAGAGTCAAAGACGCGCACGTTCATTTTCAGAGCTCCTAGACCTTCCTATAAGAAGTTAGCCAAAAAGTAGCTTCGAAAAACGCTTAGGTTAAGTTTCAGAGTTGCTTCTAATGTACCGAAGCTGGACTTAGACATAATTTCACTCTCACAACATTATGGCTGGTTGGAGACAGTCCGAACCACAAGTACCGGGTCCATGGTTCTGGGCGTATACTGGGGGGACGGGGACGACTCCCATTAACCCCTGACTATACCGGGGATACGCTTATCACAATGCCTTTCTGGTCTGTGCTGAAGCAGGGCATTCTGGCAGCCAAGTGGCTTGACCTTAATTAGTGAGCCTGGTTACCCCCTCTCGGAACCACAGACTTAGAAATCGCCAGCTCATATACAGTGCATAAAATATATTTATATATATACCCTTATACACCATTTTAATAAAAAATATCACAAAATTCTTCTAAGTCCCTCGGGAAGAGTGAAAGACGCGCACGTTCATTTTCAGAGCTCCTAGACCTTCTAATAAGAAGTTAGCCAAAAAGTAGCTTCGAAAAACGCTTAGGTGAAGTTTCAGAGTTGCTTCTAATGTACCAAAGCTGGAATTAGACATAATTTCACTCTCACAACATTATGGCTGGTTGGAGACAGTCCGAACCACAAGTACCGGGTCCATGGTTCTGGGCGTATACTGGGGGGACGGGGACGACTCCCATTAACCCCTGACTATACCGGGGATACACTTATCACAATGCCTTTCTGGTCTGTGCTGAAGCAGGGCATTCTGGCAGCCAAGTGGCTTGACCTTTATTAGTGAGCCTGGTTACCCCCTCTCGGAACAACAGACTTAGAAATCGCCAGCTCATATACAGTGCATAAAATATATTTATATATATATACCCTTATACACCATTTTAATAAAAAATATCACAAAATTCTTCTAAGTCTCTCAGGAAGAGTGAAAGACGCGCACGTTCATTTTCAGAGCTCCTAGACCTTCCTATAAGAAGTTAGCCAAAAAGTAGCTTCGAAAAACGCTTAGGTTAAGTTTCAGAGTTGCTTCTAATGTACCGAAGCTGGACTTAGACATAATTTCACTCTCACAACATTATGGCTGGTTGGAGACAGTCCGAACCACAAGTACCGGGTCCATGGTTCTGGGCGTATACTGGGGGGACGGGGGGGACTCCCATTAACCCCTGACTATACCGGGGATACGCTTATCACAATGCCTTTCTGGTCTGTGCTGAAGCAGGGCATTCTGGCAGCCAAGTGGCTTGACCTTTATTAGTGAGCCTGGTTACCCCCTCTCGGAACCACAGACTTAGAAATCGCCAGCTCATATACAGTGCATAAAATATATTTATATATATACCCTTATACACCATTTTAATAAAAAATATCACAAAATTCTTCTAAGTCCCTCGGGAAGAGTGAAAGACGCGCACGTTCATTTTCAGAGCTCCTAGACCTTCTAATAAGAAGTTAGCCAAAAAGTAGCTTCGAAAAACGCTTAGGTGAAGTTTCAGAGTTGCTTCTAATGTACCAAAGCTGGAATTAGACATAATTTCACTCTCACAACATTATGGCTGGTTGGAGACAGTCCGAACCACAAGTACCGGGTCCATGGTTCTGGGCGTATACTGGGGGGACGGGGACGACTCCCATTAACCCCTGACTATACCGGGGATACACTTATCACAATGCCTTTCTGGTCTGTGCTGAAGCAGGGCATTCTGGCAGCCAAGTGGCTTGACCTTTATTAGTGAGCCTGGTTACCCCCTCTCGGAACAACAGACTTAGAAATCGCCAGCTCATATACAGTGCATAAAATATATTTATATATATATACCCTTATACACCATTTTAATAAAAAATATCACAAAATTCTTCTAAGTCCCTCAGGAAGAGTGAAAGACGCGCACGTTCATTTTCAGAGCTCCTAGACCTTCCTATAAGAAGTTAGCCAAAAAGTAGCTTCGAAAAACGCTTAGGTTAAGTTTCAGAGTTGCTTCTAATGTACCGAAGCTGGACTTAGACATAATTTCACTCTCACAACATTATGGCTGGTTGGAGACAGTCCGAACCACAAGTACCGGGTCAATGGTTCTGGGCGTATACTGGGGGGACGGGGACGACTCCCATTAACCCCTGACTATACCGGGGATACGCTTATCACAATGCCTTTTCTGTCTGTGCTGAAGCAGGGCATTCTGGCAGCCAAGTGGCTTGACCTTTATTAGTGAGCCTGGTTACCCCCTCTCGGAACCACAGACTTAGAAATCGCCAGCTCATATACAGTGCATACAATATATTTATATATATACCCTTATACACCATTTTAATAAAAAATATCACAAAATTCTTCTAAGTCCCTCGGGAAGAGTGAAAGACGCGCACGTTCATTTTCAGAGCTCCTAGACCTTCTAATAAGAAGTTAGCCAAAAAGTAGCTTCGAAAAACGCTTAGGTGAAGTTTCAGAGTTGCTTCTAATGTACCAAAGCTGGAATTAGACATAATTTCACTCTCACAACATTATGGCTGGTTGGAGACAGTCCGAACCACAAGTACCGGGTCCATGGTTCTGGGCGTATACTGGGGGGACGGGGACGACTCCCACTATCCCCTGACTATACCGGGGATACACTTATCACAATGCCTTTCTGGTCTGTGCTGAAGCAGGGCATTCTGGCAGCCAAGTGGCTTGACCTTTATTAGTGAGCCTGGTTACCCCCTCTCGGAACAACAGACTTAGAAATCGCCAGCTCATATACAGTGCATAAAATATATTTATATATATACCCTTATACACCATTTTAATAAAAAATATCACACAATTCTTCTAAGTCCCTCGGGAAGAGTCAAAGACGCGCACGTTCATTTTCAGAGCTCCTAGACCTTCCTATAAGAAGTTAGCCAAAAAGTAGCTTCGAAAAACGCTTAGGTTAAGTTTCAGAGTTGCTTCTAATGTACCGAAGCTGGACTTAGACATAATTTCACTCTCACAACATTATGGCTGGTTGGAGACAGTCCGAACCACAAGTACCGGGTCCATGGTTCTGGGCGTATACTGGGGGGACGGGGACGACTCCCATTAACCCCTGACTATACCGGGGATACGCTTATCACAATGCCTTTCTGGTCTGTGCTGAAGCAGGGCATTCTGGCAGCCAAGTGGCTTGACCTTAATTAGTGAGCCTGGTTACCCCCTCTCGGAACCACAGACTTAGAAATCGCCAGCTCATATACAGTGCATAAAATATATTTATATATATACCCTTATACACCATTTTAATAAAAAATATCACAAAATTCTTCTAAGTCCCTCGGGAAGAGTGAAAGACGCGCACGTTCATTTTCAGAGCTCCTAGACCTTCTAATAAGAAGTTAGCCAAAAAGTAGCTTCGAAAAACGCTTAGGTGAAGTTTCAGAGTTGCTTCTGATGTACCAAAGCTGGAATTAGACATAATTTCACTCTCACAACATTATGGCTGGTTGGAGACAGTCCGAACCACAAGTACCGGGTCCATGGTTCTGGGCGTATACTGGGGGGACGGGGACGACTCCCATTAACCCCTGACTATACCGGGGATACACTCATCACAATGCCTTTCTGGTCTGTGCTGAAGCAGGGCATTCTGGCAGCCAAGTGGCTTGACCTTTATTAGTGAGCCTGGTTACCCCCTCTCGGAACAACAGACTTAGAAATCGCCAGCTCATATACAGTGCATAAAATATATTTATATATATATACCCTTATACACCATTTTAATAAAAAATATCACAAAATTCTTCTAAGTCCCTCGGGAAGAGTGAAAGACGCGCACGTTCATTTTCAGAGCTCCTAGACCTTCCTATAAGAAGTTAGCCAAAAAGTAGCTTCGAAAAACGCTTAGGTTAAGTTTCAGAGTTGCTTCTAATGTACCGAAGCTGGACTTAGACATAATTTCACTCTCACAACATTATGGCTGGTTGGAGACAGTCCGAACCACAAGTACCGGGTCCATGGTTCTGGGCGTATACTGGGGGGACGGGGGGGACTCCCATTAACCCCTGACTATAACGGGGATACGCTTATCACAATGCCTTTCTGGTCTGTGCTGAAGCAGGGCATTCTGGCAGCCAAGTGGCTTGACCTTTATTAGTGAGCCTGGTTACCCCCTCTCGGAACCACAGACTTAGAAATCGCCAGCTCATATACAGTGCATAAAATATATTTATATATATACCCTTATACACCATTTTAATAAAAAATACCACAAAATTCTTCTAAGTCCCTCGGGAAGAGTGAAAGACGCGCACGTTCATTTTCAGAGCTCTTAGACCTTCCCATAAGAAGTTAGCCAAAAAGTAGCTTCGAAAAACGCTTAGGTTAAGTTTCAGAGTTGCTTCTAATGTACCGAAGCTGGACTTAGACATAATTTCAATCTCTCACAACATTATGGCTGGTTGGAGACAGTCCGAACCACAAGTACCGGGTCCATGGTTCTGGGCGTATACTGGGGGGACGGGGGGGACTCCCATTAACCCCTGACTATACCGGGGATACGCTTATCACAATGCCTTTCTGGTCTGTGCTGAAGCAGGGCATTCTGGCAGCCAAGTGGCTTGACCTTAATTAGTGAGCCTGGTTACCCCCTCTCGGAACCACAGACTTAGAAATCGCCAGCTCATATACAGTGCATAAAATATATTTATATATATACCCTTATACACCATTTTAATAAAAAATATCACAAAATTCTTCTAAGTCCCTCGGGAAGAGTGAAAGACGCGCACGTTCATTTTCAGAGCTCCTAGACCTTCCCATAAGAAGTTAGCCAAAAAGTAGCTTCGAAAAACGCTTAGGTGAAGTTTCAGAGTTGCTTCTAATGTACCAAAGCTGGACTTAGACATAATTTCACTCTCACAACATTATGGCTGGTTGGAGACAGTCCGAACCACAAGTACCGGGTCAATGGTTCTGGGCGTATACTGGGGGGACGGGGACGACTCCCATTAACCCCTGACTATACCGGGGATACGCTTATCACAATGCCTTTTCTGTCTGTGCTGAAGCAGGGCATTCTGGCAGCCAAGTGGCTTGACCTTTATTAGTGAGCCTGGTTACCCCCTCTCGGAACCACAGACTTAGAAATCGCCAGCTCATATACAGTGCATAAAATATATTTATATATATACCCTTATACACCATTTTAATAAAAAATACCACAAAATTCTTCTAAGTCCCTCGGGAAGAGTGAAAGACGCGCACGTTCATTTTCAGAGCTCTTAGACCTTCCCATAAGAAGTTAGCCAAAAAGTAGCTTCGAAAAACGCTTAGGTTAAGTTTCAGAGTTGCTTCTAATGTACCGAAGCTGGACTTAGACATAATTTCACTCTCACAACATTATGGCTGGTTGGAGACAGTCCGAACCACAAGTACCGGGTCCATGGTTCTGGGCGTATACTGGGGGGACGGGGGGGACTCCCATTAACCCCTGACTATACCGGGGATACGCTTATCACAATGCCTTTCTGGTCTGTGCTGAAGCAGGGCATTCTGGCAGCCAAGTGGCTTGACCTTAATTAGTGAGCCTGGTTACCCCCTCTCGGAACCACAGACTTAGAAATCGCCAGCTCATATACAGTGCATAAAATATATTTATATATATACCCTTATACACCATTTTAATAAAAAATATCACAAAATTCTTCTAAGTCCCTCGGGAAGAGTGAAAGACGCGCACGTTCATTTTCAGAGCTCCTAGACCTTCCCATAAGAAGTTAGCCAAAAAGTAGCTTCGAAAAACGCTTAGGTGAAGTTTCAGAGTTGCTTCTAATGTACCAAAGCTGGACTTAGACATAATTTCACTCTCACAACATTATGGCTGGTTGGAGACAGTCCGAACCACAAGTACCGGGTCAATGGTTCTGGGCGTATACTGGGGGGACGGGGACGACTCCCATTAACCCCTGACTATACCGGGGATACGCTTATCACAATGCCTTTTCTGTCTGTGCTGAAGCAGGGCATTCTGGCAGCCAAGTGGCTTGACCTTTATTAGTGAGCCTGGTTACCCCCTCTCGGAACCACAGACTTAGAAATCGCCAGCTCATATACAGTGCATAAAATATATTTATATACAGTATATACCCTTATACACCATTTTAATAAAAAATATCACAAAATTCTTCTAATTCCCTCGGGAAGAGTGAAAGACGCGCACGTTCATTTTCAGAGCTCCTAGACCTTCCCATAAGAAGTTAGCCAAAAAGTAGCTTCGAAAAACGCTTAGGTTAAGTTTCAGAGTTGCTTCTAATGTACCGAAGCTGGACTTAGACATAATTTCACTCTCACAACATTATGGCTGGTTGGAGACAGTCCGAACCACAAGTACCGGTTCCATGGTTCTGGGCGTATACTGGGGGGACGGGGACGACTCCCATTAACCCCTGACTATACCGGGGATACGCTTATCACAATGCCTTTCCTGTCTGTGCTGAAGCAGGGCATTCTGGCAGCCAAGTGGCTTGACCTTTATTAGTGAGCCTGGTTACCCCCTCTCGGAACCACAGACTTAGAAATCGCCAGCTCATATACAGTGCATAAAATATATTTATATATATACCCTTATACACCATTTTAATAAAAAATATCACAAAATTCTTCTAAGTCCCTCGGGAAGAGTGAAAGACGCGCACGTTCATTTTCAGAGCTCCTAGACCTTCCTATAAGAAGTTAGCCAAAAAGTAGCTTCGAAAAACGCTTACGTTAAGTTTCAGAGTTGCTTCTAATGTACCGAAGCTGGACTTAGACATAATTTCATCCTCACAACATTATGGCTGGTTGGAGACAGTCCGAACCACAAGTACCGGGTCCATGGTTCTGGGCGTATACTGGGGGGACGGGGGGGGACTCCCATTAACCCCTGACTATACCGGGGATACGCTTATCACAATGCCTTTCCTGTCTGTGCTGAAGCAGGGCATTCTGGCAGCCAAGTGGCTTGACCTTTATTAGTGAGCCTGGTTACCCCCTCTCGGAACCACAGACTTAGAAATCGCCAGCTCATATACAGTGCATAAAATATATTTATATATATACCCTTATACACCATTTTAATAAAAAATATCACAAAATTCTTCTAAGTCCCTCGGGAAGAGTGAAAGACGCGCACGTTCATTTTCAGAGCTCCTAGACCTTCCCATAAGAAGTTAGCCAAAAAGTAGCTTCGAAAAACGCTTAGGTGAAGTTTCAGAGTTGCTTCTAATGTACCAAAGCTGGACTTAGACATAATTTCACTCTCACAACATTATGGCTGGTTGGAGACAGTCCGAACCACAAGTACCGGTTCCATGGTTCTGGGCGTATACTGGGGGGACGGGGGGGACTCCCATTAACCCCTGACTATACCGGGGATACGCTTATCACAATGCCTTTCTGGTCTGTGCTGAAGCAGGGCATTCTGGCAGCCAAGTGGCTTGACCTTAATTAGTGAGCCTGGTTACCCCCTCTCGGAACCACAGACTTAGAAATCGCCAGCTCATATACAGTGCATAAAATATATTTATATATATACCCTTATACACCATTTTAATAAAAAATATCACAAAATTCTTCTAAGTCCCTCGGGAAGAGTGAAAGACGCGCACGTTCATTTTCAGAGCTCCTAGACCTTCCCATAAGAAGTTAGCCAAAAAGTAGCTTCGAAAAACGCTTAGGTGAAGTTTCAGAGTTGCTTCTAATGTACCAAAGCTGGACTTAGACATAATTTCACTCTCACAACATTATGGCTGGTTGGAGACAGTCCGAACCACAAGTACCGGTTCCATGGTTCTGGGCGTATACTGGGGGGACGGGGGGGACTCCCATTAACCCCTGACTATACCGGGGATACGCTTATCACAATGCCTTTCTGGTCTGTGCTGAAGCAGGGCATTCTGGCAGCCAAGTGGCTTGACCTTAATTAGTGAGCCTGGTTACCCCCTCTCGGAACCACAGACTTAGAAATCGCCAGCTCATATACAGTGCATAAAATATATTTATATATATACCCTTATACACCATTTTAATAAAAAATATCACAAAATTCTTCTAAGTCCCTCGGGAAGAGTGAAAGACGCGCACGTTCATTTTCAGAGCTCCTAGACCTTCCCATAAGAAGTTAGCCAAAAAGTAGCTTCGAAAAACGCTTAGGTGAAGTTTCAGAGTTGCTTCTAATGTACCAAAGCTGGACTTAGACATAATTTCACTCTCACAACATTATGGCTGGTTGGAGACAGTCCGAACCACAAGTACCGGGTCCATGGTTCTGGGCGTATACTGGGGGGACGGGGGGGACTCCCATTAACCCCTGACTATACCGGGGATACGCTTATCACAATGCCTTTCTGGTCTGTGCTGAAGCAGGGCATTCTGGCAGCCAAGTGGCTTGACCTTAATTAGTGAGCCTGGTTACCCCCTCTCGGAACCACAGACTTAGAAATCGCCAGCTCATATACAGTGCATAAAATATATTTATATATATACCCTTATACACCATTTTAATAAAAAATATCACAAAATTCTTCTAAGTCCCTCGGGAAGAGTGAAAGACGCGCACGTTCATTTTCAGAGCTCCTAGACCTTCCCATAAGATGTTAGCCAAAAAGTAGCTTCGAAAAACGCTTAGGTGAAGTTTCAGAGTTGCTTCTAATGTACCAAAGCTGGACTTAGACATAATTTCACTCTCACAACATTATGGCTGGTTGGAGACAGTCCGAACCACAAGTACCGGGTCAATGGTTCTGGGCGTATACTGGGGGGACGGGGACGACTCCCATTAACCCCTGACTATACCGGGGATACGCTTATCACAATGCCTTTTCTGTCTGTGCTGAAGCAGGGCATTCTGGCAGCCAAGTGGCTTGACCTTTATTAGTGAGCCTGGTTACCCCCTCTCGAAACCACAGACTTAGAAATCGCCAGCTCATATACAGTGCATAAAATATATTTATATATATACCCTTATACACCATTTTAATAAAAAATACCACAAAATTCTTCTAAGTCCCTCGGGAAGAGTGAAAGACGCGCACGTTCATTTTCAGAGCTCTTAGACCTTCCCATAAGAAGTTAGCCAAAAAGTAGCTTCGAAAAACGCTTAGGTTAAGTTTCAGAGTTGCTTCTAATGTACCGAAGCTGGACTTAGACATAATTTCACTCTCACAACATTATGGCTGGTTGGAGACAGTCCGAACCACAAGTACCGGGTCCATGGTTCTGGGCGTATACTGGGGGGACGGGGGGGACTCCCATTAACCCCTGACTATACCGGGGATACGCTTATCACAATGCCTTTCTGGTCTGTGCTGAAGCAGGGCATTCTGGCAGCCAAGTGGCTTGACCTTAATTAGTGAGCCTGGTTACCCCCTCTCGGAACCACAGACTTAGAAATCGCCAGCTCATATACAGTGCATAAAATATATTTATATATATACCCTTATACACCATTTTAATAAAAAATATCACAAAATTCTTCTAAGTCCCTCGGGAAGAGTGAAAGACGCGCACGTTCATTTTCAGAGCTCCTAGACCTTCCCATAAGAAGTTAGCCAAAAAGTAGCTTCGAAAAACGCTTAGGTGAAGTTTCAGAGTTGCTTCTAATGTACCAAAGCTGGACTTAGACATAATTTCACTCTCACAACATTATGGCTGGTTGGAGACAGTCCGAACCACAAGTACCGGGTCCATGGTTCTGGGCGTATACTGGGGGGACGGGGGGGGACTCCCATTAACCCCTGACTATACCGGGGATACGCTTATCACAATGCCTTTCTGGTCTGTGCTGAAGCAGGGCATTCTGGCAGCCAAGTGGCTTGACCTTAATTAGTGAGCCTGGTTACCCCCTCTCGGAACCACAGACTTAGAAATCGCCAGCTCATATACAGTGCATAAAATATATTTATATATATACCCTTATACACCATTTTAATAAAAAATATCACAAAATTCTTCTAAGTCCCTCGGGAAGAGTGAAAGACGCGCACGTTCATTTTCAGAGCTCCTAGACCTTCCCATAAGAAGTTAGCCAAAAAGTAGCTTCGAAAAACGCTTAGGTTAAGTTTCAGAGTTGCTTCTAATGTACCGAAGCTGGACTTAGACATAATTTCACTCTCACAACATTATGGCTGGTTGGAGACAGTCCGAACCAGCAGTACCGGTTCCATGGTTCTGGGCGTATACTGGGGGGACGGGGACGACTCCCATTAACCCCTGACTATACCGGGGATACGCTTATCACAATGCCTTTCCTGTCTGTGCTGAAGCAGGGCATTCTGGCAGCCAAGTGGCTTGACCTTTATTAGTGAGCCTGGTTACCCCCTCTCGGAACCACAGACTTAGAAATCGCCAGCTCATATACAGTGCATAAAATATATTTATATATATACCCTTATACACCATTTTAATAAAAAATATCACAAAATTCTTCTAAGTCCCTCGGGAAGAGTGAAAGACGCGCACGTTCATTTTCAGAGCTCCTAGACCTTCCTATAAGAAGTTAGCCAAAAAGTAGCTTCGAAAAACGCTTAGGTTAAGTTTCAGAGTTGCTTCTAATGTACCGAAGCTGGACTTAGACATAATTTCATCCTCACAACATTATGGCTGGTTGGAGACAGTCCGAACCACAAGTACCGGGTCCATGGTCCTGGGCGTATACTGGGGGGACGGGGGGGGACTCCCATTAACCCCTGACTATACCGGGGATACGCTTATCACAATGCCTTTCCTGTCTGTGCTGAAGCAGGGCATTCTGGCAGCCAAGTGGCTTGACCTTTATTAGTGAGCCTGGTTACCCCCTCTCGGAACCACAGACTTAGAAATCGCCAGCTCATATACAGTGCATAAAATATATTTATATATATACCCTTATACACCATTTTAATAAAAAATATCACAAAATTCTTCTAAGTCCCTCGGGAAGAGTGAAAGACGCGCACGTTCATTTTCAGAGCTCCTAGACCTTCCCATAAGAAGTTAGCCAAAAAGTAGCTTCGAAAAACGCTTAGGTTAAGTTTCAGAGTTGCTTCTAATGTACCGAAGCTGGACTTAGACATAATTTCACTCTCACAACATTATGGCTGGTTGGAGACAGTCCGAACCACAAGTACCGGTTCCATGGTTCTGGGCGTATACTGGGGGGACGGGGACGACTCCCATTAACCCCTGACTATACCGGGGATACGCTTATCACAATGCCTTTCCTGTCTGTGCTGAAGCAGGGCATTCTGGCAGCCAAGTGGCTTGACCTTTATTAGTGAGCCTGGTTACCCCCTCTCGGAACCACAGACTTAGAAATCGCCAGCTCATATACAGTGCATAAAATATATTTATATATATACCCTTATACACCATTTTAATAAAAAATATCACAAAATTCTTCTAAGTCCCTCGGGAAGAGTGAAAGACGCGCACGTTCATTTTCAGAGCTCCTAGACCTTCCTATAAGAAGTTAGCCAAAAAGTAGCTTCGAAAAACGCTTAGGTTAAGTTTCAGAGTTGCTTCTAATGTACCGAAGCTGGACTTAGACATAATTTCATCCTCACAACATTATGGCTGGTTGGAGACAGTCCGAACCACAAGTACCGGGTCCATGGTCCTGGGCGTATACTGGGGGGACGGGGGGGGACTCCCATTAACCCCTGACTATACCGGGGATACGCTTATCACAATGCCTTTCCTGTCTGTGCTGAAGCAGGGCATTCTGGCAGCCAAGTGGCTTGACCTTTATTAGTGAGCCTGGTTACCCCCTCTCGGAACCACAGACTTAGAAATCGCCAGCTCATATACAGTGCATAAAATATATTTATATATATACCCTTATACACCATTTTAATAAAAAATATCACAAAATTCTTCTAAGTCCCTCGGGAAGAGTGAAAGACGCGCACGTTCATTTTCAGAGCTCCTAGACCTTCCCATAAGAAGTTAGCCAAAAAGTAGCTTCGAAAAACGCTTAGGTTAAGTTTCAGAGTTGCTTCTAATGTACCGAAGCTGGACTTAGACATAATTTCACTCTCACAACATTATGGCTGGTTGGAGACAGTCCGAACCACAAGTACCGGTTCCATGGTTCTGGGCGTATACTGGGGGGACGGGGACGACTCCCATTAACCCCTGACTATACCGGGGATACGCTTATCACAATGCCTTTCCTGTCTGTGCTGAAGCAGGGCATTCTGGCAGCCAAGTGGCTTGACCTTTATTAGTGAGCCTGGTTACCCCCTCTCGGAACCACAGACTTAGAAATCGCCAGCTCATATACAGTGCATAAAATATATTTATATATATACCCTTATACACCATTTTAATAAAAAATATCACAAAATTCTTCTAAGTCCCTCGGGAAGAGTGAAAGACGCGCACGTTCATTTTCAGAGCTCCTAGACCTTCCTATAAGAAGTTAGCAAAAAGTAGCTTCGAAAAACGCTTAGGTTAAGTTTCAGAGTTGCTTCTAATGTACCGAAGCTGGACTTAGACATAATTTCATCCTCACAACATTATGGCTGGTTGGAGACAGTCCGAACCACAAGTACCGGGTCCATGGTCCTGGGCGTATACTGGGGGGACGGGGGGGGACTCCCATTAACCCCTGACTATACCGGGGATACGCTTATCACAATGCCTTTCCTGTCTGTGCTGAAGCAGGGCATTCTGGCAGCCAAGTGGCTTGACCTTTATTAGTGAGCCTGGTTACCCCCTCTCGGAACCACAGACTTAGAAATCGCCAGCTCATATACAGTGCATAAAATATATTTATATATATACCCTTATACACCATTTTAATAAAAAATATCACAAAATTCTTCTAAGTCCCTCGGGAAGAGTGAAAGACGCGCACGTTCATTTTCAGAGCTCCTAGACCTTCCCATAAGAAGTTAGCCAAAAAGTAGCTTCGAAAAACGCTTAGGTTAAGTTTCAGAGTTGCTTCTAATGTACCGAAGCTGGACTTAGACATAATTTCACTCTCACAACATTATGGCTGGTTGGAGACAGTCCGAACCACAAGTACCGGGTCCATGGTTCTGGGCGTATACTGGGGGGACGGGGGGGACTCCCATTAACCCCTGACTATACCGGGGATACGCTTATCACAATGCCTTTCTGGTCTGTGCTGAAGCAGGGCATTCTGGCAGCCAAGTGGCTTGACCTTAATTAGTGAGCCTGGTTACCCCCTCTCGGAACCACAGACTTAGAAATCGCCAGCTCATATACAGTGCATAAAATATATTTATATATATACCCTTATAACCATTTTAATAAAAAATATCACAAAATTCTTCTAAGTCCCTCGGGAAGAGTGAAAGACGCGCACGTTCATTTTCAGAGCTCCTAGACCTTCCCATAAGAAGTTAGCCAAAAAGTAGCTTCGAAAAACGCTTAGGTGAAGTTTCAGAGTTGCTTCTAATGTACCAAAGCTGGACTTAGACATAATTTCACTCTCACAACATTATGGCTGGTTGGAGACAGTCCGAACCACAAGTACCGGGTCCATGGTTCTGGGCGTATACTGGGGGGACGGGGACGACTCCCATTAACCCCTGACTATACCGGGGATACGCTTATCACAATGCCTTTCCTGTCTGTGCTGAAGCAGGGCATTCTGGCAGCCAAGTGGCTTGA
Source organism: Ascaphus truei (assembly GCF_040206685.1). Taxonomy (NCBI): domain Eukaryota; kingdom Metazoa; phylum Chordata; class Amphibia; order Anura; family Ascaphidae; genus Ascaphus; species Ascaphus truei. The sequence continues at coordinate 183,348,422 of NC_134486.1, read as the reverse complement.
CCTTTATTAGTGAGCCTGGTTACCCCCTCTCGGAACCACAGACTTAGAAATCGCCAGCTCATATACAGTGCATAAAATATATTTATATATATACCCTTATACACCATTTTAATAAAAAATATCACAAAATTCTTCTAAGTCCCTCGGGAAGAGTGAAAGACGCGCATGTTCATTTTCAGAGCTCCTAGACCTTCCTATAAGAAGTTAGCCAAAAAGTAGCTTCGAAAAACGCTTAGGTTAAGTTTCAGAGTTGCTTCTAATGTACCGAAGCTGGACTTAGACATAATTTCACTCTCACAACATTATGGCTGGTTGGAGACAGTCCGAACCACAAGTACCGGGTCCATGGTTCTGGGCGTATACTGGGGGGACGGGGGGGGGACTCCCATTAACCCCTGACTATACCGGGGATACGCTTATCACAATGCCTTTCCTGTCTGTGCTGAAGCAGGGCATTCTGGCAGCCAAGTGACTTGACCTTTATTAGTGAGCCTGGTTACCCCCTCTCGGAACCACAGACTTAGAAATCGCCAGCTCATATACAGTGCATAAAATATATTTATATATATACCCTTATACACCATTTTAATAAAAAATATCACAAAATTCTTCTAAGTCCCTCGGGAAGAGTGAAAGACGCGCACGTTCATTTTCAGAGCTCCTAGACCTTCCTATAAGAAGTTAGCCAAAAAGTAGCTTCGAAAAACGCTTAGGTTAAGTTTCAGAGTTGCTTCTAATGTACCAAAGCTGGACTTAGACATAATTTCACTCTCACAACATTATGGCTGGTTGGAGACAGTCCGAACCACAAGTACCGGGTCCATGGTTCTGGGCGTAAACTGGGGGGACCGGGACGACTCCCATTAACCCCTGACTATACCGGGGATACGCTTATCACAATGCTTTTCTGGTCTGTGCTGAAGCAGGGCATTCTGGCAGCCAAGTGGCTTGACCTTTATTAGTGAGCCTGGTTACCCCCTCTCGGAACCACAGACTTAGAAATCGCCAGCTCATATACAGTGCATAAAATATATTTATATATATACCCTTATACACCATTTTAATAAAAAATACCACAAAATTCTTCTAAGTCCCTCGGGAAGAGTGAAAGACGCGCACGTTCATTTTCAGAGCTTTTAGACCTTCCCATAAGAAGTTAGCCAAAAAGTAGCTTCGAAAAACGCTTAGGTTAAGTTTCAGAGTTGCTTCTAATGTACCGAAGCTGGACTTAGACATAATTTCACTCTCACAACATTATGGCTGGTTGGAGAAAGTCCGAACCACAAGTACCGGGTCCATGGTTCTGGGCGTATACTGGGGGGACGGGGGGGGACTCCCATTAACCCCTGACTATACCGGGGATACGCTTATCACAATGCCTTTCCTGTCTGTGCTGAAGCAGGGCATTCTGGCTGCCAAGTGACTTGACCTTTATTAGTGAGCCTGGTTACCCCCTCTCGGAACCACAGACTTAGAAATCGCCAGCTCATATACAGTGCATAAAATATATTTATATATATACCCTTATACTGTACACCATTTTAATAAAAAATATCACAAAATTCTTCTAAGTCCCTCGGGAAGAGTGAAAGACGCGCACGTTCATTTTCAGAGCTCCTAGACCTTCCTATAAGAAGTTAGCCAAAAAGTAGCTTCGAAAAACGCTTAGGTTAAGTTTCAGAGTTGCTTCTAATGTACCGAAGCTGGACTTAGACATAATTTCACTCTCACAACATTATGGCTGGTTGGAGACAGTCCGAACCACAAGTACCGGGTCCATGGTTCTGGGCGTATACTGGGGGGACGGGGACGACTCCCATTAACCCCTGACTATACCGGGGATACGCTTATCACAATGCCTTTCCTGTCTGTGCTGAAGCAGGGCATTCTGGCAGCCAAGTGGCTTGACCTTTATTAGTGAGCCTGGTTACCCCCTCTCGGAACCACAGACTTAGAAATCGCCAGCTCATATACAGTGCATAAAATATATTTATATATATACCCTTATACACCATTTTAATAAAAAATATCACAAAATTCTTCTAAGTCCCTCGGGAAGAGTGAAAGACGCGCACGTTCATTTTCAGAGCTCCTAGACCTTCCCATAAGAAGTTAGCCAAAAAGTAGCTTCGAAAAACGCTTAGGTGAAGTTTCAGAGTTGCTTCTAATGTACCAAAGCTGGACTTAGACATAATTTCACTCTCACAACATTATGGCTGGTTGGAGACAGTCCGAACCACAAGTACCGGGTCCATGGTTCTGGACGTATACTGGGGGGACGGGGACGACTCCCATTAACCCCTGACTATACCGGGGATACGCTTATCACAATGCCTTTCCTGTCTGTGCTGAAGCAGGGCATTCTGGCAGCCAAGTGGCTTGACCTTTATTAGTGAGCCTGGTTACCCCCTCTCGGAACCACAGACTTAGAAATCGCCAGCTCATATACAGTGCATAAAATATATTTATATATATACCCTTATACACCATTTTAATAAAAAATACCACAAAATTCTTCTAAGTCCCTCGGGAAGAGTGAAAGACGCGCACGTTCATTTTCAGAGCTCTTAGACCTTCCCATAAGAAGTTAGCCAAAAAGTAGCTTCGAAAAACGCTTAGGTTAAGTTTCAGAGTTGCTTCTAATGTACCGAAGCTGGACTTAGACATAATTTCACTCTCACAACATTATGGCTGGTTGGAGACAGTCCGAACCACAAGTACCGGGTCCATGGTTCTGGGCGTATACTGGGGGGACGGGGACGACTCCCATTAACCCCTGACTATACCGGGGATACGCTTATCACAATGCCTTTCCTGTCTGTGCTGAAGCAGGGCATTCTGGCAGCCAAGTGGCTTGACCTTTATTAGTGAGCCTGGTTACCCCCTCTCGGAACCACAGACTTAGAAATCGCCAGCTCATATACAGTGCATAAAATATATTTATATATATACCCTTATACACCATTTTAATAAAAAATATCACAAAATTCTTCTAAGTCCCTCGGGAAGAGTGAAAGACGCGCACGTTCATTTTCAGAGCTCCTAGACCTTCCCATAAGAAGTTAGCCAAAAAGTAGCTTCGAAAAACGCTTAGGTGAAGTTTCAGAGTTGCTTCTAATGTACCAAAGCTGGACTTAGACATAATTTCACTCTCACAACATTATGGCTGGTTGGAGACAGTCCGAACCACAAGTACCGGGTCCATGGTTCTGGGCGTATACTGGGGGGACGGGGACGACTCCCATTAACCCCTGACTATACCGGGGATACGCTTATCACAATGCCTTTCCTGTCTGTGCTGAAGCAGGGCATTCTGGCAGCCAAGTGGCTTGACCTTTATTAGTGAGCCTGGTTACCCCCTCTCGGAACCACAGACTTAGAAATCGCCAGCTCATATACAGTGCATAAAATATATTTATATATATACCCTTATACACCATTTTAATAAAAAATACCACAAAATTCTTCTAAGTCCCTCGGGAAGAGTGAAAGACGCGCACGTTCATTTTCAGAGCTCTTAGACCTTCCCATAAGAAGTTAGCCAAAAAGTAGCTTCGAAAAACGCTTAGGTTACGTTTCAGAGTTGCTTCTAATGTACCGAAGCTGGACTTAGACATAATTTCACTCTCACAACATTATGGCTGGTTGGAGAAAGTCCGAACCACAAGTACCGGGTCCATGGTTCTGGGCGTATACTGGGGGGACGGGGGGGACTCCCATTAACCCCTGACTATACCGGGGATACGCTTATCACAATGCCTTTCCTGTCTGTGCTGAAGCAGGGCATTCTGGCAGCCAAGTGGCTTGACCTTTATTAGTGAGCCTGGTTACCCCCTCTCGGAACCACAGACTTAGAAATCGCCAGCTCATATACAGTGCATAAAATATATTTATATATATACCCTTATACACCATTTTAATAAAAAATATCACAAAATTCTTCTAAGTCCCTCGGGAAGAGTGAAAGACGCGCACGTTCATTTTCAGAGCTCCTAGACCTTCCCATAAGAAGTTAGCCAAAAAGTAGCTTCGAAAAACGCTTAGGTGAAGTTTCAGAGTTGCTTCTAATGTACCAAAGCTGGACTTAGACATAATTTCACTCTCACAACATTATGGCTGGTTGGAGACAGTCCGAACCACAAGTACCGGGTCCATGGTTCTGGGCGTATACTGGGGGGACGGGGACGACTCCCATTAACCCCTGACTATACCGGGGATACGCTTATCACAATGCCTTTCCTGTCTGTGCTGAAGCAGGGCATTCTGGCAGCCAAGTGGCTTGACCTTTATTAGTGAGCCTGGTTACCCCCTCTCGGAACCACAGACTTAGAAATCGCCAGCTCATATACAGTGCATAAAATATATTTATACAATATATATACCCTTATACACCATTTTAATAAAAAATATCACAAAATTCTTCTAAGTCCCTCGGGAAGAGTGAAAGACGCGCACGTTCATTTTCAGAGCTCCTAGACCTTCCTATAAGAAGTTAGCCAAAAAGTAGCGTCGAAAAACGCTTAGGTTAAGTTTCAGAGTTGCTTCTAATGTACCGAAGCTGGACTTAGACATAATTTCACTCTCACAACATTATGGCTGGTTGGAGACAGTCCGAACCACAAGTACCGGGTCCATGGTTCTGGGCGTATACTGGGGGGACGGGGGGGGACTCCCATTAACCCCTGACTATACCGGGGATACGCTTATCACAATGCCTTTCCTGTCTGTGCTGAAGCAGGGCATTCTGGCAGCCAAGTGACTTGACCTTTATTAGTGAGCCTGGTTACCCCCTCTCGGAACCACAGACTTAGAAATCGCCAGCTCATATACAGTGCATAAAATATATTTATATATATACCCTTATACACCATTTTAATAAAAAATATCACAAAATTCTTCTAAGTCCCTCGGGAAGAGTGAAAGACGCGCACGTTCATTTTCAGAGCTCCCAGACCTTCCCATAAGAAGTTAGCCAAAAAGTAGCTTCGAAAAACGCTTAGGTGAAGTTTCAGAGTTGCTTCTAATGTACCAAAGCTGGACTTAGACATAATTTCACTCTCACAACATTATGGCTGGTTGGAGACAGTCCGAACCACAAGTACCGGGTCCATGGTTCTGGGCGTATACTGGGGGGACGGGGGGGACTCCCATTAACCCCTGACTATACCGGGGATACGCTTATCACAATGCCTTTCTGGTCTGTGCTGAAGCAGGGCATTCTGGCAGCCAAGTGGCTTGACCTTAATTAGTGAGCCTGGTTACCCCCTCTCGGAACCACAGACTTAGAAATCGCCAGCTCATATACAGTGCATAAAATATATTTATATATATACCCTTATACACCATTTTAATAAAAAATATCACAAAATTCTTCTAAGTCCCTCGGGAAGAGTGAAAGACGCGCACGTTCATTTTCAGAGCTCCTAGACCTTCCCATAAGAAGTTAGCCAAAAAGTAGCTTCGAAAAACGCTTAGGTGAAGTTTCAGAGTTGCTTCTAATGTACCAAAGCTGGACTTAGACATAATTTCACTCTCACAACATTATGGCTGGTTGGAGACAGTCCGAACCACAAGTACCGGGTCCATGGTTCTGGGCGTATACTGGGGGGACGGGGACGACTCCCATTAACACCTGACTATACCGGGGATACGCTTATCACAATGCCTTTCCTGTCTGTGCTGAAGCAGGGCATTCTGGCAGCCAAGTGGCTTGACCTTTATTAGTGAGCCTGGTTACCCCCTCTCGGAACCACAGACTTAGAAATCGCCAGCTCATATACAGTGCATAAAATATATTTATATATATACCCTTATACACCATTTTAATAAAAAATATCACAAAATTCTTCTAAGTCCCTCGGGAAGAGTGAAAGACGCGCACGTTCATTTTCAGAGCTCCTAGACCTTCCCATAAGAAGTTAGCCAAAAAGTAGCTTCGAAAAACGCTTAGGTGAAGTTTCAGAGTTGCTTCTAATGTACCAAAGCTGGACTTAGACATAATTTCACTCTCACAACATTATGGCTGGTTGGAGACAGTCCGAACCACAAGTACCGGGTCCATGGTTCTGGGCGTATACTGGGGGGATGGGGACGACTCCCATTAACCCCTGACTATACCGGGGATACGCTTATCACAATGCCTTTCCTGTCTGTGCTGAAGCAGGGCATTCTGGCAGCCAAGTGGCTTGACCTTTATTAGTGAGCCTGGTTACCCCCTCTCGGAACCACAGACTTAGAAATCGCCAGCTCATATACAGTGCATAAAATATATTTATACAATATATATACCCTTATACACCATTTTAATAAAAAATATCACAAAATTCTTCTAAGTCCCTCGGGAAGAGTGAAAGACGCGCACGTTCATTTTCAGAGCTCCTAGACCTTCCTATAAGAAGTTAGCCAAAAAGTAGCTTCGAAAAACGCTTAGGTTAAGTTTCAGAGTTGCTTCTAATGTACCGAAGCTGGACTTAGACATAATTTCACTCTCACAACATTATGGCTGGTTGGAGACAGTCCGAACCACAAGTACCGGGTCCATGGTTCTGGGCGTATACTGGGGGGACGGGGGGGGACTCCCATTAACCCCTGACTATACCGGGGATACGCTTATCACAATGCCTTTCCTGTCTGTGCTGAAGCAGGGCATTCTGGCAGCCAAGTGACTTGACCTTTATTAGTGAGCCTGGTTACCCCCTCTCGGAACCACAGACTTAGAAATCGCCAGCTCATATACAGTGCATAAAATATATTTATATATATACCCTTATACACCATTTTAATAAAAAATATCACAAAATTCTTCTAAGTCCCTCGGGAAGAGTGAAAGACGCGCACGTTCATTTTCAGAGCTCCCAGACCTTCCCATAAGAAGTTAGCCAAAAAGTAGCTTCGAAAAACGCTTAGGTGAAGTTTCAGAGTTGCTTCTAATGTACCAAAGCTGGACTTAGACATAATTTCACTCTCACAACATTATGGCTGGTTGGAGACAGTCCGAACCACAAGTACCGGGTCCATGGTTCTGGGCGTATACTGGGGGGACGGGGACGACTCCCATTAACCCCTGACTATACCGGGGATACGCTTATCACAATGCCTTTCCTGTCTGTGCTGAAGCAGGGCATTCTGGCAGCCAAGTGGCTTGACCTTTATTAGTGAGCCTGGTTACCCCCTCTCGGAACCACAGACTTAGAAATCGCCAGCTCATATACAGTGCATAAAATATATTTATACAATATATATACCCTTATACACCATTTTAATAAAAAATATCACAAAATTCTTCTAAGTCCCTCGGGAAGAGTGAAAGACGCGCACGTTCATTTTCAGAGCTCCTAGACCTTCCTATAAGAAGTTAGCCAAAAAGTAGCTTCGAAAAACGCTTAGGTTAAGTTTCAGAGTTGCTTCTAATGTACCGAAGCTGGACTTAGACATAATTTCACTCTCACAACATTATGGCTGGTTGGAGACAGTCCGAACCACAAGTACCGGGTCCATGGTTCTGGGCGTATACTGGGGGGACGGGGGGGGACTCCCATTAACCCCTGACTATACCGGGGATACGCTTATCACAATGCCTTTCCTGTCTGTGCTGAAGCAGGGCATTCTGGCAGCCAAGTGACTTGACCTTTATTAGTGAGCCTGGTTACCCCCTCTCGGAACCACAGACTTAGAAATCGCCAGCTCATATACAGTGCATAAAATATATTTATATATATACCCTTATACACCATTTTAATAAAAAATATCACAAAATTCTTCTAAGTCCCTCGGGAAGAGTGAAAGACGCGCACGTTCATTTTCAGAGCTCCCAGACCTTCCCATAAGAAGTTAGCCAAAAAGTAGCTTCGAAAAACGCTTAGGTGAAGTTTCAGAGTTGCTTCTAATGTACCAAAGCTGGACTTAGACATAATTTCACTCTCACAACATTATGGCTGGTTGGAGACAGTCCGAACCACAAGTACCGGGTCCATGGTTCTGGGCGTATACTGGGGGGACGGGGACGACTCCCATTAACCCCTGACTATACCGGGGATACGCTTATCACAATGCCTTTCCTGTCTGTGCTGAAGCAGGGCATTCTGGCAGCCAAGTGGCTTGACCTTTATTAGTGAGCCTGGTTACCCCCTCTCGGAACCACAGACTTAGAAATCGCCAGCTCATATACAGTGCATAAAATATATTTATATATATACCCTTATACACCATTTTAATAAAAAATATCACAAAATTCTTCTAAGTCCCTCGGGAAGAGTGAAAGACGCGCACGTTCATTTTCAGAGCTCTTAGACCTTCCCATAAGAAGTTAGCCAAAAAGTAGCTTCGAAAAACGCTTAGGTTAAGTTTCAGAGTTGCTTCTAATGTACCGAAGCTGGACTTAGACATAATTTCACTCTCACAACATTATGGCTGGTTGGAGAAAGTCCGAACCACAAGTACCGGGTCCATGGTTCTGGGCGTATACTGGGGGGACGGGGGGGGACTCCCATTAACCCCTGACTATACCGGGGATACGCTTATCACAATGCCTTTCCTGTCTGTGCTGAAGCAGGGCATTCTGGCAGCCAAGTGACTTGACCTTTATTAGTGAGCCTGGTTACCCCCTCTCGGAACCACAGACTTAGAAATCGCCAGCTCATATACAGTGCATAAAATATATTTATATATATACCCTTATACACCATTTTAATAAAAAATATCACAAAATTCTTCTAAGTCCCTCGGGAAGAGTGAAAGACGCGCACGTTCATTTTCAGAGCTCCCAGACCTTCCCATAAGAAGTTAGCCAAAAAGTAGCTTCGAAAAACGCTTAGGTGAAGTTTCAGAGTTGCTTCTAATGTACCAAAGCTGGACTTAGACATAATTTCACTCTCACAACATTATGGCTGGTTGGAGACAGTCCGAACCACAAGTACCGGGTCCATGGTTCTGGGCGTATACTGGGGGGACGGGGACGACTCCCATTAACCCCTGACTATACCGGGGATACGCTTATCACAATGCCTTTCCTGTCTGTGCTGAAGCAGGGCATTCTGGCAGCCAAGTGGCTTGACCTTTATTAGTGAGCCTGGTTACCCCCTCTCGGAACCACAGACTTAGAAATCGCCAGCTCATATACAGTGCATAAAATATATTTATATATATACCCTTATACACCATTTTAATAAAAAATATCACAAAATTCTTCTAAGTCCCTCGGGAAGAGTGAAAGACGCGCACGTTCATTTTCAGAGCTCTTAGACCTTCCCATAAGAAGTTAGCCAAAAAGTAGCTTCGAAAAACGCTTAGGTTAAGTTTCAGAGTTGCTTCTAATGTACCGAAGCTGGACTTAGACATAATTTCACTCTCACAACATTATGGCTGGTTGGAGAAAGTCCGAACCACAAGTACCGGGTCCATGGTTCTGGGCGTATACTGGGGGGACTGGGGGGGACTCCCATTAACCCCTGACTATACCGGGGATACGCTTATCACAATGCCTTTCCTGTCTGTGCTGAAGCAGGGCATTCTGGCAGCCAAGTGACTTGACCTTTATTAGTGAGCCTGGTTACCCCCTCTCGGAACCACAGACTTAGAAATCGCCAGCTCATATACAGTGCATAAAATATATTTATATATATACCCTTATACACCATTTTAATAAAAAATATCACAAAATTCTTCTAAGTCCCTCGGGAAGAGTGAAAGACGCGCACGTTCATTTTCAGAGCTCCCAGACCTTCCCATAAGAAGTTAGCCAAAAAGTAGCTTCGAAAAACGCTTAGGTGAAGTTTCAGAGTTGCTTCTAATGTACCAAAGCTGGACTTAGACATAATTTCACTCTCACAACATTATGGCTGGTTGGAGACAGTCCGAACCACAAGTACCGGGTCCATGGTTCTGGGCGTATACTGGGGGGACGGGGACGACTCCCATTAACCCCTGACTATACCGGGGATACGCTTATCACAATGCCTTTCCTGTCTGTGCTGAAGCAGGGCATTCTGGCAGCCAAGTGGCTTGACCTTTATTAGTGAGCCTGGTTACCCCCTCTCGGAACCACAGACTTAGAAATCGCCAGCTCATATACAGTGCATAAAATATATTTATATATATACCCTTATACACCATTTTAATAAAAAATATCACAAAATTCTTCTAAGTCCCTCGGGAAGAGTGAAAGACGCGCACGTTCATTTTCAGAGCTCCTAGACCTTCCTATAAGAAGTTAGCCAAAAAGTAGCTTCGAAAAAACGCTTAGGTGAAGTTTCAGAGTTGCTTCTAATGTACCAAAGCTGGACTTAGACATAATTTCACTCTCACAACATTATGGCTGGTTGGAGACAGTCCGAACCACAAGTACCGGGTCCATGGTTCTGGGCGTATACTGGGGGGACGGGGGGGACTCCCATTAACCCCTGACTATACCGGGGATACGCTTATCACAATGCCTTTCTGGTCTGTGCTGAAGCAGGGCATTCTGGCAGCCAAGTGGCTTGACCTTAATTAGTGAGCCTGGTTACCCCCTCTCGGAACCACAGACTTAGAAATCGCCAGCTCATATACAGTGCATAAAATATATTTATATATATACCCTTATACACCATTTTAATAAAAAATATCACAAAATTCTTCTAAGTCCCTCGGGAAGAGTGAAAGACGCGCACGTTCATTTTCAGAGCTCCCAGACCTTCCCATAAGAAGTTAGCCAAAAAGTAGCTTCGAAAAACGCTTAGGTGAAGTTTCAGAGTTGCTTCTAATGTACCAAAGCTGGACTTAGACATAATTTCACTCTCACAACATTATGGCTGGTTGGAGACAGTCCGAACCACAAGTACCGGGTCCATGGTTCTGGGCGTATACTGGGGGGACGGGGACGACTCCCATTAACCCCTGACTATACCGGGGATACGCTTATCACAATGCCTTTCCTGTCTGTGCTGAAGCAGGGCATTCTGGCAGCCAAGTGGCTTGACCTTTATTAGTGAGCCTGGTTACCCCCTCTCGGAACCACAGACTTAGAAATCGCCAGCTCATATACAGTGCATAAAATATATTTATATATATACCCTTATACACCATTTTAATAAAAAATATCACAAAATTCTTCTAAGTCCCTCGGGAAGAGTGAAAGACGCGCACGTTCATTTTCAGAGCTCTTAGACCTTCCCATAAGAAGTTAGCCAAAAAGTAGCTTCGAAAAACGCTTAGGTTAAGTTTCAGAGTTGCTTCTAATGTACCGAAGCTGGACTTAGACATAATTTCACTCTCACAACATTATGGCTGGTTGGAGAAAGTCCGAACCACAAGTACCGGGTCCATGGTTCTGGGCGTATACTGGGGGGACGGGGGGGGACTCCCATTAACCCCTGACTATACCGGGGATACGCTTATCACAATGCCTTTCCTGTCTGTGCTGAAGCAGGGCATTCTGGCAGCCAAGTGACTTGACCTTTATTAGTGAGCCTGGTTACCCCCTCTCGGAACCACAGACTTAGAAATCGCCAGCTCATATACAGTGCATAAAATATATTTATATATATACCCTTATACACCATTTTAATAAAAAATATCACAAAATTCTTCTAAGTCCCTCGGGAAGAGTGAAAGACGCGCACGTTCATTTTCAGAGCTCCCAGACCTTCCCATAAGAAGTTAGCCAAAAAGTAGCTTCGAAAAACGCTTAGGTGAAGTTTCAGAGTTGCTTCTAATGTACCAAAGCTGGACTTAGACATAATTTCACTCTCACAACATTATGGCTGGTTGGAGACAGTCCGAACCACAAGTACCGGGTCCATGGTTCTGGGCGTATACTGGGGGGACGGGGACGACTCCCATTAACCCCTGACTATACCGGGGATACGCTTATCACAATGCCTTTCCTGTCTGTGCTGAAGCAGGGCATTCTGGCAGCCAAGTGGCTTGACCTTTATTAGTGAGCCTGGTTACCCCCTCTCGGAACCACAGACTTAGAAATCGCCAGCTCATATACAGTGCATAAAATATATTTATATATATACCCTTATACACCATTTTAATAAAAAATATCACAAAATTCTTCTAAGTCCCTCGGGAAGAGTGAAAGACGCGCACGTTCATTTTCAGAGCTCCTAGACCTTCCTATAAGAAGTTAGCCAAAAAGTAGCTTCGAAAAAACGCTTAGGTGAAGTTTCAGAGTTGCTTCTAATGTACCAAAGCTGGACTTAGACATAATTTCACTCTCACAACATTATGGCTGGTTGGAGACAGTCCGAACCACAAGTACCGGGTCCATGGTTCTGGGCGTATACTGGGGGGACGGGGGGGACTCCCATTAACCCCTGACTATACCGGGGATACGCTTATCACAATGCCTTTCTGGTCTGTGCTGAAGCAGGGCATTCTGGCAGCCAAGTGGCTTGACCTTAATTAGTGAGCCTGGTTACCCCCTCTCGGAACCACAGACTTAGAAATCGCCAGCTCATATACAGTGCATAAAATATATTTATATATATACCCTTATACAGTACACCATTTTAATAAAAAATATCACAAAATTCTTCTAAGTCCCTCGGGAAGAGTGAAAGACGCGCACGTTCATTTTCAGAGCTCCCAGACCTTCCCATAAGAAATTAGCCAAAAAGTAGCTTCGAAAAACGCTTAGGTTAAGTTTCAGAGTTGCTTCTAATGTACCGAAGCTGGACTTAGACATAATTTCACTCTCACAACATTATGGCTGGTTGGAGACAGTCCGAACCACAAGTACCGGGTCCATGGTTCTGGGCGTATACTGGGGGGACGGGGGGGGACTCCCATTAACCCCTGACTATACCGGGGATACGCTTATCACAATGCCTTTCCTGTCTGTGCTGAAGCAGGGCATTCTGGCAGCCAAGTGACTTGACCTTTATTAGTGAGCCTGGTTACCCCCTCTCGGAACCACAGACTTAGAAATCGCCAGCTCATATACAGTGCATAAAATATATTTATATATATACCCTTATACACCATTTTAATAAAAAATATCACAAAATTCTTCTAAGTCCCTCGGGAAGAGTGAAAGACGCGCACGTTCATTTTCAGAGCTCCCAGACCTTCCCATAAGAAGTTAGCCAAAAAGTAGCTTCGAAAAACGCTTAGGTGAAGTTTCAGAGTTGCTTCTAATGTACCAAAGCTGGACTTAGACATAATTTCACTCTCACAACATTATGGCTGGTTGGAGACAGTCCGAACCACAAGTACCGGGTCCATGGTTCTGGGCGTATACTGGGGGGACGGGGACGACTCCCATTAACCCCTGACTATACCGGGGATACGCTTATCACAATGCCTTTCCTGTCTGTGCTGAAGCAGGGCATTCTGGCAGCCAAGTGGCTTGACCTTTATTAGTGAGCCTGGTTACCCCCTCTCGGAACCACAGACTTAGAAATCGCCAGCTCATATACAGTGCATAAAATATATTTATATATATACCCTTATACACCATTTTAATAAAAAATATCACAAAATTCTTCTAAGTCCCTCGGGAAGAGTGAAAGACGCGCACGTTCATTTTCAGAGCTCTTAGACCTTCCCATAAGAAGTTAGCCAAAAAGTAGCTTCGAAAAACGCTTAGGTTAAGTTTCAGAGTTGCTTCTAATGTACCGAAGCTGGACTTAGACATAATTTCACTCTCACAACATTATGGCTGGTTGGAGAAAGTCCGAACCACAAGTACCGGGTCCATGGTTCTGGGCGTATACTGGGGGGACGGGGGGGGACTCCCATTAACCCCTGACTATACCGGGGATACGCTTATCACAATGCCTTTCCTGTCTGTGCTGAAGCAGGGCATTCTGGCAGCCAAGTGACTTGACCTTTATTAGTGAGCCTGGTTACCCCCTCTCGGAACCACAGACTTAGAAATCGCCAGCTCATATACAGTGCATAAAATATATTTATATATATACCCTTATACACCATTTTAATAAAAAATATCACAAAATTCTTCTAAGTCCCTCGGGAAGAGTGAAAGACGCGCACGTTCATTTTCAGAGCTCCCAGACCTTCCCATAAGAAGTTAGCCAAAAAGTAGCTTCGAAAAACGCTTAGGTGAAGTTTCAGAGTTGCTTCTAATGTACCAAAGCTGGACTTAGACATAATTTCACTCTCACAACATTATGGCTGGTTGGAGACAGTCCGAACCACAAGTACCGGGTCCATGGTTCTGGGCGTATACTGGGGGGACGGGGACGACTCCCATTAACCCCTGACTATACCGGGGATACGCTTATCACAATGCCTTTCCTGTCTGTGCTGAAGCAGGGCATTCTGGCAGCCAAGTGGCTTGACCTTTATTAGTGAGCCTGGTTACCCCCTCTCGGAACCACAGACTTAGAAATCGCCAGCTCATATACAGTGCATAAAATATATTTATATATATACCCTTATACACCATTTTAATAAAAAATATCACAAAATTCTTCTAAGTCCCTCGGGAAGAGTGAAAGACGCGCACGTTCATTTTCAGAGCTCCTAGACCTTCCTATAAGAAGTTAGCCAAAAAGTAGCTTCGAAAAAACGCTTAGGTGAAGTTTCAGAGTTGCTTCTAATGTACCAAAGCTGGACTTAGACATAATTTCACTCTCACAACATTATGGCTGGTTGGAGACAGTCCGAACCACAAGTACCGGGTCCATGGTTCTGGGCGTATACTGGGGGGACGGGGGGGACTCCCATTAACCCCTGACTATACCGGGGATACGCTTATCACAATGCCTTTCTGGTCTGTGCTGAAGCAGGGCATTCTGGCAGCCAAGTGGCTTGACCTTTATTAGTGAGCCTGGTTACCCCCTCTCGGAACCACAGACTTAGAAATCGCCAGCTGATATACAGTGCATAAAATATATTTATATATATACCCTTATACAGTACACCATTTTAATAAAAAATATCACAAAATTCTTCTAAGTCCCTCGGGAAGAGTGAAAGACGCGCACGTTCATTTTCAGAGCTCCCAGACCTTCCCATAAGAAATTAGCCAAAAAGTAGCTTCGAAAAACGCTTAGGTGAAGTTTCAGAGTTGCTTCTAATGTACCAAAGCTGGACTTAGACATAATTTCACTCTCACAACATTATGGCTGGTTGGAGACAGTCCGAACCACAAGTACCGGGTCCATGGTTCTGGGCGTATACTGGGGGGACGGGGACGACTCCCATTAACCCCTGACTATACCGGGGATACGCTTATCACAATGCCTTTCCTGTCTGTGCTGAAGCAGGGCATTCTGGCAGCCAAGTGGCTTGACCTTTATTAGTGAGCCTGGTTACCCCCTCTCGGAACCACAGACTTAGAAATCGCCAGCTCATATACAGTGCATAAAATATATTTATATATATACCCTTATACACCATTTTAATAAAAAATATCACAAAATTCTTCTAAGTCCCTCGGGAAGAGTGAAAGACGCGCACGTTCATTTTCAGAGCTCCTAGACCTTCCCATAAGAAGTTAGCCAAAAAGTAGCTTCGAAAAACGCTTAGGTGAAGTTTCAGAGTTGCTTCTAATGTACCAAAGCTGGACTTAGACATAATTTCACTCTCACAACATTATGGCTGGTTGGAGACAGTCCGAACCACAAGTACCGGGTCCATGGTTCTGGGCGTATACTGGGGGGACGGGGACGACTCCCATTAACCCCTGACTATACCGGGGATACGCTTATCACAATGCCTTTCCTGTCTGTGCTGAAGCAGGGCATTCTGGCAGCCAAGTGGCTTGACCTTTATTAGTGAGCCTGGTTACCCCCTCTCGGAACCACAGACTTAGAAATCGCCAGCTCATATACAGTGCATAAAATATATTTATACAATATATATACCCTTATACACCATTTTAATAAAAAATATCACAAAATTCTTCTAAGTCCCTCGGGAAGAGTGAAAGACGCGCACGTTCATTTTCAGAGCTCCTAGACCTTCCTATAAGAAGTTAGCCAAAAAGTAGCTTCGAAAAACGCTTAGGTTAAGTTTCAGAGTTGCTTCTAATGTACCGAAGCTGGACTTAGACATAATTTCACTCTCACAACATTATGGCTGGTTGGAGACAGTCCGAACCACAAGTACCGGGTCCATGGTTCTGGGCGTATACTGGGGGGACGGGGGGGGACTCCCATTAACCCCTGACTATACCGGGGATACGCTTATCACAATGCCTTTCCTGTCTGTGCTGAAGCAGGGCATTCTGGCAGCCAAGTGGCTTGACCTTTATTAGTGAGCCTGGTTACCCCCTCTCGGAACCACAGACTTAGAAATCGCCAGCTCATATACAGTGCATAAAATATATTTATATATATACCCTTATACACCATTTTAATAAAAAATATCACAAAATTCTTCTAAGTCCCTCGGGAAGAGTGAAAGACGCGCACGTTCATTTTCAGAGCTCTTAGACCTTCCCATAAGAAGTTAGCCAAAAAGTAGCTTCGAAAAACGCTTAGGTTAAGTTTCAGAGTTGCTTCTAATGTACCGAAGCTGGACTTAGACATAATTTCACTCTCACAACATTATGGCTGGTTGGAGAAAGTCCGAACCACAAGTACCGGGTCCATGGTTCTGGGCGTATACTGGGGGGACGGGGGGGGACTCCCATTAACCCCTGACTATACCGGGGATACGCTTATCACAATGCCTTTCCTGTCTGTGCTGAAGCAGGGCATTCTGGCAGCCAAGTGACTTGACCTTTATTAGTGAGCCTGGTTACCCCCTCTCGGAACCACAGACTTAGAAATCGCCAGCTCATATACAGTGCATAAAATATATTTATATATATACCCTTATACACCATTTTAATAAAAAATATCACAAAATTCTTCTAAGTCCCTCGGGAAGAGTGAAAGACGCGCACGTTCATTTTCAGAGCTCCCAGACCTTCCCATAAGAAGTTAGCCAAAAAGTAGCTTCGAAAAACGCTTAGGTGAAGTTTCAGAGTTGCTTCTAATGTACCAAAGCTGGACTTAGACATAATTTCACTCTCACAACATTATGGCTGGTTGGAGACAGTCCGAACCACAAGTACCGGGTCCATGGTTCTGGGCGTATACTGGGGGGACGGGGACGACTCCCATTAACCCCTGACTATACCGGGGATACGCTTATCACAATGCCTTTCCTGTCTGTGCTGAAGCAGGGCATTCTGGCAGCCAAGTGGCTTGACCTTTATTAGTGAGCCTGGTTACCCCCTCTCGGAACCACAGACTTAGAAATCGCCAGCTCATATACAGTGCATAAAATATATTTATATATATACCCTTATACACCATTTTAATAAAAAATATCACAAAATTCTTCTAAGTCCCTCGGGAAGAGTGAAAGACGCGCACGTTCATTTTCAGAGCTCCTAGACCTTCCTATAAGAAGTTAGCCAAAAAGTAGCTTCGAAAAAACGCTTAGGTGAAGTTTCAGAGTTGCTTCTAATGTACCAAAGCTGGACTTAGACATAATTTCACTCTCACAACATTATGGCTGGTTGGAGACAGTCCGAACCACAAGTACCGGGTCCATGGTTCTGGGCGTATACTGGGGGGACGGGGGGGACTCCCATTAACCCCTGACTATACCGGGGATACGCTTATCACAATGCCTTTCTGGTCTGTGCTGAAGCAGGGCATTCTGGCAGCCAAGTGGCTTGACCTTAATTAGTGAGCCTGGTTACCCCCTCTCGGAACCACAGACTTAGAAATCGCCAGCTCATATACAGTGCATAAAATATATTTATATATATACCCTTATACAGTACACCATTTTAATAAAAAATATCACAAAATTCTTCTAAGTCCCTCGGGAAGAGTGAAAGACGCGCACGTTCATTTTCAGAGCTCCCAGACCTTCCCATAAGAAATTAGCCAAAAAGTAGCTTCGAAAAACGCTTAGGTGAAGTTTCAGAGTTGCTTCTAATGTACCAAAGCTGGACTTAGACATAATTTCACTCTCACAACATTATGGCTGGTTGGAGACAGTCCGAACCACAAGTACCGGGTCCATGGTTCTGGGCGTATACTGGGGGGACGGGGACGACTCCCATTAACCCCTGACTATACCGGGGATACGCTTATCACAATGCCTTTCCTGTCTGTGCTGAAGCAGGGCATTCTGGCAGCCAAGTGGCTTGACCTTTATTAGTGAGCCTGGTTACCCCCTCTCGGAACCACAGACTTAGAAATCGCCAGCTCATATACAGTGCATAAAATATATTTATATATATACCCTTATACACCATTTTAATAAAAAATATCACAAAATTCTTCTAAGTCCCTCGGGAAGAGTCAAAGACGCGCACGTTCATTTTCAGAGCTCCTAGACCTTCCCATAAGAAGTTAGCCAAAAAGTAGCTTCGAAAAACGCTTAGGTGAAGTTTCAGAGTTGCTTCTAATGTACCAAAGCTGGACTTAGACATAATTTCACTCTCACAACATTATGGCTGGTTGGAGACAGTCCGAACCACAAGTACCGGGTCCATGGTTCTGGGCGTATACTGGGGGGACGGGGACGACTCCCATTAACCCCTGACTATACCGGGGATACGCTTATCACAATGCCTTTCCTGTCTGTGCTGAAGCAGGGCATTCTGGCAGCCAAGTGGCTTGACCTTTATTAGTGAGCCTGGTTACCCCCTCTCGGAACCACAGACTTAGAAATCGCCAGCTCATATACAGTGCATAAAATATATTTATATATATACCCTTATACACCATTTTAATAAAAAATATCACAAAATTCTTCTAAGTCCCTCGGGAAGAGTGAAAGACGCGCACGTTCATTTTCAGAGCTCCTAGACCTTCCCATAAGAAGTTAGCCAAAAAGTAGCTTCGAAAAACGCTTAGGTGAAGTTTCAGAGTTGCTTCTAATGTACCAAAGCTGGACTTAGACATAATTTCACTCTCACAACATTATGGCTGGTTGGAGACAGTCCGAACCACAAGTACCGGGTCCATGGTTCTGGGCGTATACTGGGGGGACGGGGACGACTCCCATTAACCCCTGACTATACCGGGGATACGCTTATCACAATGCCTTTCCTGTCTGTGCTGAAGCAGGGCATTCTGGCAGCCAAGTGGCTTGACCTTTATTAGTGAGCCTGGTTACCCCCTCTCGGAACCACAGACTTAGAAATCGCCAGCTCATATACAGTGCATAAAATATATTTATACAATATATATACCCTTATACACCATTTTAATAAAAAATATCACAAAATTCTTCTAAGTCCCTCGGGAAGAGTGAAAGACGCGCACGTTCATTTTCAGAGCTCCTAGACCTTCCTATAAGAAGTTAGCCAAAAAGTAGCTTCGAAAAACGCTTAGGTTAAGTTTCAGAGTTGCTTCTAATGTACCGAAGCTGGACTTAGACATAATTTCACTCTCACAACATTATGGCTGGTTGGAGACAGTCCGAACCACAAGTACCGGGTCCATGGTTCTGGGCGTATACTGGGGGGACGGGGGGGGACTCCCATTAACCCCTGACTATACCGGGGATACGCTTATCACAATGCCTTTCCTGTCTGTGCTGAAGCAGGGCATTCTGGCAGCCAAGTGACTTGACCTTTATTAGTGAGCCTGGTTACCCCCTCTCGGAACCACAGACTTAGAAATCGCCAGCTCATATACAGTGCATAAAATATATTTATATATATACCCTTATACACCATTTTAATAAAAAATATCACAAAATTCTTCTAAGTCCCTCGGGAAGAGTGAAAGACGCGCACGTTCATTTTCAGAGCTCCCAGACCTTCCCATAAGAAGTTAGCCAAAAAGTAGCTTCGAAAAACGCTTAGGTGAAGTTTCAGAGTTGCTTCTAATGTACCAAAGCTGGACTTAGACATAATTTCACTCTCACAACATTATGGCTGGTTGGAGACAGTCCGAACCACAAGTACCGGGTCCATGGTTCTGGGCGTATACTGGGGGGACGGGGACGACTCCCATTAACCCCTGACTATACCGGGGATACGCTTATCACAATGCCTTTCCTGTCTGTGCTGAAGCAGGGCATTCTGGCAGCCAAGTGGCTTGACCTTTATTAGTGAGCCTGGTTACCCCCTCTCGGAACCACAGACTTAGAAATCGCCAGCTCATATACAGTGCATAAAATATATTTATATATATACCCTTATACACCATTTTAATAAAAAATATCACAAAATTCTTCTAAGTCCCTCGGGATGAGTGAAAGACGCGCACGTTCATTTTCAGAGCTCTTAGACCTTCCCATAAGAAGTTAGCCAAAAAGTAGCTTCGAAAAACGCTTAGGTTAAGTTTCAGAGTTGCTTCTAATGTACCGAAGCTGGACTTAGACATAATTTCACTCTCACAACATTATGGCTGGTTGGAGAAAGTCCGAACCACAAGTACCGGGTCCATGGTTCTGGGCGTATACTGGGGGGACGGGGGGGGACTCCCATTAACCCCTGACTATACCGGGGATACGCTTATCACAATGCCTTTCCTGTCTGTGCTGAAGCAGGGCATTCTGGCAGCCAAGTGGCTTGACCTTTATTAGTGAGCCTGGTTACCCCCTCTCGGAACCACAGACTTAGAAATCGCCAGCTCATATACAGTGCATAAAATATATTTATATATATACCCTTATACACCATTTTAATAAAAAATATCACAAAATTCTTCTAAGTCCCTCGGGAAGAGTGAAAGACGCGCACGTTCATTTTCAGAGCTCCTAGACCTTCCCATAAGAAGTTAGCCAAAAAGTAGCTTCGAAAAACGCTTAGGTGAAGTTTCAGAGTTGCTTCTAATGTACCAAAGCTGGACTTAGACATAATTTCACTCTCACAACATTATGGCTGGTTGGAGACAGTCCGAACCACAAGTACCGGGTCCATGGTTCTGGGCGTATACTGGGGGGACGGGGACGACTCCCATTAACCCCTGACTATAC
This sequence comes from Ascaphus truei, assembly GCF_040206685.1. NCBI lineage: Eukaryota > Metazoa > Chordata > Amphibia > Anura > Ascaphidae > Ascaphus > Ascaphus truei. The sequence goes on along the minus strand of NC_134486.1, from coordinate 183,327,530 downwards.
CGGGGATACGCTTATCACAATGCCTTTCCTGTCTGTGCTGAAGCAGGGCATTCTGGCAGCCAAGTGGCTTGACCTTTATTAGTGAGCCTGGTTACCCCCTCTCGGAACCACAGACTTAGAAATCGCCAGCTCATATACAGTGCATAAAATATATTTATATATATACCCTTATACACCATTTTAATAAAAAATATCACAAAATTCTTCTAAGTCCCTCGGGAAGAGTGAAAGACGCGCACGTTCATTTTCAGAGCTCCTAGACCTTCCCATAAGAAGTTAGCCAAAAAGTAGCTTCGAAAAACGCTTAGGTGAAGTTTCAGAGTTGCTTCTAATGTACCAAAGCTGGACTTAGACATAATTTCACTCTCACAACATTATGGCTGGTTGGAGACAGTCCGAACCACAAGTACCGGGTCCATGGTTCTGGGCGTATACTGGGGGGACGGGGACGACTCCCATTAACCCCTGACTATACCGGGGATACGCTTATCACAATGCCTTTCCTGTCTGTGCTGAAGCAGGGCATTCTGGCAGCCAAGTGGCTTGACCTTTATTAGTGAGCCTGGTTACCCCCTCTCGGAACCACAGACTTAGAAATCGCCAGCTCATATACAGTGCATAAAATATATTTATACAATATATATACCCTTATACACCATTTTAATAAAAAATATCACAAAATTCTTCTAAGTCCCTCGGGAAGAGTGAAAGACGCGCACGTTCATTTTCAGAGCTCCTAGACCTTCCTATAAGAAGTTAGCCAAAAAGTAGCTTCGAAAAACGCTTAGGTTAAGTTTCAGAGTTGCTTCTAATGTACCGAAGCTGGACTTAGACATAATTTCACTCTCACAACATTATGGCTGGTTGGAGACAGTCCGAACCACAAGTACCGGGTCCATGGTTCTGGGCGTATACTGGGGGGACGGGGGGGGACTCCCATTAACCCCTGACTATACCGGGGATACGCTTATCACAATGCCTTTCCTGTCTGTGCTGAAGCAGGGCATTCTGGCAGCCAAGTGACTTGACCTTTATTAGTGAGCCTGGTTACCCCCTCTCGGAACCACAGACTTAGAAATCGCCAGCTCATATACAGTGCATAAAATATATTTATATATATACCCTTATACACCATTTTAATAAAAAATATCACAAAATTCTTCTAAGTCCCTCGGGAAGAGTGAAAGACGCGCACGTTCATTTTCAGAGCTCCCAGACCTTCCCATAAGAAGTTAGCCAAAAAGTAGCTTCGAAAAACGCTTAGGTGAAGTTTCAGAGTTGCTTCTAATGTACCAAAGCTGGACTTAGACATAATTTCACTCTCACAACATTATGGCTGGTTGGAGACAGTCCGAACCACAAGTACCGGGTCCATGGTTCTGGGCGTATACTGGGGGGACGGGGACGACTCCCATTAACCCCTGACTATACCGGGGATACGCTTATCACAATGCCTTTCCTGTCTGTGCTGAAGCAGGGCATTCTGGCAGCCAAGTGGCTTGACCTTTATTAGTGAGCCTGGTTACCCCCTCTCGGAACCACAGACTTAGAAATCGCCAGCTCATATACAGTGCATAAAATATATTTATATATATACCCTTATACACCATTTTAATAAAAAATATCACAAAATTCTTCTAAGTCCCTCGGGATGAGTGAAAGACGCGCACGTTCATTTTCAGAGCTCTTAGACCTTCCCATAAGAAGTTAGCCAAAAAGTAGCTTCGAAAAACGCTTAGGTTAAGTTTCAGAGTTGCTTCTAATGTACCGAAGCTGGACTTAGACATAATTTCACTCTCACAACATTATGGCTGGTTGGAGAAAGTCCGAACCACAAGTACCGGGTCCATGGTTCTGGGCGTATACTGGGGGGACGGGGGGGGACTCCCATTAACCCCTGACTATACCGGGGATACGCTTATCACAATGCCTTTCCTGTCTGTGCTGAAGCAGGGCATTCTGGCAGCCAAGTGACTTGACCTTTATTAGTGAGCCTGGTTACCCCCTCTCGGAACCACAGACTTAGAAATCGCCAGCTCATATACAGTGCATAAAATATATTTATATATATACCCTTATACACCATTTTAATAAAAAATATCACAAAATTCTTCTAAGTCCCTCGGGAAGAGTGAAAGACGCGCACGTTCATTTTCAGAGCTCCCAGACCTTCCCATAAGAAGTTAGCCAAAAAGTAGCTTCGAAAAACGCTTAGGTGAAGTTTCAGAGTTGCTTCTAATGTACCAAAGCTGGACTTAGACATAATTTCACTCTCACAACATTATGGCTGGTTGGAGACAGTCCGAACCACAAGTACCGGGTCCATGGTTCTGGGCGTATACTGGGGGGACGGGGACGACTCCCATTAACCCCTGACTATACCGGGGATACGCTTATCACAATGCCTTTCCTGTCTGTGCTGAAGCAGGGCATTCTGGCAGCCAAGTGGCTTGACCTTTATTAGTGAGCCTGGTTACCCCCTCTCGGAACCACAGACTTAGAAATCGCCAGCTCATATACAGTGCATAAAATATATTTATATATATACCCTTATACACCATTTTAATAAAAAATATCACAAAATTCTTCTAAGTCCCTCGGGAAGAGTGAAAGACGCGCACGTTCATTTTCAGAGCTCCTAGACCTTCCTATAAGAAGTTAGCCAAAAAGTAGCTTCGAAAAAACGCTTAGGTGAAGTTTCAGAGTTGCTTCTAATGTACCAAAGCTGGACTTAGACATAATTTCACTCTCACAACATTATGGCTGGTTGGAGACAGTCCGAACCACAAGTACCGGGTCCATGGTTCTGGGCGTATACTGGGGGGACGGGGACGACTCCCATTAACCCCTGACTATACCGGGGATACGCTTATCACAATGCCTTTCCTGTCTGTGCTGAAGCAGGGCATTCTGGCAGCCAAGTGGCTTGACCTTTATTAGTGAGCCTGGTTACCCCCTCTCGGAACCACAGACTTAGAAATCGCCAGCTCATATACAGTGCATAAAATATATTTATATATATACCCTTATACACCATTTTAATAAAAAATATCACAAAATTCTTCTAAGTCCCTCGGGAAGAGTGAAAGACGCGCACGTTCATTTTCAGAGCTCCTAGACCTTCCCATAAGAAGTTAGCCAAAAAGTAGCTTCGAAAAACGCTTAGGTGAAGTTTCAGAGTTGCTTCTAATGTACCAAAGCTGGACTTAGACATAATTTCACTCTCACAACATTATGGCTGGTTGGAGACAGTCCGAACCACAAGTACCGGGTCCATGGTTCTGGGCGTATACTGGGGGGACGGGGACGACTCCCATTAACCCCTGACTATACCGGGGATACGCTTATCACAATGCCTTTCCTGTCTGTGCTGAAGCAGGGCATTCTGGCAGCCAAGTGGCTTGACCTTTATTAGTGAGCCTGGTTACCCCCTCTCGGAACCACAGACTTAGAAATCGCCAGCTCATATACAGTGCATAAAATATATTTATACAATATATATACCCTTATACACCATTTTAATAAAAAATATCACAAAATTCTTCTAAGTCCCTCGGGAAGAGAGAAAGACGCGCACGTTCATTTTCAGAGCTCCTAGACCTTCCTATAAGAAGTTAGCCAAAAAGTAGCTTCGAAAAACGCTTAGGTTAAGTTTCAGAGTTGCTTCTAATGTACCGAAGCTGGACTTAGACATAATTTCACTCTTACAACATTATGGCTGGTTGGAGACAGTCCGAACCACAAGTACCGGGTCCATGGTTCTGGGCGTATACTGGGGGGACCGGGACGACTCCCATTAACCCCTGACTATACCGGGGATACGCTTATCACAATGCTTTTCTGGTCTGTGCTGAAGCAGGGCATTCTGGCAGCCAAGTGGCTTGACCTTTATTAGTGAGCCTGGTTACCCCCTCTCGGAACCACAGACTTAGAAATCGCCAGCTCATATACAGTGCATAAAATATATTTATATATATACCCTTATACACCATTTTAATAAAAAATACCACAAAATTCTTCTAAGTCCCTCGGGAAGAGTGAAAGACGCGCACGTTCATTTTCAGAGCTCTTAGACCTTCCCATAAGAAGTTAGCCAAAAAGTAGCTTCGAAAAACGCTTAGGTTAAGTTTCAGAGTTGCTTCTAATGTACCGAAGCTGGACTTAGACATAATTTCACTCTCACAACATTATGGCTGGTTGGAGAAAGTCCGAACCACAAGTACCGGGTCCATGGTTCTGGGCGTATACTGGGGGGACGGGGGGGGACTCCCATTAACCCCTGACTATACCGGGGATACGCTTATCACAATGCCTTTCCTGTCTGTGCTGAAGCAGGGCATTCTGGCTGCCAAGTGACTTGACCTTTATTAGTGAGCCTGGTTACCCCCTCTCGGAACCACAGACTTAGAAATCGCCAGCTCATATACAGTGCATAAAATATATTTATATATATACCCTTATACACCATTTTAATAAAAAATATCACAAAATTCTTCTAAGTCCCTCGGGAAGAGTGAAAGACGCGCACGTTCATTTTCAGAGCTCCTAGACCTTCCTATAAGAAGTTAGCCAAAAAGTAGCTTCGAAAAACGCTTAGGTTAAGTTTCAGAGTTGCTTCTAATGTACCGAAGCTGGACTTAGACATAATTTCACTCTCACAACATTATGGCTGGTTGGAGACAGTCCGAACCACAAGTACCGGGTCCATGGTTCTGGGCGTATACTGGGGGGACGGGGACGACTCCCATTAACCCCTGACTATACCGGGGATACGCTTATCACAATGCCTTTCCTGTCTGTGCTGAAGCAGGGCATTCTGGCAGCCAAGTGGCTTGACCTTTATTAGTGAGCCTGGTTACCCCCTCTCGGAACCACAGACTTAGAAATCGCCAGCTCATATACAGTGCATAAAATATATTTATATATATACCCTTATACACCATTTTAATAAAAAATACCACAAAATTCTTCTAAGTCCCTCGGGAAGAGTGAAAGACGCGCACGTTCATTTTCAGAGCTCTTAGACCTTCCCATAAGAAGTTAGCCAAAAAGTAGCTTCGAAAAACGCTTAGGTTAAGTTTCAGAGTTGCTTCTAATGTACCGAAGCTGGACTTAGACATAATTTCACTCTCACAACATTATGGCTGGTTGGAGACAGTCCGAACCACAAGTACCGGGTCCATGGTTCTGGGCGTATACTGGGGGGACGGGGACGACTCCCATTAACCCCTGACTATACCGGGGATACGCTTATCACAATGCCTTTCCTGTCTGTGCTGAAGCAGGGCATTCTGGCAGCCAAGTGGCTTGACCTTTATTAGTGAGCCTGGTTACCCCCTCTCGGAACCACAGACTTAGAAATCGCCAGCTCATATACAGTGCATAAAATATATTTATATATATACCCTTATACACCATTTTAATAAAAAATATCACAAAATTCTTCTAAGTCCCTCGGGAAGAGTGAAAGACGCGCACGTTCATTTTCAGAGCTCCTAGACCTTCCCATAAGAAGTTAGCCAAAAAGTAGCTTCGAAAAACGCTTAGGTGAAGTTTCAGAGTTGCTTCTAATGTACCAAAGCTGGACTTAGACATAATTTCACTCTCACAACATTATGGCTGGTTGGAGACAGTCCGAACCACAAGTACCGGGTCCATGGTTCTGGGCGTATACTGGGGGGACGGGGACGACTCCCATTAACCCCTGACTATACCGGGGATACGCTTATCACAATGCCTTTCCTGTCTGTGCTGAAGCAGGGCATTCTGGCAGCCAAGTGGCTTGACCTTTATTAGTGAGCCTGGTTACCCCCTCTCGGAACCACAGACTTAGAAATCGCCAGCTCATATACAGTGCATAAAATATATTTATATATATACCCTTATACACCATTTTAATAAAAAATACCACAAAATTCTTCTAAGTCCCTCGGGAAGAGTGAAAGACGCGCACGTTCATTTTCAGAGCTCTTAGACCTTCCCATAAGAAGTTAGCCAAAAAGTAGCTTCGAAAAACGCTTAGGTTAAGTTTCAGAGTTGCTTCTAATGTACCGAAGCTGGACTTAGACATAATTTCACTCTCACAACATTATGGCTGGTTGGAGAAAGTCCGAACCACAAGTACCGGGTCCATGGTTCTGGGCGTATACTGGGGGGACGGGGGGTACTCCCATTAACCCCTGACTATACCGGGGATACGCTTATCACAATGCCTTTCCTGTCTGTGCTGAAGCAGGGCATTCTGGCAGCCAAGTGGCTTGACCTTTATTAGTGAGCCTGGTTACCCCCTCTCGGAACCACAGACTTAGAAATCGCCAGCTCATATACAGTGCATAAAATATATTTATATATATACCCTTATACACCATTTTAATAAAAAATATCACAAAATTCTTCTAAGTCCCTCGGGAAGAGTGAAAGACGCGCACGTTCATTTTCAGAGCTCCTAGACCTTCCCATAAGAAGTTAGCCAAAAAGTAGCTTCGAAAAACGCTTAGGTGAAGTTTCAGAGTTGCTTCTAATGTACCAAAGCTGGACTTAGACATAATTTCACTCTCACAACATTATGGCTTGTTGGAGACAGTCCGAACCACAAGTACCGGGTCCATGGTTCTGGGCGTATACTGGGGGGACGGGGACGACTCCCATTAACCCCTGACTATACCGGGGATACGCTTATCACAATGCCTTTCCTGTCTGTGCTGAAGCAGGGCATTCTGGCAGCCAAGTGGCTTGACCTTTATTAGTGAGCCTGGTTACCCCCTCTCGGAACCACAGACTTAGAAATCGCCAGCTCATATACAGTGCATAAAATATATTTATATATATACCCTTATACACCATTTTAATAAAAAATATCACAAAATTCTTCTAAGTCCCTCGGGAAGAGTGAAAGACGCGCACGTTCATTTTCAGAGCTCCTAGACCTTCCCATAAGAAGTTAGCCAAAAAGTAGCTTCGAAAAACGCTTAGGTGAAGTTTCAGAGTTGCTTCTAATGTACCAAAGCTGGACTTAGACATAATTTCACTCTCACAACATTATGGCTGGTTGGAGACAGTCCGAACCACAAGTACCGGGTCCATGGTTCTGGGCGTATACTGGGGGGACGGGGACGACTCCCATTAACCCCTGACTATACCGGGGATACGCTTATCACAATGCCTTTCCTGTCTGTGCTGAAGCAGGGCATTCTGGCAGCCAAGTGGCTTGACCTTTATTAGTGAGCCTGGTTACCCCCTCTCGGAACCACAGACTTAGAAATCGCCAGCTCATATACAGTGCATAAAATATATTTATATATATACCCTTATACACCATTTTAATAAAAAATACCACAAAATTCTTCTAAGTCCCTCGGGAAGAGTGAAAGACGCGCACGTTCATTTTCAGAGCTCTTAGACCTTCCCATAAGAAGTTAGCCAAAAAGTAGCTTCGAAAAACGCTTAGGTTAAGTTTCAGAGTTGCTTCTAATGTACCGAAGCTGGACTTAGACATAATTTCACTCTCACAACATTATGGCTGGTTGGAGAAAGTCCGAACCACAAGTACCGGGTCCATGGTTCTGGGCGTATACTGGGGGGACGGGGGGTACTCCCATTAACCCCTGACTATACCGGGGATACGCTTATCACAATGCCTTTCCTGTCTGTGCTGAAGCAGGGCATTCTGGCAGCCAAGTGGCTTGACCTTTATTAGTGAGCCTGGTTACCCCCTCTCGGAACCACAGACTTAGAAATCGCCAGCTCATATACAGTGCATAAAATATATTTATATATATACCCTTATACACCATTTTAATAAAAAATATCACAAAATTCTTCTAAGTCCCTCGGGAAGAGTGAAAGACGCGCACGTTCATTTTCAGAGCTCCTAGACCTTCCCATAAGAAGTTAGCCAAAAAGTAGCTTCGAAAAACGCTTAGGTGAAGTTTCAGAGTTGCTTCTAATGTACCAAAGCTGGACTTAGACATAATTTCACTCTCACAACATTATGGCTGGTTGGAGACAGTCCGAACCACAAGTACCGGGTCCATGGTTCTGGGCGTATACTGGGGGGACGGGGACGACTCCCATTAACCCCTGACTATACCGGGGATACACTTATCACAATGCCTTTCCTGTCTGTGCTGAAGCAGGGCATTCTGGCAGCCAAGTGGCTTGACCTTTATTAGTGAGCCTGGTTACCCCCTCTCGGAACCACAGACTTAGAAATCGCCAGCTCATATACAGTGCATAAAATATATTTATACAATATATATACCCTTATACACCATTTTAATAAAAAATATCACAAAATTCTTCTAAGTCCCTCGGGAAGAGTGAAAGACGCGCACGTTCATTTTCAGAGCTCCTAGACCTTCCTATAAGAAGTTAGCCAAAAAGTAGCTTCGAAAAACGCTTAGGTTAAGTTTCAGAGTTGCTTCTAATGTACCGAAGCTGGACTTAGACATAATTTCACTCTCACAACATTATGGCTGGTTGGAGACAGTCCGAACCACAAGTACCGGGTCCATGGTTCTGGGCGTATACTGGGGGGACGGGGGGGGACTCCCATTAACCCCTGACTATACCGGGGATACGCTTATCACAATGCCTTTCCTGTCTGTGCTGAAGCAGGGCATTCTGGCAGCCAAGTGACTTGACCTTTATTAGTGAGCCTGGTTACCCCCTCTCGGAACCACAGACTTAGAAATCGCCAGCTCATATACAGTGCATAAAATATATTTATATATATACCCTTATACACCATTTTAATAAAAAATATCACAAAATTCTTCTAAGTCCCTCGGGAAGAGTGAAAGACGCGCACGTTCATTTTCAGAGCTCCCAGACCTTCCCATAAGAAGTTAGCCAAAAAGTAGCTTCGAAAAACGCTTAGGTGAAGTTTCAGAGTTGCTTCTAATGTACCAAAGCTGGAATTAGACATAATTTCACTCTCACAACATTATGGCTGGTTGGAGACAGTCCGAACCACAAGTACCGGGTCCATGGTTCTGGGCGTATACTGGGGGGACGGGGACGACTCCCATTAACCCCTGACTATACCGGGGATACGCTTATCACAATGCCTTTCCTGTCTGTGCTGAAGCAGGGCATTCTGGCAGCCAAGTGGCTTGACCTTTATTAGTGAGCCTGGTTACCCCCTCTCGGAACCACAGACTTAGAAATCGCCAGCTCATATACAGTGCATAAAATATATTTATATATATACCCTTATACACCATTTTAATAAAAAATACCACAAAATTCTTCTAAGTCCCTCGGGAAGAGTGAAAGACGCGCACGTTCATTTTCAGAGCTCTTAGACCTTCCCATAAGAAGTTAGCCAAAAAGTAGCTTCGAAAAACGCTTAGGTTAAGTTTCAGAGTTGCTTCTAATGTACCGAAGCTGGACTTAGACATAATTTCACTCTCACAACATTATGGCTGGTTGGAGACAGTCCGAACCACAAGTACCGGGTCCATGGTTCTGGGCGTATACTGGGGGGATGGGGACGACTCCCATTAACCCCTGACTATACCGGGGATACGCTTATCACAATGCCTTTCCTGTCTGTGCTGAAGCAGGGCATTCTGGCAGCAAAGTGGCTTGACCTTTATTAGTGAGCCTGGTTACCCCCTCTCGGAACCACAGACTTAGAAATCGCCAGCTCATATACAGTGCATAAAATATATTTATATATATACCCTTATACACCATTTTAATAAAAAATATCACAAAATTCTTCTAAGTCCCTCGGGAAGAGTGAAAGACGCGCACGTTCATTTTCAGAGCTCCTAGACCTTCCCATAAGAAGTTAGCCAAAAAGTAGCTTCGAAAAACGCTTAGGTGAAGTTTCAGAGTTGCTTCTAATGTACCAAAGCTGGACTTAGACATAATTTCACTCTCACAACATTATGGCTGGTTGGAGACAGTCCGAACCACAAGTACCGGGTCCATGGTTCTGGGCGTATACTGGGGGGACGGGGACGACTCCCATTAACCCCTGACTATACCGGGGATACGCTTATCACAATGCCTTTCCTGTCTGTGCTGAAGCAGGGCATTCTGGCAGCCAAGTGGCTTGACCTTTATTAGTGAGCCTGGTTACCCCCTCTCGGAACCACAGACTTAGAAATCGCCAGCTCATATACAGTGCATAAAATATATTTATATATATACCCTTATACACCATTTTAATAAAAAATACCACAAAATTCTTCTAAGTCCCTCGGGAAGAGTGAAAGACGCGCACGTTCATTTTCAGAGCTCTTAGACCTTCCCATAAGAAGTTAGCCAAAAAGTAGCTTCGAAAAACGCTTAGGTTAAGTTTCAGAGTTGCTTCTAATGTACCGAAGCTGGACTTAGACATAATTTCACTCTCACAACATTATGGCTGGTTGGAGAAAGTCCGAACCACAAGTACCGGGTCCATGGTTCTGGGCGTATACTGGGGGGACGGGGGGGACTCCCATTAACCCCTGACTATACCGGGGATACGCTTATCACAATGCCTTTCCTGTCTGTGCTGAAGCAGGGCATTCTGGCAGCCAAGTGGCTTGACCTTTATTAGTGAGCCTGGTTACCCCCTCTCGGAACCACAGACTTAGAAATCGCCAGCTCATATACAGTGCATAAAATATATTTATATATATACCCTTATACACCATTTTAATAAAAAATATCACAAAATTCTTCTAAGTCCCTCGGGAAGAGTGAAAGACGCGCACGTTCATTTTCAGAGCTCCTAGACCTTCCCATAAGAAGTTAGCCAAAAAGTAGCTTCGAAAAACGCTTAGGTGAAGTTTCAGAGTTGCTTCTAATGTACCAAAGCTGGACTTAGACATAATTTCACTCTCACAACATTATGGCTGGTTGGAGACAGTCCGAACCACAAGTACCGGGTCCATGGTTCTGGGCGTATACTGGGGGGACGGGGACGACTCCCATTAACCCCTGACTATACCGGGGATACGCTTATCACAATGCCTTTCCTGTCTGTGCTGAAGCAGGGCATTCTGGCAGCCAAGTGGCTTGACCTTTATTAGTGAGCCTGGTTACCCCCTCTCGGAACCACAGACTTAGAAATCGCCAGCTCATATACAGTGCATAAAATATATTTATACAATATATATACCCTTATACACCATTTTAATAAAAAATATCACAAAATTCTTCTAAGTCCCTCGGGAAGAGTGAAAGACGCGCACGTTCATTTTCAGAGCTCCTAGACCTTCCTATAAGAAGTTAGCCAAAAAGTAGCTTCGAAAAACGCTTAGGTTAAGTTTCAGAGTTGCTTCTAATGTACCGAAGCTGGACTTAGACATAATTTCACTCTCACAACATTATGGCTGGTTGGAGACAGTCCGAACCACAAGTACCGGGTCCATGGTTCTGGGCGTATACTGGGGGGACGGGGGGGGACTCCCATTAACCCCTGACTATACCGGGGATACGCTTATCACAATGCCTTTCCTGTCTGTGCTGAAGCAGGGCATTCTGGCAGCCAAGTGACTTGACCTTTATTAGTGAGCCTGGTTACCCCCTCTCGGAACCACAGACTTAGAAATCGCCAGCTCATATACAGTGCATAAAATATATTTATATATATACCCTTATACACCATTTTAATAAAAAATATCACAAAATTCTTCTAAGTCCCTCGGGAAGAGTGAAAGACGCGCACGTTCATTTTCAGAGCTCCCAGACCTTCCCATAAGAAGTTAGCCAAAAAGTAGCTTCGAAAAACGCTTAGGTGAAGTTTCAGAGTTGCTTCTAATGTACCAAAGCTGGACTTAGACATAATTTCACTCTCACAACATTATGGCTGGTTGGAGACAGTCCGAACCACAAGTACCGGGTCCATGGTTCTGGGCGTATACTGGGGGGACGGGGGGGACTCCCATTAACCCCTGACTATACCGGGGATACGCTTATCACAATGCCTTTCTGGTCTGTGCTGAAGCAGGGCATTCTGGCAGCCAAGTGGCTTGACCTTAATTAGTGAGCCTGGTTACCCCCTCTCGGAACCACAGACTTAGAAATCGCCAGCTCATATACAGTGCATAAAATATATTTATTTATATACCCTTATACACCATTTTAATAAAAAATATCACAAAATTCTTCTAAGTCCCTCGGGAAGAGTGAAAGACGCGCACGTTCATTTTCAGAGCTCCTAGACCTTCCCATAAGAAGTTAGCCAAAAAGTAGCTTCGAAAAACGCTTAGGTGAAGTTTCAGAGTTGCTTCTAATGTACCAAAGCTGGACTTAGACATAATTTCACTCTCACAACATTATGGCTGGTTGGAGACAGTCCGAACCACAAGTACCGGGTCCATGGTTCTGGGCGTATACTGGGGGGACGGGGACGACTCCCATTAACCCCTGACTATACCGGGGATACGCTTATCACAATGCCTTTCCTGTCTGTGCTGAAGCAGGGCATTCTGGCAGCCAAGTGGCTTGACCTTTATTAGTGAGCCTGGTTACCCCCTCTCGGAACCACAGACTTAGAAATCGCCAGCTCATATACAGTGCATAAAATATATTTATATATATACCCTTATACACCATTTTAATAAAAAATATCACAAAATTCTTCTAAGTCCCTCGGGAAGAGTGAAAGACGCGCACGTTCATTTTCAGAGCTCCTAGACCTTCCCATAAGAAGTTAGCCAAAAAGTAGCTTCGAAAAACGCTTAGGTGAAGTTTCAGAGTTGCTTCTAATGTACCAAAGCTGGACTTAGACATAATTTCACTCTCACAACATTATGGCTGGTTGGAGACAGTCCGAACCACAAGTACCGGGTCCATGGTTCTGGGCGTATACTGGGGGGACGGGGACGACTCCCATTAACCCCTGACTATACCGGGGATACGCTTATCACAATGCCTTTCCTGTCTGTGCTGAAGCAGGGCATTCTGGCAGCCAAGTGGCTTGACCTTTATTAGTGAGCCTGGTTACCCCCTCTCGGAACCACAGACTTAGAAATCGCCAGCTCATATACAGTGCATAAAATATATTTATACAATATATATACCCTTATACACCATTTTAATAAAAAATATCACAAAATTCTTCTAAGTCCCTCGGGAAGAGTGAAAGACGCGCACGTTCATTTTCAGAGCTCCTAGACCTTCCTATAAGAAGTTAGCCAAAAAGTAGCTTCGAAAAACGCTTAGGTTAAGTTTCAGAGTTGCTTCTAATGTACCGAAGCTGGACTTAGACATAATTTCACTCTCACAACATTATGGCTGGTTGGAGACAGTCCGAACCACAAGTACCGGGTCCATGGTTCTGGGCGTATACTGGGGGGACGGGGGGGGACTCCCATTAACCCCTGACTATACCGGGGATACGCTTATCACAATGCCTTTCCTCTCTGTGCTGAAGCAGGGCATTCTGGCAGCCAAGTGACTTGACCTTTATTAGTGAGCCTGGTTACCCCCTCTCGGAACCACAGACTTAGAAATCGCCAGCTCATATACAGTGCATAAAATATATTTATATATATACCCTTATACACCATTTTAATAAAAAATATCACAAAATTCTTCTAAGTCCCTCGGGAAGAGTGAAAGACGCGCACGTTCATTTTCAGAGCTCCCAGACCTTCCCATAAGAAGTTAGCCAAAAAGTAGCTTCGAAAAACGCTTAGGTGAAGTTTCAGAGTTGCTTCTAATGTACCAAAGCTGGACTTAGACATAATTTCACTCTCACAACATTATGGCTGGTTGGAGACAGTCCGAACCACAAGTACCGGGTCCATGGTTCTGGGCGTATACTGGGGGGACGGGGACGACTCCCATTAACCCCTGACTATACCGGGGATACGCTTATCACAATGCCTTTCCTGTCTGTGCTGAAGCAGGGCATTCTGGCAGCCAAGTGGCTTGACCTTTATTAGTGAGCCTGGTTACCCCCTCTCGGAACCACAGACTTAGAAATCGCCAGCTCATATACAGTGCATAAAATATATTTATATATATACCCTTATACACCATTTTAATAAAAAATATCACAAAATTCTTCTAAGTCCCTCGGGAAGAGTGAAAGACGCGCACGTTCATTTTCAGAGCTCTTAGACCTTCCCATAAGAAGTTAGCCAAAAAGTAGCTTCGAAAAACGCTTAGGTTAAGTTTCAGAGTTGCTTCTAATGTACCGAAGCTGGACTTAGACATAATTTCACTCTCACAACATTATGGCTGGTTGGAGAAAGTCCGAACCACAAGTACCGGGTCCATGGTTCTGGGCGTATACTGGGGGGACGGGGGGGGACTCCCATTAACCCCTGACTATACCGGGGATACGCTTATCACAATGCCTTTCCTGTCTGTGCTGAAGCAGGGCATTCTGGCAGCCAAGTGACTTGACCTTTATTAGTGAGCCTGGTTACCCCCTCTCGGAACCACAGACTTAGAAATCGCCAGCTCATATACAGTGCATAAAATATATTTATATATATACCCTTATACACCATTTTAATAAAAAATATCACAAAATTCTTCTAAGTCCCTCGGGAAGAGTGAAAGACGCGCACGTTCATTTTCAGAGCTCCCAGACCTTCCCATAAGAAGTTAGCCAAAAAGTAGCTTCGAAAAACGCTTAGGTGAAGTTTCAGAGTTGCTTCTAATGTACCAAAGCTGGACTTAGACATAATTTCACTCTCACAACATTATGGCTGGTTGGAGACAGTCCGAACCACAAGTACCGGGTCCATGGTTCTGGGCGTATACTGGGGGGACGGGGACGACTCCCATTAACCCCTGACTATACCGGGGATACGCTTATCACAATGCCTTTCCTGTCTGTGCTGAAGCAGGGCATTCTGGCAGCCAAGTGGCTTGACCTTTATTAGTGAGCCTGGTTACCCCCTCTCGGAACCACAGACTTAGAAATCGCCAGCTCATATACAGTGCATAAAATATATTTATATATATACCCTTATACACCATTTTAATAAAAAATATCACAAAATTCTTCTAAGTCCCTCGGGAAGAGTGAAAGACGCGCACATTCATTTTCAGAGCTCCTAGACCTTCCTATAAGAAGTTAGCCAAAAAGTAGCTTCGAAAAAACGCTTAGGTGAAGTTTCAGAGTTGCTTCTAATGTACCAAAGCTGGACTTAGACATAATTTCACTCTCACAACATTATGGCTGGTTGGAGACAGTCCGAACCACAAGTACCGGGTCCATGGTTCTGGGCGTATACTGGGGGGACGGGGGGGACTCCCATTAACCCCTGACTATACCGGGGATACGCTTATCACAATGCCTTTCTGGTCTGTGCTGAAGCAGGGCATTCTGGCAGCCAAGTGGCTTGACCTTAATTAGTGAGCCTGGTTACCCCCTCTCGGAACCACAGACTTAGAAATCGCCAGCTCATATACAGTGCATAAAATATATTTATATATATACCCTTATACAGTACACCATTTTAATAAAAAATATCACAAAATTCTTCTAAGTCCCTCGGGAAGAGTGAAAGACGCGCACGTTCATTTTCAGAGCTCCCAGACCTTCCCATAAGAAATTAGCCAAAAAGTAGCTTCGAAAAACGCTTAGGTGAAGTTTCAGAGTTGCTTCTAATGTACCAAAGCTGGACTTAGACATAATTTCACTCTCACAACATTATGGCTGGTTGGAGACAGTCCGAACCACAAGTACCGGGTCCATGGTTCTGGGCGTATACTGGGGGGACGGGGACGACTCCCATTAACCCCTGACTATACCGGGGATACGCTTATCACAATGCCTTTCCTGTCTGTGCTGAAGCAGGGCATTCTGGCAGCCAAGTGGCTTGACCTTTATTAGTGAGCCTGGTTACCCCCTCTCGGAACCACAGACTTAGAAATCGCCAGCTCATATACAGTGCATAAAATATATTTATATATATACCCTTATACACCATTTTAATAAAAAATATCACAAAATTCTTCTAAGTCCCTCGGGAAGAGTCAAAGACGCGCACGTTCATTTTCAGAGCTCCTAGACCTTCCCATAAGAAGTTAGCCAAAAAGTAGCTTCGAAAAACGCTTAGGTGAAGTTTCAGAGTTGCTTCTAATGTACCAAAGCTGGACTTAGACATAATTTCACTCTCACAACATTATGGCTGGTTGGAGACAGTCCGAACCACAAGTACCGGGTCCATGGTTCTGGGCGTATACTGGGGGGACGGGGACGACTCCCATTAACCCCTGACTATACCGGGGATACGCTTATCACAATGCCTTTCCTGTCTGTGCTGAAGCAGGGCATTCTGGCAGCCAAGTGGCTTGACCTTTATTAGTGAGCCTGGTTACCCCCTCTCGGAACCACAGACTTAGAAATCGCCAGCTCATATACAGTGCATAAAATATATTTATATATATACCCTTACACACCATTTTAATAAAAAATATCACAAAATTCTTCTAAGTCCCTCGGGAAGAGTGAAAGACGCGCACGTTCATTTTCAGAGCTCCTAGACCTTCCCATAAGAAGTTAGCCAAAAAGTAGCTTCGAAAAACGCTTAGGTGAAGTTTCAGAGTTGCTTCTAATGTACCAAAGCTGGACTTAGACATAATTTCACTCTCACAACATTATGGCTGGTTGGAGACAGTCCGAACCACAAGTACCGGGTCCATGGTTCTGGGCGTATACTGGGGGGACGGGGACGACTCCCATTAACCCCTGACTATACCGGGGATACGCTTATCACAATGCCTTTCCTGTCTGTGCTGAAGCAGGGCATTCTGGCAGCCAAGTGGCTTGACCTTTATTAGTGAGCCTGGTTACCCCCTCTCGGAACCACAGACTTAGAAATCGCCAGCTCATATACAGTGCATAAAATATATTTATACAATATATATACCCTTATACACCATTTTAATAAAAAATATCACAAAATTCTTCTAAGTCCCTCGGGAAGAGTGAAAGACGCGCACGTTCATTTTCAGAGCTCCCAGACCTTCCCATAAGAAGTTAGCCAAAAAGTAGCTTCGAAAAACGCTTAGGTGAAGTTTCAGAGTTGCTTCTAATGTACCAAAGCTGGACTTAGACATAATTTCACTCTCACAACATTATGGCTGGTTGGAGACAGTCCGAACCACAAGTACCGGGTCCATGGTTCTGGGCGTATACTGGGGGGACGGGGACGACTCCCATTAACCCCTGACTATACCGGGGATACGCTTATCACAATGCCTTTCCTGTCTGTGCTGAAGCAGGGCATTCTGGCAGCCAAGTGGCTTGACCTTTATTAGTGAGCCTGGTTACCCCCTCTCGGAACCACAGACTTAGAAATCGCCAGCTCATATACAGTGCATAAAATATATTTATATATATACCCTTATACACCATTTTAATAAAAAATATCACAAAATTCTTCTAAGTCCCTCGGGAAGAGTGAAAGACGCGCACATTCATTTTCAGAGCTCCTAGACCTTCCTATAAGAAGTTAGCCAAAAAGTAGCTTCGAAAAAACGCTTAGGTGAAGTTTCAGAGTTGCTTCTAATGTACCAAAGCTGGACTTAGACATAATTTCACTCTCACAACATTATGGCTGGTTGGAGACAGTCCGAACCACAAGTACCGGGTCCATGGTTCTGGGCGTATACTGGGGGGACGGGGGGGACTCCCATTAACCCCTGACTATACCGGGGATACGCTTATCACAATGCCTTTCTGGTCTGTGCTGAAGCAGGGCATTCTGGCAGCCAAGTGGCTTGACCTTAATTAGTGAGCCTGGTTACCCCCTCTCGGAACCACAGACTTAGAAATCGCCAGCTCATATACAGTGCATAAAATATATTTATATATATACCCTTATACAGTACACCATTTTAATAAAAAATATCACAAAATTCTTCTAAGTCCCTCGGGAAGAGTGAAAGACGCGCACGTTCATTTTCAGAGCTCCCAGACCTTCCCATAAGAAATTAGCCAAAAAGTAGCTTCGAAAAACGCTTAGGTGAAGTTTCAGAGTTGCTTCTAATGTACCAAAGCTGGACTTAGACATAATTTCACTCTCACAACATTATGGCTGGTTGGAGACAGTCCGAACCACAAGTACCGGGTCCATGGTTCTGGGCGTATACTGGGGGGACGGGGACGACTCCCATTAACCCCTGACTATACCGGGGATACGCTTATCACAATGCCTTTCCTGTCTGTGCTGAAGCAGGGCATTCTGGCAGCCAAGTGGCTTGACCTTTATTAGTGAGCCTGGTTACCCCCTCTCGGAACCACAGACTTAGAAATCGCCAGCTCATATACAGTGCATAAAATATATTTATATATATACCCTTATACACCATTTTAATAAAAAATATCACAAAATTCTTCTAAGTCCCTCGGGAAGAGTCAAAGACGCGCACGTTCATTTTCAGAGCTCCTAGACCTTCCCATAAGAAGTTAGCCAAAAAGTAGCTTCGAAAAACGCTTAGGTGAAGTTTCAGAGTTGCTTCTAATGTACCAAAGCTGGACTTAGACATAATTTCACTCTCACAACATTATGGCTGGTTGGAGACAGTCCGAACCACAAGTACCGGGTCCATGGTTCTGGGCGTATACTGGGGGGACGGGGACGACTCCCATTAACCCCTGACTATACCGGGGATACGCTTATCACAATGCCTTTCCTGTCTGTGCTGAAGCAGGGCATTCTGGCAGCCAAGTGGCTTGACCTTTATTAGTGAGCCTGGTTACCCCCTCTCGGAACCACAGACTTAGAAATCGCCAGCTCATATACAGTGCATAAAATATATTTATATATATACCCTTACACACCATTTTAATAAAAAATATCACAAAATTCTTCTAAGTCCCTCGGGAAGAGTGAAAGACGCGCACGTTCATTTTCAGAGCTCCTAGACCTTCCCATAAGAAGTTAGCCAAAAAGTAGCTTCGAAAAACGCTTAGGTGAAGTTTCAGAGTTGCTTCTAATGTACCAAAGCTGGACTTAGACATAATTTCACTCTCACAACATTATGGCTGGTTGGAGACAGTCCGAACCACAAGTACCGGGTCCATGGTTCTGGGCGTATACTGGGGGGACGGGGACGACTCCCATTAACCCCTGACTATACCGGGGATACGCTTATCACAATGCCTTTCCTGTCTGTGCTGAAGCAGGGCATTCTGGCAGCCAAGTGGCTTGACCTTTATTAGTGAGCCTGGTTACCCCCTCTCGGAACCACAGACTTAGAAATCGCCAGCTCATATACAGTGCATAAAATATATTTATACAATATATATACCCTGATACACCATTTTAATAAAAAATATCACAAAATTCTTCTAAGTCCCTCGGGAAGAGTGAAAGACGCGCACGTTCATTTTCAGAGCTCCTAGACCTTCCTATAAGAAGTTAGCCAAAAAGTAGCTTCGAAAAACGCTTAGGTTAAGTTTCAGAGTTGCTTCTAATGTACCGAAGCTGGACTTAGACATAATTTCACTCTCACAACATTATGGCTGGTTGGAGACAGTCCGAACCACAAGTACCGGGTCCATGGTTCTGGGCGTATACTGGGGGGACGGGGGGGGACTCCCATTAACCCCTGACTATACCGGGGATACGCTTATCACAATGCCTTTCCTGTCTGTGCTGAAGCAGGGCATTCTGGCAGCCAAGTGACTTGACCTTTATTAGTGAGCCTGGTTACCCCCTCTCGGAACCACAGACTTAGAAATCGCCAGCTCATATACAGTGCATAAAATATATTTATATATATACCCTTATACACCATTTTAATAAAAAATATCACAAAATTCTTCTAAGTCCCTCGGGAAGAGTGAAAGACGCGCACGTTCATTTTCAGAGCTCCCAGACCTTCCCATAAGAAGTTAGCCAAAAAGTAGCTTCGAAAAACGCTTAGGTGAAGTTTCAGAGTTGCTTCTAATGTACCAAAGCTGGACTTAGACATAATTTCACTCTCACAACATTATGGCTGGTTGGAGACAGTCCGAACCACAAGTACCGGGTCCATGGTTCTGGGCGTATACTGGGGGGACGGGGACGACTCCCATTAACCCCTGACTATACCGGGGATACGCTTATCACAATGCCTTTCCTGTCTGTGCTGAAGCAGGGCATTCTGGCAGCCAAGTGGCTTGACCTTTATTAGTGAGCCTGGTTACCCCCTCTCGGAACCACAGACTTAGAAATCGCCAGCTCATATACAGTGCATAAAATATATTTATATATATACCCTTATACACCATTTTAATAAAAAATATCACAAAATTCTTCTAAGTCCCTCGGGATGAGTGAAAGACGCGCACGTTCATTTTCAGAGCTCTTAGACCTTCCCATAAGAAGTTAGCCAAAAAGTAGCTTCGAAAAACGCTTAGGTTAAGTTTCAGAGTTGCTTCTAATGTACCGAAGCTGGACTTAGACATAATTTCACTCTCACAACATTATGGCTGGTTGGAGAAAGTCCGAACCACAAGTACCGGGTCCATGGTTCTGGGCGTATACTGGGGGGACGGGGGGGGACTCCCATTAACCCCTGACTATACCGGGGATACGCTTATCACAATGCCTTTCCTGTCTGTGCTGAAGCAGGGCATTCTGGCAGCCAA
Organism: Ascaphus truei; assembly: GCF_040206685.1. Lineage (NCBI taxonomy): Eukaryota > Metazoa > Chordata > Amphibia > Anura > Ascaphidae > Ascaphus > Ascaphus truei. The sequence goes on along the minus strand of NC_134486.1, from coordinate 183,306,985 downwards.
GTGACTTGACCTTTATTAGTGAGCCTGGTTACCCCCTCTCGGAACCACAGACTTAGAAATCGCCAGCTCATATACAGTGCATAAAATATATTTATATATATACCCTTATACACCATTTTAATAAAAAATATCACAAAATTCTTCTAAGTCCCTCGGGAAGAGTGAAAGACGCGCACGTTCATTTTCAGAGCTCCCAGACCTTCCCATAAGAAGTTAGCCAAAAAGTAGCTTCGAAAAACGCTTAGGTGAAGTTTCAGAGTTGCTTCTAATGTACCAAAGCTGGACTTAGACATAATTTCACTCTCACAACATTATGGCTGGTTGGAGACAGTCCGAACCACAAGTACCGGGTCCATGGTTCTGGGCGTATACTGGGGGGACGGGGACGACTCCCATTAACCCCTGACTATACCGGGGATACGCTTATCACAATGCCTTTCCTGTCTGTGCTGAAGCAGGGCATTCTGGCAGCCAAGTGGCTTGACCTTTATTAGTGAGCCTGGTTACCCCCTCTCGGAACCACAGACTTAGAAATCGCCAGCTCATATACAGTGCATAAAATATATTTATATATATACCCTTATACACCATTTTAATAAAAAATATCACAAAATTCTTCTAAGTCCCTCGGGAAGAGTGAAAGACGCGCACGTTCATTTTCAGAGCTCCTAGACCTTCCTATAAGAAGTTAGCCAAAAAGTAGCTTCGAAAAAACGCTTAGGTGAAGTTTCAGAGTTGCTTCTAATGTACCAAAGCTGGACTTAGACATAATTTCACTCTCACAACATTATGGCTGGTTGGAGACAGTCCGAACCACAAGTACCGGGTCCATGGTTCTGGGCGTATACTGGGGGGACGGGGGGGACTCCCATTAACCCCTGACTATACCGGGGATACGCTTATCACAATGCCTTTCTGGTCTGTGCTGAAGCAGGGCATTCTGGCAGCCAAGTGGCTTGACCTTAATTAGTGAGCCTGGTTACCCCCTCTCGGAACCACAGACTTAGAAATCGCCAGCTCATATACAGTGCATAAAATATATTTATATATATACCCTTATACACCATTTTAATAAAAAATATCACAAAATTCTTCTAAGTCCCTCGGGAAGAGTGAAAGACGCGCACGTTCATTTTCAGAGCTCCCAGACCTTCCCATAAGAAATTAGCCAAAAAGTAGCTTCGAAAAACGCTTAGGTGAAGTTTCAGAGTTGCTTCTAATGTACCAAAGCTGGACTTAGACATAATTTCACTCTCACAACATTATGGCTGGTTGGAGACAGTCCGAACCACAAGTACCGGGTCCATGGTTCTGGGCGTATACTGGGGGGACGGGGACGACTCCCATTAACCCCTGACTATACCGGGGATACGCTTATCACAATGCCTTTCCTGTCTGTGCTGAAGCAGGGCATTCTGGCAGCCAAGTGGCTTGACCTTTATTAGTGAGCCTGGTTACCCCCTCTCGGAACCACAGACTTAGAAATCGCCAGCTCATATACAGTGCATAAAATATATTTATATATATACCCTTATACACCATTTTAATAAAAAATATCACAAAATTCTTCTAAGTCCCTCGGGAAGAGTCAAAGACGCGCACGTTCATTTTCAGAGCTCCTAGACCTTCCCATAAGAAGTTAGCCAAAAAGTAGCTTCGAAAAACGCTTAGGTGAAGTTTCAGAGTTGCTTCTAATGTACCAAAGCTGGACTTAGACATAATTTCACTCTCACAACATTATGGCTGGTTGGAGACAGTCCGAACCACAAGTACCGGGTCCATGGTTCTGGGCGTATACTGGGGGGACGGGGACGACTCCCATTAACCCCTGACTATACCGGGGATACGCTTATCACAATGCCTTTCCTGTCTGTGCTGAAGCAGGGCATTCTGGCAGCCAAGTGGCTTGACCTTTATTAGTGAGCCTGGTTACCCCCTCTCGGAACCACAGACTTAGAAATCGCCAGCTCATATACAGTGCATAAAATATATTTATATATATACCCTTATACACCATTTTAATAAAAAATATCACAAAATTCTTCTAAGTCCCTCGGGAAGAGTGAAAGACGCGCACGTTCATTTTCAGAGCTCCTAGACCTTCCTACTGTATAAGAAGTTAGCCAAAAAGTAGCTTCGAAAAACGCTTAGGTTAAGTTTCAGAGTTGCTTCTAATGTACCGAAGCTGGACTTAGACATAATTTCACTCTCACAACATTATGGCTGGTTGGAGACAGTCCGAACCACAAGTACCGGGTCCATGGTTCTGGGCGTATACTGGGGGGACGGGGGGGACTCCCATTAACCCCTGACTATACCGGGGATACGCTTATCACAATGCCTTTCCTGTCTGTGCTGAAGCAGGGCATTCTGGCAGCCAAGTGACTTGACCTTTATTAGTGAGCCTGGTTACCCCCTCTCGGAACCACAGACTTAGAAATCGCTAGCTCATATACAGTGCATAAAATATATTTATATATATACCCTTATACACCATTTTAATAAAAAATATCACAAAATTCTTCTAAGTCCCTCGGGAAGAGTGAAAGACGCGCACGTTCATTTTCAGAGCTCCCAGACCTTCCCATAAGAAATTAGCCAAAAAGTAGCTTCGAAAAACGCTTAGGTGAAGTTTCAGAGTTGCTTCTAATGTACCAAAGCTGGACTTAGACATAATTTCACTCTCACAACATTATGGCTGGTTGGAGACAGTCCGAACCACAAGTACCGGGTCCATGGTTCTGGGCGTATACTGGGGGGACGGGGACGACTCCCATTAACCCCTGACTATACCGGGGATACGCTTATCACAATGCCTTTCCTGTCTGTGCTGAAGCAGGGCATTCTGGCAGCCAAGTGGCTTGACCTTTATTAGTGAGCCTGGTTACCCCCTCTCGGAACCACAGACTTAGAAATCGCCAGCTCATATACAGTGCATAAAATATATTTATATATATACCCTTATACACCATTTTAATAAAAAATATCACAAAATTCTTCTAAGTCCCTCGGGAAGAGTGAAAGACGCGCACGTTCATTTTCAGAGCTCCTAGACCTTCCCATAAGAAGTTAGCCAAAAAGTAGCTTCGAAAAACGCTTAGGTGAAGTTTCAGAGTTGCTTCTAATGTACCAAAGCTGGACTTAGACATAATTTCACTCTCACAACATTATGGCTGGTTGGAGACAGTCCGAACCACAAGTACCGGGTCCATGGTTCTGGGCGTATACTGGGGGGACGGGGACGACTCCCATTAACCCCTGACTATACCGGGGATACGCTTATCACAATGCCTTTCCTGTCTGTGCTGAAGCAGGGCATTCTGGCAGCCAAGTGGCTTGACCTTTATTAGTGAGCCTGGTTACCCCCTCTCGGAACCACAGACTTAGAAATCGCCAGCTCATATACAGTGCATAAAATATATTTATATATATACCCTTATACACCATTTTAATAAAAAATATCACAAAATTCTTCTAAGTCCCTCGGGAAGAGTGAAAGACGCGCACGTTCATTTTCAGAGCTCCTAGACCTTCCTACTGTATAAGAAGTTAGCCAAAAAGTAGCTTCGAAAAACGCTTAGGTTAAGTTTCAGAGTTGCTTCTAATGTACCGAAGCTGGACTTAGACATAATTTCACTCTCACAACATTATGGCTGGTTGGAGACAGTCCGAACCACAAGTACCGGGTCCATGGTTCTGGGCGTATACTGGGGGGACGGGGGGGACTCCCATTAACCCCTGACTATACCGGGGATACGCTTATCACAATGCCTTTCCTGTCTGTGCTGAAGCAGGGCATTCTGGCAGCCAAGTGACTTGACCTTTATTAGTGAGCCTGGTTACCCCCTCTCGGAACCACAGACTTAGAAATCGCTAGCTCATATACAGTGCATAAAATATATTTATATATATACCCTTATACACCATTTTAATAAAAAATATCACAAAATTCTTCTAAGTCCCTCGGGAAGAGTGAAAGACGCGCACGTTCATTTTCAGAGCTCCCAGACCTTCCCATAAGAAGTTAGCCAAAAAGTAGCTTCGAAAAACGCTTAGGTGAAGTTTCAGAGTTGCTTCTAATGTACCAAAGCTGGACTTAGACATAATTTCACTCTCACAACATTATGGCTGGTTGGAGACAGTCCGAACCACAAGTACCGGGTCCATGGTTCTGGGCGTATACTGGGGGGACGGGGACGACTCCCATTAACCCCTGACTATACCGGGGATACGCTTATCACAATGCCTTTCCTGTCTGTGCTGAAGCAGGGCATTCTGGCAGCCAAGTGGCTTGACCTTTATTAGTGAGCCTGGTTACCCCCTCTCGGAACCACAGACTTAGAAATCGCCAGCTCATATACAGTGCATAAAATATATTTATATATATACCCTTATACACCATTTTAATAAAAAATATCACAAAATTCTTCTAAGTCCCTCGGGATGAGTGAAAGACGCGCACGTTCATTTTCAGAGCTCTTAGACCTTCCCATAAGAAGTTAGCCAAAAAGTAGCTTCGAAAAACGCTTAGGTTAAGTTTCAGAGTTGCTTCTAATGTACCGAAGCTGGACTTAGACATAATTTCACTCTCACAACATTATGGCTGGTTGGAGAAAGTCCGAACCACAAGTACCGGGTCCATGGTTCTGGGCGTATACTGGGGGGACGGGGGGGGACTCCCATTAACCCCTGACTATACCGGGGATACGCTTATCACAATGCCTTTCCTGTCTGTGCTGAAGCAGGGCATTCTGGCAGCCAAGTGACTTGACCTTTATTAGTGAGCCTGGTTACCCCCTCTCGGAACCACAGACTTAGAAATCGCCAGCTCATATACAGTGCATAAAATATATTTATATATATACCCTTATACACCATTTTAATAAAAAATATCACAAAATTCTTCTAAGTCCCTCGGGAAGAGTGAAAGACGCGCACGTTCATTTTCAGAGCTCCCAGACCTTCCCATAAGAAGTTAGCCAAAAAGTAGCTTCGAAAAACGCTTAGGTGAAGTTTCAGAGTTGCTTCTAATGTACCAAAGCTGGACTTAGACATAATTTCACTCTCACAACATTATGGCTGGTTGGAGACAGTCCGAACCACAAGTACCGGGTCCATGGTTCTGGGCGTATACTGGGGGGACGGGGACGACTCCCATTAACCCCTGACTATACCGGGGATACGCTTATCACAATGCCTTTCCTGTCTGTGCTGAAGCAGGGCATTCTGGCAGCCAAGTGGCTTGACCTTTATTAGTGAGCCTGGTTACCCCCTCTCGGAACCACAGACTTAGAAATCGCCAGCTCATATACAGTGCATAAAATATATTTATATATATACCCTTATACACCATTTTAATAAAAAATATCACAAAATTCTTCTAAGTCCCTCGGGAAGAGTGAAAGACGCGCACGTTCATTTTCAGAGCTCCTAGACCTTCCTATAAGAAGTTAGCCAAAAAGTAGCTTCGAAAAAACGCTTAGGTGAAGTTTCAGAGTTGCTTCTAATGTACCAAAGCTGGACTTAGACATAATTTCACTCTCACAACATTATGGCTGGTTGGAGACAGTCCGAACCACAAGTACCGGGTCCATGGTTCTGGGCGTATACTGGGGGGACGGGGGGGACTCCCATTAACCCCTGACTATACCGGGGATACGCTTATCACAATGCCTTTCTGGTCTGTGCTGAAGCAGGGCATTCTGGCAGCCAAGTGGCTTGACCTTAATTAGTGAGCCTGGTTACCCCCTCTCGGAACCACAGACTTAGAAATCGCCAGCTCATATACAGTGCATAAAATATATTTATATATATACCCTTATACACCATTTTAATAAAAAATATCACAAAATTCTTCTAAGTCCCTCGGGAAGAGTGAAAGACGCGCACGTTCATTTTCAGAGCTCCCAGACCTTCCCATAAGAAATTAGCCAAAAAGTAGCTTCGAAAAACGCTTAGGTGAAGTTTCAGAGTTGCTTCTAATGTACCAAAGCTGGACTTAGACATAATTTCACTCTCACAACATTATGGCTGGTTGGAGACAGTCCGAACCACAAGTACCGGGTCCATGGTTCTGGGCGTATACTGGGGGGACGGGGACGACTCCCATTAACCCCTGACTATACCGGGGATACGCTTATCACAATGCCTTTCCTGTCTGTGCTGAAGCAGGGCATTCTGGCAGCCAAGTGGCTTGACCTTTATTAGTGAGCCTGGTTACCCCCTCTCGGAACCACAGACTTAGAAATCGCCAGCTCATATACAGTGCATAAAATATATTTATATATATACCCTTATACACCATTTTAATAAAAAATATCACAAAATTCTTCTAAGTCCCTCGGGAAGAGTCAAAGACGCGCACGTTCATTTTCAGAGCTCCTAGACCTTCCCATAAGAAGTTAGCCAAAAAGTAGCTTCGAAAAACGCTTAGGTGAAGTTTCAGAGTTGCTTCTAATGTACCAAAGCTGGACTTAGACATAATTTCACTCTCACAACATTATGGCTGGTTGGAGACAGTCCGAACCACAAGTACCGGGTCCATGGTTCTGGGCGTATACTGGGGGGACGGGGACGACTCCCATTAACCCCTGACTATACCGGGGATACGCTTATCACAATGCCTTTCCTGTCTGTGCTGAAGCAGGGCATTCTGGCAGCCAAGTGGCTTGACCTTTATTAGTGAGCCTGGTTACCCCCTCTCGGAACCACAGACTTAGAAATCGCCAGCTCATATACAGTGCATAAAATATATTTATATATATACCCTTATACACCATTTTAATAAAAAATATCACAAAATTCTTCTAAGTCCCTCGGGAAGAGTGAAAGACGCGCACGTTCATTTTCAGAGCTCCTAGACCTTCCTACTGTATAAGAAGTTAGCCAAAAAGTAGCTTCGAAAAACGCTTAGGTGAAGTTTCAGAGTTGCTTCTAATGTACCAAAGCTGGACTTAGACATAATTTCACTCTCACAACATTATGGCTGGTTGGAGACAGTCCGAACCACAAGTACCGGGTCCATGGTTCTGGGCGTATACTGGGGGGACGGGGGGGACTCCCATTAACCCCTGACTATACCGGGGATACGCTTATCACAATGCCTTTCCTGTCTGTGCTGAAGCAGGGCATTCTGGCAGCCAAGTGACTTGACCTTTATTAGTGAGCCTGGTTACCCCCTCTCGGAACCACAGACTTAGAAATCGCTAGCTCATATACAGTGCATAAAATATATTTATATATATACCCTTATACACCATTTTAATAAAAAATATCACAAAATTCTTCTAAGTCCCTCGGGAAGAGTGAAAGACGCGCACGTTCATTTTCAGAGCTCCCAGACCTTCCCATAAGAAATTAGCCAAAAAGTAGCTTCGAAAAACGCTTAGGTGAAGTTTCAGAGTTGCTTCTAATGTACCAAAGCTGGACTTAGACATAATTTCACTCTCACAACATTATGGCTGGTTGGAGACAGTCCGAACCACAAGTACCGGGTCCATGGTTCTGGGCGTATACTGGGGGGACGGGGACGACTCCCATTAACCCCTGACTATACCGGGGATACGCTTATCACAATGCCTTTCCTGTCTGTGCTGAAGCAGGGCATTCTGGCAGCCAAGTGGCTTGACCTTTATTAGTGAGCCTGGTTACCCCCTCTCGGAACCACAGACTTAGAAATCGCCAGCTCATATACAGTGCATAAAATATATTTATATATATACCCTTATACACCATTTTAATAAAAAATATCACAAAATTCTTCTAAGTCCCTCGGGAAGAGTCAAAGACGCGCACGTTCATTTTCAGAGCTCCTAGACCTTCCCATAAGAAGTTAGCCAAAAAGTAGCTTCGAAAAACGCTTAGGTGAAGTTTCAGAGTTGCTTCTAATGTACCAAAGCTGGACTTAGACATAATTTCACTCTCACAACATTATGGCTGGTTGGAGACAGTCCGAACCACAAGTACCGGGTCCATGGTTCTGGGCGTATACTGGGGGGACGGGGACGACTCCCATTAACCCCTGACTATACCGGGGATACGCTTATCACAATGCCTTTCCTGTCTGTGCTGAAGCAGGGCATTCTGGCAGCCAAGTGGCTTGACCTTTATTAGTGAGCCTGGTTACCCCCTCTCGGAACCACAGACTTAGAAATCGCCAGCTCATATACAGTGCATAAAATATATTTATATATATACCCTTATACACCATTTTAATAAAAAATATCACAAAATTCTTCTAAGTCCCTCGGGAAGAGTGAAAGACGCGCACGTTCATTTTCAGAGCTCCTAGACCTTCCTACTGTATAAGAAGTTAGCCAAAAAGTAGCTTCGAAAAACGCTTAGGTTAAGTTTCAGAGTTGCTTCTAATGTACCGAAGCTGGACTTAGACATAATTTCACTCTCACAACATTATGGCTGGTTGGAGACAGTCCGAACCACAAGTACCGGGTCCATGGTTCTGGGCGTATACTGGGGGGACGGGGGGGACTCCCATTAACCCCTGACTATACCGGGGATACGCTTATCACAATGCCTTTCCTGTCTGTGCTGAAGCAGGGCATTCTGGCAGCCAAGTGACTTGACCTTTATTAGTGAGCCTGGTTACCCCCTCTCGGAACCACAGACTTAGAAATCGCTAGCTCATATACAGTGCATAAAATATATTTATATATATACCCTTATACACCATTTTAATAAAAAATATCACAAAATTCTTCTAAGTCCCTCGGGAAGAGTGAAAGACGCGCACGTTCATTTTCAGAGCTCTTAGACCTTCCCATAAGAAGTTAGCCAAAAAGTAGCTTCGAAAAACGCTTAGGTTAAGTTTCAGAGTTGCTTCTAATGTACCGAAGCTGGACTTAGACATAATTTCACTCTCACAACATTATGGCTGGTTGGAGAAAGTCCGAACCACAAGTACCGGGTCCATGGTTCTGGGCGTATACTGGGGGGACGGGGGGGGACTCCCATTAACCCCTGACTATACCGGGGATACGCTTATCACAATGCCTTTCCTGTCTGTGCTGAAGCAGGGCATTCTGGCAGCCAAGTGGCTTGACCTTTATTAGTGAGCCTGGTTACCCCCTCTCGGAACCACAGACTTAGAAATAGCCAGCTCATATACAGTTCATAAAATATATTTATATATATACCCTTATACACCATTTTAATAAAAAATATCACAAAATTCTTCTAAGTCCCTCGGGAAGAGTGAAAGACGCGCACGTTCATTTTCAGAGCTCCTAGACCTTCCCATAAGAAGTTAGCCAAAAAGTAGCTTCGAAAAACGCTTAGGTGAAGTTTCAGAGTTGCTTCTAATGTACCAAAGCTGGACTTAGACATAATTTCACTCTCACAACATTATGGCTGGTTGGAGACAGTCCGAACCACAAGTACCGGGTCCATGGTTCTGGGCGTATACTGGGGGGACGGGGGGGACTCCCATTAACCCCTGACTATACCGGGGATACGCTTATCACAATGCCTTTCTGGTCTGTGCTGAAGCAGGGCATTCTGGCAGCCAAGTGGCTTGACCTTAATTAGTGAGCCTGGTTACCCCCTCTCGGAACCACAGACTTAGAAATCGCCAGCTCATATACAGTGCATAAAATATATTTATATATATACCCTTATACACCATTTTAATAAAAAATATCACAAAATTCTTCTAAGTCCCTCGGGAAGAGTGAAAGACGCGCACGTTCATTTTCAGAGCTCCTAGACCTTCCCATAAGAAGTTAGCCAAAAAGTAGCTTCGAAAAACGCTTAGGTGAAGTTTCAGAGTTGCTTCTAATGTACCAAAGCTGGACTTAGACATAATTTCACTCTCACAACATTATGGCTGGTTGGAGACAGTCCGAACCACAAGTACCGGGTCCATGGTTCTGGGCGTATACTGGGGGGACGGGGACGACTCCCATTAACCCCTGACTATACCGGGGATACGCTTATCACAATGCCTTTCCTGTCTGTGCTGAAGCAGGGCATTCTGGCAGCCAAGTGACTTGACCTTTATTAGTGAGCCTGGTTACCCCCTCTCGGAACCACAGACTTAGAAATCGCCAGCTCATATACAGTGCATAAAATATATTTATATATATACCCTTATACACCATTTTAATAAAAAATATCACAAAATTCTTCTAAGTCCCTCGGGAAGAGTGAAAGACGCGCACGTTCATTTTCAGAGCTCCCAGACCTTCCCATAAGAAGTTAGCCAAAAAGTAGCTTCGAAAAACGCTTAGGTGAAGTTTCAGAGTTGCTTCTAATGTACCAAAGCTGGACTTAGACATAATTTCACTCTCACAACATTATGGCTGGTTGGAGACAGTCCGAACCACAAGTACCGGGTCCATGGTTCTGGGCGTATACTGGGGGGACGGGGACGACTCCCATTAACCCCTGACTATACCGGGGATACGCTTATCACAATGCCTTTCCTGTCTGTGCTGAAGCAGGGCATTCTGGCAGCCAAGTGGCTTGACCTTTATTAGTGAGCCTGGTTACCCCCTCTCGGAACCACAGACTTAGAAATCGCCAGCTCATATACAGTGCATAAAATATATTTATATATATACCCTTATACACCATTTTAATAAAAAATATCACAAAATTCTTGTAAGTCCCTCGGGAAGAGTGAAAGACGCGCACGTTCATTTTCAGAGCTCCTAGACCTTCCTATAAGAAGTTAGCCAAAAAGTAGCTTTGAAAAACGCTTAGGTTAAGTTTCAGAGTTGCTTCTAATGTACCAAAGCTGGACTTAAACATAATTTCACTCTCACAACATTATGGCTGGTTGGAGACAGTCCGAACCACAAGTACCGGGTCCATGGTTCTGGGCGTATACTGGGGGGACGGGGACGACTCCCAATAACCCCTGACTATACCGGGGATACGCTTATCACAATGCCTTTCCTGTCTGTGCTGAAGCAGGGCATTCTGGCAGCCAAGTGGCTTGACCTTTATTAGTGAGCCTGGTTACCCCCTCTCGGAACCACAGACTTAGAAATCGCCAGCTCATATACAGTGCATAAAATATATTTATATATATACCCTTATACACCATTTTAATAAAAAATATCACAAAATTCTTCTAAGTCCCTCGGGAAGAGTGAAAGACGCGCACGTTCATTTTCAGAGCTTCTAGACCTTCCTATAAGAAGTTAGCCAAAAAGTAGCTTCGAAAAACGCTTAGGTTAAGTTTCAGAGTTGCTTCTAATGTACCGAAGCTGGACTTAGACATAATTTCACTCTCACAACATTATGGCTGGTTGGAGACAGTCCGAACCACAAGTACCGGGTCCATGGTTCTGGGCGTATACTGGGGGGACGGGGGGGGACTCCCATTAACCCCTGACTATACCGGGGATACGCTTATCACAATGCCTTTCCTGTCTGTGCTGAAGCAGGGCATTCTGGCAGCCAAGTGACTTGACCTTTATTAGTGAGCCTGGTTACCCCCTCTCGGAACCACAGACTTAGAAATCGCCAGCTCATATACTGTGCATAAAATATATTTATATATATACCCTTATACACCATTTTAATAAAAAATATCACAAAATTCTTCTAAGTCCCTCGGGAAGAGTGAAAGACGCGCACGTTCATTTTCAGAGCTCCCAGACCTTCCCATAAGAAGTTAGCCAAAAAGTAGCTTCGAAAAACGCTTAGGTGAAGTTTCAGAGTTGCTTCTAATGTACCAAAGCTGGACTTAGACATAATTTCACTCTCACAACATTATGGCTGGTTGGGGACAGTCCGAACCACAAGTACCGGGTCCATGGTTCTGGGCGTATACTGGGGGGACGGGGACGACTCCCATTAACCCCTGACTATACCGGGGATACGCTTATCACAATGCCTTTCCTGTCTGTGCTGAAGCAGGGCATTCTGGCAGCCAAGTGGCTTGACCTTTATTAGTGAGCCTGGTTACCCCCTCTCGGAACCACAAACTTAGAAATCGCCAGCTCATATACAGTGCATAAAATATATTTATATATATACCCTTATACACCATTTTAATAAAAAATATCACAAAATTCTTCTAAGTCCCTCGGGAAGAGTGAAAGACGCGCACGTTCATTTTCAGAGCTCCTAGACCTTCCTATAAGAAGTTAGCCAAAAAGTAGCTTCGAAAAACGCTTAGGTTAAGTTTCAGAGTTGCTTCTAATGTACCGAAGCTGGACTTAGACATAATTTCACTCTCACAACATTATGGCTGGTTGGAGACAGTCCGAACCACAAGTACCGGGTCCATGGTTCTGGGCGTATACTGGGGGGACGGGGGGGGACTCCCATTAACCCCTGACTATACCGGGGATACGCTTATCACAATGCCTTTCCTGTCTGTGCTGAAGCAGGGCATTCTGGCAGCCAAGTGACTTGACCTTTATTAGTGAGCCTGGTTACCCCCTCTCGGAACCACAGACTTAGAAATCGCCAGCTCATATACAGTGCATAAAATATATTTATATATATACCCTTATACACCATTTTAATAAAAAATATCACAAAATTCTTCTAAGTCCCTCGGGAAGAGTGAAAGACGCGCACGTTCATTTTCAGAGCTTCTAGACCTTCCTATAAGAAGTTAGCCAAAAAGTAGCTTCGAAAAACGCTTAGGTTAAGTTTCAGAGTTGCTTCTAATGTACCGAAGCTGGACTTAGACATAATTTCACTCTCACAACATTATGGCTGGTTGGAGACAGTCCGAACCACAAGTACCGGGTCCATGGTTCTGGGCGTATACTGGGGGGACGGGGGGGGACTCCCATTAACCCCTGACTATACCGGGGATACGCTTATCACAATGCCTTTCCTGTCTGTGCTGAAGCAGGGCATTCTGGCAGCCAAGTGACTTGACCTTTATTAGTGAGCCTGGTTACCCCCTCTCGGAACCACAGACTTAGAAATCGCCAGCTCATATACTGTGCATAAAATATATTTATATATATACCCTTATACACCATTTTAATAAAAAATATCACAAAATTCTTCTAAGTCCCTCGGGAAGAGTGAAAGACGCGCACGTTCATTTTCAGAGCTCCCAGACCTTCCCATAAGAAGTTAGCCAAAAAGTAGCTTCGAAAAACGCTTAGGTGAAGTTTCAGAGTTGCTTCTAATGTACCAAAGCTGGACTTAGACATAATTTCACTCTCACAACATTATGGCTGGTTGGGGACAGTCCGAACCACAAGTACCGGGTCCATGGTTCTGGGCGTATACTGGGGGGACGGGGACGACTCCCATTAACCCCTGACTATACCGGGGATACGCTTATCACAATGCCTTTCCTGTCTGTGCTGAAGCAGGGCATTCTGGCAGCCAAGTGGCTTGACCTTTATTAGTGAGCCTGGTTACCCCCTCTCGGAACCACAAACTTAGAAATCGCCAGCTCATATACAGTGCATAAAATATATTTATATATATACCCTTATACACCATTTTAATAAAAAATATCACAAAATTCTTCTAAGTCCCTCGGGAAGAGTGAAAGACGCGCACGTTCATTTTCAGAGCTCCTAGACCTTCCTATAAGAAGTTAGCCAAAAAGTAGCTTCGAAAAACGCTTAGGTTAAGTTTCAGAGTTGCTTCTAATGTACCGAAGCTGGACTTAGACATAATTTCACTCTCACAACATTATGGCTGGTTGGAGACAGTCCGAACCACAAGTACCGGGTCCATGGTTCTGGGCGTATACTGGGGGGACGGGGGGGGACTCCCATTAACCCCTGACTATACCGGGGATACGCTTATCACAATGCCTTTCCTGTCTGTGCTGAAGCAGGGCATTCTGGCAGCCAAGTGACTTGACCTTTATTAGTGAGCCTGGTTACCCCCTCTCGGAACCACAGACTTAGAAATCGCCAGCTCATATACAGTGCATAAAATATATTTATATATATACCCTTATACACCATTTTAATAAAAAATATCACAAAATTCTTCTAAGTCCCTCGGGAAGAGTGAAAGACGCGCACGTTCATTTTCAGAGCTCCCAGACCTTCCCATAAGAAGTTAGCCAAAAAGTAGCTTCGAAAAACGCTTAGGTGAAGTTTCAGAGTTGCTTCTAATGTACCAAAGCTGGACTTAGACATAATTTCACTCTCACAACATTATGGCTGGTTGGGGACAGTCCGAACCACAAGTACCGGGTCCATGGTTCTGGGCGTATACTGGGGGGACGGGGACGACTCCCATTAACCCCTGACTATACCGGGGATACGCTTATCACAATGCCTTTCCTGTCTGTGCTGAAGCAGGGCATTCTGGCAGCCAAGTGACTTGACCTTTATTAGTGAGCCTGGTTACCCCCTCTCGGAACCACAGACTTAGAAATCGCCAGCTCATATACAGTGCATAAAATATATTTATATATATACCCTTATACACCATTTTAATAAAAAATATCACAAAATTCTTCTAAGTCCCTCGGGAAGAGTGAAAGACGCGCACGTTCATTTTCAGAGCTCCCAGACCTTCCCATAAGAAGTTAGCCAAAAAGTAGCTTCGAAAAACGCTTAGGTGAAGTTTCAGAGTTGCTTCTAATGTACCAAAGCTGGACTTAGACATAATTTCACTCTCACAACATTATGGCTGGTTGGGGACAGTCCGAACCACAAGTACCGGGTCCATGGTTCTGGGCGTATACTGGGGGGACGGGGACGACTCCCATTAACCCCTGACTATACCGGGGATACGCTTATCACAATGCCTTTCCTGTCTGTGCTGAAGCAGGGCATTCTGGCAGCCAAGTGGCTTGACCTTTATTAGTGAGCCTGGTTACCCCCTCTCGGAACCACAGACTTAGAAATCGCCAGCTCATATACAGTGCATAAAATATATTTATATATATACCCTTATACACCATTTTAATAAAAAATATCACAAAATTCTTCTAAGTCCCTCGGGAAGAGTGAAAGACGCGCACGTTCATTTTCAGAGCTCCTAGACCTTCCCATAAGAAGTTAGCCAAAAAGTAGCTTCGAAAAACGCTTAGGTGAAGTTTCAGAGTTGCTTCTAATGTACCAAAGCTGGACTTAGACATAATTTCACTCTCACAACATTATGGCTGGTTAGAGACAGTCCGAACCACAAGTACCGGGTCCATGGTTCTGGGCGTATACTGGGGGGACGGGGACGACTCCCATTAACCCCTGACTATACCGGGGATACGCTTATCACAATGCCTTTCCTGTCTGTGCTGAAGCAGGGCATTCTGGCAGCCAAGTGACTTGACCTTTATTAGTGAGCCTGGTTACCCCCTCTCGGAACCACAGACTTAGAAATCGCCAGCTCATATACAGTGCATAAAATATATTTATATATATACCCTTATACACCATTTTAATAAAAAATATCACAAAATTCTTCTAAGTCCCTCGGGAAGAGTGAAAGACGCGCACGTTCATTTTCAGAGCTCCCAGACCTTCCCATAAGAAGTTAGCCAAAAAGTAGCTTCGAAAAACGCTTAGGTGAAGTTTCAGAGTTGCTTCTAATGTACCAAAGCTGGACTTAGACATAATTTCACTCTCACAACATTATGGCTGGTTGGAGACAGTCCGAACCACAAGTACCGGGTCCATGGTTCTGGGCGTATACTGGGGGGACGGGGACGACTCCCATTAACCCCTGACTATACCGGGGATACGCTTATCACAATGCCTTTCCTGTCTGTGCTGAAGCAGGGCATTCTGGCAGCCAAGTGGCTTGACCTTTATTAGTGAGCCTGGTTACCCCCTCTCGGAACCACAGACTTAGAAATCGCCAGCTCATATACAGTGCATAAAATATATTTATATATATACCCTTATACACCATTTTAATAAAAAATATCACAAAATTCTTCTAAGTCCCTCGGGAAGAGTGAAAGACGCGCACGTTCATTTTCAGAGCTCCCAGACCTTCCCATAAGAAGTTAGCCAAAAAGTAGCTTCGAAAAACGCTTAGGTGAAGTTTCAGAGTTGCTTCTAATGTACCAAAGCTGGACTTAGACATAATTTCACTCTCACAACATTATGGCTGGTTGGGGACAGTCCGAACCACAAGTACCGGGTCCATGGTTCTGGGCGTATACTGGGGGGACGGGGACGACTCCCATTAACCCCTGACTATACCGGGGATACGCTTATCACAATGCCTTTCCTGTCTGTGCTGAAGCAGGGCATTCTGGCAGCCAAGTGGCTTGACCTTTATTAGTGAGCCTGGTTACCCCCTCTCGGAACCACAAACTTAGAAATCGCCAGCTCATATACAGTGCATAAAATATATTTATATATATACCCTTATACACCATTTTAATAAAAAATATCACAAAATTCTTCTAAGTCCCTCGGGAAGAGTGAAAGACGCGCACGTTCATTTTCAGAGCTCCTAGACCTTCCTATAAGAAGTTAGCCAAAAAGTAGCTTCGAAAAACGCTTAGGTTAAGTTTCAGAGTTGCTTCTAATGTACCGAAGCTGGACTTAGACATAATTTCACTCTCACAACATTATGGCTGGTTGGAGACAGTCCGAACCACAAGTACCGGGTCCATGGTTCTGGGCGTATACTGGGGGGACGGGGGGGGACTCCCATTAACCCCTGACTATACCGGGGATACGCTTATCACAATGCCTTTCCTGTCTGTGCTGAAGCAGGGCATTCTGGCAGCCAAGTGACTTGACCTTTATTAGTGAGCCTGGTTACCCCCTCTCGGAACCACAGACTTAGAAATCGCCAGCTCATATACTGTGCATAAAATATATTTATATATATACCCTTATACACCATTTTAATAAAAAATATCACAAAATTCTTCTAAGTCCCTCGGGAAGAGTGAAAGACGCGCACGTTCATTTTCAGAGCTCCCAGACCTTCCCATAAGAAGTTAGCCAAAAAGTAGCTTCGAAAAACGCTTAGGTGAAGTTTCAGAGTTGCTTCTAATGTACCAAAGCTGGACTTAGACATAATTTCACTCTCACAACATTATGGCTGGTTGGGGACAGTCCGAACCACAAGTACCGGGTCCATGGTTCTGGGCGTATACTGGGGGGACGGGGACGACTCCCATTAACCCCTGACTATACCGGGGATACGCTTATCACAATGCCTTTCCTGTCTGTGCTGAAGCAGGGCATTCTGGCAGCCAAGTGGCTTGACCTTTATTAGTGAGCCTGGTTACCCCCTCTCGGAACCACAAACTTAGAAATCGCCAGCTCATATACAGTGCATAAAATATATTTATATATATACCCTTATACACCATTTTAATAAAAAATATCACAAAATTCTTCTAAGTCCCTCGGGAAGAGTGAAAGACGCGCACGTTCATTTTCAGAGCTCCTAGACCTTCCTATAAGAAGTTAGCCAAAAAGTAGCTTCGAAAAACGCTTAGGTTAAGTTTCAGAGTTGCTTCTAATGTACCGAAGCTGGACTTAGACATAATTTCACTCTCACAACATTATGGCTGGTTGGAGACAGTCCGAACCACAAGTACCGGGTCCATGGTTCTGGGCGTATACTGGGGGGACGGGGGGGGACTCCCATTAACCCCTGACTATACCGGGGATACGCTTATCACAATGCCTTTCCTGTCTGTGCTGAAGCAGGGCATTCTGGCAGCCAAGTGACTTGACCTTTATTAGTGAGCCTGGTTACCCCCTCTCGGAACCACAGACTTAGAAATCGCCAGCTCATATACTGTGCATAAAATATATTTATATATATACCCTTATACACCATTTTAATAAAAAATATCACAAAATTCTTCTAAGTCCCTCGGGAAGAGTGAAAGACGCGCACGTTCATTTTCAGAGCTCCCAGACCTTCCCATAAGAAGTTAGCCAAAAAGTAGCTTCGAAAAACGCTTAGGTGAAGTTTCAGAGTTGCTTCTAATGTACCAAAGCTGGACTTAGACATAATTTCACTCTCACAACATTATGGCTGGTTGGGGACAGTCCGAACCACAAGTACCGGGTCCATGGTTCTGGGCGTATACTGGGGGGACGGGGACGACTCCCATTAACCCCTGACTATACCGGGGATACGCTTATCACAATGCCTTTCCTGTCTGTGCTGAAGCAGGGCATTCTGGCAGCCAAGTGGCTTGACCTTTATTAGTGAGCCTGGTTACCCCCTCTCGGAACCACAAACTTAGAAATCGCCAGCTCATATACAGTGCATAAAATATATTTATATATATACCCTTATACACCATTTTAATAAAAAATATCACAAAATTCTTCTAAGTCCCTCGGGAAGAGTGAAAGACGCGCACGTTCATTTTCAGAGCTCCTAGACCTTCCTATAAGAAGTTAGCCAAAAAGTAGCTTCGAAAAACGCTTAGGTTAAGTTTCAGAGTTGCTTCTAATGTACCGAAGCTGGACTTAGACATAATTTCACTCTCACAACATTATGGCTGGTTGGAGACAGTCCGAACCACAAGTACCGGGTCCATGGTTCTGGGCGTATACTGGGGGGACGGGGGGGGACTCCCATTAACCCCTGACTATACCGGGGATACGCTTATCACAATGCCTTTCCTGTCTGTGCTGAAGCAGGGCATTCTGGCAGCCAAGTGGCTTGACCTTTATTAGTGAGCCTGGTTACCCCCTCTCGGAACCACAGACTTAGAAATCGCCAGCTCATATACAGTGCATAAAATATATTTATATATATACCCTTATACACCATTTTAATAAAAAATATCACAAAATTCTTCTAAGTCCCTCGGGAAGAGTGAAAGACGCGCACGTTCATTTTCAGAGCTCCTAGACCTTCCCATAAGAAGTTAGCCAAAAAGTAGCTTCGAAAAACGCTTAGGTGAAGTTTCAGAGTTGCTTCTAATGTACCAAAGCTGGACTTAGACATAATTTCACTCTCACAACATTATGGCTGGTTAGAGACAGTCCGAACCACAAGTACCGGGTCCATGGTTCTGGGCGTATACTGGGGGGACGGGGACGACTCCCATTAACCCCTGACTATACCGGGGATACGCTTATCACAATGCCTTTCCTGTCTGTGCTGAAGCAGGGCATTCTGGCAGCCAAGTGACTTGACCTTTATTAGTGAGCCTGGTTACCCCCTCTCGGAACCACAGACTTAGAAATCGCCAGCTCATATACAGTGCATAAAATATATTTATATATATACCCTTATACACCATTTTAATAAAAAATATCACAAAATTCTTCTAAGTCCCTCGGGAAGAGTGAAAGACGCGCACGTTCATTTTCAGAGCTCCCAGACCTTCCCATAAGAAGTTAGCCAAAAAGTAGCTTCGAAAAACGCTTAGGTGAAGTTTCAGAGTTGCTTCTAATGTACCAAAGCTGGACTTAGACATAATTTCACTCTCACAACATTATGGCTGGTTGGAGACAGTCCGAACCACAAGTACCGGGTCCATGGTTCTGGGCGTATACTGGGGGGACGGGGACGACTCCCATTAACCCCTGACTATACCGGGGATACGCTTATCACAATGCCTTTCCTGTCTGTGCTGAAGCAGGGCATTCTGGCAGCCAAGTGGCTTGACCTTTATTAGTGAGCCTGGTTACCCCCTCTCGGAACCACAAACTTAGAAATCGCCAGCTCATATACAGTGCATAAAATATATTTATATATATACCCTTATACACCATTTTAATAAAAAATATCACAAAATTCTTCTAAGTCCCTCGGGAAGAGTGAAAGACGTGCACGTTCATTTTCAGAGCTCCTAGACCTTCCTATAAGAAGTTAGCCAAAAAGTAGCTTCGAAAAACGCTTAGGTTAAGTTTCAGAGTTGCTTCTAATGTACCGAAGCTGGACTTAGACATAATTTCACTCTCACAACATTATGGCTGGTTGGAGACAGTCCGAACCACAAGTACCGGGTCCATGGTTCTGGGCGTATACTGGGGGGATGGGGGGGGACTCCCATTAACCCCTGACTATACCGGGGATACGCTTATCACAATGCCTTTCCTGTCTGTGCTGAAGCAGGGCATTCTGGCAGCCAAGTGACTTGACCTTTATTAGTGAGCCTGGTTACCCCCTCTCGGAACCACAGACTTAGAAATCGCCAGCTCATATACTGTGCATAAAATATATTTATATATATACCCTTATACACCATTTTAATAAAAAATATCACAAAATTCTTCTAAGTCCCTCGGGAAGAGTGAAAGACGCGCACGTTCATTTTCAGAGCTCCCAGACCTTCCCATAAGAAGTTAGCCAAAAAGTAGCTTCGAAAAACGCTTAGGTGAAGTTTCAGAGTTGCTTCTAATGTACCAAAGCTGGACTTAGACATAATTTCACTCTCACAACATTATGGCTGGTTGGGGACAGTCCGAACCACAAGTACCGGGTCCATGGTTCTGGGCGTATACTGGGGGGACGGGGACGACTCCCATTAACCCCTGACTATACCGGGGATACGCTTATCACAATGCCTTTCCTGTCTGTGCTGAAGCAGGGCATTCTGGCAGCCAAGTGGCTTGACCTTTATTAGTGAGCCTGGTTACCCCCTCTCGGAACCACAAACTTAGAAATCGCCAGCTCATATACAGTGCATAAAATATATTTATATATATACCCTTATACACCATTTTAATAAAAAATATCACAAAATTCTTCTAAGTCCCTCGGGAAGAGTGAAAGACGCGCACGTTCATTTTCAGAGCTCCTAGACCTTCCTATAAGAAGTTAGCCAAAAAGTAGCTTCGAAAAACGCTTAGGTTAAGTTTCAGAGTTGCTTCTAATGTACCGAAGCTGGACTTAGACATAATTTCACTCTCACAACATTATGGCTGGTTGGAGACAGTCCGAACCACAAGTACCGGGTCCATGGTTCTGGGCGTATACTGGGGGGACGGGGGGGGACGCCCATTAACCCCTGACTATACCGGGGATACGCTTATCACAATGCCTTTCCTGTCTGTGCTGAAGCAGGGCATTCTGGCAGCCAAGTGACTTGACCTTTATTAGTGAGCCTGGTTACCCCGTCTCGGAACCACAGACTTAGAAATCGCCAGCTCATATACAGTGCATAAAATATATTTATATATATACCCTTATACACCATTTTAATAAAAAATATCACAAAATTCTTCTAAGTCCCTCGGGAAGAGTGAAAGACGCGCACGTTCATTTTCAGAGCTCCCAGACCTTCCCATAAGAAGTTAGCCAAAAAGTAGCTTCGAAAAACGCTTAGGTGAAGTTTCAGAGTTGCTTCTAATGTACCAAAGCTGGACTTAGACATAATTTCACTCTCACAACATTATGGCTGGTTGGGGACAGTCCGAACCACAAGTACCGGGTCCATGGTTCTGGGCGTATACTGGGGGGACGGGGACGACTCCCATTAACCCCTGACTATACCGGGGATACGCTTATCACAATGCCTTTCCTGTCTGTGCTGAAGCAGGGCATTCTGGCAGCCAAGTGGCTTGACCTTTATTAGTGAGCCTGGTTACCCCCTCTCGGAACCACAAACTTAGAAATCGCCAGCTCATATACAGTGCATAAAATATATTTATATATATACCCTTATACACCATTTTAATAAAAAATATCACAAAATTCTTCTAAGTCCCTCGGGAAGAGTGAAAGACGCGCACGTTCATTTTCAGAGCTCCTAGACCTTCCTATAAGAAGTTAGCCAAAAAGTAGCTTCGAAAAACGCTTAGGTTAAGTTTCAGAGTTGCTTCTAATGTACCGAAGCTGGACTTAGACATAATTTCACTCTCACAACATTATGGCTGGTTGGAGACAGTCCGAACCACAAGTACCGGGTCCATGGTTCTGGGCGTATACTGGGGGGACGGGGGGGGACTCCCATTAACCCCTGACTATACCGGGGATACGCTTATCACAATGCCTTTCCTGTCTGTGCTGAAGCAGGGCATTCTGGCAGCCAAGTGACTTGACCTTTATTAGTGAGCCTGGTTACCCCCTCTCGGAACCACAGACTTAGAAATCGCCAGCTCATATACAGTGCATAAAATATATTTATATATATACCCTTATACACCATTTTAATAAAAAATATCACAAAATTCTTCTAAGTCCCTCGGGAAGAGTGAAAGACGCGCACGTTCATTTTCAGAGCTCCCAGACCTTCCCATAAGAAGTTAGCCAAAAAGTAGCTTCGAAAAACGCTTAGGTGAAGTTTCAGAGTTGCTTCTAATGTACCAAAGCTGGACTTAGACATAATTTCACTCTCACAACATTATGGCTGGTTGGGGACAGTCCGAACCACAAGTACCGGGTCCATGGTTCTGGGCGTATACTGGGGGGACGGGGACGACTCCCATTAACCCCTGACTATACCGGGGATACGCTTATCACAATGCCTTTCCTGTCTGTGCTGAAGCAGGGCATTCTGGCAGCCAAGTGGCTTGACCTTTATTAGTGAGCCTGGTTACCCCCTCTCGGAACCACAGACTTAGAAATCGCCAGCTCATATACAGTGCATAAAATATATTTATATATATACCCTTATACACCATTTTAATAAAAAATATCACAAAATTCTTCTAAGTCCCTCGGGAAGAGTGAAAGACGCGCACGTTCATTTTCAGAGCTCCTAGACCTTCCCATAAGAAGTTAGCCAAAAAGTAGCTTCGAAAAACGCTTAGGTGAAGTTTCAGAGTTGCTTCTAATGTACCAAAGCTGGACTTAGACATAATTTCACTCTCACAACATTATGGCTGGTTAGAGACAGTCCGAACCACAAGTACCGGGTCCATGGTTCTGGGCGTATACTGGGGGGACGGGGACGACTCCCATTAACCCCTGACTATACCGGGGATACGCTTATCACAATGCCTTTCCTGTCTGTGCTGAAGCAGGGCATTCTGGCAGCCAAGTGACTTGACCTTTATTAGTGAGCCTGGTTACCCCCTCTCGGAACCACAGACTTAGAAATCGCCAGCTCATATACAGTGCATAAAATATATTTATATATATACCCTTATACACCATTTTAATAAAAAATATCACAAAATTCTTCTAAGTCCCTCGGGAAGAGTGAAAGACGCGCACGTTCATTTTCAGAGCTCCCAGACCTTCCCATAAGAAGTTAGCCAAAAAGTAGCTTCGAAAAACGCTTAGGTGAAGTTTCAGAGTTGCTTCTAATGTACCAAAGCTGGACTTAGACATAATTTCACTCTCACAACATTATGGCTGGTTGGAGACAGTCCGAACCACAAGTACCGGGTCCATGGTTCTGGGCGTATACTGGGGGGACGGGGACGACTCCCATTAACCCCTGACTATACCGGGGATACGCTTATCACAATGCCTTTCCTGTCTGTGCTGAAGCAGGGCATTCTGGCAGCCAAGTGGCTTGACCTTTATTAGTGAGCCTGGTTACCCCCTCTCGGAACCACAGACTTAGAAATCGCCAGCTCATATACAGTGCATAAAATATATTTATATATATACCCTTATACACCATTTTAATAAAAAATATCACAAAATTCTTGTAAGTCCCTCGGGAAGAGTGAAAGACGCGCACGTTCATTTTCAGAGCTCCTAGACCTTCCTATAAGAAGTTAGCCAAAAAGTAGCTTTGAAAAACGCTTAGGTTAAGTTTCAGAGTTGCTTCTAATGTACCAAAGCTGGACTTAGACATAATTTCACTCTCACAACATTATGGCTGGTTGGAGACAGTCCGAACCACAAGTACCGGGTCCATGGTTCTGGGCGTATACTGGGGGGACGGGGACGACTCCCAATAACCCCTGACTATACCGGGGATACGCTTATCACAATGACTTTCCTGTCTGTGCTGAAGCAGGGCATTCTGGCAGCCAAGTGGCTTGACCTTTATTAGTGAGCCTGGTTACCCCCTCTCGGAACCACAGACTTAGAAATCGCCAGCTCATATACAGTGCATAAAATATATTTATATATATACCCTTATACACCATTTTAATAAAAAATATCACAAAATTCTTCTAAGTCCCTCGGGAAGAGTGAAAGACGCGCACGTTCATTTTCAGAGCTCCCAGACCTTCCCATAAGAAGTTAGCCAAAAAGTAGCTTCGAAAAACGCTTAGGTGAAGTTTCAGAGTTGCTTCTAATGTACCAAAGCTGGACTTAGACATAATTTCACTCTCACAACATTATGGCTGGTTGGGGACAGTCCGAACCACAAGTACCGGGTCCATGGTTCTGGGCGTATACTGGGGGGACGGGGACGACTCCCATTAACCCCTGACTATACCGGGGATACGCTTATCACAATGCCTTTCCTGTCTGTGCTGAAGCAGGGCATTCTGGCAGCCAAGTGGCTTGACCTTTATTAGTGAGCCTGGTTACCCCCTCTCGGAACCACAAACTTAGAAATCGCCAGCTCATATACAGTGCATAAAATATATTTATATATATACCCTTATACACCATTTTAATAAAAAATATCACAAAATTCTTCTAAGTCCCTCGGGAAGAGTGAAAGACGCGCACGTTCATTTTCAGAGCTCCTAGACCTTCCTATAAGAAGTTAGCCAAAAAGTAGCTTCGAAAAACGCTTAGGTTAAGTTTCAGAGTTGCTTCTAATGTACCGAAGCTGGACTTAGACATAATTTCACTCTCACAACATTATGGCTGGTTGGAGACAGTCCGAACCACAAGTACCGGGTCCATGGTTCTGGGCGTATACTGGGGGGACGGGGGGGGACTCCCATTAACCCCTGACTATACCGGGGATACGCTTATCACAATGCCTTTCCTGTCTGTGCTGAAGCAGGGCATTCTGGCAGCCAAGTGACTTGACCTTTATTAGTGAGCCTGGTTACCCCCTCTCGGAACCACAGACTTAGAAATCGCCAGCTCATATACTGTGCATAAAATATATTTATATATATACCCTTATACACCATTTTAATAAAAAATATCACAAAATTCTTCTAAGTCCCTCGGGAAGAGTGAAAGACGCGCACGTTCATTTTCAGAGCTCCCAGACCTTCCCATAAGAAGTTAGCCAAAAAGTAGCTTCGAAAAACGCTTAGGTGAAGTTTCAGAGTTGCTTCTAATGTACCAAAGCTGGACTTAGACATAATTTCACTCTCACAACATTATGGCTGGTTGGAGACACTCCGAACCACAAGTACCGGGTCCATGGTTCTGGGCGTATACTGGGGGAACGGGGGGGGGACTCCCATTAACCCCTGACTATACCGGGGATACGCTTATCACAATGCCTTTCTGGTCTGTGCTGAAGCAGGGCATTCTGGCAGCCAAGTGGCTTGACCTTTATTAGTGAGCCTGATTACCCCTTCTCTCGGAACAACAGACTTAGAAATCGCCAGCTCATATACAGTGCATAAAATATATTTATATATATACCCTTATACACCATTTTAATAAAAAATATCACAAAATTCTTCTAAGTCCCTCGGGAAGAGTGAAAGACGCGCACGTTCATTTTCAGAGCTCCTAGACCTTCCTATAAGAAGTTAGCCAAAAAGTAGCTTCGAAAAACGCTTAGGTTAAGTTTCAGAGTTGCTTCTAATGTACCGAAGCTGAACTTAGACATAATTTCACTCTCACAACATTATGGCTGGTTGGAGACAGTCCGAACCACAAGTACCGGGTCCATGGTTCTGGGCGTATACTGGGGGGACGGGGGGGGACTCCCATTAACCCCTGACTATACCAGGGATACGCTTATCACAATGCCTTTCCTGTCTGTGCTGAAGCAGGGCATTCTGGCAGCCAAGTGACTTGACCTTTATTAGTGAGCCTGGTTACCCCCTCTCGGAACCACAGACTTAGAAATCGCCAGCTCATATACAGTGCATAAAATATATTTATATATATACCCTTATACACGATTTTAATAAAAAATATCACAAAATTCTTCTAAGTCCCTCGGGAAGAGTGAAAGACGCGCACGTTCATTTTCAGAGCTCCTAGACCTTCCTATAAGAAGTTAGCCAAAAAGTAGCTTCGAAAAACGCTTAGGTTAAGTTTCAGAGTTGCTTCTACACGTAATGAACCAAAGCTGGACTTAGACATAATTTCACTCTCACAACATTATGGCTGGTTGGAGACAGTCCGAACCACAAGTACCGGGTCCATGGTTCTGGGCGTAAACTGGGGGGACCGGGACGACTCCCATTAACCCCTGACTATACCGGGGATACGCTTATCACAATGCTTTTCTGGTCTGTGCTGAAGCAGGGCATTCTGGCAGCCAAGTGGCTTGACCTTTATTAGTGAGCCTGGTTACCCCCTCTCGGAACCACAGACTTAGAAATCGCCAGCTCATATACAGTGCATAAAATATATTTATATATATACCCTTATACACCATTTTAATAAAAAATACCACAAAATTCTTCTAAGTCCCTCGAGAAGAGTGAAAGACGCGCACGTTCATTTTCAGTGCTCTTAGACCTTCCCATAAGAAGTTAGCCAAAAAGTAGCTTCGAAAAACGCTTAGGTTAAGTTTCAGAGTTGCTTCTAATGTACCGAAGCTGGACTTAGACATAATTTCACTCTCACAACATTATGGCTGGTTGGAGACAGTCCGAACCACAAGTACCGGGTCCATGGTTCTGGGCGTATACTGGGGGGACGGGGGGGGACTCCCATTAACCCCTGACTATACCGGGGATACGCTTATCACAATGCCTTTCCTGTCTGTGCTGAAGCAGGGCATTCTGGCAGCCAAGAGACTTGACCTTTATTAGTGAGCCTGGTTACCCCCTCTCGGAACCACAGACTTAGAAATCGCCAGCTCATATACAGTGCATAAAATATATTTATATATATACCCTTATACACCATTTTAATAAAAAATATCACAAAATTCTTCTAAGTCCCTCGGGAAGAGTGAAAGACGCGCACGTTCATTTTCAGAGCTCCCAGACCTTCCCATAAGAAGTTAGCCAAAAAGTAGCTTCGAAAAACGCTTAGGTGAAGTTTCAGAGTTGCTTCTAATGTACCAAAGCTGGACTTAGACATAATTTCACTCTCACAACATTATGGCTGGTTGGGGACAGTCCGAACCACAAGTACCGGGTCCATGGTTCTGGGCGTATACTGGGGGGACGGGGACGACTCCCATTAACCCCTGACTATACCGGGGATACGCTTATCACAATGCCTTTCCTGTCTGTGCTGAAGCAGGGCATTCTGGCAGCCAAGTGGCTTGACCTTTATTAGTGAGCCTGGTTACCCCCTCTCGGAACCACAGACTTAGAAATCGCCAGCTCATATACAGTGCATAAAATATATTTATATATATACCCTTATACACCATTTTAATAAAAAATATCACAAAATTCTTCTAAGTCCCTCGGGAAGAGTGAAAGACGCGCACGTTCATTTTCAGAGCTCCTAGACCTTCCTATAAGAAGTTAGCCAAAAAGTAGCTTCGAAAAACGCTTAGGTTAAGTTTCAGAGTTGCTTCTAATGTACCAAAGCTGGACTTAGACATAATTTCACTCTCACAACATTATGGCTGGTTGGAGACAGTCCGAACCACAAGTACCGGGTCCATGGTTCTGGGCGTAAACTGGGGGAACCGGGATGACTCCCATTAACCCCTGACTATACCGGGGATACGCTTATCACAATGCTTTTCTGGTCTGTGCTGAAGCAGGGCATTCTGGCAGCCAAGTGGCTTGACCTTTATTAGTGAGCCTGGTTACCCCCTCTCGGAACCACAGACTTAGAAATCGCCAGCTCATATACAGTGCATAAAATATATTTATATATATACCCTTATACACCATTTTAATAAAAAATACCACAAAATTCTTCTAAGTCCCTCGGGAAGAGTGAAAGACGCGCACGTTCATTTTCAGAGCTCTTTGACCTTCCCATAAGAAGTTAGCCAAAAAGTAGCTTCGAAAAACGCTTAGGTTAAGTTTCAGAGTTGCTTCTAATGTACCGAAGCTGGACTTAGACATAATTTCACTCTCACAACATTATGGCTGGTTGGAGACACTCCGAACCACAAGTACCGGGTCCATGGTTCTGGGCGTATACTGGGGGGACGGGGGGGGACTCCCATTAACCCCTGACTATACCGGGGATACGCTTATCACAATGCCTTTCTGGTCTGTGCTGAAGCAGGGCATTCTGGCAGCCAAGTGGCTTGACCTTTATTAGTGAGCCTGATTACCCCTTCTCTCGGAACAACAGACTTAGAAATCGCCAGCTCATATACAGTGCATAAAATATATTTATATATATACCCTTATACACCATTTTAATTAAAAATATCACAAAATTCTTCTAAGTCCCTCGGGAAGAGTGAAAGACGCGCACGTTCATTTTCAGAGCTCCTAGACCTTCCTATAAGAAGTTAGCCAAAAAGTAGCTTCGAAAAACGCTTAGGTTAAGTTTCAGAGTTGCTTCTAATGTACCGAAGCTGAACTTAGACATAATTTCACTCTCACAACATTATGGCTGGTTGGAGACAGTCCGAACCACAAGTACCGGGTCCATGGTTCTGGGCGTATACTGGGGGGACGGGGGGGGACTCCCATTAACCCCTGACTATACCGGGGATACGCTTATCACAATGCCTTTCCTGTCTGTGCTGAAGCAGGGCATTCTGGCAGCCAAGTGACTTGACCTTTATTAGTGAGCCTGGTTACCCCCTCTCGGAACCACAGACTTAGAAATCGCCAGCTCATATACAGTGCATAAAATATATTTATATATATACCCTTATACACCATTTTAATAAAAAATATCACAAAATTCTTCTAAGTCCCTCGGGAAGAGTGAAAGACGCGCACGTTCATTTTCAGAGCTCCCAGACCTTCCCATAAGAAGTTAGCCAAAAAGTAGCTTCGAAAAACGCTTAGGTGAAGTTTCAGAGTTGCTTCTAATGTACCAAAGCTGGACTTAGACATAATTTCACTCTCACAACATTATGGCTGGTTGGAGACAGTCCGAACCACAAGTACCGGGTCCATGGTTCTGGGCGTATACTGGGGGGACGGGGACGACTCCCATTAACCCCTGACTATACCGGGGATACGCTTATCACAATGCCTTTCCTGTCTGTGCTGAAGCAGGGCATTCTGGCAGCCAAGTGGCTTGACCTTTATTAGTGAGCCTGGTTACCCCCTCTCGGAACAACAGACTTAGAAATCGCCAGCTCATATACAGTGCATAAAATATATTTATATATATACCCTTATACACCATTTTAATAAAAAATATCACAAAATTCTTCTAAGTCCCTCGGGAAGAGTGAAAGACGCGCACGTTCATTTTCAGAGCTCCTAGACCTTCCTATAAGAAGTTAGCCAAAAAGTAGCTTCGAAAAACGCTTAGGTTAAGTTTCAGAGTTGCTTCTAATGTACCAAAGCTGGACTTAGACATAATTTCACTCTCACAACATTATGGCTGGTTGGAGACAGTCCGAACCACAAGTACCGGGTCCATGGTTCTGGGCGTAAACTGGGGGGACCGGGACGACTCCCATTAACCCCTGACTATACCGGGGATACGCTTATCACAATGCTTTTCTGGTCTGTGCTGAAGCAGGGCATTCTGGCAGCCAAGTGGCTTGACCTTTATTAGTGAGCCTGGTTACCCCCTCTCGGAACCACAGACTTAGAAATCGCCAGCTCATATACAGTGCATAAAATATATTTATATATATACCCTTATACACCATTTTAATAAAAAATACCACAAAATTCTTCTAAGTCCCTCGAGAAGAGTGAAAGACGCGCACGTTCATTTTCAGTGCTCTTAGACCTTCCCATAAGAAGTTAGCCAAAAAGTAGCTTCGAAAAACGCTTAGGTTAAGTTTCAGAGTTGCTTCTAATGTACCGAAGCTGGACTTAGACATAATTTCACTCTCACAACATTATGGCTGGTTGGAGACAGTCCGAACCACAAGTACCGGGTCCATGGTTCTGGGCGTATACTGGGGGGACGGGGACGACTCCCATTAACCCCTGACTATACCGGGGATACGCTTATCACAATGCCTTTCCTGTCTGTGCTGAAGCAGGGCATTCTGGCAGCCAAGTGGCTTGACCTTTATTAGTGAGCCTGGTTACCCCCTCTCGGAACCACAGACTTAGAAATCGCCAGCTCATATACAGTGCATAAAATATATTTATATATATACCCTTATACACCATTTTAATAAAAAATACCACAAAATTCTTCTAAGTCCCTCGGGAAGAGTGAAAGACGCGCACGTTCATTTTCAGAGCTCCTAGACCTTCCTATAAGAAGTTAGCCAAAAAGTAGCTTCGAAAAACGCTTAGGTTAAGTTTCAGAGTTGCTTCTAATGTACCGAAGCTGGACTTAGACATAATTTCACTCTCACAACATTATGGCTGGTTGGAGACAGTCCGAACCACAAGTACCGGGTCCATGGTTCTGGGCGTATACTGGGGGGACGGGGGGGACTCCCATTAACCCCTGACTATACCGGGGATACGCTTATCACAATGCCTTTCTGGTCTGTGCTGAAGCAGGGCATTCTGGCAGCCAAGTGGCTTGACCTTAATTAGTGAGCCTGGTTACCCCCTCTCGGAACCACAGACTTAGAAATCGCCAGCTCATATACAGTGCATAAAATATATTTATCTATATACCCTTATACACTATTTTAATAAAAAATATCACAAAATTATTCTAAGTCCCTCGGGAAGAGTGAAAGACGCGCACGTTCATTTTCAGAGCTCCTAGACCTTCCTATAAGAAGTTAGCCAAAAAGTAGCTTCGAAAAACGCTTAGGTTAAGTTTCAGAGTTGCTTCTAATGTACCGAAGCTGGACTTAGACATAATTTCACTCTCACAACATTATGGCTGGTTGGAGACAGTCCGAACCACAAGTACCGGGTCCATGGTTCTGGGCGTATACTGGGGGGACGGGGGGGGACTCCCATTAACCCCTGACTATACCGGGGATACGCTTATCACAATGCCTTTCCTGTCTGTGCTGAAGCAGGGCATTCTGGCAGCCAAGTGACTTGACCTTTATTAGTGAGCCTGGTTACCCCCTCTCGGAACCACAGACTTAGAAATCGCCAGCTCATATACTGTGCATAAAATATATTTATATATATACCCTTATACACCATTTTAATAAAAAATATCACAAAATTCTTCTAAGTCCCTTGGGAAGAGTGAAAGACGCGCACGTTCATTTTCAGAGCTCCCAGACCTTCCCATAAGAAGTTAGCCAAAAAGTAGCTTCGAAAAACGCTTAGGTGAAGTTTCAGAGTTGCTTCTAATGTACCAAAGCTGGACTTAGACATAATTTCACTCTCACAACATTATGGCTGGTTGGGGACAGTCCGAACCACAAGTACCGGGTCCATGGTTCTGGGCGTATACTGGGGGGACGGGGACGACTCCCATTAACCCCTGACTATACCGGGGATACGCTTATCACAATGCCTTTCCTGTCTGTGCTGAAGCAGGGCATTCTGGCAGCCAAGTGGCTTGACCTTTATTAGTGAGCCTGGTTACCCCCTCTCGGAACCACAGACTTAGAAATCGCCAGCTCATATACAGTGCATAAAATATATTTATATATATACCCTTATACACCATTTTAATAAAAAATATCACAAAATTCTTCTAAGTCCCTCGGGAAGAGTGAAAGACGCGCACGTTCATTTTCAGAGCTCCTAGACCTTCCTACAGTATAAGAAGTTAGCCAAAAAGTAGCTTCGAAAAACGCTTAGGTTAAGTTTCAGAGTTGCTTCTAATGTACCAAAGCTGGACTTAGACATAATTTCACTCTCACAACATTATGGCTGGTTGGAGACAGTCCGAACCACAAGTACCGGGTCCATGGTTCTGGGCGTAAACTGGGGGAACCGGGATGACTCCCATTAACCCCTGACTATACCGGGGATACGCTTATCACAATGCTTTTCTGGTCTGTGCTGAAGCAGGGCATTCTGGCAGCCAAGTGGCTTGACCTTTATTAGTGAGCCTGGTTACCCCCTCTCGGAACCACAGACTTAGAAATCGCCAGCTCATATACAGTGCATAAAATATATTTATATATATACCCTTATACACCATTTTAATAAAAAATACCACAAAATTCTTCTAAGTCCCTCGGGAAGAGTGAAAGACGCGCACGTTCATTTTCAGAGCTCTTTGACCTTCCCATAAGAAGTTAGCCAAAAAGTAGCTTCGAAAAACGCTTAGGTTAAGTTTCAGAGTTGCTTCTAATGTACCGAAGCTGGACTTAGACATAATTTCACTTTCACAACATTATGGCTGGTTGGAGACACTCCGAACCACAAGTACCGGGTCCATGGTTCTGGGCGTATACTGGGGGGACGGGGGGGGGACTCCCATTAACCCCTGACTATACCGGGGATACGCTTATCACAATGCCTTTCTGGTCTGTGCTGAAGCAGGGCATTCTGGCAGCCAAGTGGCTTGACCTTTATTAGTGAGCCTGATTACCCCTTCTCTCGGAACAACAGACTTAGAAATCGCCAGCTCATATACAGTGCATAAAATATATTTATATATATACCCTTATACACCATTTTAATAAAAAATATCACAAAATTCTTCTAAGTCCCTCGGGAAGAGTGAAAGACGCGCACGTTCATTTTCAGAGCTCCTAGACCTTCCTATAAGAAGTTAGCCAAAAAGTAGCTTCGAAAAACGCTTAGGTTAAGTTTCAGAGTTGCTTCTAATGTACCGAAGCTGAACTTAGAAATAATTTCACTCTCACAACATTATGGCTGGTTGGAGACAGTCCGAACCACAAGTACCGGGTCCATGGTTCTGGGCGTATACTGGGGGGACGGGGGGGGACTCCCATTAACCCCTGACTATACCGGGGATACGCTTATCACAATGCCTTTCCTGTCTGTGCTGAAGCAGGGCATTCTGGCAGCCAAGTGACTTGACCTTTATTAGTGAGCCTGGTTACCCCCTCTCGGAACCACAGACTTAGAAATCGCCAGCTCATATACAGTGCATAAAATATATTTATATATATACCCTTATACACCATTTTAATAAAAAATACCACAAAATTCTTCTAAGTCCCTCGAGAAGAGTGAAAGACGCGCACGTTCATTTTCAGAGCTCTTAGACCTTCCCATAAGAAGTTAGCCAAAAAGTAGCTTCGAAAAACGCTTAGGTTAAGTTTCAGAGTTGCTTCTAATGTACCGAAGCTGGACTTAGACATAATTTCACTCTCACAACATTATGGCTGGTTGGAGACAGTCCGAACCACAAGTACCGGGTCCATGGTTCTGGGCGTATACTGGGGGGACGGGGACGACTCCCATTAACCCCTGACTATACCGGGGATACGCTTATCACAATGCCTTTCCTGTCTGTGCTGAAGCAGGGCATTCTGGCAGCCAAGTGGCTTGACCTTTATTAGTGAGCCTGGTTACCCCCTCTCGGAACCACAGACTTAGAAATCGCCAGCTCATATACAGTGCATAAAATATATTTATATATATACCCTTATACACCATTTTAATAAAAAATACCACAAAATTCTTCTAAGTCCCTCGGGAAGAGTGAAAGACGCGCACGTTCATTTTCAGAGCTCCTAGACCTTCCTATAAGAAGTTAGCCAAAAAGTAGCTTCGAAAAACGCTTAGGTTAAGTTTCAGAGTTGCTTCTAATGTACCGAAGCTGGACTTAGACATAATTTCACTCTCACAACATTATGGCTGGTTGGAGACAGTCCGAACCACAAGTACCGGGTCCATGGTTCTGGGCGTATACTGGGGGGACGGGGGGGACTCCCATTAACCCCTGACTATACCGGGGATACGCTTATCACAATGCCTTTCTGGTCTGTGCTGAAGCAGGGCATTCTGGCAGCCAAGTGGCTTGACCTTAATTAGTGAGCCTGGTTACCCCCTCTCGGAACCACAGACTTAGAAATCGCCAGCTCATATACAGTGCATAAAATATATTTATATATATACCCTTATACACCATTTTAATAAAAAATATCACAAAATTCTTCTAAGTCCCTCGGGAAGAGTGAAAGACGCGCACGTTCATTTTCAGAGCTCCCAGACCTTCCCATAAGAAGTTAGCCAAAAAGTAGCTTCGAAAAACGCTTAGGTGAAGTTTCAGAGTTGCTTCTAATGTACCAAAGCTGGACTTAGACATAATTTCACTCTCACAACATTATGGCTGGTTGGAGACAGTCCGAACCACAAGTACCGGGTCCATGGTTCTGGGCGTATACTGGGGGGACGGGGACGACTCCCATTAACCCCTGACTATACCGGGGATACGCTTATCACAATGCCTTTCCTGTCTGTGCTGAAGCAGGGCATTCTGGCAGCCAAGTGGCTTGACCTTTATTAGTGAGCCTGGTTACCCCCTCTCGGAACAACAGACTTAGAAATCGCCAGCTCATATACAGTGCATAAAATATATTTATATATATACCCTTATACACCATTTTAATAAAAAATATCACAAAATTCTTCTAAGTCCCTCGGGAAGAGTGAAAGACGCGCACATTCATTTTCAGAGCTCCTAGACCTTCCTATAAGAAGTTAGCCAAAAAGTAGCTTCGAAAAACGCTTAGGTGAAGTTTCAGAGTTGCTTCTAATGTACCAAAGCTGGACTTAGACATAATTTCACTCTCACAACATTATGGCTGATTGGAGACAGTCCGAACCACAAGTACCGGGTCCATGGTTCTGGGCGTATACTGGGGGAACGGGGGGGGGACTCCCATTAACCCCTGACTATACCGGGGATACGCTTATCACAATGCCTTTCTGGTCTGTGCTGAAGCAGGGCATTCTGGCAGCCAAGTGGCTTGACCTTTATTAGTGAGCCTGATTACCCCTTCTCTCGGAACAACAGACTTAGAAATCGCCAGCTCATATACAGTGCATAAAATATATTTATATATATACCCTTATACACCATTTTAATAAAAAATATCACAAAATTCTTCTAAGTCCCTCGGGAAGAGTGAAAGACGCGCACGTTCATTTTCAGAGCTCCTAGACCTTCCTATAAGAAGTTAGCCAAAAAGTAGCTTCGAAAAACGCTTAGGTTAAGTTTCAGAGTTGCTTCTAATGTACCAAAGCTGGACTTAGACATAATTTCACTCTCACAACATTATGGCTGGTTGGAGACAGTCCGAACCACAAGTACCGGGTCCATGGTTCTGGGCGTAAACTGGGGGGACCGGGACGACTCCCATTAACTCCTGACTATACCGGGGATACGCTTATCACAATGCTTTTCTGGTCTGTGCTGAAGCAGGGCATTCTGGCAGCCAAGTGGCTTGACCTTTATTAGTGAGCCTGGTTACCCCCTCTCGGAACCACAGACTTAGAAATCGCCAGCTCATATACAGTGCATAAAATATATTTATATATATACCCTTATACACCATTTTAATAAAAAATACCACAAAATTCTTCTAAGTCCCTCGGGAAGAGTGAAAGACGCGCACGTTCATTTTCAGAGCTCCTAGACCTTCCTACTGTATAAGAAGTTAGCCAAAAAGTAGCTTCGAAAAACGCTTAGGTTAAGTTTCAGAGTTGCTTCTAATGTACCGAAGCTGGACTTAGACATAATTTCACTCTCACAACATTATGGCTGGTTGGAGACAGTCCGAACCACAAGTACCGGGTCCATGGTTCTGGGCGTATACTGGGGGGACGGGGGGGACTCCCATTAACCCCTGACTATACCGGGGATACGCTTATCACAATGCCTTTCTGGTCTGTGCTGAAGCAGGGCATTCTGGTAGCCAAGTGGCTTGACCTTAATTAGTGAGCCTGGTTACCCCCTCTCGGAACCACAGACTTAGAAATCGCCAGCTCATATACAGTGCATAAAATATATTTATATATATACCCTTATACACCATTTTAATAAAAAATATCACAAAATTCTTCTAAGTCCCTCGGGAAGAGTGAAAGACGCGCACGTTCATTTTCAGAGCTCCCAGACCTTCCCATAAGAAGTTAGCCAAAAAGTAGCTTCGAAAAACGCTTAGGTGAAGTTTCAGAGTTGCTTCTAATGTACCAAAGCTGGACTTAGACATAATTTCACTCTCACAACATTATGGCTGGTTGGAGACAGTCCGAACCACAAGTACCGGGTCCATGGTTCTGGGCGTATACTGGGGGGACGGGGACGACTCCCATTAACCCCTGACTATACCGGGGATACGCTTATCACAATGCCTTTCCTGTCTGTGCTGAAGCAGGGCATTCTGGCAGCCAAGTGGCTTGACCTTTATTAGTGAGCCTGGTTACCCCCTCTCGGAACCACAGACTTAGAAATCGCCAGCTCATATACAGTGCATAAAATATATTTATATATATACCCTTATACACCATTTTAATAAAAAATATCACAAAATTCTTCTAAGTCCCTCGGGAAGAGTGAAAGACGCGCACGTTCATTTTCAGAGCTCCTAGACCTTCCTATAAGAAGTTAGCCAAAAAGTAGCTTCGAAAAACGCTTAGGTTAAGTTTCAGAGTTGCTTCTAATGTACCGAAGCTGAACTTAGACATAATTTCACTCTCACAACATTATGGCTGGTTGGAGACAGTCCGAACCACAAGTACCGGGTCCATGGTTCTGGGCGTATACTGGGGGGACGGGGGGGGACTCCCATTAACCCCTGACTATACCGGGGATACGCTTATCACAATGCCTTTCCTGTCTGTGCTGAAGCAGGGCATTCTGGCAGCCAAGTGACTTGACCTTTATTAGTGAGCCTGGTTACCCCCTCTCGGAACCACAGACTTAGAAATCGCCAGCTCATATACAGTGCATAAAATATATTTATATATATACCCTTATACACCATTTTAATAAAAAATATCACAAAATTCTTCTAAGTCCCTCGAGAAGAGTGAAAGACGCGCACGTTCATTTTCAGTGCTCTTAGACCTTCCCATAAGAAGTTAGCCAAAAAGTAGCTTCGAAAAACGCTTAGGTTAAGTTTCAGAGTTGCTTCTAATGTACCGAAGCTGGACTTAGACATAATTTCACTCTCACAACATTATGGCTGGTTGGAGACAGTCCGAACCACAAGTACCGGGTCCATGGTTCTGGGCGTATACTGGGGGGACGGGGACGACTCCCATTAACCCCTGACTATACCGGGGATACGCTTATCACAATGCCTTTCCTGTCTGTGCTGAAGCAGGGCATTCTGGCAGCCAAGTGGCTTGACCTTTATTAGTGAGCCTGGTTACCCCCTCTCGGAACCACAGACTTAGAAATCGCCAGCTCATATACAGTGCATAAAATATATTTATATATATACCCTTATACACCATTTTAATAAAAAATACCACAAAATTCTTCTAAGTCCCTCGGGAAGAGTGAAAGACGCGCACGTTCATTTTCAGAGCTCCTAGACCTTCCTATAAGAAGTTAGCCAAAAAGTAGCTTCGAAAAACGCTTAGGTTAAGTTTCAGAGTTGCTTCTTATGTACCGAAGCTGGACTTAGACATAATTTCACTCTCACAACATTATGGCTGGTTGGAGACAGTCCGAACCACAAGTACCGGGTCCATGGTTCTGGGCGTATACTGGGGGGACGGGGGGGACTCCCATTAACCCCTGACTATACCGGGGATACGCTTATCACAATGCCTTTCTGGTCTGTGCTGAAGCAGGGCATTCTGGCAGCCAAGTGGCTTGACCTTAATTAGTGAGCCTGGTTACCCCCTCTCGGAACCACAGACTTAGAAATCGCCAGCTCATATACAGTGCATAAAATATATTTATATATATACCCTTATACACCATTTTAATAAAAAATATCACAAAATTCTTCTAAGTCCCTCGGGAAGAGTGAAAGACGCGCACGTTCATTTTCAGAGCTCCCAGACCTTCCCATAAGAAGTTAGCCAAAAAGTAGCTTCGAAAAACGCTTAGGTGAAGTTTCAGAGTTGCTTCTAATGTACCAAAGCTGGACTTAGACATAATTTCACTCTCACAACATTATGGCTGGTTGGAGACAGTCCGAACCACAAGTACCGGGTCCATGGTTCTGGGCGTATACTGGGGGGACGGGGACGACTCCCATTAACCCCTGACTATACCGGGGATACGCTTATCACAATGCCTTTCCTGTCTGTGCTGAAGCAGGGCATTCTGGCAGCCAAGTGGCTTGACCTTTATTAGTGAGCCTGGTTACCCCCTCTCGGAACAACAGACTTAGAAATCGCCAGCTCATATACAGTGCATAAAATATATTTATATATATACCCTTATACACCATTTTAATAAAAAATATCACAAAATTCTTCTAAGTCCCTCGGGAAGAGTGAAAGACGCGCACGTTCATTTTCAGAGCTCCTAGACCTTCCTATAAGAAGTTAGCCAAAAAGTAGCTTCGAAAAACGCTTAGGTTAAGTTTCAGAGTTGCTTCTAATGTACCAAAGCTGGACTTAGACATAATTTCACTCTCACAACATTATGGCTGGTTGGAGACAGTCCGAACCACAAGTACCGGGTCCATGGTTCTGGGCGTAAACTGGGGGGACCGGGACGACTCCCATTAACCCCTGACTATACCGGGGATACGCTTATCACAATGCTTTTCTGGTCTGTGCTGAAGCAGGGCATTCTGGCAGCCAAGTGGCTTGACCTTTATTAGTGAGCCTGGTTACCCCCTCTCGGAACCACAGACTTAGAAATCGCCAGCTCATATACAGTGCATAAAATATATTTATATATATACCCTTATACACCATTTTAATAAAAAATACCACAAAATTCTTCTAAGTCCCTCGGGAAGAGTGAAAGACGCGCACGTTCATTTTCAGAGCTCTGAGACCTTCCCATAAGAAGTTAGCCAAAAAGTAGCTTCGAAAAACGCTTAGGTTAAGTTTCAGAGTTGCTTCTAATGTACCGAAGCTGGACTTAGACATAATTTCACTCTCACAACATTATGGCTGGTTGGAGACAGTCCGAACCACAAGTACCGGGTCCATGGTTCTGGGCGTATACTGGGGGGACGGGGACGACTCCCATTAACCCCTGACTATACCGGGGATACGCTTATCACAATGCCTTTCCTGTCTGTGCTGAAGCAGGGCATTCTGGCAGCCAAGTGGCTTGACCTTTATTAGTGAGCCTGGTTACCCCCTCTCGGAACCACAGACTTAGAAATCGCCAGCTCATATACAGTGCATAAAATATATTTATATATATACCCTTATACACCATTTTAATAAAAAATACCACAAAATTCTTCTAAGTCCCTCGGGAAGAGTGAAAGACGCGCACGTTCATTTTCAGAGCTCTTAGACCTTCCCATAAGAAGTTAGCCAAAAAGTAGCTTCGAAAAACGCTTAGGTTAAGTTTCAGAGTTGCTTCTAATGTACCGAAGCTGGACTTAGACATAATTTCACTCTCACAACATTATGGCTGGTTGGAGACAGTCCGAACCACAAGTACCGGGTCCATGGTTCTGGGCGTATACTGGGGGGACGAGGGGGGACTCCCATTAACCCCTGACTATACCGGGGATACGCTTATCACAATGCCTTTCTGGTCTGTGCTGAAGCAGGGCATTCTGGCAGCCAAGTGGCTTGACCTTTATTAGTGAGCCTGGTTACCCCCTCTCGGAACAACAGACTTAGAAATCGCCAGCTCATATACAGTGCATAAAATATATTTATATATATACCCTTATACACCATTTTAATAAAAAATATCACAAAATTCTTCTACAGTAAGTCCCTCGGGAAGAGTGAAAGACGCGCACGTTAAATTTCAGAGCTCCTAGACCTTCCCATAAGAAGTTAGCCAAAAAGTAGCTTCGAAAAACGCTTAGGTGAAGTTTCAGAGTTGCTTCTAATGTACCAAAGCTGGACTTAGACATAATTTCACTCTCACAACATTATGGCTGGTTGGAGACAGTCCGAACCACAAGTACCGGGTCCATGGTTCTGGGCGTATACTGGGGGGACGGGGACGACTCCCATTAACCCCTGACTATACCGGGGATACGCTTCTCACAATGCCTTTCCTGTCTGTGCTGAAGCAGGGCATTCTGGCAGCCAAGTGGCTTGACCTTTATTAGTGAGCCTGGTTACCCCCTCTCGGAACCACAGACTTAGAAATCGCCAGCTCATATACAGTGCATAAAATATATTTATATATATACCCTTATACACCATTTTAATAAAAAATATCACAAAATTCTTCTAAGTCCCTCGGGACGAGTGAAAGACGCGCACGTTCATTTTCAGAGCTCCTAGACCTTCCTATAAGAAGTTAGCCAAAAAGTAGCTTCGAAAAACGCTTAGGTTAAGTTTCAGAGTTGCTTCTAATGTACCAAAGCTGGACTTAGACATAATTTCACTCTCACAACATTATGGCTGGTTGGAGACAGTCCGAACCACAAGTACCGGGTCCATGGTTCTGGGCGTAAACTGGGGGGACCGGGACGACTCCCATTAACCCCTGACTATACCGGGGATACGCTTATCACAATGCTTTTCTGGTCTGTGCTGAAGCAGGGCATTCTGGCAGCCAAGTGGCTTGACCTTTATTAGTGAGCCTGGTTACCCCCTCTCGGAACCACAGACTTAGAAATCGCCAGCTCATATACAGTGCATAAAATATATTTATATATATACCCTTATACACCATTTTAATAAAAAATACCACAAAATTCTTCTAAGTCCCTCGGGAAGAGTGAAAGACGTGCACGTTCATTTTCAGAGCTCTTAGACCTTCCCATAAGAAGTTAGCCAAAAAGTAGCTTCGAAAAACGCTTAGGTTAAGTTTCAGAGTTGCTTCTAATGTACCGAAGCTGGACTTAGACATAATTTCACTCTCACAACATTATGGCTGGTTGGAGACAGTCCGAACCACAAGTACCGGGTCCATGGTTCTGGGCGTATACTGGGGGGACGGGGGGGACTCCCATTAACCCCTGACTATACCGGGGATACACTTATCACAATGCCTTTCTGGTCTGTGCTGAAGCAGGGCATTCTGGCAGCCAAGTGGCTTGACCTTTATTAGTGAGCCTGGTTACCCCCTCTCGGAACAACAGACTTAGAAATCGCCAGCTCATATACAGTGCATAAAATATATTTATATATATACCCTTATACACCATTTTAATAAAAAATATCACAAAATTCTTCTAAGTCCCTCGGGAAGAGTGAAAGACGCGCACGTTCATTTTCAGAGCTCCTAGACCTTCCTATAAGAAGTTAGCCAAAAAGTAGCTTCGAAAAACGCTTAGGTGAAGTTTCAGAGTTGCTTCTAATGTACCAAAGCTGGACTTAGACATAATTTCACTCTCACAACATTATGGCTGGTTGGAGACAGTCCGAACCACAAGTACCGGGTCCATGGTTCTGGGCGTATACCGGGGGGACGGGGACGACTCCCATTAACCCCTGACTATACCGGTGATACGCTTATCACAATGCCTTTCCTGTCTGTGCTGAAGCAGGGCATTCTGGCAGCCAAGTGGCTTGACCTTTATTAGTGAGCCTGGTTACCCCCTCTCGGAACCACAGACTTAGAAATCGCCAGCTCATATACAGTGCATAACATATATTTATATATATACCCTTATACACCATTTTAATAAAAAATACCACAAAATTCTTCTAAGTCCCTCGGGAAGAGTGAAAGACGCGCACGTTCATTTTCAGAGCTCTTAGACCTTCCCATAAGAAGTTAGCCAAAAAGTAGCTTCGAAAAACGCTTAGGTTAAGTTTCAGAGTTGCTTCTAATGTACCGAAGCTGGACTTAGACATAATTTCACGCTCACAACATTATGGCTGGTTGGAGACAGTACGAACCACAAGTACCGGGTCCATGGTTCTGGGCGTATACTGGGGGGACGGGGGGGACTCCCATTAACCCCTGACTATACCGGGGATACGCTTATCACAATGCCTTTCTGGTCTGTGCTGAAGCAGGGCATTCTGGCAGCCAAGTGGCTTGACCTTTATTAGTGAGCCTGGTTACCCCCTCTCGGAACCACAGACTTAGAAATCGCCAGCTCATATACAGTGCATAAAATATATTTATATATATACCCTTATACACCATTTTAATAAAAAATATCACAAAATTCTTCTAAGTCCCTCGGGACGAGTGAAAGACGCGCACGTTCATTTTCAGAGCTCCTAGACCTTCCTATAAGAAGTTAGCCAAAAAGTAGCTTCGAAAAACGCTTAGGTTAAGTTTCAGAGTTGCTTCTAATGTACCAAAGCTGGACTTAGACATAATTTCACTCTCACAACATTATGGCTGGTTGGAGACAGTCCGAACCACAAGTACCGGGTCCATGGTTCTGGGCGTAAACTGGGGGGACCGGGACGACTCCCATTAACCCCTGACTATACCGGGGATACGCTTATCACAATGCTTTTCTGGTCTGTGCTGAAGCAGGGCATTCTGGCAGCCAAGTGGCTTGA
The DNA here is from genome assembly GCF_040206685.1 of Ascaphus truei. NCBI lineage: Eukaryota > Metazoa > Chordata > Amphibia > Anura > Ascaphidae > Ascaphus > Ascaphus truei. Next base: position 183,264,623 of record NC_134486.1, on the reverse strand, counting down.
CCTTTATTAGTGAGCCTGGTTACCCCCTCTCGGAACCACAGACTTAGAAATCGCCAGCTCATATACAGTGCATAAAATATATTTATATATATACCCTTATACACCATTTTAATAAAAAATACCACAAAATTCTTCTAAGTCCCTCGGGAAGAGTGAAAGACGTGCACGTTCATTTTCAGAGCTCTTAGACCTTCCCATAAGAAGTTAGCCAAAAAGTAGCTTCGAAAAACGCTTAGGTTAAGTTTCAGAGTTGCTTCTAATGTACCGAAGCTGGACTTAGACATAATTTCACTCTCACAACATTATGGCTGGTTGGAGACAGTCCGAACCACAAGTACCGGGTCCATGGTTCTGGGCGTATACTGGGGGGACGGGGGGGACTCCCATTAACCCCTGACTATACCGGGGATACACTTATCACAATGCCTTTCTGGTCTGTGCTGAAGCAGGGCATTCTGGCAGCCAAGTGGCTTGACCTTTATTAGTGAGCCTGGTTACCCCCTCTCGGAACAACAGACTTAGAAATCGCCAGCTCATATACAGTGCATAAAATATATTTATATATATACCCTTATACACCATTTTAATAAAAAATATCACAAAATTCTTCTAAGTCCCTCGGGAAGAGTGAAAGACGCGCACGTTCATTTTCAGAGCTCCTAGACCTTCCTATAAGAAGTTAGCCAAAAAGTAGCTTCGAAAAACGCTTAGGTGAAGTTTCAGAGTTGCTTCTAATGTACCAAAGCTGGACTTAGACATAATTTCACTCTCACAACATTATGGCTGGTTGGAGACAGTCCGAACCACAAGTACCGGGTCCATGGTTCTGGGCGTATACCGGGGGGACGGGGACGACTCCCATTAACCCCTGACTATACCGGTGATACGCTTATCACAATGCCTTTCCTGTCTGTGCTGAAGCAGGGCATTCTGGCAGCCAAGTGGCTTGACCTTTATTAGTGAGCCTGGTTACCCCCTCTCGGAACCACAGACTTAGAAATCGCCAGCTCATATACAGTGCATAACATATATTTATATATATACCCTTATACACCATTTTAATAAAAAATACCACAAAATTCTTCTAAGTCCCTCGGGAAGAGTGAAAGACGTGCACGTTCATTTTCAGAGCTCTTAGACCTTCCCATAAGAAGTTAGCCAAAAAGTAGCTTCGAAAAACGCTTAGGTTAAGTTTCAGAGTTGCTTCTAATGTACCGAAGCTGGACTTAGACATAATTTCACTCTCACAACATTATGGCTGGTTGGAGACAGTCCGAACCACAAGTACCGGGTCCATGGTTCTGGGCGTATACTGGGGGGACGGGGGGGACTCCCATTAACCCCTGACTATACCGGGGATACACTTATCACAATGCCTTTCTGGTCTGTGCTGAAGCAGGGCATTCTGGCAGCCAAGTGGCTTGACCTTTATTAGTGAGCCTGGTTACCCCCTCTCGGAACAACAGACTTAGAAATCGCCAGCTCATATACAGTGCATAAAATATATTTATATATATACCCTTATACACCATTTTAATAAAAAATACCACAAAATTCTTCTAAGTCCCTCGGGAAGAGTGAAAGACGTGCACGTTCATTTTCAGAGCTCTTAGACCTTCCCATAAGAAGTTAGCCAAAAAGTAGCTTCGAAAAACGCTTAGGTTAAGTTTCAGAGTTGCTTCTAATGTACCGAAGCTGGACTTAGACATAATTTCACTCTCACAACATTATGGCTGGTTGGAGACAGTCCGAACCACAAGTACCGGGTCCATGGTTCTGGGCGTATACTGGGGGGACGGGGGGGACTCCCATTAACCCCTGACTATACCGGGGATACACTTATCACAATGCCTTTCTGGTCTGTGCTGAAGCAGGGCATTCTGGCAGCCAAGTGGCTTGACCTTTATTAGTGAGCCTGGTTACCCCCTCTCGGAACAACAGACTTAGAAATCGCCAGCTCATATACAGTGCATAAAATATATTTATATATATACCCTTATACACCATTTTAATAAAAAATATCACAAAATTCTTCTAAGTCCCTCGGGAAGAGTGAAAGACGCGCACGTTCATTTTCAGAGCTCCTAGACCTTCCTATAAGAAGTTAGCCAAAAAGTAGCTTCGAAAAACGCTTAGGTGAAGTTTCAGAGTTGCTTCTAATGTACCAAAGCTGGACTTAGACATAATTTCACTCTCACAACATTATGGCTGGTTGGAGACAGTCCGAACCACAAGTACCGGGTCCATGGTTCTGGGCGTATACCGGGGGGACGGGGACGACTCCCATTAACCCCTGACTATACCGGTGATACGCTTATCACAATGCCTTTCCTGTCTGTGCTGAAGCAGGGCATTCTGGCAGCCAAGTGGCTTGACCTTTATTAGTGAGCCTGGTTACCCCCTCTCGGAACCACAGACTTAGAAATCGCCAGCTCATATACAGTGCATAACATATATTTATATATATACCCTTATACACCATTTTAATAAAAAATACCACAAAATTCTTCTAAGTCCCTCGGGAAGAGTGAAAGACGTGCACGTTCATTTTCAGAGCTCTTAGACCTTCCCATAAGAAGTTAGCCAAAAAGTAGCTTCGAAAAACGCTTAGGTTAAGTTTCAGAGTTGCTTCTAATGTACCGAAGCTGGACTTAGACATAATTTCACTCTCACAACATTATGGCTGGTTGGAGACAGTCCGAACCACAAGTACCGGGTCCATGGTTCTGGGCGTATACTGGGGGGACGGGGGGGACTCCCATTAACCCCTGACTATACCGGGGATACACTTATCACAATGCCTTTCTGGTCTGTGCTGAAGCAGGGCATTCTGGCAGCCAAGTGGCTTGACCTTTATTAGTGAGCCTGGTTACCCCCTCTCGGAACAACAGACTTAGAAATCGCCAGCTCATATACAGTGCATAAAATATATTTATATATATACCCTTATACACCATTTTAATAAAAAATATCACAAAATTCTTCTAAGTCCCTCGGGAAGAGTGAAAGACGCGCACGTTCATTTTCAGAGCTCCTAGACCTTCCTATAAGAAGTTAGCCAAAAAGTAGCTTCGAAAAACGCTTAGGTGAAGTTTCAGAGTTGCTTCTAATGTACCAAAGCTGGACTTAGACATAATTTCACTCTCACAACATTATGGCTGGTTGGAGACAGTCCGAACCACAAGTACCGGGTCCATGGTTCTGGGCGTATACCGGGGGGACGGGGACGACTCCCATTAACCCCTGACTATACCGGTGATACGCTTATCACAATGCCTTTCCTGTCTGTGCTGAAGCAGGGCATTCTGGCAGCCAAGTGGCTTGACCTTTATTAGTGAGCCTGGTTACCCCCTCTCGGAACCACAGACTTAGAAATCGCCAGCTCATATACAGTGCATAACATATATTTATATATATACCCTTATACACCATTTTAATAAAAAATACCACAAAATTCTTCTAAGTCCCTCGGGAAGAGTGAAAGACGCGCACGTTCATTTTCAGAGCTCTTAGACCTTCCCATAAGAAGTTAGCCAAAAAGTAGCTTCGAAAAACGCTTAGGTTAAGTTTCAGAGTTGCTTCTAATGTACCGAAGCTGGACTTAGACATAATTTCACGCTCACAACATTATGGCTGGTTGGAGACAGTACGAACCACAAGTACCGGGTCCATGGTTCTGGGCGTATACTGGGGGGACGGGGGGGACTCCCATTAACCCCTGACTATACCGGGGATACGCTTATCACAATGCCTTTCTGGTCTGTGCTGAAGCAGGGCATTCTGGCAGCCAAGTGGCTTGACCTTTATTAGTGAGCCTGGTTACCCCCTCTCGGAACAACAGACTTAGAAATCGCCAGCTCATATACAGTGCATAAAATATATTTATATACTGTATATACCCTTATACACCGTTTTAATAAAAAATATCACAAAATTCTTCTAAGTCCCTCGGGAAGAGTGAAAGACGCGCACGTTCATTTTCAGAGCTCCTAGACCTTCCTATAAGAAGTTAGCCAAAAAGTAGCTTCGAAAAACGCTTAGGTGAAGTTTCAGAGTTGCTTCTAATGTACCAAAGCTGGACTTAGACATAATTTCACTCTCACAACATTATGGCTGGTTGGAGACAGTCCGAACCACAAGTACCGGGTCCATGGTTCTGGGCGTATACCGGGGGGACGGGGACGACTCCCATTAACCCCTGACTATACCGGGGATACGCTTATCACAATGCCTTTCCTGTCTGTGCTGAAGCAGGGCATTCTGGCAGCCAAGTGGCTTGACCTTTATTAGTGAGCCTGGTTACCCCCTCTCGGAACCACAGACTTAGAAATCGCCAGCTCATATACAGTGCATAAAATATATTTATATATATACCCTTATACACCATTTTAATAAAAAATATCACAAAATTCTTCTAAGTCCCTCGGGACGAGTGAAAGACGCGCACGTTCATTTTCAGAGCTCCTAGACCTTCCTATAAGAAGTTAGCCAAAAAGTAGCTTCGAAAAACGCTTAGGTTAAGTTTCAGAGTTGCTTCTAATGTACCAAAGCTGGACTTAGACATAATTTCACTCTCACAACATTATGGCTGGTTGGAGACAGTCCGAACCACAAGTACCGGGTCCATGGTTCTGGGCGTAAACTGGGGGGACCGGGACGACTCCCATTAACCCCTGACTATACCGGGGATACGCTTATCACAATGCTTTTCTGGTCTGTGCTGAAGCAGGGCATTCTGGCAGCCAAGTGGCTTGACCTTTATTAGTGAGCCTGGTTACCCCCTCTCGGAACCACAGACTTAGAAATCGCCAGCTCATATACAGTGCATAAAATATATTTATATATATACCCTTATACACCATTTTAATAAAAAATACCACAAAATTCTTCTAAGTCCCTCGGGAAGAGTGAAAGACGTGCACGTTCATTTTCAGAGCTCTTAGACCTTCCCATAAGAAGTTAGCCAAAAAGTAGCTTCGAAAAACGCTTAGGTTAAGTTTCAGAGTTGCTTCTAATGTACCGAAGCTGGACTTAGACATAATTTCACTCTCACAACATTATGGCTGGTTGGAGACAGTCCGAACCACAAGTACCGGGTCCATGGTTCTGGGCGTATACTGGGGGGACGGGGGGGACTCCCATTAACCCCTGACTATACCGGGGATACACTTATCACAATGCCTTTCTGGTCTGTGCTGAAGCAGGGCATTCTGGCAGCCAAGTGGCTTGACCTTTATTAGTGAGCCTGGTTACCCCCTCTCGGAACAACAGACTTAGAAATCGCCAGCTCATATACAGTGCATAAAATATATTTATATATATACCCTTATACACCATTTTAATAAAAAATATCACAAAATTCTTCTAAGTCCCTCGGGAAGAGTGAAAGACGCGCACGTTCATTTTCAGAGCTCCTAGACCTTCCTATAAGAAGTTAGCCAAAAAGTAGCTTCGAAAAACGCTTAGGTGAAGTTTCAGAGTTGCTTCTAATGTACCAAAGCTGGACTTAGACATAATTTCACTCTCACAACATTATGGCTGGTTGGAGACAGTCCGAACCACAAGTACCGGGTCCATGGTTCTGGGCGTATACCGGGGGGACGGGGACGACTCCCATTAACCCCTGACTATACCGGTGATACGCTTATCACAATGCCTTTCCTGTCTGTGCTGAAGCAGGGCATTCTGGCAGCCAAGTGGCTTGACCTTTATTAGTGAGCCTGGTTACCCCCTCTCGGAACCACAGACTTAGAAATCGCCAGCTCATATACAGTGCATAACATATATTTATATATATACCCTTATACACCATTTTAATAAAAAATACCACAAAATTCTTCTAAGTCCCTCGGGAAGAGTGAAAGACGCGCACGTTCATTTTCAGAGCTCTTAGACCTTCCCATAAGAAGTTAGCCAAAAAGTAGCTTCGAAAAACGCTTAGGTTAAGTTTCAGAGTTGCTTCTAATGTACCGAAGCTGGACTTAGACATAATTTCACGCTCACAACATTATGGCTGGTTGGAGACAGTACGAACCACAAGTACCGGGTCCATGGTTCTGGGCGTATACTGGGGGGACGGGGGGGACTCCCATTAACCCCTGACTATACCGGGGATACGCTTATCACAATGCCTTTCTGGTCTGTGCTGAAGCAGGGCATTCTGGCAGCCAAGTGGCTTGACCTTTATTAGTGAGCCTGGTTACCCCCTCTCGGAACAACAGACTTAGAAATCGCCAGCTCATATACAGTGCATAAAATATATTTATATACTGTATATACCCTTATACACCGTTTTAATAAAAAATATCACAAAATTCTTCTAAGTCCCTCGGGAAGAGTGAAAGACGCGCACGTTCATTTTCAGAGCTCCTAGACCTTCCTATAAGAAGTTAGCCAAAAAGTAGCTTCGAAAAACGCTTAGGTGAAGTTTCAGAGTTGCTTCTAATGTACCAAAGCTGGACTTAGACATAATTTCACTCTCACAACATTATGGCTGGTTGGAGACAGTCCGAACCACAAGTACCGGGTCCATGGTTCTGGGCGTATACCGGGGGGACGGGGACGACTCCCATTAACCCCTGACTATACCGGGGATACGCTTATCACAATGCCTTTCCTGTCTGTGCTGAAGCAGGGCATTCTGGCAGCCAAGTGGCTTGACCTTTATTAGTGAGCCTGGTTACCCCCTCTCGGAACCACAGACTTAGAAATCGCCAGCTCATATACAGTGCATAAAATATATTTATATATATACCCTTATACACCATTTTAATAAAAAATATCACAAAATTCTTCTAAGTGCCTCGGGAAGAGTGAAAGAAGCGCACGTTTATTTTCAGAGCTCCTAGACCTTTCTATAAGAAGTTAGCCAAAAAGTAGCTTCGAAAAATGCTTAGGTTAAGTTTCAGAGTTGCTTCTAATGTACCAAAGCTGGACTTAGACATAATTTCACTCTCACAACATTATGGCTGGTTGGAGACAGTCCGAACCACAAGTACCGGGTCCATGGTTCTGGGCGTAAACTGGGGGGACCGGGACGACTCCCATTAACCCCTGACTATACCGGGGATACGCTTATCACAATGCTTTTCTGGTCTGTGCTGAAGCAGGGCATTCTGGCAGCCAAGTGGCTTGACCTTTATTAGTGAGCCTGGTTACCCCCTCTCGGAACCACAGACTTAGAAATCGCCAGCTCATATACAGTGCATAAAATATATTTATATATATACCCTTATACACCATTTTAATAAAAAATACCACAAAATTCTTCTAAGTCCCTCGGGAAGAGTGAAAGACGCGCACGTTCATTTTC